>NC_136062.1:55110644-55758909 GCF_964261635.1 Lissotriton helveticus | reverse complement strand
TTGAAGATTTATTTCAGTTCATCAGAGCAGAGCGGCAGCATCACCTATCAAAGATAACCAACCAACACTCCTAGAATACTGGCACAGAACACCCAGGCTGGGAGGTTCTGCACCAGCGACATTCCTATAAAAACA
Organism: Lissotriton helveticus; assembly: GCF_964261635.1. NCBI lineage: Eukaryota > Metazoa > Chordata > Amphibia > Caudata > Salamandridae > Lissotriton > Lissotriton helveticus. The sequence goes on along the minus strand of NC_136062.1, from coordinate 55,758,774 downwards.
AGCCTAAGTTACTACACATATACATAGTGCAGATGTCATTTAACCCAAAGTAAAGGCAAACATGGGATTAGAAAGAAGTACTACTTGCTGTGCGAGATCCTTGAAGGAGCTTACTCTACTCTGCTCTTCTTTTGAATTGAAACTTTTAGCGCGTGCCGATGATAGCAATTGTTAGACGCCTTAATCTATAGCAGGAACACCTTTATTAAGAAATTAGCATTGGGTAATCTATCAAACATGGAGAAGTCCTTAGGGTAGGTGGTAAACTCTGCTGTGCTGGCGGAATTCGGAGAGGTCTGCCCACTCTGCACTCTGGTTGGAATGGGGAGTTCAGAAAAAACTCCACAAACTCCACTGCATGGTGGAGTTTCCTGCCCACTCCTTGTAGTCTCTGACGTTGCACCTTACGCTTCTGTGATGCATGTGCACGTGTTCCTGTTGTTGGCGGCTGTCTCTCACTCTGCTCCACCCCCAGAACTGCTGAGATGGGGTACCGCCATCTTTGGTTTACATGTGCCTCGGGCAGGTAAGGTCCTGGCTGTGGTGGTGCTTGGCTAGCTGCTGGAACCCAGGGACTGTTACATCTGGTGTGGATGGTCATTCATCGTAGTGGGATGTCAGTGTTTGCGAGAGTCACAGTGAACTTTTTGGTGGACGAGGGTGCACTGGTGTAGCGTGTCCCGTGGGCTGGCATCTGACCTTGGTCTAGTCAAGTGTTGCTACAGGTACAGCTGGCATCTAACCCACCCCTTCATCTTGCAATGCCTGACCTAGGGTCAGTGGATACCCCTAGCAGTCCACTGTGAGAGTGGTTATCTCTCTCTCTCGTTCATTACTGCAGTCCAGTGTCAAAGGCTAAGCCACTTCCTATGACCCGCAGACAAGTGTCTTGAGTTCCAGTGGCCTACTTGTCTGTGTCTCCTCCTTAGTCTACAACTTGTCTTGTATAATTTTACTATTAAAATGTTTTCCCCCTTTTATAATGCGGTCTGAGCTGTTCTAGTGACGGCTTTTACTACAGACACATTTTATTAATGGAATTGCTTCTAGGCAAAGAAATGGGTGCCTAGATTTGGGTACGTATGTCTCCTGCCTTGTGTACAGACAGATCTGAGCAGTTAGAACCCCTCTGTGAGGAGTATGGAGGTAGGGGGCTACAACAAGAGCCCTCCTTCTTGGGTGAAATCTATGTGGAACATCGACAACGATCCCAAGCAGGCACCAGGCACAGGCAGGAGCCGAACGCCGCACTCCTGGGGTGTCAGAGCGCTATAGCACCAGGCCTCACTAGTGAAAGCTAGCTACGATTTCACCGGCCACTGACGAAGGCCAGGTTGAACTGAAGACTGACAGATTAGACACACACTTCTGCTGCAGGTGCACAAACCACAGGAGTTATCCAAGCAGCTTTACTAGCAGCCTGCCAGGTATACTGAAAATGGACTCTAGGGGACTTCTACTTAGGTGGAGACCCATAACCCAGCACCAAACCACTTTCAATGTGGTTGGGTGAAGAGCATACATTGTGAGCGTATGTGAAGAGCTGGCACCTCTGTACTCACACAAATGACGGCACACAGTTGGGCTAAGATGTGTCCTTGGGTCAGTCTGATCAAGGTACATTGCATGGACTCCTCGTGCCCAATCCATGCCTCTGCTTTTATTATCAACACAAAAAGGTACCACCTGGGCCAGCCACCTGAAGTCCATGCTGAGAAACTCTTCATTAACTAATTCAAATTTTTAAAGCGTGAACATATCACCCCTAAAGGTATCCAGGTGGTGGGGGGCCATCAGGGAGATAAAGTGAGCTATTACCCAGAGTCACATGATGCTGAGCTGGGCTTGCACCAGGGATCAAACCATGAGACCCGCGCTCCTGAGTCAGCCGCTTTGTCCGCTGTACCACACCTCTCCAGTTAACAAATCACCACAGCCAAATTTCACCCCAACAATAATGCACATATTGAATGCTGAGGCACTACCCAGGTAATATAGTAGTGTGCTACCCACATAGAGGAAAATGGCCCCTAGTTGCACAACTTCTATCGCAAGCAAGGGATGTAGTTCAGTTCATAACTGGTTCCTACAAAATAAATCAAATTAAACCTTTTTTTTTCTCCAGCGTATATTGCTTTAATTCATTCAAACAACTATGAAATTAACTGCATTCCAATCGATTTCATTAACATGTAAATCAACGATTCAATTTCATTTTTTTAATAATCCCAATGCATTTTGTGTGAGATCCCAGGGGGATCTTGCTCTCGTTAGTATACAATGCATGGGTTGTGGGACTTGATCAGGCATCATGGTTCGTCACCATGTTGCTGTCAACCAGGCTGAGTCTCTCAGTGAAGTGTTTTTCATGCAGATCATGATTTCAGTCTTGCCAGTGGTCAGCTTCAGACAGTAGCTCTTCATTCAGTCGGCGATTTTGGTAATGCAGGCAGTGAACTGGGTCCAGGTGATGTGCATCTTGTCCGCGATGGATAGAATAAGTTGAGTGTAATCAGTATAAAAAAAGGATATTGATCTCTGGCGAGCAAAAGTTGCTGGCAATAGGAATCATTTATGTTTTGAAGAGGGTCGGGTCAGGGAGGATCTTTGTGAAAATCCTCAGATAAAGTTGCAGGCATCCAAGAAGTGGTATGCCAGACTGACTGACAACAGGGTTCTTTCAGTCAGGATGTATTAGATCCAACAGAGTGCATGTCTTTGGATTCCGATGTCATGTAAGCTTTTAAGTTTGGATTTTTAAAAGACCGTATTGAACGCTGCAGAGAGATCTAGAAGGATGAGGGCTACTGTGTCTTCTCCATCCGGTATCATGTCATCAATCAATCATACAGTACTTGTAAAGAGCAACTTATTACCCGTGTGGGTATTCAGGCGCTGGGTTGCTGGGCTTAGTCGAAAAGCCAGTTCTTGAGTCTCTTCCTGAAGTCCATCAGAGAGGGTGATGTACGGAGGTGGACAGGACCTGGCACCGATGTGGGGCAAGGAGCGGCCTTCACTGGGCTCTGGTGGATGTGTGGTGTACATGCAAGCGAGGCCAAGCAGAGGGTTCTGGATTACTGGTGGAACTTCAGGAGGGGTTCATGTATGTTGGTACTTGGTCGTGGAGGGCTTTGTAGGCATGTCTCCATAGTTTGAATTGGCATCTTGTTTCAACGGGGAGCCAGTGGAGGTTCCTCAGGTTGAGGATCAGCCTGGCTGCTAAATTCTGTATCAACAGGAATCTTCTCATGAGTTTGGTGGTAGTTCTGCTATACAGTGAGTTGCCACAGTCTAGACAGCTGGTGATTAGGGATTGTGTGACTGGTTTTCTTGGACTTATGGGGAGCCATTTGATGATTCTTCAGGGCATGCACAGAGTGTGAAAGCAGGCAGAGAAGACTGTGTTGATCTGTTGTTTCATGGGGAGTTTGCACTCCAGGATGATGTAGAAGATGTGGGCTTGGTGGTTCTTAAGTATGGGTGTCGATATAATTAATGGTGAGATGAAGGCAGTTTATATGCTGCCATTCTGTCTGCAGACAGACTAAGTAGTATTGAGGAGTATGTGGTCATTGAAGTATTAGGTGCAGTGTCTGTTGATGATTTTGGCTGGGAAAAGTTTCAGAGAGATAGGTCTGTAGATGGAGACTGTAGACGGGTCTGTGCTGGGTTTCTTCTTCAAGGGGAGGAGTATTGCCTGTTTCCAAGCATTCAGGAAGGTTGTAGAAAAGGTAAAGGAGTTTGTGATGGATGTGACCATTATTATGATGGGTTGGAGTCCTCCAGAGTAGGCATGGTGGAGGGCCAGGGGTCTAATGGTGCTCCTAAGTGGATGGACTGCATGGTGATAGTGATTTTGTCTGAGGTGATGATGGGCCATGTGGTAAATGTTGGTTCTATGGATGAAATCAAGAGGCATTTTACGAGATCTGTCAGGTCTGCCTGTTGGCTAAAGTTGCTATAAATGGTGGTGATTTTGTTTCTGAAGAATTGAGAGAGATAGTTGCAAAGTTTCTGTGAGTTGGAGGCGGCTGCTAGTGAGGTGAAATCCTTCATGATGGCAAAGATTACAATGTCAAATATGATTCTTCAGAGATAGTCCGAGAGGGGGGAGAGAGATAGGCCTTAACAAAGGAAAGGCCAAGATTGCAGAAGAACATTAATATAGTTGATTGACCAACATAGTACACTTGGTGCATGGTTGACAACAGGGATGTGCTTCCCTCACTTTCATATGGAGCAGCACTCTTGATGACTCCAGGGGCAAAAATATGTGTTTACAGTGCTGTGGAAAGTAGGCCTGCATTTATGTACATTGTACTGTCTGATTATAGTGTACCTAACTAACTATAAGAGGACACACAATTCTAAATAATTTCTACACGGGGTATGACCCACAGTGTTTGTCCTAAACAAAAACCCAAAATTCTCAGTGACCATTCAAGCAATGGCAGAAACATGTTGTCATAATATAAGATGGTGTAGGGAAGATATTTTATCCTAACGTACCCCAGTAGTGTATGTTGTTAACCATATCTAGGACACCCAGAATAAAGGGAACTGTGGTGTTCGTAAAGAATTGTTCTCATCAACAGACCCTGCCATGTACTATCCAAAAGTGCTCCCTCAAACAATCAATCAGGAGGTTTAAAGCATGCTACTCACCCATGAGGGTCTCAAGGCACTGGGGGAGCAGGGGTTGCAGTTCCGGTTCAGCTGAAGATCCAGGTCTTGAGGCTCTTCCTGAAGGTGTGCAGAGTAGGGGAGCGTCTGATGTTGAATGGGAGTTCATTCCAGGTTTGGCCACGATGTAAGAGAAGGCCCTTCCACCCACTCTGCTTCTACGGATGCACAGGGTTTTTGCTAGGACGTGGTCAGTGGTTTCTTTTGGGTACGTTGAAGGATACTCTTTCGTTGAGGTATTTGGATCCGATGTTGTGGAGGGATTTGTAGGCATGGGTGAGTAGCTTTAAGGTTACTGTCTTCTCGACGGGGAGCCAGTGGAGGTCTTGCAGGTGTTGGGTGATGTGCTCATGTTGTGGGATGCCGAGGACGAGTCTGGCTGCGGTGTTCTGGATGGTCTAGAGTTTGCATAGCAGTGATTTGTTGATACCGGCATAGAGGGTGTTTCCGTAGTCTAATCTGCTGGTTATGAGTTTGTGGGTGACTGTCTTCCTTGACTCGGAGGGGATCCATTTGAAAGTCTTTTGGAGGATGCGGAGGGTAAAGTAAAGTAAAGTCCACATTTGTAAAGCGCACAATCACCTGTAAGGGTCTCTAGGCGCTGGGGGGCCGTTGGGAAGATTAAGCGAGCTATTGCCCAGAGTCACATGGTGCTGGGCTGACCTGCCGCCGGAGCCGGGGATCGAACCGTGGTCCCCAGATTCCAGCGTCAGTCGCCCTGGCCGCGGCGCCACACCTCTTGAAGCAGCTGGATGCGATGGCGTTGATATGCTTGTTCATGAAGAGGGATGAGTCGAGTACGAAGCCAAGGTTTCTGGCATGGTTCATGGGGATCAGAGGGCTTTCGAGTGTGGTGGGCCACCGGGTATTGTTCCATCCTGACTGGGTGGTTCAGATATGAGGACTTCTGTCTTTTCTGAGTTGAGCTTCAGGCAGCTGTTGCTCATCCAGGCTGCGATGTCCTGCATTCCTTCCTGGAAGTTGAGTCTGGTGGTGATGGGTTCCTTGGTGAGGGAGAGAATGAGCTGGGTGTTGTTGGCGTAGGATACTATGCTGAGGCCGTGCTGTCTGATGATGGCCGCGAGGGGGGCCATGTAGATGTTGAAGAGGGTTGGGCAGAGTGATGATCGCTGGAACATGGTTGAGCTCATCCTCATTTATAGGGACCAGGATGAGACCCAATGATGAAGCCTGTCATAAATAGATTGGGTAGGGATCTGTATATAAAAAGGTACAATGATCCTCATTAACACATCTTACAGTAATGCTCTTCCCACAGAGTTTTTGAGCTTTAGAATATAAGTGTATTTATAGTTCTAACCAGGAAGATTTCTTTGCTTATGTTGTTGCTGCATCTATGTTCATTTGGTGGACTGGATCATATGGTGGTATCATCACAGGGTGGATTTAGGCATGCTCTTGTATGTGTCATACTGTCTTATTCTCCATCTCAGCTCCAGTTGTTTTCAGTGGCATTTCATAAGCCTCAGTTCTTCCATGTCCTAAATGGCTTTGGGCTTGGATCTCATAGTAATGATATACCTGAGAGGGACCAGGGCGTCAGAGCAGTAGGGGATCGAAATGTTGAAATTCCTGATGACTTTGGGAGACTGTTGCTGTGTTCGGGTCGTGGGGTGTTGAGAGCAGTATTTTAGTCCATGTCAGTGATGTTCCAATTTCAGTGGGCTGGTCTGTTAGGGCTGAGTGTGTGTTGGAATGGGACAGGGATGCTGAACTTTATGAAGGTATGGTCTGTTCAAGAGACTGGTGTGGGTTTTTGATTCAGATGCTGTTGAAGGTGGTGAAGGATGGGTCAGATAGGTTTCCAGTGACGTGTGTAGGTCCTGTTACACGTTGGTTAGGATCAAGGTTTCCTAGGCCTTCAATGAGTGCTTTTCCGTTGGGGGCTGCAAGGCCTTCCTTGTGGAAGTTCAGGTCTCCGAGTAGAATTAAATTGCTCACCTATTGGGGAAGTGGTGCAATGAAGTCCGTGAAGATGTTGGTGAAGATGTACCACGATTCCGGTGGTCTGTAGATGAGAGTGCTACTTAGAGTGAAATTGGCTGTGATTTGGAGTTTAAACAACACGTGTTCCATATTGGTGGGTGATGTGCCATGGAAGTTGTGCAGCTGATGGTTTCTTGTGTGTTCTGGCAATTCCCCTTCCGGTCTGGTGAAGTCTGTCTTGCCTGTGGATCTTGTAGCTGGCGGTAATGACTGTGATGGTGTCAGTTGCCAGTGTTGGGTCACCCAGTTTTCCATGAGGAACAGTAGATCCGGGATGTTGTCGTGCTGAAGGTTCCAAATATCTGTGGTGTCTTTGGTGAGTCAGTGGGTGTTGAGGAGGAGCAAGCATGTGCGTGCGGCGTCTTGTGTGGGTCGTTGTATGACTGTGAGAATGTGAGTGCAGTGGGGTCTTGTTGGTGTGGGTGCACTCAGTGTTAGGTGGGAAGCAGTATATCAAAACTTACAGGAACCACACAGAAAAGTTCCCTTTGTGTTGTGTGGTATCGCAAGAAAGCAGTGTGGTGAGCGGCATCCATGGTTGAGGGTGTGCAGGGTAACAGTTGGGTAGCAGTGGGAGAGGGGGGCCAGACTCCTGGTGCTAGCTGTGCTTCAAGCATGGATGGGTGCAGACAGGCCATAGAAGTTGAGGAAAGGAGGCATCCCTGACAGAGGTTCCTAAGCTGTCTGAGACAATGACTGAGAGAGCGGAGTGCCAGAGGCATTTCAGAGTTTGCAGGATGGCCCAAGCCTATGTGAAAAAAACAGATGATGGACAGAATGCTGAAGAAAACCAAACATTCACCCGTCACAGATCTGGGTTTAATTCACCATCCACACCACCCCCAGTTTGGACCCAGCCATATCCAAACCAGTCTTGACCCTGCTCCAAATGGGAACAGTCCAGTCCAGACTACAAGGCTAGATCCTCCCTGGACCGTGAACAAGCATCCTGGGGCTGATTTCAGGGTTTCACCCCTCATTAGCCAGGCTAACTTGAATTCAATGGCACAGTGAGCATGGGACCCATGTCTGGGCATACCCTTCCCCCTTAGGGTACCAAAAGCGAAAAGAACAGATGATGATTGAATGCTGAACAAAGCAAACATTCACCCCCAGTCATAGATCTGGGATGAATCCAAATGTGGCAGGCACCTTTCTCTCTTTTTTCTATACTTTCCCTGTCTAGCTGTCCCTGGAGGAAGCATGACCTGGTGCGGGTAGTAGAGACTGAATATGTTGATTGAAGTTTCAGCACCAACACAAAGAGCAAATGATGGGTCACTGTTTGTTTTAGCCCTGAAACACCCCCTGTGATAAATGTTCTCATCTTGATCCCAGAGAAGTTTATCAGGCAATGGTCATTTTGGTTCAAGGAAATAAATAATCACAAAGGAAAAAACATTTTCCCTGAATCAGCAGTCGTAGAGATAGAAAGAGGATTCCCTCTCCTCTTTAAAAAGGTCCTATCATAAAAAGTGAAAGAGGATTTGCTCCCTACTTGAAATTATCAGGAGGGCTAATCATTCTATAGTGTTAGGACATCTGAAACAAGTATTTCTAATCCTAAACCCTTTCCCCTTTCTCCAAAACAATCATTTTATGTTATGGTAGACCTACACAAGAGCATTTACAAATCGAAAGTTAGACATGTTATCAAGGCTGAAATGGTACCTAGGGCTACATTTTGACATATGCATGGAATTATATGTAGTGTTCTCTACATATTCTAAGGTTCCTCTCAAGGCTTTGCTATTTGTCATGCCAGTATAAGCTCTTGCCATATGTAAACATTACACATATTCCAAAACTCCCCCATGAGATGCACCAACTATTTAGTGAATCAACAAATATAAACTGACTTTAAACTCCTGTCATCATTATATCTGAAATTCCCCACCTTAGCCTGATGTTTTAACCCAACAGCAACCATATAGTGTTAATGCACTCCAGACTCATGATGTAGGAGACATTCCACTCATGACTAGGATTGCTATGGTTATGTCTTGATCAACAAGACTGGGAGGAAGTGGAGCACAGGGCAGTTTTATAATTGGAGACCAGTCTCTTTCACAGCAGTGGAACTTTCAGATCATCCTATCATCAAGACTCTCCTTAACATCAACCAGAAGCATGAGGGGATAGCTCTCTCCTAACATTGATAAAAGGCTTTCGAAGTTGGGCCTTAATTCTTTCAAAACAATCTACTCAACAAACTTGTAGAAGATCGCAGCTAAGAACTACAAACATAAACACAATCAACTGAAAGACCTTCCTGAAGCTCTCATCTCAGATACCTATTTTTGCATGAGCAAAGGAGCCCTTAAATGTGACCTCATATTGTACATGCAGCGCACAGCTCAGTGGAGAGTTAAGGTAATTCTAGAAATCTCGAACACCAGCAAAATCCCCTATGCCCTCAATCTATCCATCACTCCCTCTGCTCTTTTCTGGACAGAATCAACAATATCAGCAAATAAGAATGATAATATTCTATTGAAAGCCTAAGATCTAAATCTAGAAACATTCCACCGGCAGAATCCCCCCCATTGCACCACCAACTAGCAAAGTCAGTCATACTATCACCTAACTTTCATGTACTCTAACCTCAGAACAGAACCAGCTTCAGCAATAAGCATGTACAGAGAAAGCAAAGACTGATTATCTTACACAAATGAGTCAGTCACCCCTTGGAAGAAGACATTCCCCTCATATACCAGAAATCCCATACCACACACGCACAGCACAATACATCTGAATGAGCATAAGATAAATAAACTGGGTGAGTCTACCACCAGGTCTAGTCCAAATTGAACTATATTAAAGATCACAATGAACCTACATGAATGTAAGGCATTTGTTCTACAGGTTTGGTCCCCCAGTCACATTCTGTCTTACACACTATCTCTAACAAGCATGTATGGCCTATCATTCGATTCTCTATTGCTATCAGCTGAACAAGGAGATCACTCAATCAGCTTTCCAGTGAGTGCATTGAAGCCCCTTTGCAGTCTTACCAGGGTAACTCCGAGGTCCCTACTTCCACAGTTTTAAAAATTCAGACCGTGACAAGCACTAATCAACGTAGAACACAATTCAAAGAGCAACATATAATTCTGGAAAACTTAGTCATGACTCCCCTCATCTTATACAATACAATTAATCCCCAGATACCAGTGACAATATTGAAGTGCATGATACATCACTGCAGGTCAGCAGTTAAACATGGCACTGAGATAGTCAAGGTGATCATATATCACAATGTTGACATTCTATTCCTGACAGATACAGGGTTCACTGTATTATCTCCCCTATCTTGGATATTATTACAACCCCGAACTGTGATACGGTTTCTAATAATTAAGTAGGACCATGTATCCAGAAAATTTAACTATCAGACTATTGGGACTGAGTCCACACATATCCTTAGAGTATGTTGGGCCAATTCTTAGGTAGCTCACAGTGCCCCATCTGAACCCCTAACCTTCCAGGGTAAGTACCTCTATGAACATGAACACTCTAATTCCTCAAAGAAATCGTGGAAACAAATCTGCCCTTTTGTTTTCTACATTTGCATGCCCAAGATAAGACAGGCATGAATTGACTTTTCAAACATTTATTCAACATTTATTCAAACAACCCTATTCTTGTATAAACATCATGCGCTGCAATTATTATTTGAATGAAAAAAAGCATTGTAACCAGTATTACAAGAATTGTAAAAAAGATAAACAGTTCAACCATTATAACATTACTCTGTGATCATGATTAGATTTATACTCCTATCTAATACTAGCTAAACTGTTGAGAGCATAGTGGGAGTACCCTTTGCCAGATCCCTTGAGGCAGCCTTACCCTGTGTAAGATGGTGTAGAGCAGGCTACTGTCATTTGCAGGATGATGGTTGGCGTCAGCAGAGCAGCATCTGCATCACAGTACACAGCGTTCCAGGAAAATCCCAGCAGAAGTGCCCCCTGCCGAATTTGGCTTAGGGCAGTTTGTATAATAAAAGCACTGTTCTAATTGTTCTGTGTCAAAGATGCAGAGCTGATGCAATGGTATTCTGGAGTCGAAGAACTGTATCCAACCGTGCAACGAAATGCGTGGGCTTCATGTTCAATGTTCCTTAGCCTTGGACAGAGTGTACCAACAACATGATAATACGCTTACTATGAAATGTGCTCCACGCAGAATAATTTCTAAGTGCAATGTCATCTAATTGCAAAGTGAAAATATGCCAAATAAAATGTACAGCTAAAGTGAAGACTCTAGCGCGGTCCCTGTTGAAATCTACAACCTTCAATATCATATGACTAGGCCAAACACAACGACAGGGAGAGCTCACTACATGTTAATCTATTCCAAGTGGATAAACTATCCACATTTGCATACATGGATGTAGAAATCCACACATCAAACACATTTTTACCTCTTCTATCAACCTGCCAGCGACAACCAATCTTTCATTGAACAATTAATAGAAACAATCACAATTCACTCCCTACTACACCTGAACACCATATTTCTTGGAAATTTGAACATACAGTGGAATGGCAAGAAGGACACGTGTCCTCAAAACTAAAATCCTTACTTAACAATCAAAACCTTAACCAAGTGTACACAGAACCAACATATGACAAAGGGGCCAGTTAGGATCAAATAATATCAACGTTGGGAGCCTTAAGTTTAGACATCAAAAATCCAACAGAGTTGTCAGACTATCACCAAATATTATTCCACATCACAAAAACAACTCAGAAAGCAAGAGGCCAACTGGTCAAGCCATAACACTGGGCTAGAGACAAAAGAAACATTAACAGAGATGAACTTGCCTCCCTTTATCGCCTACCACTCTCTAGTGATGTCCAGTGCATGTAAGACTTACTGACAACTATACCTACAACAGAAATGGGATAATGGAGGCAGTAGCCCTACGCCACCTTAAGTGAACTTAAAAACAAAGATGCCCACCCCTGGTTCACTCAGAACCTAAACAAGGAGAGAAGAAGACGTAGGCTCATTGAGAGACTATGGAGACATAAACCTCCCACCAGACACCTAAAACAGTGTGATAGGTTTCATTTCCAGATGCCACGTCCATTTACATTTACATTTACATTTATGAGTTAGCAGGATGTGTCTAACATGGTATGTTCATTTATGCATTCTTGCTCATATTCCTCATCTAATATTCATTTATGCGTGTTATACTATCATGTTTTCTTAGCTTAGCTTGTGTGCCACCATTTTGGAAGTGTTTCTTTCTGCGTGCGAGTCGCACTCGCTCACCCCTCCCGTAGGAATAGAGAACAGAAATGCTAATGCAGTAGTTTTCCCTTCTCAGCTAACTGTGGCAGAAACTATAACAAATTCATTATCAGTGGTGTTCTTATATGCTGGAGACGCTGAGGCCCGGCTCCGCGGCCTTGGGCAGAGATAAGGAAATATTGCCATCGCAGGTGCAAATGCCTCTTGTGTGAGGCCATTGTTCGCTCTTCCAGGGGTCCAGTACTTTTCCACACTGGGCGAGTTCTGCTCTACTGTATCCTGATATAATGTACTGTTGTGTTGGGATGAGTCAGTCCTCTCGGCGCACTCTTATGGGTGAGGTCGGACAGGGCCCTCTCATATGGGAGTTTGTGGCCTAATAAAATTACCTTATTCATTCTTCTCCACTGTCCGGCTGACTTATTATTGGGTAACAATTGGTGAGTGTGGTAAGTCAGTCGGGTGGATTTGAGCCACGCTTATCAGATGGCGCCCGAACAGGCACTCCGCGATAAGGATCTTTCTCACCCGTAAGTGGGTAGCAGAAGACCGGGGACCCTCTGGTCGGCACGGTGGGTCTGGGTACCCACTTTGATGCCAAGCTTGGTTCTCGCAGCGCTGCCCCGCCCTGCTGATCGGGAGAGGTCCCGGTTCATGATCCTGCGCCGGAGTCCAGAAGGCGGAACTTTGGAGCTGACCGTGTTGGTCCCGGCAGCCGGCGGTGGAGAACGGTAGAGGTCGGTATCGCGCATAGAAGGTGAGTGGTCCGACTGTTGATTGAGGGAGCAGGGATGCTCCATGAGGCCGGTGTGTCTCTGAGACTGGTGTGTCTCTGGTGATTGGAGGAGCTGGTGTGCTCCTGGGGCTAGTGTGCTCCGGGGAACTCAGGGTGCGAGTGGCGCCCTGACAGACTTAGTGGAGATTGGGTGGACGTTTGTTTGTCATCCGACCGGATGGTACTGCTGTCGAGGTGTGGCTTGCTGCGGATGAATTTTGGATCGTACCCGAACCCCTAGGGTGTGTGGTTCGCTGGGTGCGGGTCCCGGTTCTCACGTGGTATAGTGCGCAGCGATCTGTAGAGCTGCCCGGGAGGCGGATGTGTTCCTCAATTTCGGAACGGTGTGTATACTGTTCGGTCTGCTGAAGGGTCCAGGGTCCCCAGGACTTGGTCGATGGGCCTCGTCCCATTTTGATAACACGTCTTTGGCAGGGATTGTGTTGGCGAACTAGGAAGTGCAACTGCGTGTGGGTGTGAATTTCTCGTTGTGATTGTGTGACCCGGAGAAGCGAAAGTTTTGTGTCAGTGTGAGGCTGGGTAAGTTGTGATGCCGTGTTTTAGTAAACTGCGGTGCCTTGGGTGCTGCTGTGGCCCTTCGGACACTAGATTGGCTGAGAGCCAGCCCGCCCCGGTGGAGGGCTCCCCTAATTTTGAGATGTACGTTAAACATGGACTGCCTCCGATTTTGTTTAATACTTTGTGGCACAGATATACGAAAGAAAATGTGGATTTGCCGTGGCCTTTGACTGGTTCTTTTGACGTGGCAAAATTAGATTATTTACAAGATCGATTGTTTGCTAGGTGCAGTCGCCAGAGTATGTTCGATTCTCTGAGGATGTGGCAGAAGGAAGTAAAGGAGCGACAGTTGAGGTAAGAGAAGGTAGCTCAAAAGAGGGCGGCGCAGACAATGGCACAGAAGGCGAGAGAGCACACTAAGAGAGAGAATGAGCAGCGGATTGAACGCGCAGACAGGCTTTTCAGGTTACAGGATAGTAAGAGCTATGTGGCTAGAGAGGAAGAACAAGATGAGATGGAGGATATTTTGAATGCTCGCCCCCCTCCCCCATATGCCCCGCAGCCCTTGTACCCCGTGCTGGCTGGTCCTGTTTCCTCCGCAACGGTTTCGGTTCCGCAGGCAGGTGCTTCTCCTCTATCTGGCGGCCCCACCACCTCCTCCGTTTCCGCTCCAAAACTGTTGAGTGATGTTAAGCAGGCTTTGTCTTCTGTTACTTCTTCATTGACGGCGCCCTTGGTCTCCTTCTTGGAGGCGAGTTCCCCTGCCCTCTCGGTGGCCCCCTCTGCTCTCCCTACTGTTTCTGCTAGCGCTACCCCTCAGGGTGGGTTGGTGACCCCGGCTCGAGGTGCGGGAAGTGGGCTGCTTAATCAGGTACGGAAGTTGCTCACGCGTTCGACTGTGGGGTTGGATGAGAAAACGGTGGTGGCTCATCAGGCTTGCCAGTGGGCTAGGAATAATATTTATTCGATTGAGGATATTTGGTCCACGATGAAAGATTATGAACCCCTGCTGCAACAGCATGCTTTATGGCATATGTCGACGACATTGATAGCGTTGTGGGAACAGGGATATGGTGGAGAAGCGCCGGCGATTCTTCATGACATTAAGAATAATGCCTACAGAGCTAATACTGGTATGAAGGATGTATTACGCAGCTTGAGGTCCTTGTTGGAGTATCAAAATGAGCTGCCGTTGGCGGGAGAGCCTCATTTCCCTGGGGTACATCCGATGCGGGAGGTACACCCTATTTTCCACCCTGAAATACCCGAGGTGGTAGATCCACACACTAATGTTGTCACCCGAGTTTGCGTCGATGCTCATTTCCAAGAACAATGGGTGTATACGCCTTGGAAAAGGAGTGAGGTATTAGCACTGAAGGCCCAGTTGCCCGACTCGAGAAAGAATCCGACTGCCTATTACAAAGAACCGACAGAGGCAGCGTCCTCCACGGTCATGACTTTAGCCAACATAGAGTTGTTTTTTGGACTGTTGGTTCCAGTGTATGTGTGGAGGCAGGTGAAGGTACGGATCATGTGGATGAGCTGGGTGGCACCTGGGAGGAACTTAAGGATTGGAACAAGGAGCGAAAGCCAGGGGAGAAGCCGAAGGCTGAAATTCTAGCGTTACCGGGATCCATAATAAAATATATGCACTCCCTTATTCCTCCTAAGAAAGTGGATTGGGATAAGCTGACTGCATGCAGACAGAAGAAGGATGAGGCGGTTTCGGATTTTTTCACTCGCTTTGAAGAGACTTTCATGGATTTTAGCGGTCAAGATATTTCCCAAGATGGCGGCCTGCGCCTTTTCGTTAATAGATTCGTAACGAATTTGTTACCGGAAATATCGGGTCAATTGCAGGCGTCGGAGAGTACGTGGATGACGTCCACCCCCTCTGGCATTCTGAGTATGGCTCAGTACTATGAACATAGGGAGAATGAGAATAAAGACAGACAAGAAAAGAAGGCGAAGGATTTGAAGACAAGAGTGTTACTGCAGCAAGTAGCGAAGGGTCGGGGACGGGGAGCCCCGCCCATGGCGGCTGGTCGAGGGGGAAGTGGTTACGGAAGGGGAGAGAAGAGAGAGCGTCTGGGGCAAAATCAATGTGCCAACTGCAAAAAGGAGGGGCACTGGTGGAGAGATTGCCCAGAACTCCAGACTACTGCCGGACAAGGCAGGGGACGTGGTCGGGGTGAATTTCAAAGGAATGATAGACAGTCTGATGAAGGGAGAAGACCGGATGGAAATTACTTTGATGGAGGTAGAGACCGACAGCACTTCAAGAGCCAGGGCGACAGTGTTAGGGAAAGACAGTACTACAATGATGATTATGCTATGGACGATTTGACTGGATTTTCTCATAACTAGGACGGCGTAGGACAGGGTTTCTGTGGATGTTGATCAACGAGGACCCTACGTGACAGCAGATTTGTTAGGGTCACCCCAGAAATTTTTAGTGGATACGGGCGCTACAAAGAGTTCAGTGGCCCGTTCTCAGGTCCCAGGGGCGGCTCTGTCTGGCAAGAATAATATCTCCGTAGGGTTCTCAGGTACTCCGGTGATTAGCCCCATCTCTAAACCACTCGCTCTTACGATTGGTCCTTTTACTATTGATTCCCCTTTCCTTCTAACATCACAGTGTGGCGAGAACTTGTTGGGTTTGGATTTATTGAAAAGATTGAATGCTACCATTTACTGCTCCCCAGATGGTGTGTACCTCACGTTGGGTCCTCCTGTCGCGCGTGCGCAGCAGTGTTTTTCAAAAGATGAGCCCCTTCCAGCTGAGTTTGCCAGGATTCCCGAGAGTTTGTGGGCTAGCAGCGATACTGATGTGGGCAAGATGGATATTGCCCCTGTGTCGATAAAGGTTAAGACGGGAGCCCGATTGCCTCGGATACCTCAGTATAAGATATCTAGGGATGGAGAGAAGGCTTTGTTGCACATAATACAAGACTTGATTCGTTCAGGAGTAGTGGAGGAGACGGACTCCAACAGTTGTAATAGCCCTATTCTCCCGATTCTTAGGAGGCCCTCTGCAGATTCCAGTGACGGTACACCTGATGTTTATCGCTTTGTGATTGATTTACGCCACATTAACAAGGTGGTTGAACCCCAGTATCCGGTGGTCTCTGACATTACCACGATTTTTACAATGATTCCTCCCTGTGCTAAATATTTTTCTGTTCTGGATCTGAAGAATGCATTCTTCAGTATCCCCGTGCACACGGATAGCCGTTACCTATTCGGATTCTCATTGGCTGGCCGCAGTTTTAGATTTTGTAGAATTCCCCAAGGTTATACGGAAAGTCCCAGCATTTATAGTCAAGCTTTGAAGGCACAGTTGGATGATTTGGAACTCCCACACAGTAATGTTTTATTGCAATATGTGGATGATCTCCTTATCGCATCGGACACTGAGGAAGGGTGTCGAGAGTCCACTGTTAAATTGTTACACCATTTGGCTTGCAAAAAACACAAGGTGTCTCTTCCTAAATTCCAATACTGCCGACAGGAGGTTACCTACTTTGGTCATCTCCTATCGAAGGAGGGGAGGAAGCTGACGCCGGAGCGCATTAAGGCGATAACTAACATGGCTGTACCTAACACGCAGCGAGAGGTGCGCGCGTTTTTGGGCATAACTTCGTATTGTCGCCAGTGGATACCTAATTACGCCCTATTAACAAAACCCCTTCTGTATCTGACTACTAAAGAAGTGCGCGAACCCTTACCCTGGACCCCAGCATGTCAAGAAGCATTTGAGTTACTAAAAACTGCTTTATGCTCTGCACCTGTTTTGGGAACACCTGATTACCAGAAGCCTTTTGTGCTTTATGTACACGAGGCGGAAGGTTGCGCCTTGTCTGTCCTAACTCAATGTTTTGGTGGGAAACAGAGACCGTGTGCCTACTTTCCTGCAATGCTTGACAATGTGGCGAGAGCATTACCGAGTTGTTTGAGGGCTACAGCGGCTGCTGCAGTTTCAATTAGACAATCGGCAGGGCTCGTCCTGGGATCAGCTCTCACAGTAATGGTACCGCATGCTGTGGACATTTTATTGAACAGAACACAGATGCAGCATTTAACTAGTGCTCGTCTTACTGGTTATGAGATGACATTATTTGCTCCCCATGTGACGATTAAACGATGTGCTACGCTGAACCCGGCCACACTGATACCTATCCCATCAGATGAAAAGGACAATGGAATACATGACTGTTTGTTTAGAACAGAGGAGGAGACAAAGGGAAGGATAGATTTGACGGACAAACCCCTAGATGATCCCGACGGGGAACTGTATGTTGATGGTTCCCGTTTCAAACTTGCATATGGTACCTCAACCGCAGCATATGCAGTCACGACTTTGAAAACAGTGGTAGAGACTTCTAGGATTCCATATCATTCAGCTCAGGCTGCAGAAATAATAGCATTGATGCGTGCGTGTGAGCTGAGTGAAGGATTGGATGTGAATATTTGCACCGACAGCCAATACGCTTTTGGCGTGGCCCATAGGTATGGGTGACTATGGGCAGAACGGGGATTTTTGACATTACACGGACAGAAGATTCAGAATGGTCCATTGATATTATGACTATTGACAGCTTTGACACTTCCCAAAAGACTGGCTGTGATCAAGTGTAGTGCACACAAAGCGGTGGTAGATGACGTAGGACGGGGAAATGCATTTGCAGACCAAGCAGCTAAAGAAACGGCTCAGACAAAACTCCCACAAATGTTTGTGGCAGGACCAGCTAGGTGGGTACCGGAGGTTAATATGTTCGCGAACACTGTACAGAGTGTGCGGAACATACAGGAAAAAGCAACTGACGATGAGTTGAGGACATGGAAGGATGGTGGGGGGAGGTTGGACTCGGATGAATGTTGGACGGATGTGTCAGACAGAAGACGATGGCTACTCCCAGATGCATATGTCCTCCCAGTGGTGACAATGGCCCACGGGCCAGCACATATTAGTGCAAAGGGGATCTGCAAATTGTTAGACCCAGTATGGAGCAATAAGAACATTTCCAAAGTGGCAACACATTTAGTGCAGCAATGCATGGTTTGTTTAAGACACAATCCTGGCAAAGGAACACCTGTCCCAGTGGGAAATTTTGCCCCTCCCTGTTTCCCCTTCGAAGTTATCCAAATGGATTATATTGAGATGGAGAGGGTAAATAACCTGAAATATGTTCTAGTAGTGGTATGTTCATTTAGTAGGTGGGTGGAGGCTTTTCCAACAAAAGATTGTACAGCCATCTCGACAGCAAAAATGCTGATTAAAGAATACTTTTCAAGGTATGGCTTGCCCCGGGTGATCTGGAGTGACAATGGCACATCCTTTAATGCTGAACTGATGAAACAGATCTGTAAAGGGTTACAAATATCTCAGAAATTTCACGCAGCCCAACATCCCCAGGCAGTGGGGTTGGTGGAACGATTCAATGGTACCTTAAAACTCAAGATGGCCAAGATACAGGGGAGTACAGGGCTGCGCTGGCCAGACGCACTGCCTCATGCTTTGCTTTCCACCAGAGTGACAGTTAACTCCAAGACAGGCGTTTCCCCCCACAAAGTCATATTTGGCAGGCCCGCCAATGTCTGGGGTGTCCCTAGACCTAAATGTTTTTCGGAAATTGAATATCCTTTGTTGATAGATTACCTGTATGCCTTGACTAAAGATCTCCGTTCTATTCATCAGCAGGTAGCAGACACCCTGAAGCCGCAGCCGGAGGGGCCTGGACACAGCATCAAACCCGGTGATTGGGTAGTAGTACGACGATACCAACGGAAGTCCTGCTTGGAGCCCAGGTGGTTGGAGCCAAGGCAAGTGCTCCTCACCACGCGCACCACACTTCGAGTTGAGGGCCGGAAGGCGTGGACCCATGCTTCGCATGTCAAGAAAGTTCCACTTCCACTACCTTATGATGAATGGGTGAGAGGCGGCGTTGCTGATCACGAGACAGAGGCAGTTCCTCGTTACGTCCCCTTTTCGGATGCCTTATTGAAGGGTGACACGCAAAATGAGAATCAAAGGAGGCCAGCTCTGAGTGTGAGTAGTGAGGCCTCCCCTGATTGTGGCGAGCAAACACCGGAAATTACGTCCTCTGCTGTTGACCCCCCCATTCTGCTCACAGATCCTGAAGTGCGAGGGAGCACTCGCTATAATCTGCGGCCCAGAAAAAAGAGAAAGGAAAAGTGAGCACTGGAGGAAGGGCTGAGTTAGGGAACAGGTGTGAACGCTGCTGAACAGGTTAGCTCAATGTTAGGGATGGACTTCTGGTAAAAGCCCTGGTGCGCTTCGAGACATTGTTGCATGGAACACTAGGACCGCGTCTGGGCCCAGGTTCAGTGCTCCTGAGTTGCAACAGTCGTGCGACTCCGTCGAGGGATTAGGGATTGAACAATAAAAGTCTACCTGTGAGGCTTTCATGGACACAGGGAGAAGATCCCTTTCAGGGGTGAAGAACCCCTCTGGCCGGTTTTTGAGTGTCTGGGACAATTTTTGTGGTACTGTTTTAGACTAGTTTTGGATCTTTTTTAGTTAGGTAATATGTATCCCTTTGGCCGCCCTATTCCCGAACAGGAACAGCCTTTTGCAGCCCCCCGTAGACCAGAACAAGATTCACCCTGGCGTGCCCTGCCCCGAAAAGGGAAAATAGTGGTTATTGTGATCTTCATTATTATATTTCTAATAATTCTTGGGATACTGTTTTTCCTGGATGAAGCTTACCCTGTTCATAAGTTAGTTCCCACTCCTTCAACGTTGCCGGAGCATAATATGATTACTGTTGATTATGGTGAACAATGCATGAGGAAGGACTATCGTGATAATGTTTTTATTAAAACTCTACATCATGCTCATGCTGTGTATAATTTGACAGATTGCTGGGTCTGTGGGTTGCTCCCTTCCGCTGCATACAAGAAGGATAGATTGCTGGCACTCCCCTTGACACCTGTGAACAGTTGTGTAGGCTGGTACACTTTGATTGGTATAGTGAAATTCTTTCAGCAGCCTGATTTTCTGACTCCCCGATTGCCTAGTACTGGGTCAACGTTGACAATGCGAGTACGCCCTATGCCCACTTCCTCCCTTGGACGGTTGTTCACTGACGGACGTTTCGATCAGACAGTCTTAGAGACGTGCTCAAAGAAGGTAGAACGATTCATGACACCCAACGACACTGACAAAGTGAGGGAAAGTTTTCTACAGTTGAACTCCTCCTTGGCCTATAGACACCCCCCTGCGACAAACAGTAGTGGTCGTTCCCTGGTGCCCCTGGCGGGGTTTGGGCCCTCACCGTATTTCTGTATTTTGGGGAGAGGTCCAATTAAGGTTGGAGACAGCTCCTGCAATGTGACTGCTTCAATTCGCCTGCCCCTTAGTCCTTCATTAGTTACTCCCCCAAATATCTATTTTGTCTGCGGGAGTAATGGTTATCTGTGGTTGCCTGAGGGTTGGGGTGGGGTCTGTTACCTAGCCTACTTACTTCCCCCTGTCTATGTGGTGCCTTCCGATTATCATAAGACTCATCGTAGGTTTGCCATCATGCCCGGTCAGCGTAAAAGGAGGGCACTTCAGGTTGAGGATGTTGATCAGACTGACACCGCTGGACAGCAATTCACTGATTTTTCCAAGGGTTTATTGCCATTTTGGGGTCCTATCTTTAACAGTAGAGCCATTAGACGCCTCTTGAGGGTCATGGAGAAGGTAGTGAATACGGAGGCTGATATTGCTGCCAATATGTCCGTTGAGATGCAGGCGATGAGATTATTTACGATCCAGAACAGGATGGTGCTCGACGTCATCCTCGCAGATAGAGGTGGAGCTTGTCGCATCATGGGGACCTCTTGTTGTGTTTACATTCCAGACTCGGCACCGACTGTTAATTTGGTGGTGCAAAAACTTCAATAGGTTGGCAGCTGACCTTCATCAGGATACAGGCACTTGGTCCTTAAAGACATGGTTGTGGAGTGTCTTCTCCTCCTGGGGTTGGAAGATCTTGATGGGGATTGTTGGGATCGTTGCTGTACTACTGACTTGCTGTCTCTGTGTTTATTGCCTTCCCCCTTGTTGTTCCATGTGTGCCAGCAATATCCGTGCTTCTAAGCGACCAACACGACAATATCCCGTTTCTAATGATGTGGAACTTCATGCTATTCGTTGGTTAATGCTCATTGATGATGATATTTTTGAGTGATTGCTTCCCTGCCCCTAGAATTGCTGTGAAGACCCTTCTTTTTGCTAATTAAAGGCAGTGCATATGTTAGCCACAATCCTGCTAAAAGGAGGGTCTGATAGGTTTCATTTCCCGATGCCCCGCCCATTTACATTTACATTTACATTTACATTTATGAGTTAGCAGGATGTGTCTAACATGGTATATTCATTTATGCATTCTTGCTCAAATTCCTCATCTAATATTCATTTATGCGTGTTATACTATCATGTTTTCTTAGCTTAGCTTGTGTGCCACTATTTTGGAAGTGTTTCTTTCTGCGTGCGAGTCGCACTCGCTCACCCCTCCCGTAGGAATAGAGAACAGAAATGCTAATGCAGTAGTTTTCCCTTCTCAGCTAACTGTGGCCGAAACTATAACAAATTCATTATCAGTGGTGTTCTCATATGCTGGAGACGCTGAGGCCCGGCTCCACGGCCTTGGGCAGAGATAAGGAAATGTTGCCATCGCAGGTGCAAATGCCTCTTGTGTGAGGCCATTGTTCGCTCTTCCAGGGGTCCATTACTTATCCACACTGGGCGTGTTCTGCTCTACTGTATCCCGATATAATGTACTGTTGTGTTGGGATGAGTCAGTCCTCTCGGCGCACTCTTATGGGTGAGGTCGGACAGGGCCCTCTCATATGGGACTTTGTGGCATAATAAAATTACCTTATTCATTCTTCTCCACTGTCCGGCTGACTTATTATTGGGTAACAATAGGTGAGTGTGGTAAGTCACTCGGGTGGATTTGAGCCACGCTTATCAAGTGACTGGAAATAAGAAACACATAGAAAAAAGCCATATGAAATTCCAAAGCATCTGTCAACATATTTCAGCTGGACACAGCCAAAAACTGATCAGGTAAACTTTTTGAGATTATCACTCACTTACTCATGCATATCACATTGGTGGAAAAGAAAAGATTTCTGGCAAAGAGCCCCCTTGAGGGGCCAGCTGGGCATTGCAGGGCCGGCCCAACAAGGAGCTGCCTGATGACGAAGCATCCTAAAAGGAACACTCCCCTCCGCTAACCCTTCTCCTGACCTAGATACTCACATAGTAACAGTGTATTCCTTGTTCGCACAACTTTAACGGACCTGAGTGCTGCATCTTCAAAAAGCCCCAGTGCCTCCTCTCTTGTTTTGATTTTCAAACAGGTCGGCCACATCAAACTCAACAACCTCACAAATGCCGCAATAAAGAATTGGGAAGCATTTGCTTCCTTTTCGAACAGAAAATATGGAAAATTGAAAAATCAACAACAAAAGGAAATAGTTTCAAAAATCAATGTTCAACCATCTCATACAGAGACTGCTATTTTGATTATTACTCAGGCTAATATAGCCCACCAAACTTAAAAATGAGGCATCATGGAGCGATGTCAGATCCCAAAATGAAGAGATTTCCTAGATAATTAAGTTCATCAAACCAATTTCACAATTTAATGATCCAATCCCCTCCGCAATCATAAAGCAGATCAGTCAAATTATCTCCCCACACTTGGACAAAAATCATGAGCATATCGTTAAGATAATGCACTATCCTTGACATTCTGAAAAACGTGCAAGTGACAACTTTCTTGAAAAAACATGACGCTGACCAAGCTGATCTCAATCATTTCTGCCTGGTGTCTAACATACCATTATTTGTGAAACTGCTAGAAAAATGTGTTCACAATCAATTATGCCAACATTTAGAGCAATTCAACCTTCTTGAGAAGTTCCTGTCAGGTTTCAGGCCAGGTCACAGCACAAAGTCGGCCATCCTACACATCATGTATTGCGCACTCAAAATATTAGGCCAGAACAGCTCATGCCTTCTCTGCGTGCTAGACCTATCTGGTGCATTCGACACCGTAAATCATGATTGCCTCCTACAGCTACTTGAATGCAAAATGGGATATTCAGGTAAAGTAATCAGATGATTTATCACTTTCCTACACAATTCTTCCCAACAACTCAAAATTGGAGGGTTATTATCAAGTGTGCAACCGATGAGTATGAACGTTCTGCAACGTCCCATCATATCCCCCATACTTTTCAACCCATCAATGGAACGGTTGATGAAGATGCTCAATCAGTTGAACCTCTTGTGTGGCATGTATGCTGACGACACATGATCACACATAAATATCTCCTCCCAGGATTACATTACATGTGTCAAAATAGATTCTGGTAAATACTCAAATGTGGCAGTCATGCAACACCTAGTGGACCTGGCCCTTTTAGCATGGTTATGCCCAAACATTGGGCCTTCTTCCTGTATTTTGTTCTGACCTGTTATTGTTGGCTTTAGGACTCTGGGCACCTTGCCACTGCTAATCAGTACTAAAGTACATATGCTTTCTTGTCTAAATTGCATTGGTAATTGGTTTATCCATGACTGGTATATTTGAATTACTAGCAAGTTCCTAGTAAGGTGTAACATGCGTGCCCAGGGCCTGTAAATAAAATGCTACTAGTGGGCTTGCAGCACTGATTGTGCCACCAACATGAGTAGCCCTGCAAACATGTCTCAGTCCTGCCATTGCATTGTCTGTGTGGGCATTATTAGACTGCCATTTCGACCTGCTAGTGTACCCACTTGCCAGGCCTAAACATTCCTTTTTAGTACACGTAGGCCACCCCTAGGTGTGCCAAAGGCAGCCCCAAGGGGAGGGTGAGGAGGGACTACCAATTTGCTGTGTGCTTTGATGTGTTTCCCTGCAGTGGCTGCTTCTGTCTTGGTCAGTGAAAGGACTTATTTTCCTGAGTGTCTCCAAGGGCTTGAGGTAGAGATTGCCCCCTGTTCAAAAAGTCTCATGAACAGCAAAGACTTCAAGTTAATCTGCTACCAGCACTGGGAACTGTGTTTTTGTGCTGTAACTGAAAAAAAAGCAGCCTGACGCCGTCAATGATGCTGCTTTAGCTCCTTGACCTGTTGGCACTGTAGAGAGCAATGTCCCACTCTGCATCGCAACCCTGGTCTCAAAGATGCCGACTGATGCTGCCACCAATCCGCTGCTTGCAACGTGACCTGAGAGCACTGCACTGCCTCACTTCACATCGCCTCCCTGGTAATCCTGATGACATCGCTCCACACCGACATAGACTCCACTGCCTGAATCATGCCCTGGCGACACCTCTTGTAAGTTACTCAACGCACCACCCCATCCCAGATCACAGCCATGTTCCATCGGAGCCAGCACCATCGACCCCACATCGTCTACCAACATCATTGTTTCAGCAACGATGAAACTGCTGCTTGCACCATGTCCTGTCAGTATCATGACGAGCACTGCCTCACTTTGCACCACAGCCCTGGTCTCACCAATGCCACTGGACGCCGTCACTGAGCCACTGCCAGCACAGCGGCATGAGAGCACTGCACTCTGCACCGCAACCCTGAACCTTGCTTACTCCGGTGCTCCTGACTTCATGGAGTGCGATCTGCAATACATGTGACTTCAAGGGTCCGACGAAACCTGCACAGAGCTCCGACAATGATGCCTTCTGGTGCAGCATCTTCAGATCCCAATCCAAAAAGATTTTTTCGATGTACAAGTCATAAAAGCATGGTAAATACAGTACATACTCCATAAAACACAATTCAAGTACACGTTTTAAAACCATGATTTGGTGCTTCAGATCTTAGGTCGGATTAGTGAAGGAGATAAAACAATTTAAACAACTTTGAATTACTACAAAATAAGAATAATAAAAATTCATTATATAAACTGGTCCATGGATACAAAGTTAAATCACAAGCAATAAAAACATGTTCGCATGTTACATATGTACCAAGTCAGGTTAAAAATTACCTAATACAATCTTAAGAGGGCTTGGAGTGCCTTCGATCTAAAAGTCCTTGACCATTCCAGAAATTTCACTACTGCAATGAAAATGGGGGCTGAGGTGTTCGTGCACAGTGTTCTTTGAGCATCTCCACTCCTTCTGGTGCCCAGTGTCCTGCAAATTGGTGACAGTCACAATTGGCATGGGGCCTCATATGCAGGGCAGACAAACAACAGATGGGCCAGTGACTACAGCTGCGCCTTACAGATGGGGCATGCTCTATCGCCTGCTGTGACCCATCTTGCTCTGTAGGATTTAACTGGTAGGTAACCTACCCTGAACTGGAAATATAATTTCCGATCATGTGGCTTGGTTATTGTGGCCCAATACTGCTCCCGGCTTGAGGATAGTTTGAATTCTATTAATCTGCCCATGAGTGAGGACGCGTCACCATTTCTGTAAATGCTATGGGTCACCAGATCCCAATATTTCTCTTTTAGGATCTCCTTGGAAGGGAAGGGGTCACATGAGGGGTTGTCCCAGATTGTTGCAATGCCCATGTTTACTAAGGATGCTCTAACCTCCCGTAGCCATTTTATTTTGTGAAAGCAGTCAGCACTGATTAGATCTTTTAGGCCTGCAGCCTAGGTTGTCTGTTCTGGGGTGCACGAATAATATAAGGTGCAGTCCCGCTATATGAGCCAGTGCTTTTCTGCCTAAATCGTAGAGCAATGGACGTACTAGGGTGCTTTGCAGGAGGCTCGTAACCTTGCGTAAGATCCTATTTTCAACTGCTGTTAGCTTTGGCATCGTCTCAAACCCCCAGAGTTCCGCTCCATATAGGGCGGAGCTGACCACTTTCATATTGTATATTTGGAGCACCGGGCTAACTGGTTTTGTCAGGGAGGTGTTAACTTCAGTTTGTAAAGCTCCAGATAGCTGTTGGTGCTTCAACGTGGCCATGTCATTTTGTCGGTCCCACCTCAAATCATTCTGTAATACAACCACTCAGATATGTGAAGGCGCTAACTTGTTCCAGGGGGCGATCATTCATGAGTATGCCTCCTCTAAATCCTTTGTGTGGGTTAAACAACATGAATTTGTTTTGGACACATTGATTTCCAATCCCCGTAAAAGGCAGAACTCCACAAAAAGTTTCAATGCTTGTTGAAAAACGTTCAGGGTTTTTGAAGATAATGAATATGTCGTCAGCGAACATTAAAATAGGATTTTTACACCAGCTAGGATTGGGGCATCAGTAGGAATAGACTCTAAAAACTTTGTAATCCCATTACTAAACAGAGAGAATAGTGTGGGAGCCATGACACAACCTTGGCGCACACCTCTCTCTATGGGAAAGGGATTGGTGACATTACCCTAAGTGCCCCATCGAATTTGGGCAAAATTGCCCTCGTGGAGTCTAGCAATAAGGGAAAGCAGTTCAGGAGACATCCCTATCTCCTGCAGTACTGACCATAATTTACTGCGGGACACAAGGTCAAAAGCTCACTTAAGATCAGCAAAGTCAGCATATAAGCTGCCCTTGCCTAGGACCACCGTCCTCTAATACACTAATATAGACCTAAATACCTGGTCAATAGTACTGATATGTGACTGGAACCCAGCCTGCAGTGGAGATAACATGCCCAGTCTAGGACCTTGTTTAACATTAACCGCCCCATTATTTTTTGCAAGGAGTCTATTAGGCTAATAGGCCTATAATTCCCTGGGTGAGATGTATCCCCCTTTTTAAAAACAGGGATAATCTCCGCCCCTATCCAGAAATCAGACACAGGTGTGCCTCAGGCAATTGCGTTTGCTAGCAGAACAATATACCGGCACCATCTTGACTTATCATATAGGAATATATCGACCGGATACCATCTAGGCCCGGTGCTCTTCCACTTGTTACTGCTCCTAGTGCCTTAATACCCTTTGTCCCATCAAAAAGTGTGTCTTGATAAAACAAATGTGCAAACTCGGCCTGATTACCCTCGGTTATACTAGTGGCATATTGGGGTTTGAAGTGGTAAACCCATTGATCCTGAGCTACATGATTTTATGGTGGTGGTGGCTGGCCTCCACTGTCCCATTTTACTATATTCTAAAACTGCTTGGAACTATTACTAACACAAGCAAGTCTGAGGTCCTGCCATCTGCTTTCTTCCCATATTTTCTTTGCCTTTTCCTGGAATCCTGCTATATTTTAGTCTAGATGACCGAACTGTGACAGGGTCCCCTTCTTTAATCGCATCCTATAAGAACCTGCGGGCCATTCTATATTCCTCATTAAATCAGTGGGTTCCTTTCATTTGTTGCAAGCTCTTGACCTTATGATTCCTCACAAAGTGGGAACGTAGCTGGGCAAAGAATTTATTGTGAATAGCATTTACATTTCCAGGAGCCTCGGAATTAGCTGAGCAAGCCTCTAGCTCGGCTATTGCATCATAAGTACCAGCTAGAGCTGCAGCCATTATTAAATGTACTTGCCCCGTGTCTATCAGAAGAAGATCTTCCATTTGCGGCCCAAAGGCCTTTTTCTAGGCACATGGAGTTGATTTGGATGGCTGGGTCTGTCCACTTTTTTATTGGAGCAAGTTCCAATTTTGGGATGCCCCACCGAGCGTCTTCCTCACATGTAAGATTTTGTTCTTCTGTGGCAAGGGGCTTGAAGGTCGAATTAAGGTCTGCTGCCATTAAGATTTTGGAATCACTGGAGTTCAAGTCTTGGAGATCGTCGAGAGTTGCTAAGACATTTTAAATATCAATCTTTCCCTTCATGCCCATTTTCAGCCTGATTGCAAGGATGTTCCTGCTCTGTGTTGGGAGCACTTAGATATTAAAGCCAATCGTTTGGCGAACCCAGATTGTCAATCCCCCAGATGGATGGCCTTTTCACCCACTGATAGCTGGAATATGGTAATTTAAATAACCTATGCAATAAAGGGGCTCCTTCAGCCATGTTTCCTGAAGAGACAAATTCTGAAACCCTCGATGAAGGTGAGCCAATAGGGGGAAGTGACCTTAGACCTCAACCCTGCGATATTCCCTGATGTTACAGCTAGTTTGTTTGCAGTGAAGCAAGAAGCCAATTGCCCGACCGCTCTATTAAGCACTATGCCACTGTTAGCCTGCTTCTCTTCATCAGGGATTGGACACGCTGGTGTGATTCTAGGCGTCTGATCAGCGCCACTAGGTGGTAACCGGATACTAGGAGTGAGGGCAATACAAGTTATTGGAGCAATAAAAGGCTCCAAAGCCATTTGGGGCTCACTCAGTAGTTAGTCGTTTGCATCCATTGACGAGCTTGGTTCCAAAAAAGTATATGATTGTCTAGCGGCACGATTACCCTGGATGACTAATAGGAATTGCTTCAATTGAATAGAGGAATTTCTGGGTGGGCAAGTGTGAAATTCGAGTCAAGAAGGTTTTCTGCCAGATCAACCCCGCTTAAGGTAAGCTCAATGTGATCTAGTGATTCGGCAGGTGAAGAAAACCTCTGAGCCCTGATGATGTCATCTCGTATAACTGAACGACAACCCGGGACGTGGCAAATCCAATGAGTGGCTTATTGATCAGGGAGTTTGCACTTTCAAATCCATTTCTAGGTTCAAGCTTGGGCACATTAACCATGTAGATTTTGAGTGCTTCGGCTAGACTAGGAGTAATTGACTGGGTCCGCCTATGTTGGGCATCATGGAAGGAATATTGTACATGAGATATGGAAGAAGGTCTGGGGCATAGTGGTTGGCCCTGTGTTGATGACATGTTATGGTGGGTATTTAGGTGGCTGGTGCTGGGATTAATTGGGTGCATGACCAGCAGGGAGGACGGGACAATTTACGGGGTGGTGCCGCAGTAGAGGATAGGTTAAGGCCATTGGGGTGGGTACTTATACCCTGTGCAGCTATCTCACGACCTGTCGGGGCTGCTGAATATAGCTTGTCGTAGAATTGGGGCTCAGTACCCTGGACCAGGAGGAATCCTTTTGAACTAGATGACTGACCAGAGAAGTAAGGCTTTCGATCATCAATTTCATAGCCCCTATTTCAAGTCTGAGGGTGTTTATAAGATGGTGTTTTTCCTATGATTCTAGGCTGGGCCCAGGGCCTGTCCCTCTACCAGGAGTCGAAGTCGGGGGTAGCTGAGACATGTCTTCCCTATCTACGTCAGGCATGTCAGACAAGGGTAAGAACTTATTTGTGCAAGAGATTACTGCACCCATCTTTTGGGGAGCAAAGCCAGAGAGAGTGATGGCGGGATGACAGGCTCCCTCTTCTTCTGAGTTTGTCTCTGTGCTGGATGCAGGGACCCCTTTTCTAAGTGATTTTTAAGATATTGCAGGAATAGTAGGGTATCTGCTAGCTTTTGGCTTGGTGGGGAGGGAGGGCTGGTGGGGGGCTTTATCAGGGTGAGTGTGCGTATGTGGGTCCGCCTCAAGTATGTTTTTGCATTCACTAATAAGAGTATTAATGCAGTCTAAGACACAGTTACTACCTGGATATTTCTGAGACTTTCTGGCCTTTTTTCCTTTATCAGTCCGGCCATTAGGACTTCTCCCACTGCTCCCGCTCCCCTCCATAGAGTGGGCAGGTCCTCCTACCTCCTGGGAGAGTGGTGGCTTCTGGGGGATGGAGTCCCCTTGCAGGTGACCCAGGCAGCAGGGCACAGAAAACGGTGTGCCATGCCGCGGGAAGACTGTGGAGCTTTTGAGCACGTGGGCAGCTCCTCCTCCCTCCTGGAAGAGTGATGGCTTCTGAGGGATGAAGTCCGCTTGCAGGAAACCCCGGCAACAGCAGCAGGGCACAGAAAACGGCATCCCACGCCGCGGGAAGACTGTGGTGCTTTTGAGTGTGTGGACAGCTCCTTCTCCTCCTGGGAGAGTGACGGCTTCTGGGGGATGGAGTCCCCTTGCAGGTGACCCGGGCAGCAGAAGCAGGGCACATAAAATGGCGTCCTGCACCGCGGGAAGACTGTGGCACTTTTGAGTGTGTGGGAACCTCCTCCTCCTTCCTGGGAGAGTGACGGCTTCTGGGGGAAGGAGTCACCTAGCAGGCAACCCAGACAGCAGCAACAGGTCACAGAAAACAGCATCCCACGCCACTGGAAGAGTGTGGCTCTTTTTAGTGCATGGGCAGCTCCTCCTCCCTCTTGGGAGAGGTACGGTTTCTGGGGGATGGAGTCCGCTTGCAGGTGACCCAGGCAGCAGGGCACAGAAAATGGCATCTCGTGCCGTGGGAAGACTGCAGAACTTTTGAATATGTGGGCAGCTCCTTCTCCCTCCTGGAGGAGTGACGGCTTCTGGGGGATGGAGTCCCCTTGCAGGCAATCCAGGCAGCAGATGCAGGGCACAGAAAATGTCTTCTGTATTTCCAAGGTACTATTTGCGGGTATTCCCGACACCGTAGCTGGCCTGTGATGCGGTCAGCTTGAACTGTTGGATTTGTTTGTTTACAATGCCGTGATAGCTCTAGATGGAGCTATCGACTTCAAGGAACTGTATTTTAAGTTTATTATTGCAATATTTGTATTTTGATTAATGCATGTTGGATTTTTTGCAATTTGGTCTTGTTTTACACAAATAAATATTAGCTATTTTTCTAAAACTGGTTTGGGGGTCCTTTTGTAGTGTTTTCACTGTATTACTGTGAGTTATGTGCAAAGGCTTTACACATTGCCTCTAAAATAAGCCTGACTGCTCATGCCAAGTCATCAAGGGGATGAACAGGGGTCATTTTAGAAGTGTAATCTCCTTACCCTGATTAGAAGGAAGGGTCCCTACTTGGATAAGGTGCATTCCTCTGCCAACTAATAAGATACCCCTATTTCTAACAACCCATTTCCCTGATGCAGCACCTGGCATTCAAATAAAGAGTCAACGCTTTGCAGCTGGAAAATCACTGCAGCACAGTTTTACCGATGTACTTGGAACCTACTCCGACTTCGAAATGGGGGGTTTTGTTTGGCAGAGGTAGGCACCTTTGTCTAAATAGGGACCCTTGCTTCTAGTCAGGTAAGGGGGATACACATTTTATATAGCCCCTGATCACCCCCTGGGTAGTTTGGTACGATCAGACAGTCTTATCCCAAAGGCAATGTGTAAAGTATTTGTTCTAAAAAAACAGAGTAATACAGTGATAATACCACAACTGGATACCACACCAATTTAGAAAAATAAAGTATCTTTATCTAAACTCAACAAGACCAAAAGGACAAAAATCCAACATACATGTAATAATAATATGACTTTTCAAAGGTTTCAAGTAACTGGGTCCATAGAAAACTATGGATGCGTGATTCCACACAAAGTACCTGTAGATGCGTCAAAATTCACATGACCAAACAGCTGCGGAGATGGGAAACATCAAGAACCAAAGAGATGCATCAGTTTCTGAGTCTTTGGGGAGGTGATTCTACAGTTCTGCTGTATGCAGGAGAAGAGATGTGTTGAGTATGGACTGTTGGGGAAAATGATGCATTGAGTCCAAGACGGTTCTGGTCCACGCGTGATGCATAGGGAAAACTTGCTGCACAGGTGCGATGCGTGAAAATCCGGGTTGCGTCGCCGATCGATGCAACCGCAACAAGTGGAGCTGTGCCAGTTTCTTCAGCTGTGATCCCATGATGCATTGCTTCTTGCAGCCGTGATAGGTGCTGCGTCATTTCAGCAGTGGTGCAGTGATGCTTTGAGATTCATCTAGCACAGCGGTACAGCGTCAGGAAAAACAACCTCAAGAAGAGAGATGTGTTGGTTTCTTCAGATCTTCAGGTTTCTTCCAGCTCCTAACATCAGGAACAACCTCCAGAGGCCGAGAACTGGAAGACGCCTCTCCTCCCAGGTCAGAACTCTCAGCAGCAGAGTTCAGGGCAGCTGGGATTGAAATCTTTATATCGCTGAGACTTAAAAATAGGGGGCCAGCAAAAAAACATGCCCCTGGAGATCTTCTTCAAGCAGGTTCACAGCAAAGGTCCAGTCTTTGTCCTTTACTTGACAGAAACAGCACCTGCAGACCACCCCCCCACAGCACACAGCAAAGGGGCAGTACTCCTCCTAACAGCTCATCCGCTCTTCTCCTTGGCAATGGTACCTCTTGAGTCCAGAAGTGATCTAAAGGCCTAGGGTTTAAGGTCTACTACTTATACTCCATTTTGTATTTGTCCTCTTTGTGCAAGTGTGTCTGAGCCCAGTCCAAACCAGTTCTGTCCTCACTGCTGCAGTATGAACACAGGGAATGGAGACAGCATTGTGCAAGGGAGACAGGCCCTATTCAGGTGCCAGGAAATCACCTACCACTACTCTAAATGCAGCCAAGCCCCATTCAGCTCAACTCTGAGTCATCCAGGAAGGGCCAGGCACACCTCAAATCCCCCAGTGACTGTCTAAAGTGAACGCACATTGCCAGCCCCTGTCATTCTAAAACCATAGGGTCTATCCACAAACAGGCAGAGGCACACAGAATGGTTAACTAGAAAATGCCTACTTTCTGAAAGTACAAACAAAAACAAGACCTGGAATCATATTTCTTTGAAAAAAGTAACCACACTATATACTTTTTGTGGTGGGGTTATTTATTTACCCTATTTTTTCTACTTTTGTTTCTTATTTTGATAAGGAAATTCTCTCCTTTCTAGGACCTCACAGCTCCAAATATAGGCAGCAAGATGCACTGCGTGTGCCCTTAATGCTGTGGCCTAAAGCTTATGCTGCAGGGATTTTCACTTGCGCTCTATTAGGTCGTCGAATCTGAATCTGGATCATTCTTTAGGTAATGGAGATTGACTGCTCCATACTGTTCTTATCCTCTCCTCCTTACGTCCACACTGTCTGTCCTGCTTGATTCACTTCTCATGCGATCGCTTCAGTGGCCGGCGTGTTACTTTTGCCTCCACGGTGCATCTTGCTGCTTTTATTTGGAGCTGTGAGGTCTCACAGGATTGCCAAAAAGACAAAAACCAAAGATGTGTCCAATATGTTGTCACTAAGGAGCCCTGATGAAAGCCCGCAAAGAAAACAGCGAGGTTAGAAACGCGTTGGCATAATCAATCTATGATGTCAAATAGTTGAATTATAAATCAGGATAAGTGAATTGACTAAATCAGAGCTTTTTGTACATACATAATATGCTCTAGCAGGATGAGGCGTATGTTTGTATATGTAGATATATATATGCGATATATATTTGTAGGGCGTCATAATTGTTTTTCAGTCCTTGGCATATGGTTTATAAATGATGATAGCAAAATGTCATAAATGTTGTATGCTGTCAAAAAATGTTAATGTCATTAATGTTTAGTGTAGTAGAAATTGTGTTTTTGATATATGTGTTGTCCTAGAAAGGAGAGAATTTCCTTATCAAAATAAAAAACTAAAGTAGAAAAAATAGGTTAAATAAATAACCCCACCACAAAAAGTATATAGTGTGGTTACTTTTTTCAAAGAAATATGATTCCAGGTCTTGTTTTTGTTTGTACACATATAAATGGCCCTACCTGTGTCCTGCTTGTCAGGCCTAACCCCTATCTTACTTTCTAAAAGTGGCATTTTTAAACACAATCTAAAAACCATCTTTAGTAACATATGTATTATTACATTCTGAGTTCAGAGAGCCTAAACATTATTTCTCTATGTTGTCCCAATGTAAGTAAGATGTTACAAAGTATCTCCCATTTCATCTTATGGGGCAGTTAGACTTTCAAAAACGAAATTGCCGTTATTTCTCTATCAAGACATGTCACACACACACCAGTACATGTCCTACCTACCTTTCACATGCACTGCACCTTGCCCATGGGGGTACCTTGGGCCTACCGTAGGGGTGCCTTACATGTAAGAAAAGTGAAGGGTAGGGCCTGGCAAGTGGTGCACTTGGCAGGTGGACATTGCAGTTTAAAACTGCACACAGACACTGCAATGGCAGATCTGAAATACCTTTTTAGGGCTACTCCTGCGGGTGGCACAATCAGTGCTGCAGGCCCACTAGTAGCATTTGATTTACAGGCCCTGGGCACACACAGTGCACTGTACTAGGGACTTACCAGTAAATCAAATGTGCCAATCATGAATAACCAATCATGTTAACAAGAGCATATGGACTTTAGCACTGATCAGCAGTGGTAAAGTGCCCAGAGTCCTATACCTAACATACATAGGTCAGGAAAAAAATTGGAGGAAGAAACAAAAAGTTTGGGAATAACCCTGCAAAAAGGGCCAAGTCCAACAGATTCCGAGACAGCCCCTGCTTCGCTGCTGAAGAATCAATACATTGCCTGCTTCGCTGTTATGAAATCAATGCAGCGCCTGCATGGCCTCTGTCACATCGACGCAGGACATCTGTATTTTCGACACATCGCCCCTTGACGCCATCTATTCATCACCAAAACACACAAGATGATGGACGGAATGTTGCACAATGGCAAAACATTCACCCCCAGTCACAGATCTGAGTTTAATCCATCGTTATTTTGCTCACCAAGCCACCCCAGTTCAGACATGGGCATATGCAAATCAGTCTTGACCTTGTGCCTCATGGAAACAGTCCAGCCCGAACTGCCAAGCCATGTCTTCCCTGGACCAGAATCAAGCATCCTAGGTCCGGTGTCTGGCTATCAGCCGTCTTCAGCCAGGATAGCTTGACTCCAGTGGCCTAGTGAGCAAGGGACCCAAGTCTGAGTATACCCTTCCCACATAGGGTGAACAGCAAAACACACAAGATGATGGACGGAATGTTGCACAATGGCAAAACATTCACCCCGAGTCACAGATCTGGGTTTAATCCATCGTTATTTTGCTCACCAAGCCACCCCAGTTCAAACATGGACATATGCAAATCAGTCTTGACCCTGTGCCTCATGGGAACAGTCCAGCCCGAACTGCCAAGCCATGTCTTCCCTGGACCAGAATCAAGCATCCTAGGACCGGTGTCTGGCTATCAGCCGTCTTCAGCCAGGATAGCTTGACTCCAGTGGCCTAGTGAGCAAGGGACCCACGTCTGGGCATACCCTTCCCACATAGGGTGAACAGCAAAACACACAAGATGATGGACGGAATGTTGAACAATGGCAAAACATTCACCCCCAGTCACATATCTGGGTTTAATCCATCGTTATTTTGCTCACCAAGCCACCCCAGTTCAGACATGGCCATATGCAAATCAGCCTTGACCCTGTGCCTCATGGGAACAGTCCAGCCCGAACTGCCAAGCCATGTCTTCCCTGGACCAGAATCAAGCATCCTCGGATCGGTTTCTGGCTATCAGCCGTCATCAGCCAGGATAGCTTGACCCCAGTCGCCTAGTGAGCAAGTGACCCACGTCTGGGCATACCCTTCCCACATAGGGTGAACAGCAAAACACACAAGATGATGGACGGAATGTTGCACAATGGCAAAACATTCACCGCCAATCACAGATCTGGGTTTAATCCATCGTTATTTTGCTCACCAAGCATCTGTCACCCCAAGTGGGACGGGTATGCTCAGACGTGAGTCCCGTGCTCTCCATGCCACTGGAATCAAGCTATCCAGGCTGATGATGGCTGAAAGCCCAAAACCGGTCCTTGGATGCTTGTTTCCAAACCAGGGAGGACCTGGCTTGGCAGTTCGGGCTGGACTGTTCCCAAGGGGGACAGGGCCAAGACTGATTTGCATATGGCTAAGTTCAAACTGGAATGGCATGGTGAGCAAAAAAACGATGGATTTAGGCTCAGATGTCTGTACTGGGGTGAATGTATGACATTGTTCTGCATTTCGTCCATCAACTGTTATTTTTGCATATGTCTCTTCATCACCCTCAGCCCACAATAAGGTACCAAAGCCATGTGTCTGCAGATTGACGCATCGCCTCCTCTTTCAGTAAGGAACCAACACATCTCCTCTCCTGACATTATGGAACCAACGTTTCACCTCCAACGCCTAGCAGTAAGGAACCAACGCATCACCTCCCCTGGGAGTAAGGAACCTACCTGGCACATTGTTTTCTCTTTTGTTGACTCACTTTCCTTGTGCCTGTTTCATCTTTGAATTTTGATGTATCCAAGGCACTATGTGCTGCAAGAAATGCATCCATAGATGTTTATGGCCTAACAAATTTAATCTTTGAAAAGTGATAGCTTGACTAGTTTATGTTCGATTTTTGTTGTTTTGGTCGTATTTTATTCAGATAAGTATTGCCTAATTTCCAAACTGGACGGGATTCATTTTGGGTGTTTTTACTGCATTACTATATGTGTGTGTGTGTGTGTAGAAATACTTTACACATTGCCTCTGAGATAAGACTGACTGCTCATGCCAAGCTACCAAGGGGGTGAGCAGGGGCTATGTCATCTGTGTGGCTCCCTTACCCTGACTCGATTGAGGGTCCCTACTTTGACAGGGTGCAAGCCACTGCCAACCAGAGACCCCATTTCTCGCACACCTTAAATAGAACCGCTAGAAAACAGAATTCCTATTATTCTCCCCTCGCAGGAGTCCCCTTTCAATACAAGAATGGCTGAACTATCTAGACACTCTCAATTACAAAGCCACCACCGTTATATCTACAAAAGATTGTCTTGCGCTAACACTCAATAAGCACCTTAACATTCAAGCACACATCATTGGTCCTGAAGTTTCGGAAAGCTCTTAAAACGTGGCTATTCTCAAAGGCATACCCGTAGTGCTGGTTATCTGGTCATTTTGATTTCTTCTATGGTAGGCGCCTTGATGCCTTTGGGCTTAGTAGCGCGTTATAAGACTCACTTCATTTCATTTCATTTCATTGCATCCACATGCAGTGCGGGCCATCAACTCAACATCCTAAAGAAGGCAAACGTTCGTACCCCACAAGACCTCATGATTGTAATTCAATCCCTGCCATTGTCCAGACTAGATTATGAGCTTTTCACCCTAAGAGGTCTGCCAAAATCACACAAGGCACCACTAAAGGCAACCCTAAATGATATAGCAAGATTAGTAACGGATGACGTTCTTCAACCACACCTTACTCTTTCTAACATTCCTACATCAGCTCCCAATAGATGCCATGATCCAACTGAGGAGAGAGTGTCTGACACAGAAAGCCCTGCACCATGAAACACCCAGGTAACTCAAGAATACGCTCAAGTTCTCAGAAAGCTGTCCTTGTCTTCGGAGTGTATAATCTCTGGTGGAACCTCCCATATTCAGGAAAAAGAAAACTTATACACATTCTCCGAATCTGCCCAGAGAACATTGAACTTTCTTTCATCGTCCATTTTCAAGAAAGAATTAAAAATTATTTTACAAGACAGATTCCTTATAAAAGGTTCTAGACTTTGCTCTATTTACTCACAGAGAATCTTCTCAGAGAACTTCAGTCATCTCAGGAGGAGAACTTTAATATTACAACAGTAACAAAGAGTGGGATATGCTGTCCTTATGCTAATAGATTGCCTTCTTATGTGGCGTTATTTTAAAGACATGTTACTGCTTTATGTGTGTTATTGATAAAGAATGTCTTGAAATGGAACAGTGTTCCTCTGATACCCCTGGGCCTTGTTTGCGCTTTATAAAACTCTAAATATAATTACAAGAGTCAATATTTAATTTGCTCCTGCAAAAAAGGAATTGCCTTGTGATTTAAGAAACGTAGTGAAAGAGGAGATTTGGGATTTCACAGGTAACAGAATTTTGATAAAATAAGAGTTGGTGCTCATCACAGTTAAACCAAATGCGTTGCATCCTTGTACTGCTAAGTACAAGCTTACTTATGAAGCTGAGGAGGTTATCACACCTGTCATAGAAAAAGATTATTGAGCAATGCATTTTAAAAGAAGTACTAGGAATTCTGTGTAACTCGCCAATTATGGGCTTGGAAAACTGAGTGGAAAGCGGCGCAATTAATAATATTGAAGTTCCATGTTGCTCTATGGTACCAAACCTTGCTGTCATTTTGTTCTAAATCCCTGTGGTTGCAAGATGGTTTACCATCATGGATTTGTGTCAAGAATTTTTCTCCATACCTCTTCATAGGGATAGCTTGCATCTCTGTCTCTTTGCATTCAATTGTTTATGATTTCATTCTTGTTATTGGAATTTATGCAGTAAGTACTCAAATACAACAACATCAATAAACAGTGCCAAATATAAAAAAGAAGGATACAGCCACAGATATACTTATCAACTTGACAGTGTTAAAAGTCAAATTGACCAGTGTGAGAGCATCAAATGTTCATTCGTCCTTAAGATCGAAGAGCGTCAACAGGTAAGCGGTGAGGAGGGCCCAGAAATCATTTTGTTCTAAATCCCTGTAGTTGCAAGATGGTTTACGATGATGGATTTGTGTCAATAAATTTTCTCTATACTTCTTCACAGGGATAGCTAGCATCTCTTTCTCTTTGCATTCAACTGTTTAGGATTTAATTGTTGTTATTGGAATTTATGCAGTAAGTACACAGATATAACAACATCAAGAAACAGTGCCACATATAAAAAAAATAGAAGGATACAGCCAGAGATAGACTTATCAACTTGACAGTGTTAAAGTCAAATTGACCAGTGCAAGAGCAGAAAATGTTCATTTGTCCTTAAGATCAAAGAGCATCAACAGGTAAGCGGTGAGGGGGGGGGGGGGCAGAAATCCTTTGGTCGAGAGGGTGCTGACAGTTCTTAAGCATAAAGTTCCAATTGTTCTTTACAGTAAGACATACCAGACAACCACTGATGCTTAGTGGATGTTGCCCTCTCATCCCAGTTCACTGCAACTCGCCTTTTGCTAGCAACAAGGCCACTGCCACCAGCCTATGTATCGCCGGCTGTAAGTCCTTAGCCATGCCAAGTTGGCACATGTGTACCTAGAACACTCCAGGATCCAGCTCCATCTCAGTGAGGGTGGCGATGACCCGCATGCAGTACAGTGGATAGTGGCACACAGCCATGCCAGTGTATAAAAATTGACGTCAAGCACCCTGCACTGCAAACAATTTGCATACACGTGCAGATCAATGTTATAGAGCTTAGCAGGGGAGTGATACATTTGATGGATGTACTTGAAATGTATTATACATAAGTTACAGTTAGGCATAAGCATACTAGTGTGCGAACAACAGAATGTCTATTCAGCCAGCTCTTGTGGCTGGTCCAATACTTCATTACACTTTTCCAGCGGTGGGTCTGTCTCACTGCACTGAGACATATAGTTTAGCAATAAGACCCCTATTGTAGTATTGGATTACAATGTATGTTGTATCTGTAGGGTAGGAGCTCAACCAGGATGACTGGGAAACAGTACACCCAGCTCTGCTCAAAAGTAGAAGTATACGAACACCAGCAAGAGGATGTGGCACCGCTTGCAAGTGACATCATTTTCAGACCAGCGCTTCTAAGGAGCTCGAGATCGAGAGGTTCCTGTGTGACTGATATGGCTGGGTGAAACAAGAAACAACCGAAGGGCTGGCGTGTGCAGGAGAAGCTTGTTGGTGCGCGCCTTAAGCGGGTGCCAGGTTCTCATGGTGGTGTAGATGGTACTGAATTCTGATCTATCAACACAGGTATGTGTATGTGGTAGGAGAGCAGACAGTGGTAATGGGCGAGCATTGTCACGTTCAATCGATACATGTGGGATATAGTTGTGGTGCATGAAATGAATCTGCCCACAAAGGTAGTAAAGCTCCATGTCTGGTGCTCTGAACCCACCCTATGCATATGGTAGAGAAAGCAACTCCCACCAGATGCTAGGTTGCTTTCTCACCCATGCTAGCATTGTCAAGTGTGTTTTAAGTACATTAAACAAGTTTTGCATCACCACAATTACTTTGTTTATAAATAGATGAAGAAATGTGGGTAGTATCACCAGCTTCATAATGGTGACCCTATCGGCCATGGACAGCGGCAGCCTGGACCATCTGGTGACCTGATCGTCTAGTCCTGATACCGCCCTGCCATAATTGTTTTGGAGCACCAGATCTGGGTCTTTATGTATCCTGATCCTTAAGTACCTCACTGGTTCCGTGCTCCACTGTAAGGGACTTGGGGGCATATGTAGGTAGGTGTTTGCGATTCGCAAACACCAGATTTCACAGAATTCTGGCGATGTAGAAGTGCCTTTGACATTGCGAATATGTCTTAAGGAATCGCAAAATACCACCTACTCCAAGTAGATGGTATTTTGAGATTTCCTTTCAAAAAGATTTTTTTTTTAATTCAAAGCGCCATGTGGCATACAGACATGCCCTTAGGGCATGTATGTACGCCACATGTACTTACAGGCACATTCCAGGGGTGCAACAGGTGTCATTTGGACACCCTGGCACCCTTGGAATTGCGATTCTCAAATTGCGATTATCTCATAGAAAATCGCAATTTGAGAATGTATCCCCATTCATTCCTATGGGCCTGTTGGCCCATAGGAATGAATGGGACACTAATTCCTTAATTGCGATTCGCAATTTGCAAATCCAAATTAATGAATTTTAGAGATTCGCAATAAAATTGCGAATTATTACCTACATTCCATTTTGCAATTCTCAAATAGTGATTCCTTAAATATCGATATATGAGAATCGCAAAATGTGATTTACCTACATATGCCCCTTGGTGCTGGGGGCCAGAGGGATAACAATGGACTTGGACCAGTTTAACCCCAGGCCCGAATAGCAGCCATACCTTATATATTTATGGATTATTGGTGCTAGATATGTGGCAAGGTCCCTCACATAGATCACCATGTCATCAGCATACAAAGATATTGCCAGCATGAATTTAGTATAAGATATTACTTGCACTGGAGCTGCTTGTCGTTGTGGAGGATACATGCAAGCAGCTCCAGTGCAAGCACAAATAATTATAATAATATCTTTAACGGGGATAGGGGGCAGACCTATTGGGTGCCTCTGTGGATATGCAGCTCATCAGATATCACCCCATTGACGTGTATTCAACTGACTGGGTCAGTATAAAGCAGTTGATCCATTGCATGAAGCACATTTGGCGCTCCTTGCGCCGCAAGACAATATGCATATATGCCCACTCAATTAAACCGAAAGCTTTAGCAGTGTCAATGAGGATCGCCACCTCCTGCAGGGAGGGGTCCAGCTGATGCAGCAATGAAAATATTGTGCATGGTGGAGCAGACAGGGATAAATTCCAACTGGTCAGGAAGCACTTAAATGAGGAAGAGTGGCTGTAGGAGAGTCACTAATATTTTATCCAGGAACTTCCGTGTGAATTACAGAAAATGATCAGTATGACTCACATCTCTCAATTGCATTCTCAGGTTTCACTAGCACAATAATCAATGCTTCTCTAAGAGAGGGTGTTAGGACACACTTATTATATGCATCTTCATACATGGTGAGAAGGTACGGTGCAAGGTTAGAGACAAAATCTTTGTAAAACCATCCAGGCCTGTAGACTTACCATTAGGTAGCTTAGTGATGGCATCCTTAATTTTTTCCTGTGCAATGGGTTGGGCTAGGTATTTACTTTGCCCAACCAACAACCATGCTAGCTCAATGTCCTCTAGGTAGTCTGCTAAGTCATCTGCTGAGGCAGACACTTGTATGACATATTGTGCATATAGATATAAGCATATCTTGCTAGGATAGACAGGTTATCATAATGGTCACTGGTCTCCAGGGATACTATTTCAGCAATGTGCGACTGGGCCCAGGGTGACTTTAGCTTAGTGGACAGGCTACATGCTGGGTGCCCTCTCTTCCCATATGCTTTAACCATGCAACACCTGGAGAGGTAGTGGAGTTCTTGATTGGCCATGTCATTAAAGGCAGTAAGGTGTTCACGTATTGCAGTGAGGGTACGGGATTCCGGTAGGATTCATAGCCCCATTCAAGAGTGTGTGTAGTGTATGTTCAATATTCTGCAATTGCATGCAGAGGGACATCAGTGTGTCAGCCTGCATGCTAAGGCAAAGTTCCCACACAATGACCTCCGGTCCCTGAGCCCACATTTTCTGTAAAGTAAGCATCAATAGAGGTGCACAGATCTCCCAGAACACTGGGCCTAAGAGGTATACAGTTGTGCTCTCGCTACTACAAAAAGTATCACAAGCAGTACAATCACTGATACGTATTCAAGGAGACAGAAGCAGATTCTTTGGTGTGTTCAAAATGTAGCAAAACGTTGGTTTATTCTCTCCAGGTTCAAGTAATGTGAAGCAAAGCCGACACGTGTTTCGTCGTGTACAGTTGAGTCAACACGACTCTTCAGGGCTTGAAAATTAGTATATTCGTGATGCTTATCACTAGGTCTGGGCAATTATCCATATGTTG
This sequence comes from Lissotriton helveticus, assembly GCF_964261635.1. NCBI lineage: Eukaryota > Metazoa > Chordata > Amphibia > Caudata > Salamandridae > Lissotriton > Lissotriton helveticus. The sequence goes on along the minus strand of NC_136062.1, from coordinate 55,716,293 downwards.
GACGTTACTTGTCGGAGAGAGACACAATTCTAATGCGGCTATCCAGAAACGGTCTGTTCCTTTACGATAGTCACGCGGAAAAAGGCTTACACAATGGTAGTCTGCCTATCGAGTGTCACACTTCTCTGTGTATGTTCACTCTTAGTCCTGGTGTGTCAGGAGGTAGCCGGGAGGGGATCCGTTTTTTTCTTTTTATCTAAGGACTCGCTAGAGACTGGTGCGTCTCATAGCAGGTGCGTCTCAGTACGGACCGAGAGACGGCGACCGGGAACTACAGGAGGAGGGATCCAGAGCAACAGCGCACCGCCTGCTATGAGACGCACCAGTCTCTAGCGAGTCCTTAGATAAAAAGAAAAAAACGGATCCCCTCCCGGCTACCTCCTGACACACCAGGACTAAGAGTGAACATACACAGAGAAGTGTGACACTCGATAGGCAGACTACCATTGTGTAAGCCTTTTTCCGCGTGACTATCGTAAAGGAACAGACCGTTTCTGGATAGCCGCATTAGAATTGTGTCTCTCTCCGACAAGTAACGTCCAACATATGGATAATTGCCCAGACCTAGTGATAAGCATCACGAATATACTAATTTTCAAGCCCTGAAGAGTCGTGTTGACTCAACTGTACACGACGAAACACGTGTCGGCTTTGCTTCACATTACTTGAACCTGGAGAGAATAAACCAACGTTTTGCTACATTTTGAACACACCAAAGAATCTGCTTCTGTCTCCTTGAATACGTATCAGTGATTGTACTGCTTGTGATACTTTTTGTAGTAGCGAGAGCACAACTGTATATTTCTGTTTAGTCCCTTGACTATCTTAGACGGTTAAGGGTGTTTTTCCGCCTGCTCTTCACGCACTACATTTCTACTTGTCAATCTATACTCTGTAACGTCTGAACCGAGGCAGTGCGCCTGAGTGATCTGATTTTCTAAAAACCCCACTAAAGTGTTACTGGGCCTAAGAGGGTCATTGTCGGAAAGCGCCATATGAAGTGTGCGTAGGGATCTTCAACTCATGGTGAATTTGAGCATGGTCCGACAAATGTTTTGGGTGGGTGTGAAATATCTGATACCTAATTACACATGTCCCAAGTTGCTAGCCAGTACTCCAGACGGGACTGCGAGCCATGCACTGAGGATTTAAAAGTGCCCTCTCTCTGTCTGGGATAATGGATTCACCATAGGTCCACGATTCTGTGCTCCTCCATACCGTCCTGAAGAAGCTTAGTGGAGTGTTTACCGTGCCAGTCCATGAAGGGTAACTGGTCGAGTACTGGGTCTAGGTATATATTGAGGTCCCCTCACCATATAATGGCAGCCGTTGGTAATCTGAGGTGTTGATCTTAAAATGTTGCACAAAAGTCAGGAACATCTATGTTCGGCCCACAGGTGTTGACCAGAGAAACAAGAGGTGCCGCAGAGGATGGCTTACACTCTTAGATATCAGGCCTTGTCGTCCATAAGAGCATGGCTGAGGTGAAAGCAACCCCCTTTTTTTAATAGGATCATTACACCCCTAGAGTAGGAGGAGTATAACGAGGCTGTCCCATGTGCCACCCAATGGGTGCCAAAAAGATGTTCAGTTTCTCAAGTTAAGTGTGTTTCATGCAGAAACACAAGCTAGATGAGGTGGAGATCCAGAGAAGCACACACCTGCTTTTATTTTCCATAGGTTGTTGACTCCCCGCACATTCTCTGTAATTAGTGAAATGTTACACAGGGGCATGTTGTTCATCCCATGTTAATAGGGGTTCACTGACATAGCTGCATCAAGTTTGAAGTATGGTATATGAGGGTGACATTACAATCAGTGTCAGTACTGTGGTGTAGCAGAGAGTTAACTACAGATTCAGCAGATATAGATGCCGCTGTGCTGTGGAAAAAAAGACAAATAGTTCCCCTCCACCTCCTCCCACATGAGCATCCCAAACATGCCAATTACATTCCCAAGACCATAAAAATTATAAATTGGGTAATTTATCCAAATAAAAGCAGTATCAAAAGATATCTACATTTAGAATTGTTGGGGTCTATCCATTGAGGGCCACCAGATTCCCAGCTGTTCTCGAAATATACAGAGGAGGCCAGAAAGAGACTGCAACATTCTGGCATAGGGTGAGCATTATGAAACACAAGGAGATGAAGCAAAAAAGGGCTTTTTGGAAAGAGTCCTAACAATTTTCCTTTAACACATTTGAAGCCGTCTCGCAGGAGAGTTCTGGGGAAGGCCCCAGTAGAGGTGTCATTTACTGTTCCTCATCCCTGTCTGTGTCATTCAAATCAAATCCACATCGGAAGAGCTTTCAAAAAGGTGAGTGCTGCTTTAGGGTTGGTGAATATCTTCTGCTGCTCGTAGTAGTCGACTTGCAGACGGGCTGAGCATAGCATGGCATATTTTATACCCACCTTTCCCTTCTGGCTGCCTGTACTGTTGCTGTAAAGTCCAGCGAAAGGTAATTGTGTTACCTTGATAGGTTAGATCATTGCTCTCCCGAGCCAGTCTGAATACTGCATCATGCTCTCTATAATTCAATAGTTGTGCAATAATAGGGTACAGGTGTGCCCTGGAAGGGGGCCGTGCCATGACAGAGCGATGGGTGCGTTTCACCACCAGTAGGTTAAAGAGATGATCCAAGCCAAATAAGGGAGTCAGGATTGTTTCCACATATTGTTCTACTCTGCTAGTGTTGGTAGATTCAGGGACTCTCATGATTATCAGATTATTGTAGCATGACCATACCTCCAGGACTTTATTGTTCATCCTGAATCACGACCAGTACTTTCTCCATGTTCAAACACTTTTCTGTCACCTACATCAGGTCATCTTCTGCACTTGAGATGCGCTGTTACGTCACCGTGACTTGTGCCGTTTGTTATGTATCACTGATATGTGGTCCATGTGTATATTTAAGGTGTCTATCTTGCCATTGACAGAGGTGAGGGTTTGGTACAGGGCCTGGAGTGTCACAGTGAGAGCCTTCTTCCCAAGAGGTATGGGCTTGGGGTCACACTTCACAAGGTCACCATCCAGGTCTTTGAGCCTCGCAGTGTCTGAAATGTAAGGCAGGTGTGGTTATGGTCGGTTTCCCCCATGGCTATTGATATTGTGTCCCCAGCCTTGTGAAAGCAGTCAGCGTTCCACTCCTTTGCCAGCCAAGCAAAGAAATCTCTCTATAATAAAAGCAGGAGTGTTGTGTCCCCCAGCAGGTGCAGGCAGGAGGTTAGAGGTTCTCGAAAGGATGTGGACCCTGTAGTCTCTCATTTTGGCACTGGGCCTGCATGTGGCCACAGCACTCTAGTTAGTGTTAGGCCAGCCCTGGTGGAGGGGGGGGGGGCAAATCAGGCGCATGAGGAGAGAACAGTAATAAAAAAGGGGCGGTCTCAGCTCTTAATCTCCCACAGTCAAGCAGAACAGCTCTTACAAGCACAGAACAACTCTCAGAGGCAGAGATAGCAATGAATGTACTTATGATTAGCTGTGTAAATTGTTATGTTACTACAGGGCTCTGCTGCTATACTTCCCTTTTTCCTTCTTCCGCGCCGGGATACTCCGGCAGTAATTGTGCGCGCTATAAAACAGCTTAACATATGAGCTTACTTTTAATCTTTATATACCGATTGTCTCTCTGTCCCAGGCAGCCACCAGGCCCACATTGCTTCGGCAGTCAGCCGGCACCCACCACTGGACCCCTGAAGCCTCACAGGAAAATCTCAGACAGCTATCAGAGCCAGCCCTCGCTGACTAGGCCCCCATCCATGGACCGGAGCAGACCCGTAGCACAGCCCCACGGCTCAGGGCCAATTTATTTCAGCAGCACAGACCAACACCATTCCTGGCCTGACGCACCTCACCAGGCCTCACAGAGGTCTACAACTGTCCGCCAACCTAGGCAGCCCCATGTCACAGGCTGCAACACTAGTCTCACCAGCAGGAGCCCAGCCAGGATGGGCAACAGCCAGATGCCTTATTTTTTGGTGTGTCCCCCCTCTGGTAGGCCAGCCCTCAGTCAGCTCCTCCTCAGGGCCCCACTTTGCTGGGGTACCACGCCCAAATCAGTCGCACCAGGCAGCACTCTAGGGGCCCCTGGCATGAGCACTGGATATCAGTGATTTAAACCAGCTGTCTACTGACCAGGCAGCAGAACCAAGCCTGAGGCATACTTGCAGTGTATTGATCAGGCATATAATGTCCAGTAGTGGGCCTGTCTCAGCAGCACCACCTAATTCCACTTGCTGCTCATTATGCTATGCTGAGCCCCGCGGATCACACAGTACAATCCCTCAATTACATTGCCTCACAGCATGCCTGCATCACTGCTATCAGTTTTGCCCCTGGCAGAGGGTGCGGCCTGTCCCAGGAGCAGTCATCACTTGCTGTTTGTCTCAATTTAGTTTACTGAGTTGACCACCCATCTCACCAGTCTCTGTGGGGGGGTCATCACACCATGGCCCTCCTACCCGGCTCCCTCATGCACTGTCCAGGCTTTCCCTCAGCCTCCCCGGCAGAACCGCAGGTCCACAGTGAGGACTCAGCACTGCATTGCCATCATTATGGAAAATACCTAGGTGTAGGGGCACCCACTGATGCCTCCAGACTATAGCCCCCCAATCTAAAGGGTCACAATGCTTGATTGCTGGTTTATTTACGGATACTTTTTTCTGGCCGGTTGAGCTGCACTAAAGTGGAGCCATCTTGCCGTGGGCTCCCTATTGCCTCAACATTCAAATTTTTAAATAGACAAATGGTCTGGTTCTGAATCCCACTGGGGTATCCGAAAACTGTGTTACTTTTCTTCCAAATTCTGAGGAAAGATTTAGACAGTTTGCAGCTGTCCTACAATTCGCTGCTGGTGCAGTATATTGATCACCTCATGGTTGCAGCTAACACAAAAGATTATTGTAAGATTGACTCAATAGCATACATAAATCATTTTGCAGAAATGGTCATAATGTGCCCCGACCTAGTTGCAATGTTGCCAGAAAGAAGTGTTCCTTAGAGTGACTCTTCCCCTAGACTTTTTGGCTTTTACGTCTTCCTTTTGCTAATTCTTTGTTTTGGCCTTAGAACTCTAAGCACTTTATCACTGCTAACCAGTGCTAAAGTGCATACACTTCTCTCCTAAACATAATGACATTTGGGTGTACCTGATTGGCATATTTGTTGTACTGGAATCTACCTTATAATGTGGTATACCATATACAGAGGGCATGTAATTCAAATACTACTAGTTGGCCTGCCGCATTTGTTGTGAAACCGAAATAAGTAGCCTTTCAAACCTGTCTCAGGCCAGCCACTGCCGTGCCTATGTGTACAGTTTACTGTCACTTCGACTTGGCATTTAAAACTACTTGAAAAGCCTTAAACTCCCCTTTTAATTACATGTAAGTCACCCTCCCCAAGGTAGGCCCTAAGTAACCCTAAGGACAGAGTGCTATGTATGTAAAAGATAGGACATGTTCCTTTATTTTTTACATGTCCTGGTAGTGACAAACGTAAATCACCATGGGGTGACCCAGTATCCCTCAGAACCTGGGCAATACAATTAAATATAAACAATGGTTCTGTCGGGTATGCGATCTGATTACTTCAAAGTATGCATTATATCATCACAATTCACAAAAGTCCTTTAATTACTTAAGACTGTGCTCCAAGCACGGAGCTCGCTCTCAAAGCAAATCCAATACCACACGAGTTCAGGGTAGCCAATTACTTTTAATCTATGAATTTCATTCTTCATTCATAAACAACCCTGTATACGCATGATTTATTTACAATTTACAACAAACGGCGCAGATAAAAAGTGAGTATAATGTGACATCATGTGAAAATGGTGACATTCAAACGTGCTTATGTACAAGTGAGTGAAAGAGAAAGGAAGGGGGCAGAAACAACTTGTTAGGCCAATTGGTCCAGTTATTTGAGACCGCCAACCCTTTACAGGGTCGAAATGTCATTGACTCATGTTATAACAAACCATTTCTGGCTTCTTTGAATTCCAAAGGTGGCCCTTGTAGGAGATTGCTCATTTGTGAATAGTTGTTGATGTATATTTAAGAAACCGTGTATATATTGTGTTGTGTAACATTTATTTTTTGGTTATTTTTTCACATGGGATGCCAGGCACTATGACATTTTCAAAACAGATATTATTTGTATAAAATAAGAATTTGACCACTTATTGTTTTGTTTATAACATTTTTCCTTTTGACATCCTATTTACTGGTTTGTATTTGCCACATGCAATTACTTATCATTTACCCGTACATTGTCCATAAGAACCATTGTTTTTGTAATACATTATATTCCCTGGTTCTGTGTGAGTAGGGTTACCCTTGTCCTATCTATAAGAATACTAATAATAATAAATTCTTTATTCGGAATTTTGAAGTTAGAAATCCATAAAAGCAGTGTTAATACATATGTTTTTTTTTTCATTTTAAAAAGAAAAAATTGTAAGCATAAAATTTTACAATACAGTAAGATTTAGCATACAGAGAATCTTTTCATAGTTCATTTTAAATGCTTTAAATAATTACATTTACAAATTTTTCCTGTGCCTAAATATGCATTTCAAAAAATTAAGAACATGATAACAGGTGATTTCTGTGTCTAAAAACTGTAAATATAGCATGGCCGGACGACACTGCTTAAAACCCCAAGATTTTAACAAAGACAATAACCACAATTTACGTTGTTCTTTATAAAATTTGCAAAACATAACTGCATGTAGAGTGGATTGTACTGAGTTTTCGTCACAAGGACAGAGGGGTAAGGGCAAGTCCCAAGAATTCATTACAGGGAAAGCTACTAGCCTGTGAAATAGATTTAATCTGAATCTCGTCAGAAGAAAACGGTCAAAAGTACTCATTTCAAGATTTAGGTAGGGCTGAATAGTGAAAGTGGTCTGGACCATTATGGCGTGGTGGACAGACGGTTTGCCTGATTCAGTCAGGAGCCTCAAATTGTCCAAATGACCCAGGGCCAGATCTTTTAACTCTTTCTTGGAGATTTCACTTATCTTTTCCGGAGTGGAGTAGTAAGTCTCCAGTCCTAGATCGAAAAAAAAGTTCTTGATGTAGGCGAGCCATTTTATTTTTAGGGAATGGTCCAATGACATGGCATCTGCCACTATCCTTTTAGTAAATGCGTTTTTTTCCGAGGTCCAGATACGCCGCCATAGGAGCAGTGGTTGAATTCTTGCCAGATCCTCAACATATGGGGTGCCTAGTTCAACGTGGCACGCATATGTTGAGGATCGCTTTGGGGCCATCAGGAGAAACCTAAAAAATGCATTTTCTGCTAGCTGTAGCGCAGAGACATCTGTATGGCCCCAGACGCCAGCCCCATACAGTGCTGTTGACTGGCATTTGGCTCTGTATATTTTTAATAGTTCAAGGGGTGGCCGTTTGCCCAGTTTTTGCGAAAAGGACACCAAGGCTGCTATGGCTCTCTTAAAACAATGTTTCCTGGCTTCGACTGCCGCCTTCCAAGACAGTTTGTCATCTATCGTGATGCCCAGGTAACAATAATCAGAAGTAAATTCTATTTTTTGGGTTTTTAGCACTAAGTCTTTAGGCTGCTTTCTTCCTGTGCCTGCCGTCATTACAAAAGTCTTCGTCGCGTTTATATGGAGATCAAGGCTACCCATAAACGAAGAATATCTACAGAGTACCTTTTGAAGTTCGCGAGGAGTCCGTGCCAGCAGGACGGCATCGTCCGCATAGAGTAGAGCGGGAATCGGGCGTTGTTTTGCCTGTGGGAGGTCCTGGGCACCCCTCAAAAGCTCAACCTCCAAGCTGTTAGTATAGAGGGAGAATAAGAAGGGAGCCAGGACACATCCTTGCCTGACTCCACGCTCCACTCCAAATGACGTCGATAGCTCGCCCTTTGTACCAAAACGGACTCTCGCAGAAGGCTTAGAGTACAGTTCCCTCAAAAAGTTTAAAAGTGGCAAGTCCACCCCCATTTGGGACAATACGAACCATAATTTTTGATGGGAGACACAATCAAATGTGGCAGACAGATCCACATAGACCATGTAGAGTCTGTCCTGTTTTGCGTGTATGTACTTTCCCATGATGATAGAGAGGTTTAGGGCCTGTTCCACTGTCCCGAAGCCCTCCCGGAAACCAAATTGCAAGTCAGACAGGATGCCTCTCTCCTCCACCCATTGCTGTAATCGCTCCAGGATTACCCTGCCTGCTATCTTGCCCAGCGAATCCAACAAGGATATCGGGCGGTAGCAGGCAGGGTCCTGTGGATTTCCCTTTTTAAAAATCGGGACCATCACAGACCTTGTCCAAGACTCCAGAAGTCCTTTCTTTGCGGCTGCCGTGCATACCCTAGTAAGGATAGGGGCCCAGAGGTCTGTGTTGTGTTTAAAAAGAAGGAGCTTTTCCATTTTTGCTTGTTTTTATGACCAGAAGGATCTCCGGGATTTCAAACTCTATTTGGATGGGATACGTAATGTCTGGGGGTATTTCTCGTTCAGTTTCTTGGTTTATTACACGCTTTTGGAAGATTTTGGAAAAGTGAGATACCCATTCTGTCTCGTCTATGGCTACTTCAATTTTTGGGGTTTCTTCGTCTGCCAAGAATGGGGTTCTCACTACTCTCCAAAATGCTTCACTGTTTCTTTCTTGGGCACTAGAGTGGAGTTCGTCCCATAGGGCCTGCTTTAGTTCCGCTTTTCTCTTCTTCCTTGTTACAAGGTATTCCTTTCTTAGGGTGGCAATTTGATGGAGATCTCTATCGTCTTTATTTAGTGCTATCTTGAGTTTGGAATGAGCCTGGGTACAGTCATGATTAAACCAGCCTTTATTGCTCAGGGGTCGGGTACTTGGTCTTGCTGTAAGTAAAGATTTTATTTTTTCCATAATTATAGAGAAGTTGCTGAGTACTTCCTCATCTAGTGTCATTAAATCTAGACATTTCATAAACTGGGGGTAAGTAGCTTTTATCAGTTCTTCAGTGAGTTATGTTATGTTATGTTATGTTATGCGTATTTATTAAGCGCACAGATGCTCCAGCGAAGGAGCGTCCTGGCGCCCGACAAGGTAGCAGCACAACACAACTAAACAGCACAGAGCAAAGGAGGCAGAGTACTAAGGAAACAAAAAGGTTTTGACAGCTCGGCGAAAAGAAAACAGGTCCCTAAGGGCGCGAATCGCCGGGGGAAGGGCATTCCATAGCACTGCAGCGCGGAAAAGAACGTCCACCAGCCCTGCTACGCTTAAAGCGGGGGACGACCGCAAGTTCTAGGTCTGAAGATCTTAAAGACCGAACCGGGACATATCGAGACAAGAGTTTGGAAAGGATCATAGCCGAGGATCCCTTGAGGATCTTGTAGGCAACACAGAGGGCCTTGAACCGGATCCTTTGTGCAATCGGAAGCCAATGCAGCGAACGCAGGGTGTTAGTAGTGGAGCAAAATCTAGGTAAACCCACCACCGCTCTCGCTGCGGCATTCTGAATGCGCTGAAGGCGACTAATTTCCGCTTGATTCAGGCCCACAAAGAGGGAACTGGCGTAATCCAGCCTGGAGATCACTGTAGCTTGAATCACGAGTTGCCTAGTGCTGGCATCAAAGAACTTAAGCACGGGACGAAGTCCACGCAGGATGCCAAAGCAACAGGCCGCCATGCGTTTGGTATGGCAGACAAAGGCAAGAGTTGGATCCAGCCAAACCCCTAGGTTTTTTAGCTCCAAGACCGGGGTTGGCGTGGGGCCCAGATCCGTTGGCCACCACCTGTCTCCCCAGAGTTCCGTTTGTTTGCCAAAGATCATAACCTCGGTCTTACTTGCGTTCAGCTGGAGACAATTGGACGTCATCCAGCCGGCGACCGCCCGAAGTCCTTGTTGGAATCTGAGGGCATCCACGTCCGCATCCCCGCTGATCGTGACCGCTAGCTGGGTGTCATCGGCGTATGACACCATGGTCATACCCCACTGCCAGACTACCTCAGCCAGCGGTCTCACGTATAGATTGAATAACGTGGGACTCAGCGAGGAGCCCTGGGGGACCCCCAGATCCAAAGGATGGAATTTGGACTGGTATGGCGGGACGGCCACACTGAAGGAACGGTTGGCAAGGAAAGAACGGAACCACTGGAGAGCAAGGCCGGTAACGCCCGCTTCCTCCAGACGACGCAGAAGGATGGGGTGGGAAACGGTGTCAAAGGCGGCGCTCAGATCTAATAACACCAGCGCCGCCGTTTGACCCGCATCTAGCACGGAGCGTAAATGCTCCACCATATACAGAAGGGCAGTCTCCGTGCTATGCCCAGCACGAAATCCATTCTGCGTCATGTCTAGGACGCTGGCCTGAAGTAGATGGTCCGAGAGGACAGAGTTGACTTGCGCCTCAGCTACTTTAGCAGGCCACGGAAGAAGTGAAATCGGATGGTAATTCTCGGGCTTGCTGCCGTCCAAAGATGGCTTCTTAAGAATAGGCATGACCACTGCCTGTTTCCACCTCAGTGGGACTACGCCAGATGTAAATGACGTGTTGATCAAAGAGCAAACCGGCGAGATACCGTGCGACCCTAGATCTTTAAACAAAGCCGGACGTAACGGATCAGCCGGAGACCCTGACTTCACCTGTTGGGCCAGCTTACCAAGGCTTTCTGATGTAACACATCCGGTACCAAAGGCTTAGGAGGACTGTCGGCGGAAGGTGCAGCCGAGGGAAAGGCTCTGTAAATGGAGTGGACCCTTTCCAAAAAAAAGTCCGCCAAGGTTTCACAATGTGCAGTCAAGCTCTGATAGGTCGCAGTCACCTTTTTGGCGGTAAGATCTTTCAACACCTTAAAAATAGTTTTGGAAGGGTTCGTACTAGTCCGAAATTGCAGGGCATAAAAGGCCGCGCGGGTTCTGCAAACTGCCCGATGATAAAGTTTCACAGTGGCCATATACAAAACTTTTTTATCGCTGTTATAGGTTTTGCGCCAGTCCCGCTCTGCGCGCCTACAGTTCTCCAGGGTTTATCTTCCCCCATTTTATTGTGAATCCGTTTAATTGACCCAGATTTATATTGTTCTGAGTCAATGCCTTAGCTATTATTTGGGGTAAAGATTGTTGTTGGATTAGATGCAGATCCAATTTGAGAGCAGAATGGTCACTTAAGATGTTTGGGATGACTTTAAAGTGATTAACCCTAGTTTGGAGACCAGCGGATATTAAGATATAGTCGACCGTTGTTTATAAGAATACTAGTATGCCTGCAGCACTCATTGTGCCACCCACTAAACAAACACTTTAAAACCAGCCTGAGGTCTACCAATGCAGCCTGTGTGGACAGTTTTAAACTTCCATGTCAAGCTCAGAAAATAAACCTTTTGCCAGGCCTAAATATTCCTTTTTAATACTTATAAGTCATTGCTGATGTAGGCCCTAATAACTCCTAGGGCAAGCTGCATGGTATATAAAAAGTAGGACGTAGGTACTTAAGTTTTACATGTACTGTCACTGTGGTAAGATCTAAGTCTCCCACTGTCCAAAAATGTGTTACCTTATTAGATTTAATAAGTGCTAAATTTGTAATGTAAGCAGATAGAGATGTGCATTTTAGACTTGAATGAATTGTAATTTAAAATCCTCTTTACTCGTAAACTTGAATTTTAATGCACAATTCTGAAAATATTGCTTTTAGAAAGTTGACATTATCATGTCAAAACCATTTGTGTCTTCTGCCAGTGTCCTGGGTCACATGCCTGTGAGTGGCTCTGCTTCTGGGGTTTGTTTATGTATCCCAGGCACTGACATGAAAGGTACTTGGTGTGGACCGGTTGGGCCATGCCTAACTTGTACTTCGAAGGGCTTTACCTCCTGCACACAGGAAGGAACTTAATACCAGCCTTTTGTCACCCCAGACAGTTTGATATTTGACAGAAGAAGGGAAGAAATTTCAAGAATCAGATGTGGGGATAGGACAGGGTGTCCCCCACACACAATGGCTGCCACCCTGGCATCAAGTATAAATATTGAACCCCCCCAGAATAAATCTTCAGATCACTTCTGGAACTCGTGAAATGGTCAGAAGAAGGACTGCCAAGCTGCCCTGCTGCTGGAAGGCATTTTCTGCTCCTTGAACCCTGGACCACCCGAGTAACCCCAAGGGCTAGCTGGCTTACTTCCTGTGTAAGCTATAGGGTCGCAATAAGCCCCAAACACTCTGCAACGTACCTACCTGCTGCTCCTGGTCCCTGATCGAGTGAGTCCCAGTGGTGAACCCCCTCAAGTCCTAGACTCTTGGTGTGGTGATAAAGTGTCCTCCTCCTACCGAATCCAAAAACTGGGACTTAGATGCAGGTCCCTCTATGTTCTTATCCATAGCAGCAAATCCTTTTCAGCTGGACTTTCCTGTGATGGTATACGGCCAAGTCTAGCCTGTAGCCTCATCAGAATGAATTTGAGCTCAGTAAAAACCTCTAATTCTGAAAGTACAAATCCAAACCAGGACAGGACTGTGATGTGTACTCTACCAAAGATGATGACCTCCTCAGCATGAGAATTCAGTTTCACCCATTCTGAATTATTTGCACCAAAACTCAGTTGAGCTTGTTGATTAAATTGCTTCGAAATAATAATATCCACATTTGTATAGCGCACAATCACCCGTTAGGGTCTCTAGGCGCTGGGGGCCGTCGGGAAGATGAAGATGAAGCAAGCTATTGCCCAGAGTCACATGGTGCTGGGCTAACCTGCCGCCGGTGCCGGGGATCGAACCGTGATCCCCAGATTCCGGAGTCAGTCGCCCTGGCCGCGGCACCACACCTCTTCCTGAAACCACTAGTATGCCAACATCTATTGTTCTTATGATACATCTAAACTAAAAATGTGGCTATACAGAACCATGTGGGAAGTTGATTTATAGATTAATTGTATGCTCTAAGACCCAGTTTAGCCTGTTGTAGCAATGTTTATTGATTAATGTAGGACACGTATTTGCTGCAAGTAGATTGATAATAATTTGGATTTTTCAGTCTCCCATAAATTGTGTATGAATTGTTATTTAGACCTGAAGAAGGTGACTTGAATCATTTTGAGTACCACTGAAACGCTGTGTTGACATAATTGTTCTTGAGTTGCTTTTAAATTTTTTAGTGAATCATTTTTAACAGTGTTTTAAAATAAAAATGTCAGCATATATTGTTAGGATTGAAAGATGTATTAGAAATAGTCAGAACTTGGCAAGCATGTTTCTAAAACATTCATATGTTTTTTATACATAATATGAAATTGAATATTATAATATATATATAGTGATCTATTCCTATACACAGTGAGACAGAGTTGAAAGATTGCTTGATTTTTCTCTAGAGTGTATAAATTACTGTTTAGTGCATTCTCATTGTTTCTTGGTAAGCAAACCCAAATCCCACTTAGCACAGTTGCACAAAAGGAAATCCACAATGACAGCTCACTCTAAAACACATCCAAATCTTCTTCTGAGTCAATCTTTGCCCACACTAACCTTCCTGTTCCCGCCCAAGCCCATCAGAGAACCCCACTGCTGGGAATCATAGGCAGAGGTCTGAGCCTTCTCTGCAAATTTCTACACACACACCCTATGGTTGATGCAATTTAAAACTCTTTTCTAAGGCTTAGAAGCTACCATGGGCCAGAAAAACATGACTTAGATTTACACAATGCATATATTAGCATACTATTTCATGGATCTCTTTTCCTTTACAGAAATACCCTCGCATTCAAGTTGCTGTTTCACAGCACATAGCAAAGTCTGTGCTACCTTGAAAACAACCAGGCTCCTACACTAATGAGATCTGGGCTTGAATATCCGATTTTCTGGAAAGCTATGGTATCAGGAAGTTGATTTTCAGACGCATGAGATATTTTTAACACTTCACCTGATTTTTTAGATATAGCAACATTGCAACTCAAATGTATTTGCACACATCAAAATGCTTTATATTAGTGAGTTCATTCATATGTTCAAAATGATCAGTTGGAAGTCAAGCACAATTTAGTACTTAATTGGTATGCCAACTCTGAAATGCATGATTGTGAAAACGTGGTTTACTCGTTAGGTGGATTGGTGGCCATCAGAAGTAAAAATGTTGCTATCTTAGTAGGTCCAACCAAAGGTCTAAACTAATTGAAACTTGAGCTCAAACCATGTGAGCTATGGCAGTAAAGTCAGTTGGCTTAAATTAACAAAAGTGTAAAAAGCATTTAGAAGTACCCAAAGCGTTAAACAGCCAAAAACACAACATAATAAAAATCCCACTCTAATTTATAAAAATAGAAAACAATTTAATAAACAAAATAAAAGCAGAATGATAAAATCCCATGAGGGGAACCGAAGATATGAATTTTGAAAGAGCAAATGAAAATTGCGACAAAAAGTACAAATTTCAATGGTAGACAATGGTCTCAATAGACAGGGACCTAGGCACCTGTCTTGCTGCCAAAAAGTAAAGTCAGGACAGGGGGGTAGGCATATCCACTATCTGAAGAAGCCGGGTTGCATAACAAAGGAGTCATGGCCTTTTAAGCTTCCCGACCGGGAATGCACATCCTGCATAAAGGAGGTGTGAATACCTCTGCCTAGAGCAGGCTTTGTTCCTGGCCTGCAAGAGCAAAAGTTCTCACCTCAGGAGGCCAGAAATCTGATTGAGAACAGTCAGTCAACACCATCAGTCAGTCAGTAAGTATTCAGAGGGCACGTCTGAGGTGCTCTGTGGATGTATTCTTTAAAAAATCCATCACTGGAATCAGTCAGGATTTATTTGGTACCAAATACCTTGGGGCACAGTGAAGCCATCATGTAGCTGGGGTACTCGTAATGAGTGTCCAGTACATGTAGACATTATGGCGTCCTTGTGCACTTGTGGGATATAAGGCTCTGCTTAGATACCACATCAACACATTGGCTGATGCAGATATGCCCACCCATGGGGTAAAGTGCACACTGCCATAAGGCTGTGAGGCCTGCAGAAGTGGTGACTTACCTATACCACATGCAGTGTTTTGCTGGCATGGCACACAAGGGTGTGTGCTGTGTCGACACACACCCCTGGTTGTGGGGGGGCCCTTAGGGTGGCTCAATACACGCTGCAGCCTTTAAGGAACTTCTCTAGGTCAAAAACCCTAGGTACAACGGGTACTACTTAGTAAGCACTTACAAGGATCCTAACGCTATGCCAATTGTGGAACAATGGTATAGTTTAGGGAAATAACACTGGTACTGGGGACATGGTTATCAGGAACCCGGTATGCTTTCAGTCAAAGTTGCATCAGATACCAGGTGGGGGATAACCATGTCAAAAGGGACACTTTCCTATAGGATATATAGGGATTCCACTTACCTTATGGGTACTTACTTTGCATTGTAAAGGCATGCATGGTAAAGGCATATGCGTGGTAAAGACTTGTGTTGGAAAGGCAATCAATCAATCAATCAGGGTTTTGTAAGCCTGCTACTTACTCATGAGGGTGAGTAGCGGGCGGGTGGGGGGAGGGATTAGCCGATCTATTCAGCCAAAGAGTCAGGTCTTGAGAGTCTTCCAGAATGTGTTCAGGGAGGAGGCGCGTCTGATGTCTTCCAGGAACTCATGTGTGAGAAGGATCTTCTGCCTGCTCTAGCTCTGTGGAAGTGCTGGGTTTCAGCCAGTGCGAGGTTGGAAGATCTCGTTCCTTTTCGGTACGTGGAAGTTGATTCTGTTGTTGAGGTATTTGGGTCCGGTGTTGTGCAGGCATTGTTGACGTGGGTAAGGATTTTGAATGATTTTGAAGGTGACTCTTTTCTCCAAGGGGAGCCAGTGGAGCCTTCGTAGGTGTTGGCTGATGCGTTTATGCCAGGGAATGTCGAGGACAAGTCTGGCGGCGGTGTTCTGTATCATTTGGAGTTTGCGGAGGTAGTACTTGTTTATGCCAGCGTAGAGTAAGTTTCCATAGTCCAGTCTGCTGGTGATGAGTGCGTGGGTGACTGTCTTCCTTGACTCAGGGGGATCCACTTGAAAGTCTTGTGGAGGGTGTTGAAGCAGCTGGAGGTGACGGCGTTGACCTGTCGGTTCATGGTGAGGGATGAGTTGAGTACGATGCTGAGGTTTTTGGCGTGGTCCAAGGACGAGGACTTCTATTTTCTCTGCGTTGAGTTTTAGGCAGCTGTTGGACATCTATAGTGCGAGGTCATGCATCCCTTTCTGGAAGGTGAGTCTGGCGGTGGTGGGGTCTTTGGTGAGGGAGAGGATGAGTTGTGTGTCATCAGCGTATGATATGATGTTGAGGTCATGTTGTCGTACCGGGCACCGTGAGATCCTTTTCGGGATGATTTGTGCGCCACATAAATAATAATAATAATAAATAATAAATGGCGGCGAGGGGGGTCATGTAGACATTGAAGAGGGTTGGGCTCAGGAATGACCCCTTTGGGACTTTGCTGGTGATTTCCGAGGGATTGGAGAGGAACAGTGGCAGTCTGATTCTTTGGCTTCTTCCGGTGATGAATGATCGGATCCAGTCTAGGGCTGTTCCTTGTATGCCGGCATTGTGTAGTCTGGCAATGAGTGTGCGCTGGGAGACAGTGCTGAAGGCTGCCGATAGGCCGAGTAGGATGAGGGTTGTAGAATGGCCTTAGCCCAGGAGGGTGAGAATGTCATCTGTGGCAGAAAGTAGGACAGTAGCCGTGCTGTGGTTGCTTCGAAATCTGGATTGGGAGGGGCAGATGACGGCATTGTCTTCAATGAATTGTGTCAGTTACCTGCTGACACATTTCAGCGTCAGCGTATGATATGATGTTGAGGTCATGTTGTCGGACCGGGCGCCGTGAGATCCCTTTGGGGAAGATTTGTGCGCCATATAAATAATAATAATAATAAATAATAAATGGCAGCGAGGGGGGTCATGTAGACATTGAAGAGGGTTGGGCTCAGGGATGACCCCTTTGGGACTCCGTAGGTGATTTCCGAGGGATCGGAGAGGAACAGTGCAGTCTGATTCTTTGGCTTCTTCCGGTGATGAATGATCGGATCCAGTCTAGGGCTGTTCCTTGTATGCCGGCATTGTGTAGTCTGGCGATGAGTGTGCGGTGGGAGACAGTGCCGAAGGCTGCTGATAAGCCGAGTAGGATGAGGGTTGTAGAGTGGCCTTGGTCCAGGAGGGTGAGGATGTCATCTGTGGCAGCAAGTAGGGCAGTATCCGTGCTGTGGTTTCTTCGGAATCTGGATTGGGAGGGGCAGCTGACGGCGTTGTCTTCAATGAATTGTGTCAGTTACCTGCTGACTATTTTCTCTGCAACTTTGGCTGTGAAGGGGAGGAGCGAGATGGGCCGGTAGTTCTTGAGGTCGGTAGGGTCATCTGTGGGCTTCTTGAGCAGGGGCCTGACTTTTACGCATTTCCAGTCATCTGGTAAGGTGCCTGTTTCGAAGGTGGTTTGATGGTGCGTTATAGTTTGGGTTCAATGGCGGCTCTGTGGTAAATGTGTGGAGAGCAGGGATCTGTGGGGGCCCCTGAGTGGATGCCGTTCATGGATGAGGCAGTGTCTTCGGCTGTGATTGGTGTCCAGGTGGAGATGGTGGGTTGGCTGGTGTTATGGGGTGTGGGCCGGCTGTGGGGTATGGTGGATGGTCGACAAAGTTGTTGGCAAGGTTTTTGATCTTGAGGTGGAAGTAGGGCCCAAACTTGTCGCAGAGGTCTTGGGACGAGGTGATGTCTGTGGCTTCGCTGGGGGGGTTGGTGAATTCCTGAATGACAGTGAAGAGTGCCTTTAAGTTGGTGCAGTTGGCGAGGATTTTGTTGTGGATGAAGGTCCTTTTGGTGGTTCTGATTTGGTTGTGGTAGTCCATCATGGCGTCTTTGAAGGTGGTGTAGTTTTCGGGTGTCTTGGTGTTTCTCCTGTTCTTCTTCAGGCATCTGCAGGTGCTTCTGGCTTCTTAGAGAACAGTGGTGAGCCAGGTGGCTTTCCTGGGGTACTGTTTGTCAGTGTTGCATAGCGGGGAAAGCTCGTCTGTGCAGTTGGAGATCCAAGTAAGGAGTTCTCTGGCAGAGACGGATGCTGAGGTGTGGTTGTCTCGGGTGAGCGTAGAGTTGAGTTGCTCGTCGGTGAGCTTGCTCCAGTTCCTTCGTGGTGGGCGTGGGGCTGGTTTGGGTGCCTTGGGTTTGTCAACGGTGAAATGTACGCAGTGGTTGTCGGTCCATGGGGGTTGCGTAGTGTGACTGAAGAGGACACTGTTTCCTGCTGCGAAGATGAGCTTGAGGGTGTGACCTGCCTGTGGGTCGGTGTGGTGATGAGTTTTTTGAGTCCGATGTTGGTGAGGTTGTCACAGTGGGGTTGTCAAGGTGGAAGTTCAGGTCTCCGATGAGTATGTAGTTGATTGAGGCTATGGCTTGGGGTGTGATGAGGTCTGTGATGGTGGCAGCGAAGGGGGTTCAGAGGCAAGGGGGTCTGTAGACAAGAGTTCCACGGAGCACGGAGTTGGTGCTGATCTGGATCTGGAAGTGCAGGTGTTCGGTGGAAGGGAGAGTTTAGCTTGAGGTGGTGAGGCAGAGGGTGCTCTTGTGGATGATGGCGAGGCACCCTCCCAGGTGGTTGGGGCAGTACTTTCTCTGGATCTTGTATCCTTCTGGAGTGGCAGTGTCAATGTCGGCCCGGAGGAGGCATTGGTCCTGGTCTCCGTGAAGAAGGTGATATCTGGCGAGAGAGAGTCAAGTAGGTTCCAGATCTCCACGGTATGTTTGCGCACGGAGCACACCTTGAGGATGATGCATCTTAGGGCATCACCGGTGTTGGCTTTGGCGGAGTTGGAGGTCAGTTTGGTGGTGAAGGTTTGGCGCCAGTGGAAGCAGAAGAACTGGCCGTGGGACATGTTTGGCATGGCCTGTTGGCAGTCTCTGAGTCTTCCGGGTTTGGGCGTGTGGAGGGCGGTTGTGTTGTAGCTGTGGGTAGTCCGAGATGCAGGGTCCCTGGTGATGTTCGCGGTCGGGTCATGGACGGGCACAGATGGACTGCACAGTCACCATAAAATAGGGGAAGGGGCGGGACGAGGTGCTGGGAGGCAGGAGCGGGTACTGTCCAGGTGGGAGGGACCGCAGGGGCAGCAATGGCAAGAAAACCGCCCGAAAATGCGGTGAAAAGTTAAAATGTAATTACATTATTTTCATTAAATAGAACTCGGTGAAAGCAAATTCACCAAGCGGGGCAGGGAAATACTGTATCCCAGGCAGGCGAGGTGCTGTCTAAGGCTGGATCAGTGCAGGGACAGGAGACTGGCAGCAGTTGCGAACCCTCAAGGGAGAAGGTCTCACTACTGCGGCGACGGCACTGCGGAGCTGCTGTGGAGAGAGTTGGCATTAGATAGAAGGTCAGGGTCCTACTCCCTTAAGGCATTGTGTGGTGAAGGGAGTGCATGATAATGGATGTATGGTAAAGACCTGTCATAGATGCATGTATTGTTAAGTCAATGGTTTAGGTATGTGGGATGGTAAGAGAGGTATAGCAAGCTATTTGAGAGAGGGCGAAACAAGAGATAGTTACAATTAGTTGTCAAAGATAAGAATAAAGATTGTATGGGAGCAAACTGAAAGACCTCAAGACAGCTGGTCTAACCATGCAGGGAATGGTAGTGATAATGAGAGAGGTGGAGTTGGGAGGGAAAATGGGAAAGATTCCGGTAAAAGTAAAATATGGAGATAGAAATCTGAGCAAATTAAAGTGATGATTTCAGGAGTAAGAAGCACATTCTGAACCCAAATTAGGGTGAAGGGTGTTCAGAGAAAGAAAAAAGATGAGAGAAAACCCGTCAGATGCAGTGGTGAGAGAATAAGAGGGAGATAGGTTGGAAATATGTGAACAATAGTAATGAGAATTTATAGTCGAAGGAAACAGGTAATACATTCATATTGCCCTGTATTATTATTTCCCTAATCTCAATGCGACTATTCCCCACTCACAACAATGTAGATTTATAACTGTCTGAGCAATTTAGACCTCCAATTCAGGACGATTGTCCTCCCAAGACTTCATTTATCTACTTAGGCTGTCACCCTCAAATTATTGTATTCACCACTTTTGTGCATAATCTTTTTAATCTCATACATTCTGTATATTTTCTGCAGGCATTACTCTATGTAAATACTCCAAAGATGACTCAGATATTCGTAATCAAATTCAACTTAAAATTAGATAAATGTGGTCAGCCTTTCCAGGTTGCTGCATTACAGACCTGTGTCCTTGTGATAACAGCTGAAAATACAAACATTTGCTTTTTAGTTTAGCAGGATCCCTATCTCCTTACCAATATAAAAAGTGAAACTGTGGAATACTGAAACCAGACTCTCAGACAGACAGTGGATGGCAGGAGCCCTGATGCTTGTCTAACAAATGGTTACTGACACTCTGGTTGAGGGCGCTTTCGTGATGCCGAATTGAGAGGCTCTGACCTTCAATTGGATGGCTTCTTCTTCACAAAGGAAAATGCTGAACCCTAAGAAGAACTCGCCGAGGCAGAACTAGAGCTGGAAAAACTACAGTTTCCTACATCAGGTTTAGTGCATGTTTCAGAATCACCTCATTAATGAAGGTGTACTCCTTGTGCCCCTTATTAACAGATACTGTGCAGCCCTGCACCAGAACTTACCTCTTGCTATGTAGGGCAAACAATAATATACCACATACTTTTTATTTCGGTGCACCCCTAAATAAGTAGGCAAAGTGAACTTGAGTATACATTTATTTTAATCTCATGCCTACAGTAAACTACTTTCGATCACGTAAAATGCGGGTAAGAATAGAAGTAGTGTATCAATTTCTCATTTGGTATTGAGCTCAATTTTGCTTCCCGTTAAGCAGATAGTTGACTATTTATACATGACGGCACTTTAGAACTTTGATAGTCTCATGCTTCAGTTTTGCAGAGGAATATTATATTGTAAATTAAACCTGTTAGGTGTTGGATGACCCAGCCATTGTGTCTTACCCTACCTGATGCGACTCACATTCTCATTTACCTGGGTTGAGCTAGATTATACCACACCATAGTAGCTAGGTATACTATATAAACATATGGGGCCTTATTTATGAAGGCCTTGCGCCACCGGTGCGTCACTTTTTCCCATGTTAAAAGTGACGCACCGGTGGCGCAAGACCTTCATAAATAAGGCCCATGATTTTCACACATACACAATGAGCTCTAAATGTTATGGCTTGCTGTTTTTTTCCATTCATGGTCTAACTGAATAGCTACCTTGTGTGTGTTAGTCTGGAAATGGGTGAAGTGGTGAATGATTTCCCTTTAGAGTTGTGAAAAGTGACACATACATTCCAGTTTATGAATATCCGTAGGTCAGACTCTAGACTTTGTGCCACATTGTTTAAAGCTACATTTAGGGGTTGATTCTAGGGTCATAGGCCTGCTCCATATGTGTTCCAGCTGTATGTAACTCAGTGCAGCAAGTCACCTTGGTGCCCAGCGTTTCAGGGAAAGGACAGGAATGCACCATATTTATCACAATACGGCACATTAGTGCCTTTTCCCTAGCACTAGTGCACAATGTGCTGCCTAGCACCAACGCAGACACTCTTGTACCGTGGTGAAAGGGTGTCTGGGTGTAAGTAGGATTGTTTTTGTGCAAGAAGGAGGACCTGCCTGCACCAAAACAAACCCCTAAGACGTTTTCCTCTTTTTATATGTGATGCAGAATGCAGCACATGTAGAAATAGGAAAAGATTTTTCTCCTCCTTCCACCTCCCCCGAAAAGGCGTAGCATTTTGGCCCATGCCCAGGTCTACCAGCAATGGTAAATCTGGGAATGCATCACAATTCATGGCTTTTGCGTAGGAACAACCATGCAACACTATTGAAAAGCCTCCCTGGGGCAGATTGACACAACACAGTGACTTGCGAAGTGCTACGTTACTCTGAATTTATGAAGCCGCTCATGGCCAAACAAGGTGGCTTTGCTTGGCTTGATAAATTGTATTTTAATGTTGCATCGTGCGTGCAGCACAATGAATGGTGAAAAAGCGATGCAACCCATCCATAAATATGATTCTCCATTCATAACAGGTATATGTTATAAAATCAATCCAATGACAATCTTATCCTCTGAAAGTATGGAAGGAAATTTAATAGTGACTGGGAGTGAGTGTCTGAAAAATTTCAGTGCTCCATCCATCATCTTGTGTTTACTTTGTTTGCCCTAAGTTGGCAGAGTGTCCCCAGACGTGGGTCCCTTGCTCACTTTGCAACTGGATTCAATCTAGCCTGGCTGAAGAGGGATGTTACCCCAAAACTGGTCCCAGGATGCTTGTTTCCGGTTCAGGGAAGACGTGGCTCAGTGGTTCGGGCTGGACTGTTTCCATTTGCATATAGCAGGTTCTGAACCGAGGTGGCAAAGTGAGCTAAAGAATGATGATGGATTCAACCCAGATCTGTGACTGGGAGTGAGTGCCTGAAAAGTTTCAGCGCTCCATCCATCATCTTCTTGTGTTTGCACTGAAAGTCATGGGACATAAATTCAGCTCAAAATGTGACCTTAGTAAGCCAATCTAGCTTCTACTAACAGGCATCAGGGTATAAGTAATTTTGAAAAAGTATCTATGCCAAATGGTGCATTTTACAGAACAATCTACACAAATTGCCTTTAAAGCCTGAGGTTCTGATAGGGCAGTAAATAAATATTCCAATAACTTGAGAGTGTGGCAGACAAACCATACCAGGGACGTTAAATATCTCTGTGCCCAAAACTGTTTGAAACATTTCCGTTCCTGTTTTTAAAGTGTAGATAGCAACTTTTTCAATTTGTTTCATCCTGTCTCATCTTATTAGATTCTTAGTTCAATGTTAGAGCAGGGAATCTAGTTGTAAGAGGCAGAGTGGAAAAATCAAGTTATATATAACTATCACACTTATAGATTGTCAGACCAAAGGGCAAACAGAGGCTAATCATTCACAATGTACCCCCAGATTTTTGCCAGATATCTGATGCAACTTGATTGAAAGTGTACTGGGTTCCTGACAACCAGGTCCGTAGTACCAGTGTTCTTTCCCTAAACTGTAACATTGCTTCCACAATTGGCATCACTGTAGCTCACATATAAGTCCCTAGTACAAGGTAGCCCTGGTATCAAGGACCTTGTGACTCGAGACGGCTGTAGTACAAATTGTGTCATACTTAGGTACCCC
The DNA here is from genome assembly GCF_964261635.1 of Lissotriton helveticus. NCBI lineage: Eukaryota > Metazoa > Chordata > Amphibia > Caudata > Salamandridae > Lissotriton > Lissotriton helveticus. Next base: position 55,693,140 of record NC_136062.1, on the reverse strand, counting down.
TTACCAAGCATGTGCACACTACTATTGCAACCTGCGTTTCTTGGTGCAGAGAAAAGTGAAGAGTCGACATGGCACACATCCCTGTATGCCATACCTTCACCATAGGGTATGAGGCATAGGTTAGTCACCCCCTCAGCAGGCCTTACGGCCCTAAAGGCAGGGTGCAATATATCTCATGTGACGGCAGGACTGCATGAGCAGATATTTCCCTGTAATATCTAAGTCCATTCTTAGATATTACAAGTGCCCAGGGAGGACATATTGAGTACATGGGCTAGACACATATCATGAGTTTCCTAGCTCTATGATGGTTTCCCTGTACCCACAGATTTCTGGCACCAAAAATCTCATCTTGATTTGGTGGATTTATTTTAAACAAGCATTATTTGGGCACCTCAGAGGTGCTTCCTGACAACCCACCTATCCACTAGTGTTTACTTGACTGGTCTCCACCAGCTTGACACCTCTAGGCATGTTTCTGAGGGAAGAGCCTTTTTTCTCTCGTGGGTCAGAAACAAAGCTTGCTCTGAGGGAGGAGCTTCACACCTCCGTGCTGCAGGAACAGCATAGCAGGTCAGCGAGCCTCAAAGGCTTCCTGTACTTTGTTCTGTGACAACTGACCACTCCAGCTAGTGGAGTTGCCCGTCTCCTACCCCACTTTTTGGTGGCAAGACAAGTGGAACAACTAGTGAGAATAGGAGGTGTGTCCACTCTCAGCAAGTGTCACCCCTAAGGTGCCCTAAGCTGAAGTAAACCCCTAGGTTCAAACCCCTCCATCCTGTTTTGAGAGTAAGTAGTATTCTAGGGTCATGGTATCCCCACTTTCGAACGGAAGTGTACATTTAGAGGGTGTAGACATTCTAATGATAGGTAGCCCATTGACTACTACCTTTCACTCTCCTATAACAACCCTACATTCAGTATTTAAGGGGCACCCCTGAACCCAAGAACTCAGATCCTGATGATCTACGAAGAAACGGACACAGAAGAGCTGCAAAAGCAGAGAAGACTAAAGAGATTACCTGACTTGTTCCCAGGCCCTTTGGCCTGTCTGCAGCCCTTGTCAAGAACTGTGCCAAAGTTGATTCATTCTGCCGTCAAGCAACCTCCAAAGCCCTGGGAGGAATTCCTGCCTCCGACGAAGACCAAGAACTCCCAAGAACAGTAAACCTGTTCAAAAGCAACAACCTTCAAGCAAGGACTCTGTGACTTAAAGAACCATGAAACCCAACACACGGTTCCACCTCTACAGCACACCAGTACCAAGAAGGTTCCCCAGTGCTCCAGAGCCCGAGCCCATCGCTGGCTAGCCCCTCCTTGACTTTTTGACATCGCCTTCTGGCTCGGCACGAAGACCCCCTCAACCTCGACCTGTTCCAGTAAGCTGTTTCCAAAACCAAAGACACGCCTGCATCCGTTTGGACTTGAGCCTTGATGAAGTGGACCAAAGGCGTCTCTACATCCCGAGCAGAGCAGGTCACCAGCTCAACTTTTGGTTTCCACCAACTGGCCTCCTGGCCTGAGCCTGCAGCCCTACTTCACCATCCTCCTTTGATTTATATTGTGTGTCAAAAGCCGTGTTGCACCCAGCACCACGGACGTCCCTGTGCCACTAGTGGTACACTGTTGGTGTTGGTTGAGACCTTGTCCACTGCTTGCCTCAACTCCCGTAGACTGGTCTTCAAAGCTGCTGTTACTTACTTGTAGGAATGAAAAATTGGTCCGTTACTGCTGTAAGGGAGAAATAAATTGCAATATATCTAGCGTGTGTTGCAATAGCAGTCAAACACTAGTAATTAATACTATGTAGAAAAAAAACTAAGTACCAGAGTAGCAAGATAGGAGTTTTAAAGCATACAGTTAATGTTAACCAAGATGATGCGCCAAAGGTTATTTCAGTTATAGTATATTCATTCATGTACTTGAGATAAATCACAAATTATTATTCATTTGAAAAGATACAGAGATTGCTCGAAAGGGGAAATGAGGGATGGGTGTGCGCGTGATGGATAGGGATAGGTAGAAGTCACTGGTTTAAGGATACACACTTTTGCAATAATTCCAAAGGCAGACTGGTAAATAAAGGCCAATACAGAAAGACCTGTCCTAGCGAAAATATTTACATCATATTATGCCGTTTATATAAATGTATCGAATGCAACATCAGAAGATGGGGGAGGAATGCGGTACACGCCTCGTGTGGGTGGGGAGCGTCGACGTTTTGCCTCGACTAGTGAATATGAGCGTGACTTATACTTCCGCTGGGAGTCTTCTTCAGGCTGAAAAGTGGGCAACCTAATCCTGGTGCTGCACAGGTATTACAGGTATGTCAAGGAAGAGTGGAAGGTCCCAAACTGGTCGGTAATGTCCCCTTGGTAAAGGTGCATTCCACTCATGAGGACCAATCTTATTAAGTCCTCAATGGTAATATAGACCCTAATAGTATTCATCCATACTGAATTAATCAGGAGAGTATCTTAAGATGAAAGTAACCGGGAGTCGCACGCCTCGCGAAAGTGCCACAACTTTCGCCTCCCTAAATATTGTAAAATTGGTTTACCCTGACTGGCATATTTAATGTACTAATATGACCATGGTAAAGTGGTATACAAATACCAAGGGCCTGTAAATTAAATGCTGTTAGTGGGCCTGCAGCACTTATTGAGCCACCCACTTAAGTAGGCACTTAAAACATGTCCTAGGTCTGCCATTGCAGCCTGAATGCAGTTTTAAACTGCCAATTCAACTTAGCAAAATAAACCACATGCCAAGCTGTAAACTCTAATTTTATTACATATGTCACCTCTAAGGTAAGCCCTAGGTAGCACATAGGCCAAGGTGCATTTTAATTAAAAGGTTGGACATGTCCTGGTAGTAAAAAACTCCTAAATCCGTTTTTCACTACTGTGAGGGCTACCTATTACATATAATAACATTGGTTTGCCTTGTTAAACCTAATAGGTGCTAATGTTTGATTGGAAACAGATAAAGATTCCATGTTTGGTGTTTTAGAAATTTTAATTTTAAATCTGTTTTAATGTTAAAGTCTGATTTTAGTTGGTCTTTGTTTATTCATCCCAGACAGCCATACAATAGAGGGATTAAGTATGTGTGGATGGGCCGTCACTGGCAGGATGGGGGGGTAAACCAAGAGGCTGTGTCCTTCCTGCACACAACGGACTTGACAACACCTCATTGTTTAGGTAGTCAGGGTTGAGCATGGGAAGGGAAGGCAGAAAACCCTAAGCCCTTCAAAGAAAATTCTCCAGAAACTTCTCCTACTTCAAAGAAGGCACCAGCTAAAAAAATATGACCCTCAGACCCACTCTTCAGTTAATTTTCTTGACGAGGGGGATGTACTCTCAAAGGACTGCCTGCTTCTGTGCCCAGCTGTGTACTTCAGAAACCTGCTTTGCTGCACCTGGAAGGACTGCTTCGCTGTCTGCAGCCTGGCTTGAACTCTCAGGTTCCTGCCCTGCTGCTTGAGTCCTGTTCCAGTTCTTGAACCAAAGACCGCCAGAGTGACTACAAGGGCTAGTTGGCTGGCCTCCTGATGAGAACCTAAGGAACAGAAAAGGCTTTAACCAACTTGAACATGTACCTACACCCAGACTGAGTGTGTTCTAACCAGCCCAAGTGATACCTCTCCAGTTCTGGACTGTAGGCGGTGGTGTCAAAGGTGCCTATATAGCCAAAATTCAAACCCTGGGACTTTTGGACATTTTTGGCTTAAAAGTGCTCTGAGAACTGGGAGAAGACCAGGACCAACCTGTTTATCTGTCCACCCAAGGAGCATCACTGGTTAGCCTGACGTAGCAGCAGCTCCTCCTACGTTCTCATCCTCAGCAGCAAATTCTGTCCACCCATTCTTCGCCAACAGGTTATTGGTCTTGTGGAGCCCTTGTCAGCTACAGACGTGTTCCACTAGAGATTTTCAACTTCCCAAAAAAAACTAACTCCGAACGTTGAAATATTCACTGTGACTTCATCCAGAAGTTCCCCGTCTACATTCTCAGACTTTTTCTAGAAATTTCTTCAAAGTTCAAAGGTAAGTGCCAAGCAAGCTCCAGGCACTCTATGTATCCAACTCACTCCATTGTAGTCAGATTTATTTTTCTTCTTTTACAGGTCTCACGCTACTAGATGCCCGCAGTTGGCGCATTGATCTTTTAGATGCTGGTTAGATGCTGGTTTTTACTAAACACTTTGCAAAAATCCATTACTCTGGTTCTCCTGATTAGATTTGTTTTGTTTTGGTTTCAAATAATTCATTCACATTTGAACTTAAGCCTGTTTTCATGTCAAACTACCAGATGGTTAAGCACAGGTTAACTCAGTGACTTTTGTGGGTTATCCTGACAGGGATTGTGGCTGTTTCTTGAGCAGTGTTAACACCCCACTCAACCAACATCCTAATTCCTCACAGGTGACAAAATACGTTGATGTACTGGTGTGAAAGCATTGTAGAAATAAGCAAGATCTTCTATGGACAAACCCTTTTGATTTTTGGAGTAAAACATGTAGCTTCCCACACCCATAAACTAGCCTTTTTTTAACTCAAAATTTTTACTGAGTTCTGAAACAAATCACTAAGAGCATTTTAATAGCTTAGTACATTAGGTCACAAGAGAAGTCAAGAAGTACATCTCAGTGGAACCTCTTCTTCAATGATAACATATGTAATCTAACATCCACTGCAACCCTCTACTTAACTGTACCATAATAACACATGGTCTTGAAAGTATATCTCTTTAAAGATATATGGATCTTTCTAGTGAATGTATCCCTAATTATAAACAAGTGAAGGGAAGAAGTGAGCACAGATAATGAAAGGGAAGCAGATGCAAAGTTAGGGAGAGAATTTTGGTTCTATCCTAACATAGGGCCTCATTAGGATGACGGGCGGACTTTGCCCGCCCGTCATCCCATCGTAAATCGAGACCGCCTGCCATAAGGGCGGGGGTCCCGGGGGTGCTATTAGGATGTGCCCGCCATAGTGGCGGGCACATCTTGTATTCTGCACCGCCCGCCACAATGCTGAAATTGCACTTTCACTTTGTCATTTACAAAGCGGCAGGCACCCCACGGTGCCTGCCGCTTTGTAAATGACAATGAAGGGGGGCACCACAGGTACACCCCATGTGCACCCCCCACCTGTACTTTACTCTGGGGGCCCGCAGGGGGCCCCCAGAGTGAAGACATCGCCGCCACGGAAAGGTACTGTAAACCAGACATCATAATATGGCTGGCGGTGTCTATTAGACAACGCCACCATATTATTCCTTTTCCGCCCCGGCCACAAGGCAACCGGGGCAGAAAAGCGACGGACGGTCTTTCCGTCCACCGTGGTCCCCCCCGCCATCCTGAAAATGGCGGGGGAAATCTAGTTATGATATCGGGCAGATTGCCTCCGCCAGGCTGTGGAATAATGCAGTGTCACATACCTTTGTGTTAGCAGAAGTGTGAACCTATAATTTCACTCATGCTCTGATCTTAACATGATCCATGTCAATTAACCTAGAAAGGTGTGCACACCGCACTGAGCAGTCCACGTTGTTATAGCAGTTGAACAAAGAAGCAGACTAATTTGTCTTGCCAGATTTGAAGGCCAAATGGAGTGTTCCTAGTCAACTAAAGCCAAGTGTCACTGTATAAGTTAGCCAAAACAAAGCATACACAACAGTCTCCTTCATCAGTTTGTTTCAGGAACTATAATACTAGTGACTAGCGAAGACCCTGCAATGAATTTGTCTTTTGGGTTTAATTACTACCTTCCGGACTGGGGAACCGTAAACAGGCCTGGCATAAATGTGCAAACCCGTCCCTTTCCCTTCCTCTCCTCAGACAATCTCTCGCTTTCTATCCATCCTTTCCATCTATCTCTTCATGTCCCCTCGCTCTCTTCTCCCTCTCCAATCACTTTCTTTGTCCCTTCCCCCTCTCTCCCTCTCTCTTGAAGCCTCCCTGTGCCTGCTGCAGGTAACCTCTATATTGAAAAACTTGTTGCATTCAAAGCTACATAATCTTTCAGAATGTTTGTATTTGCATTTTTAATATCTGTTTATATTTAACTACCACTCCTAGTTACTTTGCATAGCAAAACATACAAAATTGCTGAATTCAGCCAGGAATTATAAGGGGACAGGTACATGACAATGAACAACAGTTAATACCCACCTTCTGTTATTTCCTCACAGGAAGAAGATAAACCACTGCGCTATTTTAGCTCCTTTTCTGACAAGTGACTATAGCCTATATTTTAATTCACCCCAAATAAAGCGTAAAGCAAATGAAAGTTATCAAATTATATGAACCGACATTAGATACAGTACAAATGTACACTTTTTCAATCTGTGCCGTAACCATAAGCAAAATTTGTAAGAAACACCTCTGCTCTTGGATGAGTCACTGATTTAACAAATAGAAGCTATGTTTTAGATGCCCGTGTTGTGATTTATGCTTCTCAAAGAGTACTTGGAAACAATGAGGGTGTTTGCTTGAGACCAACAGGGTGCCCTTGATGGTTATTCATTTATTGAACTATTGAGAAGACATCTTTTTTCAATTGTGAATGCCATTGTCTAGAAAAATCCTTTGTCATAGCACTATGGCATGGTGGATAGTAAAATGGCATCTAGGCTCCTGATGAAGAGCCTTACAGAAATTAGGATCATTCTTAGATGTTATAATTGTACTTTGAGTTACATGTGTTAAGTGCCCATCAATATTATGAATAGTTTGAAATGGACAATTCGAAATAGATTCTTCCAAGAGTAATGCATTGATTAGGCATGAAGTGACTTTCTAGAAAAAATATGTTTGAGCTGATTAATTATTGTAAGTTGTAACATATCTATGCATTAGAATACAATGTTAAGCTCCTTATTTCAAATAGACACATATAAGTTGCACACCTGGGACTTTTCCAGCAACAACTGGTCCCTTTTAGATAATGAATATATTTGACATTAATCCGATTGAATATGACTCATCAAGACTCGAGCAAATTTCTTTTGTAGCTTATGTTTCACCTGACCTTTATAATAAAGATTTTTTGTCTTCTGCTGCGGGTTGTGGATATTGCACTGTTTTTCCTCTGTGATACCTTCTGCAAAGTTTTTGCATTTGTTACATAGACTAAGGAGCATTTCCCTGATCACCTATCAGGTTAGCTTTTGAAATGACATAAGCATTAATATGTCAACGATACGCAATAACAAAGGTAACTGATGATAGTACACACAATATGTGAGAATGGTGATTCTCCAAATGTAATGAAGAGAGAATCAAGATTTCATTAAAGACACAGAGGCTAACAATATGCATTAAACCTTTTATTTGGCACTGCTGCAGCAACCTTAAAGAAGTTGTAAAACAATACCAAACCAAACACCAAACTAAAACCAGAACAGATTAGTCTATAAATAGTCCCTTCACAGTACACTCATCCACTTTAAATGCAGCAAACTTCCTTCTTCATTGAGTTTCCTCTTCTATTCCAAATCTGATCTTCTCCAGCTAGTATTCCTATTCTTCCCTTCTCAATGTGACTCTAAAACAATAGACAACAAATTCAATGGTCTTAATACTCTAAGCCTTTTGTAAAGGCAAATAAGTCATTAATACTTTATTAACCTCATTTCATACTCCAGTCGAATGTAACTCTTCTAGGTCCATTTCTACAACTGTCCTTCACAAACTATCATCTACCCATTGTTTTCCTCTTCTCCCTACTTTTTGTTTTGTATCTCTCTCCTCCTCTGGGAACTGGCGGGTGGGATATTGTTAGTCTCAGTGTCTTTAATGAAATCTTGATTCTCTATTTATTACATATGGAGAATTGCTATTTAATTTCAAGACCAGAGGCTACCATTATGCATGTCGAAAGACCTTCACATCCACATTTGAGATGTTCTTTACTGGCCTAAAGTAATGCTTTGCAAATGTTTCTGCGTTTGACTAATTCGCAGCCTTCAACATTTCCTCTAATCTTCCACCTGTGAGATAGGCCTTACTGGCCATTGCTCCTCCTAATGTGTTTTGAACTGCTGAATGTCAATACCTAGTGTTCTATTGCCCATCTAACCCAACTTGCTATAGCAGCATTACTTCCTGCTCCACATGGTTTAACATATGAAATCAACAGTTTTTTTTAACCATCTTTCCTGTTTTCCTTCATTCTGTTTTCATATTTATTTAAACATTTTATTACACAAAGTTTTTTACATTCTGTGAATCTTGGATAAAAAATAGAATCAATCATAGTTTTCATTCTTTACGATATTCAAAATATATTCCATGTGACTTATTTATTCTAGTACTCACCTCCAATGCCTTTATAGCTGAAGGCCTCCTGCAAGATATCAAATAAAGAAATTAGGCCAACTTAGCTGTCAATCTCTTTAAATCCAACCTATTTACAGGCCATGACTCAAAAAAAACCTACATCAAATTTATATCCCTCAAAGTTTCATATGATGCCCTCTACACACCAAGGCATTACTTCCAATCGTCTTTTCATATGCGTGAATATGTCCAGCTGATATAGCTGCTCTCTAACAATATATAGTTATGTAATTTAATCCCTTCTCAAAATGCTCTACCATGAAAGTCAATACTTCCACTGGAGGAGCCTCCACGGGATCTAAACATCTCTCCAAGCACCAACTACGCCACACTTTCCAAAATCTTCTGTACCTGCTTCTTATTCCAGACTCCTCGAGCAACTCAAGAGCCCTGCCCAAAAGTCCCTTGAAACTCTTAATTGTCCTGACACCCTCCAAACAAGAAGGATCAATATACCTGATCCTGAACCGCAGGATGTTCTTTTCCTACCCCATTCATTAACATGCTCTTTGTTGCAGGAATCAAAAAAGGTATCACACATGCCAATTTCCTTACCTATGGCAACAATACTTGAGCCACCCAAAATGTTGTTACCAACACAATTTGACACCTTTCCATTCTCACAATAAGCTCTCATCCCTTTTCATTTCTGTTGAAATGCATCCACTGCCCAAGTACTGGCATCCAACTGAAATATATATTTGTCTTCAGTTGACCCCACTTCTAGTCCAATTTGCTGAAATACCAAGTATTTAGATTCCAATCGCTGTTATCTCTGATGTTTCTTGAATTCCAATTTGCTACTGAATCAAATTCTCCTGGTAAGTACACTGCTTTCACAACAATCCTGTGTTCCAGCAGAATTACCAAAATTCCTTCACTAAATCTGACAGACAACGTAATCTGCCCCCTCCTAACTGATTGATATATATATGCTACAGCTAAAATATTGACCATCTTCATCAGCACTGTCAGACCTTTCAAAATCTCTCTGAAACTCCTCAAGGCATATAACACTGCTGTTAACTCCAAACAGTTTATTTGATTCTTTCTCTCTCCCCCCTCCCTTCCCCCATCTGTCTCTGTCCCAAACAAGTTCCCAAGCCACTCAGACTGGCATCCGTCTCTAGCACAAAACCAGGGAACATCCAAAAATTGCCCATCCATTCACGGCATCTAAATTCTGTAACCACCAATTGAAATCCTCTTGTCCCTCTTAATTCAGAGATACTCTGTCTCAGTACCACAGACTTTTCCTTAAAGTCTTCATTTATCCTCTTCAACGTATGCTGATGTAAATGACCTGGGAAAATTGCTTGAATGGAAAAAGACAGCAAACTTACAATCCAAGCTAAGTTCCTCAAAGAAAGAATCTCTTTCTTCAACTCATGTAAGGTTTCTTTACTTATCATCTTCACTTTTCTCTCTTGAAGCTGAAGTATTACCTTCACTGTATCGAATTCGAAACGTATAAACTCCATCTTCTTAGCTGGAATAAAACTAGACTTCTCTTTGCTTTTTAATAAACCCAAGCGCTCCAGAAAATTCTTCACCATACTCAACTCTTTCCATAACTGTTCTATGTCTTGAGACATAATCAAAATATCATTAATCGTATTCCTCTCTCTTGCAAAAAAAGCTATAACTACCCTCATCACTTTCATGAAGCACCATGTGGCATATGATAAACCAAATGGAAGGCACTGAAAGTGATGTAACCTCTTCCTCCAATGGAACTGCAGAACTCTCTGACTGTTCATCATTGGAAAAGTCAAGTAAGCATCCTTCAGATCCAAATTCACTAGCCAATCGTCCTTTGGTGACATATCTCTCAAGCAATAGATGCTCTTCATCTTGAAATGTCTGTAAATCAAGTACTTGTTCAGCTCTCTTAGATTTATAACTGGCCTCCATCCTTTGTCTTTCTTTTGTACCAAAACTAAACTATTTATAAACCCTCTTGCATTTTCCTTTGTCTTTCTTTTATACTAAAATCAAAGTACTAATTAACCCTCTGCATGTTCTTCCTTCTGTTTTATTGCTCCCTTCTGAACCATAGCCTCAACTTCTGAATCTAAAACCAACTCTTTCTCCTTAGATAAACATAACTCTCTTTGCTATTTCTCATGACGTGGAAACTCCACAAACTGTATTTCAAACCTTGAATTGCCTTTATAACCCATGGATCTTTGGCAATTTTTTCCACTCTTTCATATAATTCATTAACTGTCCTCCTACCTTTCCTTGGATAAAACCAGAAACAGTCTTCATACTCAGCTTGGTCACCTTGTTTTTAACTTCTTTCTCTTCCTGGATGTCCACCTTTACCTCTATTAGGGTAGAAGCCTGCTGAGGCAGTAAACCTCTAATATATCCTCTGCATTGGTTGTTCTAATGGGACCTTTGCATTCCTCCGGCCAATCGAAAGTCTGCGTCTATCGGCCCTACCAAAAACTCCACTTCCAAAAAATTTCCTCATATTTACCTGTGCTTTATCTAATGCAGAAAACATTGCCACATATTTCCCTATACGTTTAACTAACCCTTTAGCAAACAATAAACCATTTGCGTCTTCACTAGGTTAGTTTTCGGCCATGCCACCTAACTTTGGGCTTAATAAAAAGCTTTTCTCCTTTCAGCCATCAAACCAGCATTTGCATTGTCTAGAAGGATAATAGCCCTTTGGATCCATCTTTGAATTAACTCTAGATCCACTTCTGTTTCATTAATATGCGCTTCTTCCGCCATATCAAAAATCCTAGCTATTGGGCCTAGAATGTCCAGCACCTTATCTTAGCACTGTTTGAGAGCGCTCTAGTCCTTTCCATTAGTCTATGCCTAATCTAAAAAAAAACGGATAATTTCAGGTTCTAAATGAGGTGTTACGCATATCTGTTCCTCTATTGCTGGACTTGAACCCTTCTCACCACCTTATCCAAAAGTTTCCTCAAACATTCTTTTATGAAATTCCCTACGTTCTCCATATGCCAACATTCACAACTTCCTGGGGGTCTAATCTTATATGGAGAGAACATTTCCTCACCCAAGGGATTCCTCAACAACTCCTTAGAGGTTACACCCACATTATCATCAAGTTCTTCCTCAAACTTATCATCTTTTGCTATGTCAAAAACATACTCAGCCAAACCTTTTTCATTACTTAATGACATAATTTCTAAGTCACTAACCTCTTCATTCTGCGTGTCACTAAGGACTCTTACTCTTAACGTGCATCTGAGGACACCCTTACCCATGCTGGTGATGCTGGATTTGTCGGCGGCTTTCGACACCGTCCCCCATGATGGTCTTCTCACAAGACTCTATGAGATAGGACTACGGGGGACGGTGCTCAGCTGGTTTTCCTCCTTTCTAGCGGGCCGCCGATAAAACGATCTGGGCCTCGCCAGACTCCGCCGTGATGCCGCCTCTGGGTGTGGGGGTCCCTCAGGGCTCCATTTTGAGCCCGACCCTCTTTAATATCTTCATGACCCCTTTGGCGGCGTTGGCGGAGTCGTTTGGGGCCCGGATCGTATCGTATGCAGACGACACCCAGCTCCTCTTCCTGTGTAAGAGAGGAGGAGATTTTGAGGGGGAGAGTATCCGGGATTGCCTTGGGGCTGTGTTTCAATGGTTCCAACTGCACAGCCTCAAGTGCAATTCCCATAAATCTGAGGTACTCTTCTTTGGGTGTGATACGGAGCCAGACTGGCGGGTTTGGTGGCCTACCAACATGTTCCCCCCAACGTGTCCCTCCCAGATGGCCAAGAACTTGGGTGTTAAGATGGACAGGGGATTGTCTATGAAGGCCCAGATCCTGGGGGTGTCGGGCATGTGTTTCGGCCTCCTCAGGATGCTGCGGAGGTTTCTTCCCCTACTATCAGAGCACAGAAAGCTGACTGTGCAGGCCCTGATAGGCTCCAGGTTGGATTATTCCAACGTTCTATACCTGGGCCTGCCAGAGTACCTGCTACAGCGGCTCCAAGTTGTGCAGAACGCAGCAGCGAGGGCAATTTATGGATTGAACAGACGTGCCAGTGCCACGGCTCTGCTCCAGACCTTGCACTGGCTTCCAATCCGTAAGCGGATCGTCTTTAAGACCTTAACTCTGACATACAAAGCCCTCCATGCGACGGGAGCTAAGTATCTCCAGAGGAGACTTGCCTTCTACCGACCGGCGCGCTCTCTGAGGTCGGAATCTCTATTTTTGGCGACGGTCCCACGAGTGAAGAGAGCGCGTCTGGGAGGCCGCTCCTTTGGACTACTGGCCCCCCAATTATGGAACTCTCTGCCTCTTACTCTTCGGGGAGCCACTAGTTTACTAGCCTTTAGAAAGGATCTTAAAACTTGGTTATTTACCCAGTAGGTCTCCTGTCTGTTGTTTTTTTTATTGTTATTATTCGCTATTCTCATCCTCTTTTTTAAACGTGTTATGTTAGCAGCCTACCTTAAATAAAAGCGCCGGGACACTCTTTTTGAGTAGCCGTGCGCTCTACAAAAACCAATATAACATAACATAACATAACATAACATAACTTTGTGTGCTGCTTGGGACGCTTTTCCTTTTCATGGAATCAAATCCCTCTTCCCCTTTCTTTAACCTCTTTCCTTACATGTGCTTAGTCTTTTTCAACCTTTTTCAACTTTTCTCTTTCCTATCCTCTGATATCTAGTAAAAATCCTCACATGACTCCCTATCTTTTCTCTTATCGATGCAATCTAATGTCTTCTTAACCTGCACTCTCATCTCTTGCTCAGTTAGAATTTTAATGATCTCCTCTTTGACCCTAGCTGCAGTAATTTCCACACTACTCCCCTGCTCTGGATCCTTACCTCAACTCTTTTCAACACAAATTCTCCTAAAATATCAATTACTATGTCAAAATAATCTAATATTCCTCAAGAAATCCACAACATTACAGGACCTTATTTCCTATCTTTTTATTATCTTTTGCCCAAAGCAAGATGGCCCCCATAACTACGCAAGATTATGGTGAGACAATCCTGTTGTTTCTCCCCTGTACAGTGTGCGTGTGACCTGATGACCTCAACACGCAACTGTTCCGGTAGTTAGCCCATGCAGATCAACTTGCACAATGCTCAGCTGTCCCTGTCAAAATGACACACCAGCACATGCCAACACTCAAGCAGCACTACCAATGGCTTGTGTGTGCCCCCTGCTTCAACGGATGAATGGAGAGTAGGCTACACGTGCCACCGAGCCTCATGCTGTGTAATCTCTGCTGGTAAACATTTTTATGTTTCTGACCTAAGCTAAATGTATTTGCTTAGATTATCTCGAATAAGGGAGCATGGTCTTGCCAGTGGCAAGAAGGCTGCGTGCTGAACGAGCTCTGCCGAGCGAGCTTTGCAATCCTGCAGTATCCGCCATCAGCGGGAGGCATCCACTTTCCAAAATGCTTCCTCGCCTTGCGCAATTTTGCTGAGACGCCGGGAGAGCTGCGGAAGACTGGCACCTGGGGTAAGTGCCGTGCTGGGACCTCGCCGAGTGGGTGATTGGTGCCTGCCGCCATCAATGGGCCCTATTGTTCCGGCCTGGTGCCTCATGACTCGGCCCACAAGCAGGCGCACCATTCTACATTGCGGCCGCATCAAGATCTCCAGAGATCACCCTCAAGTAAGACTGTTGTACCCATTTTGGACTGACCTGCCGATTTGGCTGCCTCCTTCCTGGCATTGCAGCTGCGAGGGCCTGGCTGCTTATGGCACCTCCCTGGACTAGTTGGCATGATCCTCCTGGACATGCCCGACTTCCCCTCTGGCCTGCCGCGCACCAGAGCTGGGTTGCCACACACATTGACCTTCCACTAACTGCTATTTCAGCCTGGCTAGGCAGGGGGGACTGTGACCTCGGGCACCATTCCTGCTTAGGGCCTGCCACACATCTGGCATGCACCCGTGCTAGAGGTGGGATATCCCACAGATCTTCCTCGATTCCCTTGTGCGGCCCTACTGGAAATGTAGCTGTTACAGGCTGGGTCCAGGAGTTGTGTGCACCCCGTGGTGGCATCACCTGAGGCAACCTCACCCAATGCTTGCGGCCCAATTTGCAGCCACCCCCAGGCCTCTCTGCGCATACTATGCAGTCCACTTAGACCCCCACAAGATCCTACCCAGGAGCTGCTCCATTTTATCCCCCAGCTGCCCCGCCTGGCCAGACCAGTCTCTGAGCTTACAACCTCGCCCTGCTACTGTGAGGTTCCCATTGCTTCTTGCTGTCTTCATTCTCTTCACTGCCTTCCCGCTGTGGGCCGCCATGGGGTAGATGGACACCAGACAGCCCAAGCTCACCTTCTCCAGGCGCCGTGCGGGCAAGGGTGGCGAGCCCCCCCTGAGGCTGATGAGCAGTCTACTCAGACTGACCTCCCCGGCGAGCAAGATGACAGTCTCAGAACCACCCTCCTAGAAGTAAAATCCAGTCTAAAATCCATAGACGCCAAAATAGAGCAACTAACATCCTGCCTCGACCAGGTGCAGCAGAGGGTGGATTCACACAACTTGTCCAGCTCGAGGCGAGGGTTTCAGATGCCAAGGAGGCCGGAGCATCCGGGGCGCAGAAACTCCTCAAAATGGATAAAATCCCCGCAATCAGACACACCAAGAACGAGGACTTAGAGGCGCGTTCCCGAAGGAACAACATTTGGGTCGTGGGCTTGGAAGAGTCCACGGCCAGCGGGAAAATGGAGGACTACCTCGAGTCTCTGCTCCGTGAACTCTTCGGTCCAGTCCTGTCCACCCATTTCATTGTCGAGCAGGTGCACAAATCACTTGGCACCCCGCCCCTACGGGGCCCCAGTGCGGCCCATCATCACCCACCTGCTGAACTACGGGGACCGTGATTCTATTCTCCACAGGGCCCGGGAGCTGGGCAAGATCAATCATCAGGGAAACATGCTGTCATTTTACCCCGACTTTGTCCAAGCGACCCGCAGGGAGTTTCTTCACAACAAGCGTATCCTGCAACAGCTTCACATCATGTATGCAATGCTTTACCCCTTCCAGCTCCACACTGACTTTGAGGAGAAGCCCAAATACTTCACTGACCCAAAGTCTGCCCTCACCTTCATGAAGCAACTTCAGAAGTCCTTACAATGAAACCGCCGCAACAATTCTGAAGATCACCACAATAGTGACAATGACTGAGGCCTCCACGCCTGGGCCCATATTACTGCTATGCTTGTTTTAAGCTGGTTTTTCTAGTACGCCATGTTTGCTGCAATGTATCATGTTTTTCTTACACTGTGCATACTCACCCACAGTCTCTCAACACTTTGGCGACCAGCAGCAGGTGGCCATACGCTGCCTCTTGGGGATTGTGGTCCCTTGATGATTTGACATAACATGTCCACTCTGTTAGCAATCAAGAGTGCTTTCACGAGTGAAACATCTCTCCTTTAGCTGCCTCCCTCTAAGCCATACCACCCTCAGCCTTCCTGCCTCTATGGCATGGGGGAAAAGCTGTGCCCACACACCCCGCTGGGATGAATCCCATTTACGTACCTAATTTTCCAAGTTTGGGTTCCCTGGCTGGGTTGGGTTTAGATGCTCAACCTAATTGGGGGTTGAGTTGGGTTTTTTTCTTGCAGGGCTCCAACACTGGCGCATCCTGCAGGAGGCTTGCCCCGTTTTTTGTTCTAGTTTGATATTGGCATGTTGTTGTGGAATGCGCTCTGCAATGTACCATTAGCTACTGCACTTATCGCTGAAACTCCTTCCTGAGACTGCAGGTGCTACGCTACCCACCCACTCTATGCTGCTACATGACTAACACTACATTTTGGATCTGGAACATTAGGGGCCTGAACGATCACCGAAAGGCACGCCTTATGCATGCACACCTATTCAGACACCTAGTGGATGTTTGTTTCCTCTAGGAGACGCACCTTCTTCCTGCTACTTCATCTAGGCTACTATCTTGTCACTGGGGTGAATCGTATACTTCCTTCTATTCTAACTACTCACACGGCCTCTCCATCCTTTTCAGGAGAGGCCTTCCTTGGCATAACACTCACTCTTTCACTGACTTGGAAGGCCGCTATGTGATTCTTGCTGGCACACTTTAAAATCAACCGCTGATACAAGAAGCACTTTATGGCCCTAACTCTGATGACCCTGACATCCTTACTCACATCTGGCAGCTCATATCCTTCCTGGGGCCCCACTTTCTGATTTGAGGGGGCCATTTTAACATAGTTCCCTCACAGGGGCTGGGCCTCTCTGGAGACAGCACCCAACACCCGCAGGCCACTTCCCTCCGTCACTCAATTATGGTTGATAACTCTGTTGGATGCCTGGCGACATGCACACCCTGGCAAGCGAGAGGGAATCTGTGTTGCGGGTTCGTGGGGAACCTGGTCCCACCTCAACCTCTGGATCACTACCCGTGATATCACCTTGTTGACCACATGGGCCGCCCCCTGTCCGACCATGCCCCGTGCGCTTATACCTGCGGCTTCCGCTCACCCATCGCCGCATGTTTGCCTGGCGCTTACCTCCCAGTGCCCTCCATGACGCCGTCTTTCACAAGGATATTCGCGGGCCATCATCGCCTACTTTCAACACAACGTTGGCTCTGTCGAGTCGACCTCAACCCTCTGGGAGGCCTTTAAGGTCGGGATCCAGGGGGCGAGTGCATCGCTAGACAATCTGGGGTGCTGAAGTGTATCAGGGGTACCCTTGAACGGCTGGAGAAAGATATTAAAGCCCTGCCACACTTGCATCAATCAGAGTCAAACTTACTGAATTTCACGAGGATGCAGATAGGGAGGTCATATTTCTAAGTAGAGAGGCCTGTGTTCGATGTTGCAGTGAGGGCGAGAGCCCCGGCAAAACTCTGGCGAACCTCCTCAGGCAGCCGCTTGCCTCTTCTTATATTACGGCACTGAGCGATGATGCCGCTGGCAGGACTACCTCTCCTACAGAGATCCTTGCTAGGATGTCTTCCTTTTATTCCCAAGTATACACCGCTCGAGAGAGCATGGACAATACTTTGATTCCATTTAACTGCTGTGGCTAGGTAATAGTCACCGTGACTACCTGTACGAGCCATTTACCCAGAAGGAAATCTCTACTGTCATTGCAGGTCTTCCAGGTGACAAGACCCCCAGTTCTGATGGGCTCACCCCTGCATTTTATAAACAATATGTGCCCCTTCTCGTCCCACATCTAGCCGCAATGTATAATGACTCTCCTGAATGGGGCAGTTTCCCCCCTGTCCCTCCCCGAGGCTCTGCTTGCCCTTCTCTTGAAGTTGGACAAACCTCCTGAGTGCTGCAATTTGTACCGCTCTCCGTCACTGATCAATACTGACAATAAAATGTATCCTAAACTGCTGGCCAACCGTCTCCTTCCACTCATGTCGTAAATCGCTTGCCCTGACCAGTTCGGTTTCATCCAGGGGTGCGCCACCTCGAACAATCTGCGCACCATCTTCTCCGTCCTTCGCCAGATCAATCCCACTTTACCGGCCGTGGCTGCCCTATTGGATGCCACTAAAGGCTTTGCCACTCTAGAGTTGCCCTTTCTTTTTTACCTACTCCCTCGTTTGGGTTTCAGTCCAAATTTCATACGCAAGATACACACTCCCTACGGCGCGCATCAGGGTAAACGGACAGGTCACAGACCCCATCACCATTTCAAAATGTACCAGGCAGGGCTTCCCCCTCTCCCCCATGCTCTTTGCCATTGCCATGGAGCCCCTGGCCATGCGGCTGAGTCAATATCACACACACCGGGTATCTGATTCTCAGCTCTTGCTCTTGTCACATCAGTGTGTGTGGACGATGTCACAATATATCGGTGAGCTTCGAAAGAATCTCGCGCCCATGACCAGGGAGGTTGTTCCCTTTGGCTGCCTCTCCGGAGTCCAGGTTAACTAGTGCAAATCTGTCTTTTTTCCACTCACAGATGCGACCAAGCCCTTCACTCTCGATTACCCTTTGATTTGGGAGTCTGGAACCTCGGCATCTGGTTAAGTAGGGATGTGGACAAACTTTGAAAGTCCAATTTTGGCAGGACAATGGATTGGCTGGAAACCAAGATTCACGAGTGGCAAAAACTCCCCTTTTCACTGGCTTGGTGCATCGCATTGCTAAATTGGTTGTACTCCCAAAATTCCTATACCTCTTTTTAAATATCCCCATTCCTTTCACGTCACATTCTTTCAAAACTACACTCCAACATTGTCACTTTGATCTGGGCCGGATGCCAGCCCAGAACCGCCTATGACCCTCTAACACTGCCCTTGGTACAGGCGGTATGGGGGGCCCCCAATCTCAAACTCTTCGCGCTGTGTGCCCAAGCCAGCTTTCTCCACTTCTGGATTCATCCAACAGCTTTCCAGCTTCATGTGGCAGTTGAGGCGGACCTTGTCTCTCCATGGCCACTGCACTGTTTCTGCCGCTCAAAGTCCCTCGTGGAGAGATTGACATGGTTGAATGTTTGCGCTGGGCCTGGGAAGGGCTGTGTAAATATAAGGCTACCTGCGCACTCTGTGCGCCATCCATGCAACTTGCCAGCAATCCGTCATTTCCCCCTTTGCAGACAGCAGGTATGGCCCACAGCTAACCTGGGTATTAACACCATAACCAACATCTACCCTCACAATAATTTCTTCACTCTTCACGAAAATGCTGCTCCATTTGATAAGCTACTCTACTACCAGATCAGAGCAACATGCAGAGGTTACACACCCACTTTCCCACAGGCTCCCCAGCACAATTCCGCGCTTGAGTTTGTCCACTCCTCTAACTCTCAGTGGAAAATGGTCACAAGACTATATGCTATTACACTAGCTGATTTCCCACCAACACTGAACGTGCCCACGACATGTGGGGTGCAGACTTAGAAAGAGACCTCTCCCCCAAAAACTGGTAAAACTGCTGCACCCAAATCAAGCACCTCTCCCCAAATATTGCCTGCGGCTCATTTATTTCAAATATCTGCACAGACTCTACCGCACCTCTACATCACAACACAAGATGGGCCTGATTGGCAGCGACATATGTGCGTGCTGCTCGGCAACTGGCGTGGATTTGGCGCACCTGGCCTGGTTGTATCCCAGGGTTTTCTCGTTTTGGCCGGAGATGTGCACCATCATTCCTATCTTCCCTGATCCCCTATTGTGCCTCCTAGGCTCCGTCAAACACGTGTCAGATACTAACCGCAAACTTATTGGGATGCTCCTGGTGCTTGCTAAGCATCTGGTGGCCTTCCACTGGGGTCCCAAACCGGCACCACTGGTCAAACGCTGGTTGGATGATGCAGCCCACTGTCAGACACTCCTTGGCGAATTCAGAGACTTGATGCCTGCGGCTAGTAGACCCCCTGACATATGGGACCCTCTCATTTCCTACCTCCACTAACTGGCCGCTCCTGATGAGCCCGCAATTGATTCACCCATCACTGACGCTCTGACTGCCTGCGATGACTCCATGGACGTCAGTCTCACCCCCGGCCCGACTACTCGCACCCCTCTGCACTGCTACAGTCATAGCTCATATATAGATGTACTGTGCCATGTGAACTTTTAATTATCAACTGCCCTGTAATGTTGATTTTATCTGTAAGTGCAACCATTATTGTACTAACTGATGGAGTGCGCATGTAACATACTTTAATTTATTTTATCAATAAAGGTTTTGAAAAAAAAAAATATATATATATATATATATATATTTGAGGCACGGTTCAAAATCACCACAGTCGCTCCACTGCTTCCCGGGTGCCAGAGACGCCAGCGCTGGTGAGACGCTCCAATATTGCTGCACACTTCTCGTATCCCATTCGGTATCCGAAAAAGAGAGGCCGGCACGCTGGTATCCAATTGCAAAATTTTTAATCACCAAACCCCCCTCACCCCTTACAGACGCGTTTCGCCTTCACAGGCTTCGTCAGTGTAACGTTACTGTGCAGTTAAAATCACCATTTTAAAGCCATTGGTTCACTACACCCTCCATAAACATAAAAGAGGGACATGTTTTTTGACTACATTTTGGTCGCCATTTTGTAGTGTGCAAATAACATTATTTTGCCTGCTATATCGTGGTGATCACGTGAAAGTGCATAGTGCCCATTAAAAACAAGTAACATTATTCAGATAAATCATTACTACTTTTCATTCAATCAATTCTCGCAGTAAAAGTAGTTTGGACAACAATTGAGTGTTTTATAAACAATTCATTTCTCAAAGTGTCCATTTTTCATTATTCAGCCCTGAATGGGCGGTTTTATCAACAGTGCGAGAAATGAATTGTTTATAAAACACTCAATTGTTGTCCAAACTACTTTTACTGCGAGAATTGATTGAATGAAAAGTAGTAATGATTTATCTGAATAATGTTACTTGTTTTTAATGGGCACTATGCACTTTCACGTGATCACCACGATATAGCAGGCAAAATAATGTTATTTGCACACTACAAAATGGCGACCAAAATGTAGTCAAAAAACATGTCCCTCTTTTATGTTTATGGAGGGTGTAGTGAACCAATGGCTTTAAAATGGTGATTTTAACTGCACAGTAACGTTACACTGACGAAGCCTGTGAAGGTGAAACGCGTCTGTAAGGGCTGAGGGGGGTTTGGTGATTAAAAATTTTGCAATTGGATACCAGCGTGCCGGCCTCTCTTTTTCGGATACCGAATGGGATACGAGAAGTGTGCAGCAATATATATATATATATATAGATATATTCACTGAAAAAACCATAGGTTATAGACCATATATAGTTAGGAATTAGCATTTAAAAAACCTTATTTTACTCACACAAAACCATTGAAATTCCATATATAGTTAGTTGTACTAACTATATATCGCGCACCCGCAATTCACTGCTGATCATGTCACATATTACATCATTCATGACATGGTCAGTGACATCACTGATGACATCACTGATGACATCTCAAATGACATCACCGATGACATCACTGATGACATCTCAAATGACATCACTGATGACATCACTGATGACATCTCAAATGACATCACTGATGACATCACTGATGACATCACTGATGACATCACGGATGACATCTCATTTGACATTACTGATCACATCACTGATGACATCATTCATGTGATAATACTATGAACCTCTTCAGACTCTAATATAACCTTAGATACACTCAGTGTAAACAGACACTCATAGACTGTCACTCATCCATGGATTTACTCAGACAATTAGTCAGTCATGCAAAGAATCAATCACACCTCCATTTCCTCAACTATACAGTTATACACACCTTACTTATTCAAACATATACTAAAACATATTTACTCACTTATACAATCCTGGATACAAGTTCACAATGATCTATACAGCCACTCACACATTCACTGGCTCTTATCCACAGTTATTTATATATGTCAACTCTCACATGTACTGTATTTTACATATGTACTTACTTTGACATGTAGTACTGAGCTATCCATTCACTCACCAATACACTCATGCACACAGTCAACTGCCCATACAGCTGTTTCCACATGCACTTTTGAACCCATACATCTAGTCAATCAACTGCTCACACATCTATGCAGAGAGTCATACACCTCCCAGCCACCCACACACACACTCAGTCTCCCATACAAATGCTTGGCAACCAATCAATAACCCATATAGTTAATCATATAGCTACTGATCAACACATGCAGCAGTTTACAGAACAACAGACATAATGATGCACAAATTAAGACAGTTTAGTCACTAACCCATGCACTCAGTGAGACACATTTAATCAGTCACTCATACAGTCAGTCATGCCCCTACTAAATCCTTCATCAAGACACTTATACATCCACTCATTCTTCAATATGTAAGACATATTTTAACTTTACATAATTATACAGTCACTGGATGTAGTCATCAGTGATGTCATCATTGATGTCATTTGAGATGTCATCAGTGATGTCATCAGTGATGTCATTTGAGATGTCATCAGTGATGTCATTTGAGATGTCATCAGTGATGTCATCAGTGATGTCACTGACCATGTCATGAATGATGTAATATGTGACATGATCAGCAGTGGATTGCGGGTGCGCGATATATAGTTAGTACAACTAACTATATATGGAATTTCAATGGTTTTGTGTGAGTAAAATAAGGTTTTTTAAATGCTAATTCCTAACTATATATGGTCTATAACCTATGGTTTTTTCAGTGAATTTTCAAGGTTTTGTAAATGCTAATTCCTAACTATATATGGTCTATAACCTATGGTTTTTTCAGTGAATTTCATTGGTTTTTTAAAAACTAATATCTGTAGCTGTAAAATGTATTCTTCTTTAAATCCCAAAATATATTTTATATGTTTATTAATAATTTTTTTTAATACTTTTTTTTTGTTCGCTCCCGGTTCGCGAACCGGGAAGCTTCCCGTTAGCTCATCTTGATGCCGCGGCCCAGTCCGCGAACCGGTAAACGTTCCGTTAGCGCAACTGCCGCGTTAGAAAACAACATCGTGACGCGTCGCGTCCGCATGACGTTTCGCGTTGTCGCGTGATACGTCATATGACGTGCTACGTTAGCGTACCCGGAAGCGAACCGGTACGCGAAGCGAGGCGCTAAGCGCAGCTTCCCGGAAGCTAACCGGGACGCGGCGCAAAGCGCGTAACGTAAACACAGCAGGTCATGTGACTTGGTAATAACACTTTTCATTGGTTCATTTCACTTTTGGTTTCCTAATGATGTAAGACTAGGTCATGTGATCTAAAATTAACACTTTTCATTGGTTTAGAACTATTGTTTTTCCCAAATGATGAAAACCCCTCCTTCTTTCCTCACTCTGACTTTCATCTTTGTGAGAGAAAGACCCTTTGTTACCAGTGAGCAATGGCTTCTTTAGTAGCTTCAGCTGGTGCTTCCCCACCACCTCCACCACATCCAAGGAAGAGAGGACCACCTGCTGAAGTTATAATTCAGCAAGAAGAGGAAGAAGAGGAAGAGGAGGAAGAGCAGGAAGAGAGGCATTTTTTGCCTGAGGAGCCCAGGAGGTCTCACCTGAAAGAAAATTTTATTTGGCAATTTTTTTAATTTCCCAAAGGCCAGAAAAAAGTAAATGCAAGGTACGTAACTTGCCTTATATGTCAAGATAGACTGTCCAGAGGGACCGAGAAGAAATACAGTTACGGAAACTACACAATGCATCGCCATATGAGTAGGTGGCATCCTAACAACTACAGTGCTGCACAGTTACGTAACGAACAAGATAATCCCCCTATTATGGCCAGAAGATCTGTTGTACCGGAAGTGACGGGACCAGAGGGGAGGGAGATGGTGCCAAATATACAAATGAGATTCGGGGAAGTAAAGCAAGTCTGCGTACTTTGCAATGGGTTCATTTGCTACAGAGAAAGTAGCATCACTCTGATCAACAGAGCTATCGAGAATCATGTTTGTCCGAAACGCCCCAGACAATAAATTCTTTTTTTTTTGTTGCTCCTGTTGAGCCCTTTACAATGAATCGTTTTCGTTTCCCCCCCCAAAAAAACCCCAAAAAAATATAAAACCGTTCAGAAAAATTCAAAAAAAGTAAAAAAAAAATCAAAAAAATTATAAAAAAAATATAAAACAACAAAAACAATTTAAAAAAAAGTTCTTTTCAGAACTACCTCCCCGTTATAAAAAAATTGGTAGAATATTTGGAACTCTGCCAACCTCTATTTCTCTTGGTTCGCTTCCCGGTTCGCTCGCCGGTACGCGAACCGGGAGCGAACCCCAACATTTTTTTTTTAAAAAAGAACAGTAAGTATAAGGGAAGGAAACAGACAGTTATGTTAAAAGAAAGACAGCTATAGGGGAGTAAACTAGAGATACTGTTACCCGCAATCCACTGCTGATGATGTCACATATTACATCATTCATGACATGGTCAGTGACATCATCAGCAGAGGATTGCGGGTAACAGTATCCCTAGTTTACTCCCTATAGCTGTCTTTCTTTTAACATAACTGTCTGTTACCTTCCCTTATACTTACTGTTCTTTTTAAAAAAAAATGTTTTGATCAGTCAGAAACAGTGACAGTAATAGAGACAGAGTGAGTGACCAAGAGTGAAGAAGTATGAGAAGAGAGGGACTAAGAAAAATAATGGAAGGAGTAGAGTAATTAAGTAATAGAGGAAGGAATGAGGGAAGTAGCAAAGGCAGGAAAGTGATGCTTAAAGAAATGAAGCAATGGAACTAATAGAAGTTAAATGTGATAGAAATATAACGAAAAGAGTACAAAACATTTACCTTATAATTGTCGTTAAGTTAGTCATTTGTTATTTTTATACTTTCAATCTGTGAAAGAGAGAACAAACATTTGAAAAATATTAAAACAGGTTTTTAATAAATTAGAAAAGACAAGGGAAAAGATAGAAGGACAAACAGTTTTTCAACAACTTTGACACTTACAGAAGCCTCTGCTTCTCCATGCCTCTACACAGTCCTAAAAATATACATTTTAAACTAACAGTATCTTGATGCAGATGAAGTGAGTCCTATCTTGCAACATGGTGCATCTTTTGCATGACTGCTGCATCGGTTTCATGTGGCATTGTTTTTTTACAGCATGACACATCTGCCTAGATGCATCATTTTATAATTTTGTCGCCTCATAGCAAATCTTTTCAACCGCCACTGCGTCACAAAAGTGGCGCACAGTGGCGCAAAAGAGGCATACACCTATCATAAATCTGTCCCTAACATGTTAAATGATTGATTCAGGATGACAATAAGGTGTGGCCTATCCAGAGGTTTGTTTAAGGTGAGGCCTACTCAGGGTTGCAGATCAAATTTACACTTGTTGAAGAATACAGAGGAGATAATACATGTGAAGGCCTACTAATTAAGTAAGTCATGTCCACTTCACTCTTGAACAAAGGCCAGACCTCTTCTGTGTCCGTGGACAGACCTAAACTTCATCTGCACAATGTCATTTGTAAACTTAGGAAACACAGGTGATGTAATTGAAAAATGTGGAGTTTATTTTCCTCATTTCACAATCACATCACCTGTGTTGCCTTTGCTTAGGTATCTCATAGTGCAGATGGAGTCTAGCATATCAAACAGTACACAGAAGTTGAGCAGTGTATACAACAATTTTGACACTTAGAAAAGCTTCAGCTTCTGCATGCCCCCTACACAGTGCTAATTATATACATTTTAAACTGATGGTATCTTGCTGGAGATGAACTGAAACCTATCTTGCAACATGGTGCATCTTTTACACAAAAGTGACCCACAGCGGAGCAAAAGAGGCGCACAGCCATCATAAATCTGACCCTAACATTTTAAATCATTGTTTCAAGATGCCGATAAGCTGTAACCTATTCACAGATTTGGTTCAGGTAAGTCCTACTCAGAGTTGCAGATGAAATTTAGGTTTGTTGAAGAATACAGAGGAGAAAATACATGTGCAGGCCTACCAACCAAGTGTGTCATGTCCACTGCACTCTTGAACAAATGTCAGACCTCCTCTGTCTCCAGGAACAGGCCTAAACCTCATCTACACAATGTGATGTGTAATGTTAGGAAACACAGGTAATATAATTGAAAAACGTGCAATTTTTTTTGCTCATTCCACAATCATATCACCTGTGTTTCCTTTGCTTAGGTATCTCATTGTGGAAATGTAGTCTATCATATGAAAGACTAAGTAGAATATGAGCACTGTATGCAACAACTTTGACACTTACAGAAGCCTCACCTTCTCCATGCCTCCTACACAGTTCTACATGTACATCATAAATGCAAACAGTACAGAATTAATTATACATGTTAAATGGTTTATTTTTGCTGTTCTCAGAATGTATCAAATTTCACTAAAATCAGTGACTTGAAGGTATTCATCATATAACAGCGGGGAAAAAAAACACAATCAAAATGATTGTGTTTAAAAAACCCATACAACATAACAAATCAGAATTCAGAACTCCTTAAAGTTAACTTACTTTCCATGACGTCGAAGGATGTCCTATGAACAGCTTACACTCTGTTGTGCTGTTATTACTTTCAGCCCGCCACTTTCTGAAAGAAAACCTCCATCGTTTTGAAAAATATGTTACATACAATAAATGACTTCTCGCTCTCTACCACACGTTTCCACAAGGCCAAATCGTGTCAGAGCCATTTATAACTCTTGGAATTCTTGTAAGCCAATCCCGTCATGTTGTATTTCCGCAACTTTCAGAATTAAAATGTTGAAGATAATTTTCACAATCCTGGATTACTAATATCTTCCCCTTCTTGCTCAGTCATGTTCTACATTTCCTATGACACTGATACTGCTTACTATGAAGCAGACTTACACTATCTCTATGACTACTACAATTATTTAATTCTCTACATCACTTTTAATCACAAAGCAATGTAAAACAGTAGACAGCATTGCAGACTTACATTCCCTCTACTCCATGTTTTGATTGGCTGCTTCAATTTGCTTATATAAAGAAACAGTTTTTCTGAATTCATTCAAAGTGCAGTTATTTCTCCATGACGTCCAGTGTTATGGTAAGAAGTTATGTCTCTGTACTACACTTATCCTCAAGGCCAAATCGTGTAGGAGCCATTAGAACTTCTTGAAATTCCTCAGAGCACATCCCGAGATTCTTTCCCTAAAATTTTGGTTTTAAAAACACCAGGTAAGAGTTTTTTAGGTCAAACGGCAATTTTTTTTTTTAAATTAAAACAGAATCATTGCAGAATGACCAGCCATTTCTAGACTTTAAATAAGCTGTGTAATGTCCTGATGTTATTGAAGGACCGTCATGATATATAATTGCTGCAGTTACAAAAGTCCTTCCTGATATTGACAACTGTGAAGCCACAAAATGTTTAATTAAAGTTGTCAATTTTGTTCCATCAGGCCTACATCGTTGGAACATTAAAATAACATACTGGCCATATGTTCGTATAAATAATGTGGACATCATTTCAGATTTACATTGACTACACTCCATGTTGTGATCAGCTGCTTTTACTAGTTTATTAAAAGAGACTGATTTACTGTCTGGCAAAGTTAAATATATAAATCTTTCTGAGTCTACACTAGTAGTACTTGATACCCTACAGTTCTCGCAGTCATGCTGCCATTGATAAGAAAGCCCAAACAGGTGATCTACATCTACACCTTCAGCATGAAATACATCAAGCATATACATTAAAAACTCCTGACAATCTTGCTGAATATTTTGAGAGAATTGTGTTTGGCCTGAACATCTGTCTAACAGATTTCGAATTTCAGACACACTTTCTATTTTTGTTCTATCAGTACTACATTTCTCTAACACAGAATTTAACAAACTGCAAAATCTTTGATCAGAATTGACCACAATCTCTTCTTTTACATTTTCTAGAGAAAACAAAACATTAACCACTACATTAGCATAGCAGTTGACACCAGAACTGTTTTCAAATTGAAAACCAACAACATCTTCAACAGAATCCTTTTTGTTTCTGCTTATAATTTCAGGTTCATCGACTTATCGTCTTTTTGCTACAACCTCCCCAGTATTGGTCACATTTCTTCGTTTCCGGCCTACCACACGTTTCTCAAACAAAGGATATTGAGGCAAATGTGGCGCATACTCTCTTCTTAACATATTGTATTCCTTAACACAATCTAGATCCGCACAAATGTTTGTGACATCACACTCAATCAAGTACAATCCCGATAAAGTTCTAACTCGTGACAATGCCACATATGCCATACCCTCCTTGAACACAGAACTGCCAATATTCACCAATG
Source organism: Lissotriton helveticus (assembly GCF_964261635.1). Taxonomy (NCBI): domain Eukaryota; kingdom Metazoa; phylum Chordata; class Amphibia; order Caudata; family Salamandridae; genus Lissotriton; species Lissotriton helveticus. The sequence goes on along the minus strand of NC_136062.1, from coordinate 55,665,042 downwards.
CACTGTCTACACTTAAACCTTGCGATTTATGGATTGTCACCGGATATGCCAAGCAAACAGGAAACTGCTTACGGCGAACATATAAGTCTTTTACAAGCAAAAATCTAGCAGAACAACGACCAATTAGCTGTACTTCCTCAATGCCATCAAATTTAATTTTTAAAAATTCAATTCCATCTCTATTTCTGTATTTTACAAAATCAACAACATTACCCATTGATCCATTTACCAGACCTCTTTCAACATGTAAATTCCTTCTTAAAATTATACGGCATTTCAAGCACACATTCAGAGTCTTTTCAAAACCTGCAGTTTTAGATATAGTCTTCTCTAATGAATCCAATTTTGTTTTCAAATTCTCAGACAAAATAATTGTTGATCCCATATGCTCTACTCTGTCAATAGCTTCCAGTTTCACAATCTCTTGCTTTTCTAAATGCAACATTTTGTTGTTAAATTTGGCACATTCTGCAAGAGTTGACATCAAACATATTCCAGATTTCTTCTCAGTAATTTTCTGAAAAATATTCTCAGGCACAACATCTTGTTCTGGATATAAATTTGACAGTAATCGTGCATGTAAAGCTTCTTTCCCATGCTCGGTCACTTTTCCAATTCTAACATCTTGTAGAATAGTCTTGTAAACTTCATCCTTCGCCTGACGCATATTTTCATGCAGTTCAGCATAATTGAAGTTTAACCATATATTGACGTTGCCAATGCTCCCTAGGCACTTCCTGGTATCTTCATGCGTGAGCATTTTGAACACAGGTTGCCCTTTCACTGGTGTCAGCTGCAGAAGATCTCCGAAAACAATGATGTGTTTGCCACCAAATAACACATCATACTCTGTTTTGAGAACTTCTTGCATTCTCAAATGCACAAAAGGCAAGCATGACATTGGAAACCATGCTTACTTCGTCAATGATAAGAAGTTTCATTTTCCTCAAGATTCTTGAAACTTCACAACAAGCATCTCCAGATAGCTTGTGATATTGTAATTTGTTGTCATGCTCCACTGGCAGCATCAGTAAACGATGTAAAGTAATCCCTTTAATGTTATGTGCTGCCAGTCCAGTTGGAGCGGTGACAACACAAGACAGCGATGACTCTGTCCTTTCCTGCAAATAACATGAAATTGCTTTAATAAGGAAACTTTTTCCAGTTCCCGCTTCTCCACTCACGTACAGTCGGACAGGCTTCAACGACGTACATGAGCACTCTTTCTTCTCATGACTTAATCCATGATCAATTTGCATGGTAACTTCGTCATATATTTTCCTCTGCTCAACGTTGAGTTGTCTTTCCAACTCTTCTAAGTTAACCGCATCCTCCTGAGCATGTGCCATGGCTCTTTCAACTACATTCATAGCAGTGGCAGCTTCATTTTCGATAACAGGTCCTCCTAGTGGATCCTGACTCAATGAAGCAGAACTCTGACTGTCCTGAGAACTGTCTCTGGCAATCTCGACTGCAATCGTTGCTTCCTGCTCAATTTCCGCATTCAACATTTCTACATATTTGGGAAAAGCAGGACATTCTATGGTCTCCTTGGCAGCATTGAAAGAGTCTTCGTAACAGAGGAAATCTCCAAGCAGTTCCTCTTCTGCACGCCAAGGCTTGAAAAGTTGCAAAAGTGCTAAATAGAAAAACTCCTTTTTTTCAGGAGATTCGCCACTCAATTTTCAATGGTTTACCAAGTGGCATTTTCTTTGCTTGACCAGACATCCCTCACTTCCTATTACAGCATACACTCCTTTCTCAGTATCTTCTTTGATGTTCCTCTTGAATATGTAATTTTGAAGAACCTCATACAGACAAACATTCTCGAGGTGACTGCTTCGATTTGGATAATATGTATCCAACATGTTGGTCTTCAAAATGTCGGTACTGTTTGGCTCCTTTTCCGCCAAATACTCAATTTCCCGCACAGGTTTCAGAACTCGATTACGCGTTGCAGCAAGACCAAGACTCGCCCAAACGATACTCCTGGACTTGGCATAGAGACTTGCTGAAGACAACCGGTCAGAACATTCATAAGCTCCGATTTCTCGATGCGACAACATCTTCAGACTGAAACTGTACAACTTCTTGCTGAGGCTCTTTTCATGGGAAATGTCCTCCCACATATCCTTCAATTCTGTCTTCTATTTTTTGGTGATGTAAGATGTGACATACCGAGCCACAGCCATACAGTTATCAGCCACAAACTGTATATCCATGTTAGCATTCCACATGGACAAAATCACCGGGTTGTAGTCGTTGATGTACTTAGACTCTTCGTTCCTCTTCAAATTGTATGTGTTTTTAGGTGATTTCTTCATCACATTATGTCGCAGCGAAGACATCAAACTGTTTACTCTTCCTTTAGAAATCACCTGTCGTGGAAAGCCGAAACGACATTTGGTGTAGAACTTGTCCTTGTTTCGGAATTTACGACGACAGTACTTTCCACATCGATGGCTTTGGAAACGTAGAACTTTTTCTCTTAGGCTTTTCTTCTCTTTTGCGTTTGGAACAGCACACGTAGAATACTGTTGTATGAAACTCATCACTGAGTCTTCCGGATCTGTTCCAAATTTAGGTGCATCCTTGATCCACAGCAACATATGTATATGAGGAGCACCTCTTGCTTGGTACTCCTTTCTCCAGAAGAAATCCAACACCTCTCCAAGAGGTGGATTCTTCTTATTCATGATGAAAGACATCATAGCTTCAAATCTATGATTGAAGTACCTGCATACATTGACTGGATCCAAAGAGTACAGTTCTCCGGGTGTCTTGAATTCGATGTTTTCGATGTTTCCATTTGCCTCTCGTAGAAATTCAAGTAAGTCTTCCCAGCCATACTCGGCACAGCTCAGAGTGAGGAACCATGTGGGAGTTCCTAAGTTCCTCAGCATACATTTTAAATCACCATGACGACCGTACCAGTACTCATTAGTACCACGCTGACACGCCATGAGATTAATCAGGTGAGAATCCAAAATACTGTCTTGGACATTGACTTTATCCATAAAGTCACTTGCCGAGATGTTTTGCATGTGTATACCACTTTTCAAGATGTGGTTCACTGCATATGACAGTCCAGACAGATCGCTTTCAAACAGGAGATGAAACAAATAGGGAATGCATTGTCGAAACCTAGCATCTCCTGCATACAATCGCAAAGTCCGGTTTTCAGAAGCAGGAATTTGATGAGGTCGCTCATCATATCTTCCTCCCTGACCTGTTGGAAAAAGCTGTGGGAAACACCGAGCTTCCAAACTTTCCTCCCAAACACTAATGGGACTCCCTTTGGCTTGTTTCATTTGAAACAACTCAATAGCATTCCCCATGACTTCCTTGGAATGCAAAGGATGAACACTATAATGTTCATATATTTCTTCACTAGTACAGGGTTCTACTTTCTCAATTTGACCAGCACACAAATCGCTATCCTCTTCCTCACTTACTTCCTCTTCTGCAACATATACATTCTTATAGTATTTATTATTTTTTTTCAAATACAATGTTGCCTTTTTAACTTTCCTAACATCCACTAAATCTTGCCATATTTTCTTATTCTTTGTTGGAACCCCATTAACTAAGATAACCAGAGGTTCCTCTTCCACTTTTTCTACTCCAATTGTGTTAATGTTTTTCTTCAAATCTAGAGGCAAATAAACAACTCTTCCCTTTAATCCTCTCTGTAAATCGGATGGAGGCAATTTCCCTGTCTTTGGCTCCATTCTTACAATAGCCTGAAAGGGATGGATACTTTGAATCAAAATAGATTCATAAGTATTTAAATCCTTCAATTCAGAAGGAATCACAATCAATTCCAGATTATTATGAACTGCTCTAGCAGGCATCTGGTTTTGATTTAATTTGTTACAACAATAAGTACACACACGTTGATCCAATCCCAAATCAAAACAATTTTCTACCATCAAGTATGTTGTGAAATCCTTCCATTCACTATTATTTTCCCTTTCACTTTTTGCATATAAATCCACTAACTTAGTCTGATTCTTATAATAAGTGCGTCGACAACATACACAAGTGAAATTTGGCCTCTCACTTGATTTCACCTCAAACGTCGCAATTTCCCTCTGGAAATTATCTGTACTGGAAACCTGTACACTATCTTCCACATTACCCGCTTCTTCTTGGTCAATTTCAACATTCTCCTCTTTACTTCCAAAGTAACAAAACTCAATTTCTTCACACATATTCTTCACATCTATTTCAGAACCATGCAAAAGAGCAGCGCATAATTGTTTAAGCATAACTGCTGGACTCTTAGCATAATACAACATTCTAACTAATTTCCTCACTTTATTATGATGCACTGCTAGCATCCTGAAATGATGAAAAACACTCTGGCATACTCTCCTGGAAAGACAAGCCAGTGAATGACCATGCAAACCTGTCACTTCTCTCACTCTGCAAGGATCTAATTCTTGCAACAACTTCATTTTCTGCTTCAAACTTTTCTTATTAAATGACCGTACAAAATCACAAAGCAAATTGATGGAATCCTGTCGCACACTGCAAATACTACTACACTTCCAGGTGTACACAGGACCCTTAGGACGTCTTCCTAAAACCTCATTACCTAACACCTCTTCTATCTCTGTTGTCACAAGTTTTTCTTTTTCAACTGGACAACCATCTTTCACTTCATAAGCTCGACCACTGGTGTCAACTGCATGCACCAAATCATTATCCTGGAAATAACTCTCCTCATTAAAAAATGCCTCACAGCTTGAACTATGCATCCATTCTCCAGAAAAAACTTCACAAAAATTACTACGATTAACTATTCTCTTCCATCTACTATTTCTTTTGAAATCATAAATTGCCTTGTTTAGCTTCCTAATTCTATTGTTTATCAAAATAAATAACTTACGTTTAATTTCAAATGCCTGATCAATAACTTTCTCAACTATTTTTTTTCTCTTATAAAAAACCACTTTCTGTTGACCTTTCTTAATATTTTTTAACAAATTGCCAATTATCCTGTTGCGGAACATTCGTTTACGAATGTCCCTAAACTGTTGTTTCCTTCTACTATCATGCACAGAGTTATCTCTTGCTCTAGCAGTAACATTTTTCATTGGCCTTTCCTTTCCGTTTGAATTGCTTCTCTTTTTCTGGACTGAAACATTTTTTGTAGTAATATTTTTTTTACTACAGATATTTTGCATGAATGTTTTTGTACTCTTACCCGGTGCTTTCTTGGTGACTTGACAAATCTTTTTGTTAGAGGACTGCTGCTTTTTTTCATTGACTTGCTGTCTTTGATGTTTTGCAGCCTTTCTCAGTCTTTCTTTGGTTGGCATGCTGAAATCTTGAAATGATCTGCAGTTGAATCTGTGGTAAAATATAATAAAAAATGTTATTAACCACTATTACCCAACAGTAAATCAATAACAGTAATCAAAAACTTAAAACACTACTTGACATTTTTACATAGAAGATTTTTTAGTGCTTGGCAAATTTAGAATACAGAAATAGCAGAAAAGAAATGGAATTTATATTCATTTTACCTGTGCTGTTTTATATGTGAATCTGATCTAATTTTATGAGCATATTTTAATATTTTATTGAAGACACTACACATAACCTGTTTTTGAAGGTGTCTTTATTTTTTAATTAAACGGTTTACATTTTGACTTTTTATTTATTATAAATTTTTAAAATAAATGTTTATAGTTCCATAGGCTCAAGCACGTCAGCTTCCCATCCTATGTCATACAATTCTGACAAATCTGCATCCTCATCACGTTCTTCTTCATCCTCAGGATTTAAATCATCCAAGGGATCAACATCCACTGATGTTTCAATTACGAGTTCAATGATGAGGTCGAAATCAACTGATTGCTGATTGTCGCTCATGTTGATGTTGTCTTTATCTTTAAAGAAAGATAACAACAATGAGATGTTGCAGAGTAAGAGACAAATCTCAGAGATTATAATAGTAAAATTGTTTAACAAGAGTAACATTTTGCAGCTATTATTTAGCCATGTCCAGCGATGCTGAGGAGGTGAAGCCTATGTCCAATTTATCAGTGAACAGGACTCATCTCTTCTTAACCTTGGATAAGCCTCACCGACTCTGTGTCCCCTGCACATACTTAAATATAAAGGGGCAGATTTATGTTAACTGGCACATCCCCAGGGATGCACCAGTTAACGTGCACCGCTGCTCTGCCACCCATGGTGTGCCACATTTACAATCAGATAGGACAAAGCTGCGTCAAAACCCTGCACCTGCTTGAAGCAGGCATAGGTCTTGACGCAGCATTGTGGAGATAGGGCACCCCTGAGCCTTGCTGGAGCTGCATCGCACTTGCGATACAACCCCAGCAATGCGCCACCTTTACGGCACAGATGCGTCACGCATCTGTGCCGTTTTTGCCCCATGGTGCGCCGCATTGTAAATGCAGCACACCATGGGTGGCGGAACAGCGGCGCAGGATGACTGGCACATCCCTCGTGATGCGCCAGTCATCATAAATCTATCCCTAAGCTTCTTATCTTGTTAGAGATGAACCGCCATATGTATCATCAAAAAATATTTTGCATTTCCTAAATAGCGAATTTTAAGGAATAAATAGCGATTCTTTACCATTCCTAATTTGCGATGAGCAAATTGCTAATTGCAAATTACCCATTCATTTCCATGGGCCAGGAGGCCCATAGGAATGAAGGTGCAATTTGCGATAAGCAATTAGCTCATCGCAAATTAGGAATTTTTCCAAGGGTGCAGGGGTGTCTCAAGAACACCCTGCTGCACCCCTGAAAAAGAAATTTGGGGGCATATGGCGCACATACATGCCCTAAGGGCATGTATGGGCATCATATGGCACCTTTTGTTTTTTGGAAAAAAAGCTTTTTGAAAAGAATTCGCAAATTACCACCAACTAGAAGTTGGTGGTAATTTGCAAATCCTTAATGGCATTTTTTGCATATTTTTTGTTTGATACATTGCATTTAAGGAATCGCAAAATTTGCAAATCCTTAAGTGCAATCGCAAAATAAGGAATAGCAAATTTTGCTATTCCTTATTTTGCATCAAACTTGTTTGATACATACCATTTGTCTAATTAGCATTCGCAAAGGCCGAAATTCGCAGAATTTCGGCCTTTGCGAATGCTAATTAGCTTGATACATATGGCAACAAGTGAGGCCTGTCTTGCAACATGGTGCATCTTTTGCATCACTGCTGCATCGGTTTCATGTGGCACGGTTTTTTTACAGCATGACACATCTGCCTAAATGCATCAATTTGTAATTTTGTCGCCTCATAGCAAATCTTTTGCACCGCCGCTGCATCAGAAAAGTGACGCACAGTGGCGCAAAAGAGGCATACACCTATCATAAATCTGTCCCTAGCATTTTAAATGATTAATTCAGGATGACGATAAGGAGTGGCCTATCCAGAGGTTTGTTTAAGGTGAGGCCTACTCAGGGTTGCAGATCAAAGTTACGCTTGTTGAAGAATACAGAGGAGATAATACATGTAAAGGCCTACCAATGAAGTAAGTGATGTCCACCTCATTGCGCCAGTCATCATAAATCTATCCCTAAGCTTCTTATCTTGTTAGAGATGAACCGCCATATGTATCATCAAACTATTTTGCATTTCCTAAATAGCGAATTTTAAGGAATAAATAGCGATTCAGGAGGCCCATAGGAATGAAGGTGCAATTTGCGATTAGCAATTAGCTCATCGCAAATTAGGAATTTTTCCAAGGGTGCAGGGGTGTCTCAAGAACACCCTGCTGCACCCCTGAAAAAGAAATTTGGGGGCATATGGCGCACATACATTTAAAAAACATTCCTTTACCTCAAAAACGATTTTCAAGTCATAATTTGAAAACACTGCCCACGGGGAAATGACTTAAAATGTCCTTAAGACACATGAAAGTGTTTTTTTAAAGCCTTTGCAACTTTTTTGGGTCACTTTTAACATGGCTATGTAACTCAAACAGTCAAAATCTAAATTTACCATGCACAGGTGGGAGCATATTTACAAGGAATTTGCTCCACGGGGAAAGGTCTTTTAATTTAATATGAGAAAAATAACATCAGAGACACTGAAATGCCTTATAAAGAAGCATACACCATTATGTCCTAGTCATAAATTTTAAAACCATTCCTTTTCCTCAAAAACGATTTTCAAGTCATAAATTGAAAACACTCCACAGCTCCTATGCACAAAAAAACCCTGTCAGTACTAATACTTCACATTTTCTCCAATTACAATTTCTCAAAGAAACAAAATCTATTTGTAAAACACTTGAGACAAAGCAACATTTGAAAAACACAACTTTCTTCATAATTTTCTCCTTAAAGCACACTATTCTAAATTAAAGAAATCTTTTCTCACCTTAGCAAATACTTTATGAGTTTCAAAACAGTCTCAGAAACACACCAATTTGTCTTCAGCAGAGCAAAAGGTATGCACTCCAGAGTCTGCAGCTATCAAAAGCACAGAAATGCTGTAATTCTTCACACATATCTCTCATGTCACCCAATCAAAACTCTTCCCTCACTTTTTTCAAATCAAAACCCTTCCCCCCTCTGCCCTCTCTGCCTTTTTTGCATAGCAACCACCTCTTGGAAGACCTCTGGTGTTTGCAAGTTCACACAACAATGTTTCAATTGAACTCTGAACTCTCAGTGCACCTGCATATCCAGTGCATTCTTTCATTTAATGATTTTTTCTTGACCACTCAAAATACATCTTTCAAATAACTCATCCATGCACCCTAACTTTCTGTTTTCAGCAATCAAAATCCACCAATCACTGTTACTGCTTCATTAACACAGAAACTCCACAGTTTTTTTCATTTTAAACTCTTATTTTTTCAAGTGCCAATTCATTGCCACACTTCATCTGACTGCAGCAGAACCTCCTCTCACCATGTTTTCTGTCTGGATTGTTGGACATAGTTACATCTATTGGGCTCAGAGGTATGCTGAGAACAGAAATGTACCTAACCTCAATTTACAAGATGTGGAAATTAAGTGGTTTGGCCACAGAGGATTAAAATGTCACCAATTGATACCATTGGTGAAAACCTTTATGCATTTGCCAAAACCTGACCTGTTAATTGTGCACTGTGGAGGTAATGATTTGGGCACTTTGACTGGGGTAGGTCTGGAAATGCTTTTAAAGGACACCTTTGAGCAATTGATGGCACTTTTTCCTCAAACTGCCTTGGTATATTCAAATATATGCCAAAGACAGAAATGGAGGTGGTCAAACCAATTTTGTCCACAAATTGAGAAGTCGAGGAAGCATGTAAACAAATCTGTTTCAGCTTACATGAGAGACCATGGAATGGGCTCCATGTACAACAATAACTTGCGTTACTACATGCAAGATATCTACAGAGGAGATGGAGTTCACTTCTCAGATGAGGGCAACAGAGTTTTCATTCTGAATTTAAGACTGTGCATTGGTACCTACTTATAAGTACCTAAATGTACCATAAACCCAAAAGCTCTTCTCAGAGCTACCCTACATCTGATCACTCACAATTATTATTTTTCTCTAACTTTTTTCACTAATTTTCAACAAAGTACGCTCCCCGGGGCGCTACCCGGTACGCGAACCGGAAGCTAACCTCGCGAAATTTTTTAAAAAAATGTTTTTTTTCGCACATATAAGCCTCCTCAGCCACCCTCAGAAAACCTAGGGGGTCAAGATAAGTCTACCGTGCCCCCTTCTACCCATTCTGAACATTATTTGCCCTCCATCTTGTATCTTAAGTCGACCGAAACACAAAATGGTGGACTCCCGTAACGCTTCAGGTTCGCGTATCGGGGCGCTCGCCAGTTCGCGTACCGGGGCGCTCCCCGGGAAGCGCACCATCAAAAAAGGTGGGAAAGTAATTTACAGAAAAACGACTGGAGACACTCTCACCAAATATAGATTAGCTCATACTACATACCAATCCCTATAATTTTCACAAATTTGATTGAAATTCCATTTAGCCATTTAGCCTGTAGACCTCTCTAAATACCGTGAGGTAAATTACTTCTCAAAACACATCTGAAGCGTTGGAATTGACAACCAATGAAAATGTTACTTTCATTTTCTACTTTTATTACCTGACATTTGATTGGTTACCTGAATATATATAAAGGAAGAGAAGGAAACACAGCCATTTTGACTACTACTTCCTGGTGTACATTTCAATTGGATTTTCACTATTCACTTCAACTTCTTTGTAAAGGTAAGTTGTTATTTTTAAAACTGAAGTATATTGTGCACCAAAAGTTAATATGGTAAACTTTTTCTGATAGTTATATACTATCCCTCTGTAGTAGTTATAGATTTAGATAGACTTCTCTGTTATAGTTATGGATGGAGTTAGGTTTCTCTTGTATAATTATGAAATTACTTATGTTAAATCACATACACTTTTTTATATTCCTACTTCCACTCTGATACTATACACTGCCCAAAGATAAATTCACTGATAAAAACTGCCTATCTAAAATTAATCCCAACACTGCCCTATCTCTACTAATATATATATTTTTTTCCAAATTTCAGGCAACATGGAAGGCAAACACAAAGTTTCATTTCAAATTGTCCTGCAAGAGAGCAGCCAAGAAATAATTGATCCAAATTATATAGAATTTATGGATGAAACTTGGGACCAAGAACTACTGCAATGTGTGCAAGCAGTAGATGACCTCCTTCAAAATGAGGACATTTTACACCCTCAGAGATTACAAACTATGTTCAATGAAAATAATGACATTTCAGACAGTGAAATGTTAGAAAGTTTATTAAATTTTGAAACACAATCACAATAATAAATAATTGCTTAAAAAATAAAGAAATTAAAAAATAATCAACAAAACCAACAATCAATTAACATACAGTATTTGAAAAGTCTATCATTCTTTTTTCCTTATAGTACGCTCCCCAGAACGCTTCCCGGTTCGCGGACCGGGCGCTGCCCACGCAAAAAAAACAATTTTTTTTTTTTTTTTTTTTACCCCTGCGGGGCCCTTTTAAAGCCTCCACATCAAACCTAGGGGGTCAGGGAGGATCTACTATGCCCCCTTATGGTCATTTCCCCCTTTGTTTTGGCCTCCTCTTGTCTCTCGATCCTACCGAGAGACAAGATGGCGGCCGCTCCGGACTGTTTAGAATGTTGACAGACACCGGAGAGCCAATCAGCTTCGCTTCGCGAAGTTCCGTTACGCGTAAAGTACGCGAACCGGAGCGCTGCCCAGAGCGCGCTTACAGATATATATCTTTTTTTGAACGTTAATTTCTCAAAATCCACTGGAGCACATATATTGAGACCTAGCAAAGGCACATCGGGCTAACAGTCCGTACAATTTTGCCAAGTTTCGTGCAAATCCATTCAGCCGTTCGGGCTAAAAGTGAGGCCAACCGCCCTATGGAAATTAACATTGAAAAAACACGTTTTGGGACCCCCCTTTTTTCATCCCGTCGAAGAAGCGCTGGTCGTGACCTGCGTGCTGCTGTCAGGAGCGCGGGGAGGAGCGGCGTCCAGGAGCGCGAGAAGGAGCGGCAGACATGGTGCGGGGAGGAGCAGCGGACAAGCTGGGAGGAGCGGTGAGGAGCGGCGGACAGGCGGTGAGGAGCGGCGGACAGGCGGGGAGGAGCGGTGACGAGCATCGAGGAGCAGCGGAGCGGTGAACTGAGGAGCGCAGGGGAGGAGCGGTGGCTGAGGTAAGGCTCCGGGGGACCCACGGACAATGTCGGGGCAGGCGGGGGTCGGGGCAGGCGGGGGACGTGGTGGGCGGGGGCCGGGGCGGGCGGGGGCCGGGGCGGGCAGGGGCCCTGAACACTCATTTCGGGACGGGCTGCTATGTCGGGTCGGGCGGGGGCCGGGGAAGCCTGATTGCTCCCGGACAAGGTCGGGGCGGGCTGCTAGTATATATATTACCTACTGGCGGTCGCCAGTAGGTATATATAGTTAGGATTTTTTCTCTATGGGATTTTTGAAAATTCTATGTCTAATAACTTTGGCGTTTGTGGACGGAATTGGCTGAAATTTTCAGGAAAATGGAACATTTTGTTTCTGAGCAGCCCCTGAAAATTTGGGGGGGGGTTCGTCAAGAGGGGGCCGAGAAAAAAGGGGGGTCCCAAAACGCGTTTTTCCCATGTTAATTTCCATAGGGCGGTTGGCCTCACTTTTAGCCCGAACGGCTGAATGGATTTGCACGAAACTTGGCAAAATTGTAGGGACTGGTAGCCCGATGTGCCTTTGCTAGGTCTCAATATATGTGCTCCAGTGGATTTTGAGAAATTAACGTTCAAAAAAAGATATATATCTGTAAGCGCGCTCTGGGCAGCGCTCCGGTTCGCGTACTTGACGCGTAACGGAACTTCGCGTAGCGAAGCTGATTGGCTCTCCGGTGTCTGTAAACATTCCAAACAGTCCGTAGCGGCCGCCATCTTGTCTCTCGGTAGGATCGAGAGACAAGAGGAGGCCAAAGCAAAGGGGTAAATGACCATAAGGGGGCATAGTAGATCCTCTCTGACCCCCTAGGTTTGATGTAGAGGCTTTAAAAGGGCCCCGCAGGGCAAAAATTATTATTTTTTTTTTTTTTTTTGCGTGGGGAGCGCCCGGTCCGCGAACCGGGAAGCGTTCTGGGAAGCGTACTAAAAGGAAAAAAGAATGATAGACTTTTCTAATATTGTATGTTAATTGATTGTTTGTTTTGTTGATTATTTTTTAATTTCTTTATTTTTTAAGCAATTATTTATTATTGTGATTGTGTTTCAAAATTTAATAAAATGTCTAACATTTCACTGTCTGAAATGTCGTTATTTTCATTGAACATAGCTTGTAATGTTTGAGTGTGTAAAATGTCCTCATTTTGAAGGAGGACATCTACTGCTTGCACACATTGCAGTAGTTCTTGGTCCCAAGTTTCATCCATAAATTCTATATATTTTGGATCAATTATTTCTTGGTTGCTCTCTTGCAGGACAATTTGAAATGAAACTTTCTGTTCGCCTTCCATTTTGCCTGAAATTTGGATAAAAAAAAAATATATTAGTACAGATAGGGCACTGTTGGGATTAATTTTAGATAGGCAGTTTTTATCAGTGAATTTATCTTTGGGCAGTGTATAGTATCAGAGTGGAAGTAGGAATATAAAAAAGTGTATGTGATTTAACGTAAGTAAATTCATAATTATACAAGAGAAACCTAACTCCATCCATAACTATAACAGAGAAGTCTATCTAAATCTATAACTACTACAGAGGGATAGTATATAACTATCAGAAAAAGATTACCATATTAACTTATAGTGCACAATATACTTCAGTTTTTAAAATAACAACTTACCTTTACAAAGAAGTTGAAGTGATTAGTGAAAATCCAATTGAAATGTACACCAGGAAGTAGTAGTCAAAATGGCTGTGTTCCCTTCTCTTCCTTTAAATATATTCAGGTATATAACGAATCAAATGTCAGGTAAAAAAAGTAGAAAATGAAAGTAAAATTTTCATTGGTTGTCAATTCAAACACTTCAGATGTGTTCTGTGAAGTAATTTACCTCACGGTATTTAGAAAGGTCTACAGGCTAAATGGCTAAATGGAATTTCAATCAAATTTGTGAAAATGATAGGGATTGGTATGTAGTATGAGCTAATCTATATTTGGTGAAAGTGTCTCCAGTCGTTTTTCTATCAATTACTTTCCCACCTTTTTTGATGGAGCGCTTCCCGGGGAGCGCCCCAGTACGCGAACTGGCGAGCGCCCCGGTACGTGAACCTGAAGCGTTACGGGAGTCCACCATTTTGTGTTTCGGTCGAATTAAGATACAAGATGGAGGGCACATAATGTTCAGAATGGGTAGAAGGGGACACGGTAGACGTATTTTGACCACCTAGGTTTTCTGAGGATGGCTGAGGAGGCCCATATGTGCGAAAAAAAACAATTCTTTTAAAAAATTTCGCGCGGTTAGCTTTCGGTTCGCGTACCGGGTAGCGCTCCGGGGAGCGTACTGTGTTGAAAATTAGTGAAAAAAGTTAGAGTCAAATAATAATTGTGAGTGATCAGATGTAGGGTAGCTCTGAGAAGAGCTTTTGGGTTTATGGTACATTTAGGTACTTATAAGTAGGTACCAATGCACAGTCTTAAATTCAGAATGAAAACTCTGTTCCCTTCATCTGAGAAGTGAACTCCATCTCCTCTGTAGATATCTTGCATGTAGTAACGCAAGTTATTGTTGTACATGGAGCCCATTCCATGGTCTCTCATGTAAGCTGAAACAGATTTGTTTACATGCTTCCTCGACTTCTCAATTTGTGGACATAATTGGTTCGACCACCTCCAATTCTGTCTTTGGCATATATTTGAATATACCAAGGCAGTTTGAGGAAAAAGTGCCATTAATTGTTCAAAGGTTTCCTTTAAAAGCATTTCCAGACCTACCCCAGTCAAAGTGCCCAAATCATTACCTCCACAGTGCACAATTAACAGGTCAGGTTTTGGCAAATGCATAAAGGTTTTCACCAATGGTATCAATTGGTGACATTTTAATCCTCTGTGGCCAAACCACTTAATTTCCACATCTTGTAAATTGAGGTTAGGTAAATTTCTGTTCTCAGCATACCTCTGAGCCCAATAGATGTAACTATGTCCAACAATCCAGACAGAAAACATGGTGAGAGAAGGTTCTGCTGCAGTCAGATGAAGTGTGGCAATGAAATGGCAGTTGAAAAAATAAGAGTTTAAAATGAAAAAAACTGTGGAGTTTCTGTGTTAATGAAGCAGTAACAGTGATTGGTGGATTTTGATTGCTGAAAACAGAAAGTTAGGGTGCACGGATGAGTTCTTTGAAAGATGTATTTTGAATGGTCAATAAAAAATCATTAAATGAAAGATTGCACTGGATATGCAGGTACACTGAGAGTTCAGAGTTCAATTGAAACATTGTTGTGTGAACTTGCAAACACCAGAGGTCTTCCAGGAGGTGGTTGCTATGCAAAAAAGGCAGAGAGGGCAGAGGGGGGAAGGGTTTTGATTTGAAAAAGTGAGGGAAGAGTTTTGATTGGGTGACATGAGAGATATGTGTGATGAATTACAGCATTTCTGTGCTTTCTATAGCTGCAGCCTCTGGAGTGCATACCCTTTGTTCTGCTGAAGACAAATTGGTGTATTTCTGAGACTGTTTTGAAACTCATAAAGTATTTGCTAAGGTGAGAAAAGATTTATTTAATTTAGATAGAGAATAGTGTGTTTTAAGGAGAAAATTATGAAGAAAGTTGAGTTTTTAAAATGTTGCTTTGTCTCAAGTGTTTTACAAATAGATTATGTTTCTTTGAGAAATTGTAATTGGAGAAAATGTGAAGTATTAGTACTGACAGGGTGTTTTTGTGCATAGGAGCTGTGCAGTGTTTTCAAATTATGACTTGAAAATCGTTTTTGAGTAAAAGGAATGCTTTTAAAATTTATGACAAGGAAATAATGGTGTCTGCTTCTTTATAAGGCATTTGAGTGTCTCTGATGTTATTTTTCCCATTTTAATTTAAGACCTTTCCCCGTGGTGCAAATTCCTTGTAAATATGCTCGCACCTGTGCTTGGCAAATTTAGATTTTGAGTCTTTGAGTTACATAGCCATGTTAAAAGTGACCCAAAAATGCTGCAAAGGCAATCAAAAAACGCTTTCATGTGTCTTAAGGACATTTTCAGTCATTTCCCCATGTGCAGTGTTTTCAAATTATGACTTGAAAATCGTTTTTGAGGAAAAGGAATGCTTTTAAAATTTATGACAAGGAAATAATGGTGTCTGCTTCTTTATAAGGCATTTGAGTGTCTCTGATTTTATTTTTCCCATTTTAATTTAAGACCTTTCTCCGTGGGGCAAATTCCTTGTAAATATGCTCGCACCTGTGCTTGGCAAAATTAGATTTTGAGTCTTTGAGTTACATAGCCATGTTAAAAGTGACCCAAAAATGCTGCAAAGGCAATCAAAAAACGCTTTCATGTGTCTTAAGGACATTTTCAGTCATTTCCCCATGTGCAGTGTTTTCAAATTATGACTTGAAAATCGTTTTTGAGGAAAAGGAATGCTTTTAAAATTTATGACAAGGAAATAATGGTGTCTGCTTCTTTATAAGGCATTTGAGTGTCTCTGATGTTATTTTTCCCATTTTAATTTAAGACCTCTCCCCGTGGTGCAAATTCCTTGTAAATATGCTCGCACCTGTGCTTGGCAAATTTAGATTTTGAGTCTTTGAGTTACATAGCCATGTTAAAAGTGACCCAAAAATGCTGCAAACGCAATCAAAAAACGCTTTCATGTGTCTTAAGGACATTTTCAGTCATTTCCCCATGTGCAGTGTTTTCAAGTTATGATTTGAAAATCGTTTTTGAGGAAAAGGAAAGTTTTTAAAATGTATGACAAGGAAATAATGGTGTCTGCTTCTTTATAAGGCATTTGAGTGTCTCTGATGTTATTTTTCCCATTTTAATTTAAGACCTTTCCCCGTGGTGCAAATTCCTTGTAAATATGCTCGCACCTGTGCTTGGCAAATTTAGATTTTGAGTCTTTGAGTTACATAGCCATGTTAAAAGTGAGCCAAAAATGCTGCAAAGGCAATCAAAAAACGCGTTCATGTGTCTTAAGGACATTTTAAGTCATTTCCCCATGTGCAGTGTTTTCAAATTATGACTTGAAAATCGTTTTTGAGGAAAAGGAATGCTTTTAAAATTTATGACAAGGAAATAATGGTGTCTGCTTCTTTATAAGGCATTTCAGTGTCTCTGATGTTATTTTTCCCATTTTAATTTAAGACCTTTCTCCGTGGGGCAAATTCCTTGTAAATATGCTCGCACCTGTGCTTGGCAAATTTAGATTTTGAGTCTTTGAGTTACATAGCCATGTTAAAAGTGACCCAAAAATGCTGCAAAGGCAATCAAAAACCGCTTTCATGTGTCTTAAGGACATTTTCAGTCATTTCCCCATGTGCAGTGTTTTCAAATTATGACTTGAAAATCGTTTTTGAGGAAAAGGAATGCTTTTAAAATTTATGACAAGGAAATAATGGTGTCTGCTTCTTTATAAGGCATTTGAGTGTCTCTGATGTTATTTTTTCCATTTTAATTTAAGACCTTTCCCCGTGGTGCAAATTCCTTGTAAATATGCTCGCACCTGTGCTTGGCAAATTTAGATTTTGAGTCTTTGAGTTACATAGCCATGTTAAAAGTGACCCAAAAATGCTGAAGAGAAATGAAATGAAGAAGCAGACACCATTATTTCCTAGTCATAAATTTTAAAAGCATTCCTTTTCCTCACAAACGATTTTAATTTCATTTTAAGTCATTTCCCCATGAATGTAGGTATACAATTGATTTATATGTTGTGTTTAAAAACGTTTTTTGAAATCAATTACATTTCTGGATATGTACTGCTAGAGCTTCATGCACCTTAAACAAACCTCTGGATAGGCTACACCTTATCGTCATCCTGAATTAATCATTTAAAATGCTAGGGACAGATTTATGATAGGTGTATGCCTCTTTTACGCCACTGTGCGTCACTTTTGTGACGCAGTGGCGGTGCAAAAGATTTGCTATGTGGCGACAAAATTACAAATTGATGCATCTAGGCAGATGTGTCATGCTGTAAAAAACCTGTGCCACATGAAACCGATGCAGCAGTGATGCAAAAGATGCACCATGTTGCAAGACAGGCCTCACTTCATCTCCAAGAAGATAAGAAGCTGAGTCTTCTGTAAATGTGAAAATTGTTGTATACACTGCTCAACTTCTGTGTACTCTTTGATATGCTAGACTCCATCTGCACTATGAGGTACCTAAGCAAAGGAAACACAGGTGATGTAATTGTAAAATGAGGAAAAGAAACTCCACATTTTTCAATTACATCACCTGTGTTTCTTAAGTTTACGAATGACATTGTGCAGATGAAGTTAAGGTCTGTCCACGGACACAAAAGAGGTCTGGCCTTTGTTCAAGAGTGAAGTGCACATGACTTACTTCATTGGTAGGCCTTCACATGTATTATCTCCTCTGTATTCTTCAACAAGCGTAAATTTGATCTGCAACCCTGAGTAGGACTCACCTTAAACAAACCTCTGGATAGGCCACACCTTCTCGTCATCCTGAATCAATCATTTAACATGTTAGGGACAGATTTATGATAGCCGTGTGCCTCTTTTGCGCTGCTGTGCGTCACTTTTGTGACGCAGCGGTGGTGCAAAAGATTTGCTATGTGGCGACATATTTAAAAATTGATGCATCTAGGCAGATGTGTCATGCTGTAAAGTCCTGTGCCACATGAAACCTGCGTCAGTTTTCATATAGGTGTTTTGTTGCAAGGTATGCATTAATTTGCAAGAAAGCCCTGTAAAACTAACACAGTGAAATTTAGAAGATTTCACTGAGTCAGTTTATAGCATTGCTGAATCAAATGCTTATGCCTGTTTGAAACAGGCATAAGAAGTGATGCACCATGCAATGTGAGGGTTCCTCCTGTGCATTGCAGTAGACATGTCGCGCTTATGACGTGATTCCTGCAATGTGCTGCTTTTGTGGCACAGATGTGTGACGCATCTGTGCTGTTTTTGCTCAATGGTGCTCCACATTGTAAATTCGGCACACTATGGCTGGCAGAGCAGCAGTGCACATTAACTGGTGCATCCGTGGGGATGCGCCATTTAGCATAAATCTGCCCCTGTACATTTAAGTATGAGCAGGGGACACAGAGTTGGTGAGGCTTATCCAAGGTTAAGAAGAGATGAGTCATGTTCACTGAAAACTTGGACATAGGCTTCACTTCCTCAGCATCGCTGGACATGGCTAAATAATAGCTGCAAAATGTTACTCTTGTTGAACAATTTTACTATTATAATCTCTGAGATTTGTCTCTTACTCTGCAACATCTCATTGTTGTTCTCTTTCTTTAAAGATAACGACAACATCAACCATGAGTGACAATCAGCAATCAGTTGATTATGACATTATCATTGAACTTGTAATTGAAACGTCAGTGGAAGTAGATCCCTTGGATGATTTAAATTCTGAGGATGATGAAGAAAATGATGAGGATGCCGATTTGTCAGAATTGTATGATATAGGGTGGGAAGCTGACGTGCTTGAGCCTATGGAACTATAAACATATAAAAATGTATAATAAATGAAAAGTAAAAATGTAAACCGTTTCATTTAAAAATAAAGACACCTTCAAAAACAGGTTATGTGTAGTGTCTTCAATAAAATATTAAAATATGCTCATAAAATTAGATAAGATTCACATATAAAACAGCACAGGTAAAATGAATATGAATTCCATTTCTTTTCTGCTATTTCTGTATTCTAAATTTGCCAAGCACTAAAAAATATTCTATGTAAAAATGTGAAGTAGTGTGTTAAGTTTTTGATGACTGTTATTGATTTACTGTTTGGTAATAGTGGTTAATAACATTTTTTATTATATTTTACCACAGATTCAACTGCAGATCATTTCAAGATTTCAGCATGCCAACCAAGGATAGACTTAGAAAGGCTGCAAAACGTCAAAGACAGCAGGTCCATGAAATAAATGCAGCAGTCCTCTACCAAAAAAACTTGTCAAGTCACCAAGAAAGCACCGGGTAAGACCACAAAAACATTCATAAGAAATATTTGTAGTAAAAAAAGTATTACTACAGAAAATGTTTCAGTCCAGAAAAAGAGAAGCAATTTAAACGGAAAGGAAAGGCCAATCAAAAATGTTACTGCTAGAGCAAGAGATAACTCTGTGCATGATAGTAGAAGGAAACAACAGTTTAGGGACATTCGTAAACGAATGTTCCGCAACAGGATAATTGGCAATTTGTTATAAAATATTAAGAAAGGTCAACAGAAAGTGGTTTTTTATCAGAGAAAAAAAAAAGTTGAGAAAGTTATTGATCAGGCATTTGAAATTAAATGTAAGTTATTTATTTTGATAATCAATAGAATTAGGAAGCTAAACAAGGCAATTTATGATTTCAAAAGAAATAGTAGATGGAAGAGAATATTTAATCGTAGTAATTTTTGTGAAGTTTTTTCCGGAGAATGGATACATAGTTCAAGATGTGAGGCATTTTTTAATGAGGAGAGTTATTTCCAGGATAATGATTTGGTGCATGAAGTTGACACCAGTGGTCGAGCTTATGAAGTGAAAGATGGTTGTCCAGTTGAAAAAGAAAAACTTGTGACAACAGAGACAGAAGAGGTGTTAGGTAATGAGGTTTTAGGAAGACGTCCTAAGGGTCCTGTGTACACCTGGAAGTGTAGTAGTATTTGCAGTGTGCGACAGGATTCCATCAATTTGCTTTGTGATTTTGTACGGACATTTAATAAGAAAAGTTTGAAGCAGAAAATGAAGTTGTTGCAAGAAGTAGATCCTTGCAGAGTGAGAGAAGTGACAGGTTTGCATGGTCATTCACTATTTGTTTCATCTCCTGTTTGAAAGCGATCTGTCTGGACTGTCATATGCAGTGAACCACATCTTGAAAAGTGGTATACACATGCAAAACATCTCGGCAAGTGACTTTATGGATAAAGTCAATGTCCAAGACAGTATTTTCGATTCTCACCTGATTAATCTCATGGCGTGTCAGCGTGGTACTAATGAGTACTGGTACGGTCGTCATGGTGATTTAAAATGTATGCTGAGGAACTTAGGAACTCCCACATGGTTCCTCACTCTGAGCTGTGCCGAGTATGGCTGGGAAGACTTGCTTGAATTTCTACGAGAGGCAAATGGAAACATCGAAAACATTGAATTCAAGACACCCGGAGAACTGTGCTCTTTGGATCCAGTCAATGTATGCCGGTACTTCAATCATAGATTTGAAGCTATGATGTCTTTCATCATGAATAAGAAGAATCCACCTCTTGGAGAGGTGTTGGATTTCTTCTGGAGAAAGGAGTACCAAGCAAGAGGTTCTTCTCACATACATATGCTGTTGTGGATCAAGGATGCACCTAAATTTGGAACAGATCCAGAAGACTCAGTGATGAGTTTCATACAACAGTATTCTACGTGTGCTGTTCCAAATGCAAAGAGAAGAAAAGCCTAAGAGAAACAGTTCTACGTTTCCAAAGCCATCGTTGTGGAAAGTACTGTCGTCGTAAATTCCGAAACAAGGACAAGTTCTACACCAAATGTCGTTTCGGCTTTCCACGACCGGTGATTTCTAAAGGAAGAGTAAACAGTTTGATGTCTTCGCTGCGACATAATGTGATGAAGAAATCACCTAAAAACACATACAATTTGAAGAGGAACGAAGAGTCCAAGTACATCAACGACTACAACCCAGTGATTTTGTCCATGTGGAATGCTGACATGGATATACAGCTTGTGGCTGATAACTGTATGGCTGTTGCTCGGTATGTGACATCTTACATCACCAAAAAAGAAAAGACAGAATTGAAGGATATGTGGGAGGACATTTCCCATGAAAAGAGCCTCAGTAAGAAGTTGTACAGTTTCAGTCTGAAGATGTTGTCGCATCGAGAAATCGGAGCTTACGAATGTTCTGACCGGTTGTCTTCAGCAAGTCTCTATGCCAAATCTAGGAGTATCGTTTGGGCGAGTCTTGGTCTTGCTGCAACACGTAATCGAGTTCTGAAACCTGTGCGGGAAATTGAGTATTTGGCGGAAAAGGAGCCAAACAGTACCGACATTTTGAAGACCAACATGTTGGATACATATTATCCAAAGCGAAGCAGTCACCTCGAGAATGTTTGTCTGTATGAGGTTCTACAAAATTACATATTCAAGAGGAACATCAAAGAAGATACTGAGAAAGGAGTGTATGCTGTAATTGGAAGTGAGGGATGTCTGGTCAAGCAAAGAAAATGCCGCTTGGTAAACCATCGAAAATTGAGTGGCGATTCTCCTGAAAAAAAGGAGTTTTTCTATTTAGCACTTTTGCAACTTTTCAAGCCTTGGCGTGCAGAAGAGGAACTGCTTGGAGATTTCCTCTGTTACGAAGACTCTTTCACTGCCGCCAAGGAGACCATAGAATGTCCTGCTTTTCCTAAATATGTAGAAATGTTGAATGCGGAAATCGAGCAGGAAGCAACGATTGCAGCCGAGATTGCCAGAGACAGTTCTCAGGACAGTCAGAGTTCTGCTTCATTGAGTCAGGATCCACTAGGAGGACCTGTTATCGAAAATGAAGCTGCCACTGCCATGAATGAAGTGGAAAGAGCCATGGCACATGCTCAGGAGGATGCAGTTAACTTAGAAGACTTGGAAAGACAACTCAACGTTGAGCAGAGGAAAATATATGACGAAGTTACCAAGCAAATTGATCATGGATTAAGTCATGAGAAGAAAGAGTGCTCATGTACGTCGTTGAAGCCTGTCCGACTGTACGCGAGTGGAGAAGCGGGAACTGGAAAAAGTTTCCTCATTAAAGCAATTTCATGTTATTTGCAGGAAAGGACTGAGTCATCGCTGTCTTGTGTTGTCACCGCTCCAACTGGACTGGCAGCACATAACATTAAAGGGATTACTTTACATCGTTTACTGATGCTGCCAGTGGAGCATGACAACAAATTACAATATCACAAGCTATCTGGAGATGCTTGTTGTGAAGTTTCAAGAATCTTGAGGAAAATGAAACTTCTTATCATTGACGAAGTAAGCATGGTTTCCAATGTCATGCTTGCCTTTGTACATTTGAGAATGCAAGAAGTTCTCAAAACAGAGTATGATGTGTTATTTGGTGGCAAACACATCATTGTTTTCGGAGATCTTCTGCAGCTGACACCAGTGGAAGGACAACCTGTGTTCAAAATGCTCACGCATGAAGATACCAGGAAGTGCCTAGGGAGCATTGGCAACGTCAATATATGGTTAAACTTCAATTATGCTGAACTGAATGAAAATATGCGTCAGGCGAAGGATGAAGTTTACAAGAATATTCTACAAGATGTTAGAATTGGAAAAGTGACCGAGCATGGGAAAGAAGCTTTACATGCACGATTACTGTCAAATTTATATCCAGAACAAGATGTTGTGCCTGAGAATATTTTTCAGAAAATTACTGAGAAGAAATCTGGAATATGTTTGATGCCAACTCTTGCAGAATGTGCCATCTTCAACAACAAAATGTTGCATTTAGAAAAGCAAGAGATTGTGAAACTGGAAGCTATTGACAGAGTAGAGCATATGGGATCAACAATTATTTTGTCTGAGAATTTGAAAACAAAATTGGATTTATTAGAGAAGACTATATCTAAAACTGCAGGTTTTGAAAAGACTCTGAATGTGTGCTTAAACTGCCGTATAATTTTAAGAAGGAATTTACATGTTGAAAGAGGTCTGGTAAATGGATCAATGGGTAATGTTGTTGATTTTGTGAAATACAGAAATAGAGATGGAATTGAATTTTTAAAAATTAAATTTGATGGCATTGAGGAAGTACAGCTAATTGGTCGTTGTTCTGCTAGATTTTTGCTTGTAAAAGACTTATATGTTCGCCGTAAGCAGTTTCCTGTTTGCTTGGCATATGCGGTGACAATCCATAAATCGCAAGGTTTAAGTGTAGACAGTGCATTGGTGAATATTGGCAGTTCTGTGTTCAAGGAGGGTATGGCATATGTGGCATTGTCACGAGTTAGAACTTTATCGGGATTGTACTTGATTGAGTGTGATGTCACAAACATTTGTGCGGATCTAGATTGTGTTAAGGAATACAATAGGTTAAGAAGAGAGTATGCGCCACATTTGCCTCAATATCCTTTGTTTGAGAAACGTGTGGTAGGCCGGAAAAGAAGAAATGTGACCAATACTAGGGAGGTTGTAGCAAAAAGACGAAAAGTCGATGAACCTGAAATTATAAGCAGAAACAAAAAGGATTCTGTTGAAGATGTTGTTGGTTTTCAATTTGAAAACAGTTCTGGTGTCAACTGCTATGCTAATGTAGTGGTTAATGTTTTGTTTTCTCTAGAAAATGTAAAAGAAGAGATTGTGGTCAATTCTGATCAAAGATTTTGCAGTTTGTTAAATTCTGTGTTAGAGAAATGTAGCACTGATAGAACAAAAATAGAAAGTGTGTCTGAAATTCGAAATCTGTTAGACAGATGTTCAGGTCAAACACAATTCTCTCAAAATATTCAGCAAGATTGTCAGGAGTTTTTAATGTATATACTTGATGTATTGCATGCTGAAGGTGTAGATGTAGATCACCTGTTTGGGCTTTCTTATCAATGGCAGCCTGACTGCGAGAACTGTAGGGTATCAAGTACTACTAGTGTAGACTCAGAAAGATTTATATATTTAACTTTGCCAGACAGTAAATCAGTCTCTTTTAATGAGCTAGTAAAAGCAGCTGATCACAACATGGAGTGTAGCCAATGTAAATCTGAAATGATGTCAACATTATTTATACGAACATATGGCCAGTATGTCATTTTAATGTTCCAACGATGTAGGCCTGATGGAACAAAATTGACAACTTTAATTAAAAATTTTGTGGCTTCACAGTTGTCAATATCAGGAAGGACTTTTGTAACTGCAGCAATTATATATCATGACGGTCCTTCAATAACATCAGGACATTACACAGCTTATTTAAAGTCTAGAAATGGCTGGTCATTCTGCAACGATTCTGTTTTAATTTTCAAAAAAAAATTGCCGTATGACCTTAAAAATTCTTACCTGGTGTTTTTAAAACCAAAATTTTAGGGAAAGAATCTCGGGATGTGCTCTGAGGAATTTCAAGAAGTTCTAATGGCTCCTACATGATTTGGCCTTGAGGATAAGTGTAGTACAGAGACATAACTTCTTACCATAACACTGGACGGCATGGAAAAATAACTGCACTTTGAATGAGTTCAGAAAAACTATTTCTTTTTATAAGCTAATTCAAGCAGCCAATCAAAACATGGAGTAGAGGGAATGTAAGTCTGCAATGCTGTCTACTGTTTTATATTGCTTTGTGATTAAAAGTGATGTAGAGAATTAAATAATTGTAGTAGTCATAGAGGTAGTGTAAGTCTGCTTCATAGTAAGCAGTATCAGTGTCATAGGAAATGTAGAACATGAGTGAGCAAGAAGGGTAAGATATTAGTAGTCCAGGATTGTGAAAATGATCTTCAACATTTTAATTCTGAAAGTTGCGGAAATATAAAATGACGGGATTGGCTTACAAGAATTCCAAGAGTTATAAATGGCTCTTACATGATTTGGCCTTGTGGAAACGTGTGGTAGAGAGCGAGAAGTAATTTATTGTATGTAACATATTTTTCAAAACGATGGAGGTTTTCTTTCAGAAAGTGGCGGGATGAAAGTAATAACAGCACAACAGAGTGTAAGCTGTTCATAGGACATCCTTCGACGTCATGGAAAGTAAGTTAACTTTAAGGAGTTCTGAATTCTGATTTGTTATGTTGTATGGGTTTTTGAAACACAATAATTTTGATTGTGTTTTTTTTTCCCCGCTGTTATATGATGAATACCTTCAAGTCACTGTTTTTAGTGAAATTTGATACATTCTGAGAATAGCAAAAATAAACCATTTAACATGTATAATTAATTCTGTACTGTTTGCATTTATGATGTACATTTAGAACTGTGTAGGAGGCATGGACAAGGAGAGGCTTCTGTAAGTGTCAAAGTTGTTGCATACAGTGCTCACATTCTACGTAGTCTTTCATATGATAGACTACATTCCCACAATGAGATACTTAAGCAAAGGAAACACAGGTGATATGATTGTGGAATGAGCAAAAAAAATTGCACGTTTTTCAATTATATTACCTGTGTTTCCTAACATTACACATCACATTGTGTAGATGAGGTTTAGGCCTGTTCCAGGAGACAGAGGAGGTCTGACATTTGTTCAACAGTGCAGTGGACATGACTCACTTCGTTGGTAGGTCTGCACATGTATTATCTCCTCTGTATTCTTCAACAAACCTAAATTTCATCTGCAACCCTGAGTAGGACTTACCTGAAACAAATCTGTGGATAGGTTACACCTTATCGGCATCTTGAAACAATCATTTAAAATGTTAGGATCAGATTTATGATGGCCGTGCGCCTCTTTTGCGCCGCTGTGGGTCAGTTTTGTGTAAAAGATGCACCATGTTGCAAGATAGGTTTCAGTTCATCTCCAGCAAGATACCATCAGTTTGAAATGTATATAATTAGCACTGTGTAGGGGGCATGCAGAAGCTGAAGCTTTTGTAAGTGTCAAAGTTGTTGCATGCAGTGTGCATTTCTGGGTACTGTTTCATATGCTGGACTACATCTGCACTATGAGATACCTAAGCAAAGGCAACACAGGTGATGTGATTGTGAAATGAGGAAAAGAAACTCCACATTTTTCAATTACATCACCTGTGTTTCCTAAGTTTACGAATGACATTGTGTAGATGAAGTTTAGGTCTGTCCACGGACACAGAAGAGGTCTGGCCTTTGTTCAAGAGTGAAGTGGACATGACTTACTTCATTGGTAGGCCTTCACATGTATTATCTCCTCTATACTCTTCAACAATCCTAAATTTCATCTGCAACCCTGAGTAGGACTTACCTGAAACAAATCTGTGGATAGGTTACACCTTATCAGCATCTAGAAACAAATATTTAAAATGTTAAGGGCAGTTTTATGAAGGCTGTGTGCCTCTTTTGTCACTTTTGTGTAAAAGATGCACCATGTTGCAAGATAGGCCTCAGTTCATTTCCAGCAAGATACCGTCAGTTTAAAATGTATATAATTAGGACTGTGTAGGGGGTATGGAGAAGCTGAGGCTTCAGTAAGTGTCAAAGTTGTTGCATGCAGTGCGTACTCTTTCATATGCTGGACTACATCTGTACAATGAGATACCTAACCAAAGGAAACACAAGTGATGTGATTGTGAAATGAGCAAAAGAAATTGCACGTTTTTCAAATACATTACCTGTGTTTCGTAACATTACGAATCACATTGTGCAGACGAAGTTAAGGCCTGTCCAGGGAAACAGAGGAAGTCTGAACTTTATTGGTTGGCCTGCACATGTATTATCTCCTCTGTACTCTTGAACAAGTCTAAATTTGATCTGCAACCCTGAGTAGGCCTCACCTGAAACAAACGTCTGGATAGGACACACCTTATTGCCATCCTGAAACAATCATTTAAAATGTTAGGAACAGTTTTATGATGATTGTGCACCTCTTTTACGCTGCCATTGCGTCACTTTTGTGAGACAACAGCAGTGCAAAAGATGCACCATGTTCCAAGATCGGCCTCACTTCATCTGCATCAAGATACTGTTAGTTTAAAATGTATATCTTTAGGACTGTGTAGGGGGCCTGGAGAAGCAGAAGCTTCTGTAAGTGTCAAAGTTGTTGAAAAACTGTTTGTCCTTCAATCTTTTCCCTTGTCTTTTCTAATTTTTAAATACATGTTTTAATATGTTTCAAATGTTTGTTATCTCTTTCACAGATTGAAAGTATAAAAATTACAAGTGAGTAAGTTAACGACAATTATAAGGTAAATGTTTTGTACTCTTTTCGTTACATTTCTATCACATTCACCTACTATTAGTTCCACAGCTTCATTTCTTTAACCCTCAGTTTGCTGCCTTTGCTACTTCCCTCATTCCTTTCTCTATTACCTACTTACTCTACTCCTTCCACTCCTTTTCTCAGTCCCTCTCTTCTCATAGTTCCTCACTCTTGTTCACTCACTCCGTCTCTATTACTCTTAGTGTCTTTGACTGATCACTCTTTCACTACTTGTTCATTATGCTTTTTCTGTGTAGTTGAAGCACACTAAGGGGCATATTATGAACACAGCCAATAAAATTATTGCTGTTTTTATCGGCAGAAAACTGCTGCAAAAGTGGTTTTAGCTGCAGTTTTCTGCCGCAAAAGCGGCTTAAGCGACACATTTCTGCCGATAAAAGCCGCAAAACTTTTATTGCCTATGTTGATAATATGGCCCTATGTTATTTACATTTCTTTGCTGTTTCAATTATTCTTTTTCTGTTACTTCTTCTTTTCTGCTTTCTGTTTTTTCTCTCTGTTATTCCACATGTTTTAATCTTATTTTGAACATTCACTCATATTCTCTAAGAAACTCTTCTTTGTTATTGTTCTACTCTCTTTTTTTTCTTTCACTTCCTTATCTATTTTGTTTTTCACAATTATATCCTCTTCCCTCTTTTCTTAGGTAAATAAATCTATTAAACAGTATCTCTGGTTTAGACCCTATAGCTGTCTTTGTTTTAACATTACTCTCTGTTTACTTCCCTTATACTTACTCTTCTTTTTTTAAAAAAAAATTTTTTGGGTTCGCTCCCGGTTCGCGTACCGGTGAGCGAACCAGGAAGCGAACCAAAAGAAATACAGCTTGCCAGAGTGCTAAACATTCTAGCAATTTTTTTTGAAAGGGGAGGTAGTTCTGAAAAGAACTTTTTTTTAATGTTTTTGTTGTTTTATATTTTTTTTTTATTTTTCTGAACATTTTTTGTTTTTTTTGTATTTTTTGAACAGTTTTATGTTTTTTTTGTTTTTTTGGGAGGGGAAAAAACAAAAAACAGGCATTGGAAAGGGCTCAACAGGAGCAAAAAAAAATTACTTTCTGGGGCGTTTAGAGCACTTGTGATTTTCATAAGCTCGGTTGATTAAGGTAATGCTCATATTGCCACATGAGAGTAATGCACCGCAATATAAACAGGTAAACTTCATATGGACAAAGTTGTCCTGAATGTTTGGCACGGTTTCTCGTGCCTCTGGTCCTGTCAAATATACCTGTGTTGATGTCGTGGCCACAGGAGTTGATGGGTTGTCCTGCAGGTCACGCATCTCTGCCCGGCTGTAGTTTAATGGATGCCACCTGCTCATGTGACGATGCATGGTGTAGTTGCCGAAGCTATACTTTTTTAAGGTGCCTCTAGATAAGGCCTCTTTACATATGAGGCACGTCACATATCTAGCATTAACTTTCTTCTGACCTAGCCTTACATCATTATGAAACCAAAAGTGAAATGAACCAATGAAAAGTTTTATTAACAAGTCACATGACCTGTTACGCTTATGTTACGCGCTGCGGAACGCGCCCCGGATCGCTTCCGGGTCGCTGCGCTTCGCGCCTCGGTTCGCGCTCCGGAGCACTTCCGGGTGCGCTAACGCGGCACGTCATAAGACGCATTACGCGGCAACGCGATACGTCGCGCTTTCGCGACGCGCCCCGGATCGCTTCCGGGGAGCTGCGCTTCGCGTCTCAGTTCGCGTACCGGAGCACTTCCGGGTGCGCTAACGCGGCGCGTCATAAGACGCATTACGCGACAACGTGATACGTCGCGCTTCCGCGACGCGTCACGATGTTGATTTCTAACGCGGCAGTTGCGCAAACGGAACGTTTACCGGTTCGCGGACCGGGTCGCGGCACCACATTGAGCTAACGGGAAGCTTCCCGGTTCGCGAACCGGGAGCGAACAAAAAAAAATAATAATAAAAAAAATTATTAATAAACATATAAAATATATTTTTTGATTTAAAGAAGAATACATTTTACAGCTATAGATATTTGCTTTTAAAAAACCAATGAAATTCACTGAAAAAACCATAGGTTATAGACCATATATAGTTAGGAATTAGCATTTACAAAACCTTGAAAATTCACTGAAAAAACCATAGGTTATAGACCATATATAGTTAGGAATTAGCATTTAAAAAACCTTATTTTACTCACACAAAACCATTGAAATTCCATATATAGTTAGTTGTACTAACTATATATCGCGCACCCGCAATCCACTGCTGATCATGTCACATATTACATCATTCATGACATGGTCAGTGACATCACTGATGACATCACTGATGACATCTCAAATGACATCACTGATGACATCACTGATGACATCTCAAATGACATCACTGATGACATCACTGATGACATCACTGATGACATCTCAAATGACATCACTGATGACATCACTGATGACATTTCATTTGACATTAATGGTCACATCACTGATGATATCATTCATGTGACAATACAATGCATCTCCTCACACTTTAATATAACCTCTGTTACACCCAGTGTTAAATACAGAATATAATTTTTTAAACCATTGACACACCAATACTAGTTACTACATACGCACTCACTGATTCCTACGTCTACACACACATTCACTCATTCACCCATACAATCATTCATACTCATGGTTATTAGTAGGTAATCAGCCGACCACATGCATTGATTTAAGGAGTGCAAAAATTCATTGGTATCCTTAATATAAGCAGGAAGGGAGGTCACAAATTCTTGTAAATGAAAGTCAATATATTTTGAAGTGTTCTCATATAGGCTATTTATCGCCGAGACAATGGGCCTGCCCGGTACCGGAGTTACTCCCTTATGCACTTTAGGGATGAAATAAGTGTTTGGTAACACCGGGTTCTCCTTATATAGAAATTTTAACTCATCTCTCGATAGCAGTCCCTCCCGTTTCCAGCGATTCAAGTCATTATAGAACGATTGTTGGATGACTTTGATACTTTTCATATTAGATAAAGCATAACAGGACTGATCATCAAGATGTCTATGGGCTTCCTCTATGTACGCTTTTTCCCCCAAAGAACTATGTTGCCTCCCTTGTCGGATTGGTTGATAATTATATTATCATTTGTTCTTAGTTTTTTCATTAAGTTGTTATACGGTCTCATTTTCGTGTTGGTTAAACTCTGTGTTTTCATAACCTTAGTTTGCAATTTTTTCAGACCTTCTGTGATCAATTCCGCATAGGTGTCAATAGCATCTTTGGGCATGCTTGGAATAAACGTCGAAGGGGCCTTGAAGGGACTACTTGTTGTGTCACTGAGACTGATGCCTTCCTCAATGGCGATATTCTGTGTGTCCATTACGTCATCACCTTCTTTGAGAAGATGATGCATTGTTTTCATGAGGGTTGCATCTCTAACTTGCAGTCCACTCGTAGGTACTTTTGCATGGGCTGACACATTTTTCTTGCTTGCCAGAGTTGTTTTCACTGCAAAGTACTTTTTTAATTTTATCTTCCGAATGAACTTAAACACGTCAATTCGTGTGTTGCAATAATTAAAATTACTCTCCGGACAATACGAGAGTCCCAACGTCAGTAATTGTTTTTCAGCCTCATTCAATTGTGTATCAGTCAAGTTGATGATCGTTTTTTCATTTATTGATTTGTGTTCTGCCAATGCTTTTTCTTTTGTTGTCGCCCCCTTCCTCTTGGCGCATTTGCGGCGCATTTGCGGCGCTCACGGCGCCTTTTGTTCCTGCGCTGTTTGTTGATGCATTTGCATTCCTCAGTGACATTTTGCGTTGCACTCGCATATATTCGAGTTCTTCCGCCAATGTTAGTTGGCCCATATCCCCTTGTTTTGCACCTGGGGGTCCAGTGTCAGAATCTTCACTACTTGGCAGTAGGCTGTCCGTGGAGCCTGATACGTTGGATTCATTCTCGTCGGCCTCCCTTGTAGGCATTTGTTGATTTGCTGGTGCCTGTTTATCATTCCTGGACCCCGTTGTTTCCTTAGATGGTCATACTTGCGAGCAAATGTGTATATTTGCCCGAGTTTATAATCTTGTTTATCACGGGCAAATTTATATACTTTGCGTGCTTTTATTGTTTCTTCGTGTTTTCTAAGTCGTTCTTTTATTTCCTTTCTAGTTTGCTCAATTAGTGCTTTATCTTTGGCAAACTGTTCCTTAGATAGCTCTTCATTTATTCGAACAATTTCCTGCAAGTTTTTTTCCCGGTCGATCTTGGCATATTTCACTAAGAGGCACAGTAATCTCATTGACGCCTCCAAGTTACTTTCTGCCCAGTCTTTCAAAAGTAAGGTGTTTGGGTTCTCAAAACTGGGAAATAACATTATGCGTAGTCCTCGTGGTACTCTGCCCACCTCATGGTATTTTTCCAATGAGCGGATTTCCCACCACTTAGTAAGCTCGCTTCTGGAATTCTTTTCTAGTTCTTTCAATAGTCTCTTTGTTTCATTTATTTTTTCTGTTTGTTGAGGTTTGTTCTTTGCCGTGTTGCCATCTTGCCCTATTACAGGCAGATTCAAAAACAGCTGGTCGAACGCCTCCTCCCGTTCCCGCTCTTCCGACATTTCACCCTCAAACGTTTATTCCCTGTGTTTTATGCAGTTAAGGTTTGGATAAGTAGTCTGTCATCATACCCTTTTATGCTGGCTTATAGGGCACCTCCTCGACCTAAGCTATTATCTCAAACAAATAAAAAGCTCCCTTTATACACAGAAAGCCTTTTTCTTTATTTTGAATATCTCTTTCACCAAATGAATATTTATCCTACAATGCTTCAGTAAATTACAAGCCCTCCAACTAGATTTAAATCATAAGCAAGATTTTATCATAGCACATTAAACAATAATCTCGACAGAAGCAGCATTTAAAAGAGAGGAGTATTCTGAGTAGGGACTATTTACAAACTGATATGTTCTGGTTCTAGATTATTGTTAGATAGGTTTAATGCATAACGTTAGCCTTTTGGTCTTAAAATGAAATCTTTTGTACTTTTCCAGTTCCATTAACTTGAATCATTCCAGTCGTTATAAATACTAAGCCACTTCAACTCACACTGATATCAGCTCCTGCATATGCTGTATTGTAACAATATAGAAACTTGCCCATATATTCAACAATAAGTTGTTTCACTTCAATTGGTGTATGATCTTTGAGACTTATCTGTCAGATAATTTTAAGCAATATTACACCTAGTGTAGCATTGAACTGCCACATTCACTAGGAATTAGATAATTTATCGACTTCTGCTTCCTGACTGTTACTACAAAGTCTAGTTGCAATTCTCCATATTATGTTAAGAAGTAATCTTCCTTTAACTTTGACGAATTGGAGCAACCGCACAGGACTAGACACCACTTTTTACTCGCAAAGTACAAGAACTTATTTAGTGCCTCCTTTATAGAATTTATGATAATACTAACTAATATCAATAGTCACCTGCATGGTGATGGAGATACTGACCCTTGATCTACATGGTAACAACCCTAAAAGCTACCCCAGTTTTCATCTTGAT
This sequence comes from Lissotriton helveticus, assembly GCF_964261635.1. Classification (NCBI taxonomy): domain Eukaryota; kingdom Metazoa; phylum Chordata; class Amphibia; order Caudata; family Salamandridae; genus Lissotriton; species Lissotriton helveticus. The sequence goes on along the minus strand of NC_136062.1, from coordinate 55,631,993 downwards.
CTGAGCAGACCCCAGCACCACGGCCAGAAAAAAATGAAAGGAGGCTGCAAAGTAACACAATCAGTAAGTCAAGTCCTTTCATGCACATGACCTCCATAAACCTATTCATAAATTTTTAGAATGTATTTCATTGGCATAGTAACTAAACCCCATTGCAATACAAAAGCTTCAACTAAAATCATAAGCACACGATACAATATAAAAGTGTGCATTTGTAGTTTCCCAAAGCATAAAAAAACTTTAAAGAAGTTGGATTACTAACAACAATAAAATACACTTTGGTGCTAGTGTAGTTTTTTGCCAGTGTAGGCAATGAAGTCAGTGCAGAGTACAATTCCGAATCAGCCAATGCAATCCATACCAAAAGGTGCTGCACGGAGTTTCTATGCTGCTAACCAAAATTAGGGCTTCCCAGCTCTACCATAGTAAGAATGGCCTCTGGTCTTTGGTTGGATGGACTATGCTAGGGTCACCAGTGTGTGAAGCTGCCGGCAGTTCTTGATGGCTAGGCCTGTATATTTTATAAAACAAAACATTCTCATGAAGGGAGAGTTCCATAGTACAGAGATAGTGTCAGATGATCCCCACCTGGACTTCAATTGAAACATTCTGTGAACTGGTGGAATGGAAAATATTCATAGCTGCAACACTAGCAAGGGATACCATGCATAAATGACAATTGCTGATATTGTGGTACAAGAATATTGTAGTCAGAATTTAGTCTGAAATAATCTTTGTGTCCTAAATATCAGTTACAAAAATATCACCCCATTAGAGTCAACAATAGAAAAAATGTTGTTTCTAAAATAAGCTCTATTTTTCTATTCTTTTGTGGGATCTTTTTGTGTGTTGTTTTCACTGTTTTACTGTTTGAAATGTTGCACAAATACTTTACACATTGCCTCTAAGTTAAGCCTGACTGCACTGTGCCAATCTACCAGAGGGTTGAGCACAGACTGTTTCAAGTTTATTTTTTTAGTATAGTTACTTAAAACCGTTGATACAAAATATCTCATTGCAGATTAAATACCGGTTAAAAGACATTATAACTAAATGATATTTACAGTACATTAAAAAACAAGAAATTATTATAGCAGCGTTAGTCCTTTTTCTTATCTGCTTTGTGGTTGATCGGACTTTGGCATTTTCTTCTCCACTTGTCTTAAAAAATTTACAAAGCGACAGTTAAGCTGCGTGTCCTCGGGTGCAAAACATGCCAACACAGCTTGTTTCCGTGTGCGAATGCCTCTCTGGTTAAAAAGTGGTTTTACAAGCCGTCTCCTTTCCTCTGTTAGTTCTTTACATGTTCAGAGGAGATGCAGCATATCTTTTTGCATTGTCCCACATAAGCGGCAGTTAGGATCAGATTGGAGCACAGGTTAATTTGGGGGTTGCTTCTTCCTTACCCTGACTAGGATTGTAGTTGCTGCTTGACCAGGGCTCACACATTGGTCAACCAGTAACCCGATTTCTAAAACAGTGTGTCCTATTTTAATGTTTTAGCTCCCTACAGTATTCCTACAGGTACATTTTAGGGGTGACTAATGAATATATACAAATTGGCTTTTACTACGGCGCAAAGGTACTTTCCCCAGTGCTGCTCCTGGCAGACCTATATTTTTGTCATGCATGTGAATAATGTAAATATACACTTCAGACCAGATATGACATTTACCTTACTTGCATTGGATACATATTCTGCACCATCTAGAATGGTCTTACTGGAAAGTTAAATAGACTAATTGGGTGAAACAAATCTTACCAATGCCATTTAAATGTCACAGCATGCACACTGTGCCACTGATTAGCAGAGTCATTGGATTCAGATTGTTAATACCAGAAGAAATAGGGTCCAAGAAAAGATAAACAATCTGGGGGGATGATGCAGCAAAGGCACATTTTCTGCAGAGGCAGACTGATTATTAATCAATGTGTGTTCTCCCTTCTTTCTAATATTCATTTGTGCAAAATGATGTTCTACCGGTATGTGGTCCCAATGATTGATGCCATATTTTCTGCTGACACATTGATGCGCCAGGCTCCACACCGCCAACAGTCTCCACGTCTTTTCTCTTTTACATTCACCATGGATTATTTTGCAGATTGTATTGTATTTGCTTACATTTCAAACTGTTTTCTAAATGTATTTTTTTCCCAGTGAAATCTCTGAGAACCAAGCTTTCCAGTCGCACCAAGTATCAGATGGGCTTCAGTCTATTATTAGGTTTCGCCCTGGCGTTGCAACTGCATAGCAGTTGCTCTGCCCAGGGCAAAATCTCATGATCCTACATATGGGCTTTGGTCACGCCTCTGTCTCCCATTGGCTAGCTCCATAAATGGAGGCTAGCCATTTGGAGACAGAGGCTGTCAATCACGCTTTCCCCTGAAAACGCGATTCAGGGGCGTTTCTCGGTCTTTTTTTAAGTCCCGCCCCTTTGTCCTGGGCCGCGCTGTGATTGGCTGCCGGCCGGGACACCCCCGTGACGTCATTCCCCGGGGCGCGCTGTGATTGGCTGGCCGGCCCGGGACCTGACTTGTTTGTATTTGTATTTCCACTGTACACAGTTTTGAAATGCCATCATGCATTCAAAAGAAAAGCTGAATTAACCCGGAAAGCCCTTTGGTCCTTCTTCGGACATACAGACCTCTCGCTGATTGAGGCATGCACATCCCAACCAGGCTGGGTTCTACAACTTGATGCACTGTGTGATCCGGTGCAGATTCTACGTGTTTTCAATTCACTCCCCTTTAATCTTGGAAATGCTGAGAAGCACTGGAGCCGAAGGGGAAAGACCCATTGAAACGATATGATACTGGCAGAAGCAAGTCGTGTACCCTTGTGTGTCTCGGTACTCTCCTTCCTGTTTTTGTATTGCAATCCTCTCCGCCTCGGTCATTCACGAACAATGCTGTTCTGCCAAAAATGCGCTATATTGTGCTACCACTGAACGCATGGTTGTCTTCCTGCTTTGCGTTTTCTTATATTTTTTGCACAGCGCCCTGAAACCAAGTTAGACGAACAAACAAAATAGCCAGACGTGTTTTTTTCGTCCTGAATGGCTTCAGGCCTGCTACATAAAGATATTCTGGCGCTGGAACTCTGTTGGCACATCACAACATAATATCACTTGAGAAAAAAACGCTCTCCAGCGTCAGCCAAGCACTATACCGACCACTCAAACCAGTGCGCAAGAACACCTCTCTCTTTCCACAAGAGGCACACTATCTGCATATTTTCATTAATTGTGTTTCGAATACGAAAATAGATTTCTGTTGTTCCGCAATGTACAGCTGACAGCCTCTTGAGTGTTCTGGACACAAGTGAATACTTTCTATATAATCACAGGTCGGAATCAGCTCTTTCTGCGGGTTGAATCGGGATTTAAATATCCAGGATGCGCTTCCAGGCGCGCCTGCAGGGAGATAAGGGCGCGCGCCTCGCCTGCCCGCATCCTGCATCCCCGGCCGAGCATCGCTTCTTGCTCTCTCTCTTCTTCATTCGATTTGCAATTGGACGTGTGCTTGTAAAGAATGCTGTGCGAAGCCTTGTCATCCATCCCACTTCTGGCATCGGATGCAATCCGTGCTCCCTCAAAAAACATGCATTATACAACCGGCGCATGTTATTTTCGGCTACTCCGGGAAAATGTAGCAAGAACTGAAGTGATTTAATCATCAAAAGAAATGAAAACTCCATCTAGTGCCTCGACATACTCGGTGCTTTGTCTGCCCTTGCGGGTGTCTTTAAAAACACAGGCTGTAGTGCTGATGTATCTTGCATCGTTTGATGCTTTTCAGCTGACAAGTTTTACAATATTTTTTTTTGCCAAAAATTAAAATATGTGTCTCTGTTCGAGGTCACTTGTCAGTTACCCGTTTAATGTGCCCCTATGCTGCATCAGAGGCGTTCTGAAGAAACAAACCAAGAGACTGAAGGGCAAGTCATTTATATACGTCAGAGGAACCCCGAAATGGAAGTATCAGACAACATTACGAACAAAGAAGGTGTTTCAATTCCAACAGGGATCTTATTGAAAGCACTAACTCAAATACTGGGAAATTATGTTTTGGTTTAGTATACTAGAACAGTCAAATAATAGGATACTATTTAAAGATTGTATTTAAGAAATTATTGTTTGGGTTAAAAAACGCGTTTTGCTTTGTTAAAGAACACTTCCTATCTCTAGAAGTCAATTTCATCTAATAATGGACCCAGGCTCCAACTGCAATTCCCAGGTTTTGCTTAGCTTTCATGAAGAGGCTGCTAATTAAACAATGAGTATGTCATTCTGGGTGATGCCATTGGGCATTGGTTTAATGCACTCTCCTCCTTGGAGACTAATTGGCTGGTGGTGCTAGGGAGTGCAGAGTGCTAGGGAGTGCAGAGTGCTAGGGAGTGCAGAGTGCTAGGGAGTGCAGAGTGACTGCAGAGTGCTAGGGAGTGCAGAGTGCTAGGGAGTGCAGAGTGCAGAGTGCTAGGGAGTGCTAGGGAGTGCAGAGTGACTAGGGAGAGCTAGGGAGTGCAGAGTGACTAGGGAGTGCTAGGGAGTGCAGAGTGACTAGGGAGTGCTAGGGAGTGCAGAGTGACTAGGGAGTGCTAGGGAGTGCAGAGTGACTAGGGAGTGCTATGGAGTGCTAGGGACTGCAGAGATTAAGCTAATGGCAATGTAAATGACAATGCCATTTATTTATCTGTTTTCAAAAACCAACACATAAATACAAATGTTGTAATTTACAATGCCAATAGCTCTAACTTTTCCAAAGGCGAAACCGTTGCATTGTAAATGCTTGTTTTTCTTATATCCTTTCACCTTAAGTGCCTTGCACAGGTCAATGCTCCAGCCGTTGTGCTTCCTAGATTGGGCCCACCCTTCCTCCATGACAAACTCTTTTTACAGTCAATGCCCCATCTACACTAGAACTGCACCTAGTGATACTATCCCTAGCACTTTCACTCTCTCTCCACCTACCTCTCTTACGCTGCTGACCCTCTGAAAGCACTAAACAATGTACACAAAGTAAGCCCCTACTCTTTGGTCTCACCTTCTTCTATAGAGTGAAATATAACCTTTGACATTTCCTTTTTTAAATTCTAGATATGTCTGCCTTTTTGGTACCTTCTCCGGCTACTGTTTACCACATTATTAACTGATCTAATTCAATGTAAGATCACTTCCTCAACACCAACTGCAAATTGTCCTGTGATTCTGGGCAAATCACTTAATCTCCCCGTGCCCAACAAAATGAATGTATCCATCTGTAACGCAACTGGTGCCCATTTAAAGTGTTCTGATACCTTCCGGTCAAGTTTGCGCTATATAAAACACAGGAAAAAAAACAGATATTGCAATGTGCCCGAAAACCTCTCTTTCAGTGGGCAGCATCACTAACTCTCCCTTTCTCCATGCACTGGTTATACCCTTGCATATTATATGACTTATATCATATAAAATCATAGCAGTCATAATAACACATCATATTTTAATCGCAAAAAAACAGCGTTTGTGACTAAAAAAATAGAGAAATGATATGTATGTAGGAATTCGCATCGCAATATAAGGAATCACAAAATTTGCGATTCCTTACATTGCGAGAACACATTTTCTGCGAATATATTTGTGATTTCTTATTTAGCGAGTTGTGTTGTTTGTGAAATTCGCAAACATGTAATCTCAAAATAAGAAATCGCAAAGAGATGTATGAAAAATTCGCAAATTTTTAGAAATCGCAATTAACACCAAGTGCATGCACGTGGTAACCAGGTTGAAAGTATAAAAAGGAATCCACAATGCAATGAAAAGTTCCAAAATGGCTGGACTATACCTGATAGCCAGGAGGCTACGTATCCATGCCCTTGCAAAGAGGAGACAGAGACAGGAGCGAATATTCAGACTGCGCATCACGCTGTTCCAGCAGACTGAAGAGGACATCTATGATAAATACAGACTTCACCCACACACCATCTTGGACCTCATACATGAATTGAAACCTTTTTTAGAGCACCCAACAGGCAGGACACAATCAATTCCTGCCCATGTGCAGGTATTGTGCTCACTGCACCTTCTGGCTTCATGGTCTTTTCAAAGCGTCATAGCAGAGGTTGGTGGGGTTTCCCAGAGTGCTCTTTCGCGCTTCTTCCATGCCTTTTTGGATGCAATGCTGAACAGGCTTCAACATCACATCTACTTTTCAAACACCCAACAGGCCTTGTAAGAAACAAAACTGGATATTTACCAAATTGCACGTTTTCCCCATGTGATTGGCTGCATTGATGGCACCCATATTGCCATCACACCACCGGCAGCTACAGAATATGTCTTCAGGAATAGGAAAAGCTACCATTCCCTGAACATCCAGATTGTGTGCAATGCCAAATATATAATCAATGATATTGTGGCCAAATACCCAGGCAGCACACATGACTCCTTCATTTTCAGACATAGTGGGATTCATGGACGTCTGAGTGCTGGACAGTTTGGAGAGGGATACCTGCTTGGTAAATATATCTCACACAGCCATCCTTCCATACATTACTAAATTGTCAGTGGAACATACACTTACTCTTACTTTTCTTCCATGCAGGTGACAGTGCCTACGCAGTGCGCGACTTCATCCTAACACCATATTTAAATCCATCTAATGCAAGTGAGAGAAGATACAACAGGGCACTCCGGTCAACGCGCAGCGTCATTGAATGCACATTTGTCATTTTAAAAAGCCACTTCTGGTGCATACACAAAAGTGGAGGTGCATTGCAGTACAGTCTTGAAACATGTTGTAAGATTGTAACAAGCTGCGCAATGCTACATAACCAGGCAATGAGAAAAGGCACAGACATTGAAGTGAGTGACTCAGACACATCTGTTGATGATTCCATACCTCCCCCTGGAAGGGCAACAGCAGGAGTAGGAGCAGCGGCTGGCCGGCAGAGACGGTCTGAGATAACACAAAATTACTTTTAGGTAAAAAAAGTACTCTCACAACATATCTGTGTTTTGCAGGTGCTGTGTTTAATCACAATTCACAAACCTTATTTGTGTGATAACCCATGACATGTTACAGCATAGTCATGGTACTGTCCCATTAAGTGAAAGAACAGCCATATGTGTAATGAACATAGCGGAAAGAAGTGCAATGTAAATGTTCACTTCCTACGGTGGCAGCTAGGTGCAGGGCGGTGTTTGGATTCCATGCTCTCCAACACAGGTGTTACACCATGTCTGCCACTTCTGCGCTTCATTACTTGTGATGTTGGAGTTGAATTGTTGCTACTCCTGCTAGAGGTGTCCTCACTGTCTGCAGAAGCCATTAGGGTGCTGGCACCAGAGTTGGCAGTTTGTAATATTTCAACAGCACTTGTCACTTGATCCAGGTCTCTGGCAATATTTTGAGCGCATTGGCTCATCTCCCTCTGCATGGTGATGCTGCGCCTAGTAAAGTTTGATGTGACTGTACATAGGTGGTTAATGGCCTTTATATAACTATGCACCCTTCCATGTGCACGATGAGCAGCCCTGTTTCGAGATGTCTCTGTGCGCTCAAGTGTCATGCAAAATTTGTCAATTGGAGCTGCCATTGACTTCATGCCCTCACCCATGTTTTGCTGATTGTTTTTGAGTTTTGTGAGCTGTCTAATAAATGACCATAGTGCCTTATGTTGTAGACACTGCACATCACGCATATCCTGCTCCAAACCAGCAAATACTGTGGGTGTCTCAGGATGAACACTGCTACTCCTGGATCTCTCAACACTGTATGCTCGTGTTCTTCTTTGGGTTTGATGTTGGACTTGGCTCTCAACCGGGACCACTGTGTCTTGGCCACTGTCTCTTGTATCCCCTTGAAGGTCAATGTCATCATCCAAAGGAGGCAGAGGGGCCACTTGTCCGCGCTTCCTGCGCACAATTGAAGTAGACACATTGTCATCACTAGTTTCACATTCTGCCCCAGAGGCTAAATGGACTGGTGATTCATCTCCCTCTGCGGGATCCCTTGGTGCCCTTGATTGTGCTGTGGATGTAGAGTGAGATATATGAGTTTGTGTTTTGTTCTGCAACTTGGAACAAATAAAGCTTTCTGTTCTGAAATTCTGACAATCCTGACACTCTCATTTTGACTACAAACAACACCACAATTTGGGCCAGTGTTTCATTGCTGCCAGATAAAAACTATCCATGGTAAGACTACAACTCCCATGATGCATTTCTATATGTATGTTATGCAGTGTACCTGGACTACAAAATTACTTTCACTATGTACATGTATCTAAACTGTGTGCATGCATCATCTAGGAAATTTTAACTTTGTCACATGAATCTTACATTGAGCACTTTGAGTAGGGTCTGAGCTGTCAATATGGGACACTCCACTGACACTCTCAGGCAGGAGAGTGGCCTCCACAAGTTCTTCATGTGGTGTAGGTTGCTCTGCTGTAGAAGTTCCATCTCCTGTCTTGTGTGCCTCCTTTATCCTTTCAACCACCCTTTCTTTGGATCTCTGGCATGTCATACCATATTTTCCTCAGTTCTTCGATGGTACGGGTGGTGACTCCCACAGCATTCACCTTTTGTTGGATATCCAGCCAAATCTTCCTTTTTCTGGATTCAGGTACTTTCAAAGCTTTTTTCCCAAAAAGCAGTTCATGGCTGCACACCATCTCCTCTATTAAGATTTCCTGTTCCTTTTCTGAAAACTTATGTTTTCTTTTTCTCTTTTCGCCAGACATGCCCTCCTTTGTGCTCTGGGACTCCATTTCACAGCTAGCAGGTCTGTTCAGCCTCCAAACACTCTTCTAACTGCTACTGGGTGTGGCTCAGGCAAGCAAGTGCAGGTGATCACTCCCTCTTCCTGGTTGTGATGTCATCAACCTGCTCCTGCTTTGCAGATTCTCGTGTTTTGTGATTTCTTAATTTGCAAATTTCGCAATTTAAGAAATCGCAAGGGATTCTGAGAATTTAAATCGCAATTTTTTACATACATACCGTTTTGCTAATCTGCAACTACGAATCGCAAAATTTCGCAATTACAGAATCGCAAAACGAAATCTTGATACATCTGCCCCAAAATCTCTGAGAACACAGTGAATGGTAGAATGGTGAGTTACAGTTAATGAAGTGTGCTAAGTGATACAACAAGACTGTGTACTCAGGTGCGTGACATACAGTAACTTGAAAGTGGTGCATAAATTCTAAATGTAAGTTATAACTGGTAATGTGTAAATAAGAAAATTTAAGGTATAACTATAACATTAGAATTTCTAAACGTTTGTATACTTTAAGTTGGGCTTGTATAGAAAGAATAAACAAAGCTTTCCAAACTAAAAATTAGCTTTAACCTTTAGTTTTTTCATTAAATATAAATGTATTTTTTTTAATACAAACGTGTTTCATATCGTAGTGTTGAGTGTCATTCAGTTGAGTGTTGTTAAGTGGAGTGTGGTAGAGTATAGCGGAGGAGCGTGTCATAGATTGTAGTGTTGTAGAGTGTGGTGTTATGTGGTGGAATAGAGTGGATCTCCAACCGACCCCTGCCCTCACCACGTCTTCAACAAGGCCGACGCTGTCCTCGCACCCCACCTGCGGGACATCATCAACACCTCCTTCGACACCGCCACCTTCCCGGAGAGCTGGAAGCACGCCGAACTCAGCGCCCTACTCAAGAAACCTACAGCGGACCCCACCGAACTCAAGAATTACCGCCCCATCTCGCTCCTCCCGTTTCCAGCCAAAGTCATCGAGAAGATCGTCAACAAACAGCTGGCCACCTTCCTCGAGACGAATGGATCCCTCGACCCCTCACAGTCTGGCTTCCGAGCCAACCACAGCACCGAGACCGCCCTCATCGCTGCCACTGATGACATCCGAGCCCTGATGGACAACGGAGAAACAGCAGCCCTCATCCTCCTAGACCTCTCCGCGGCTTTCGACACTGTCTGCCACCGCACCCTAGTGCAGCGCCTCAGCAACGTCGGAATCCATGAGAAGGCACTGGAATGGATCATCTCCTTCCTCGACGGAAGAACACAGAAAGTCCGTCTACCACCGTACAAGTCAGAGGCCACCGGAGTCATCTGCGGCGTCCCTCAAGGATCCTCGCTGAGCCCCACCCTCTTCAACCGGGAAAGGATGTTGATTGTGAGAGGCTGTTTGACTCACCGCCCATGGTAGTTAACGAAAGTGGGCCTTGTAAAAGTGACACCGTGGGGGGGTTTCTTTCATGGAATATAGCAGGGCTGGCCACTAGACTGTTGTCCCAACACTGGATAGATTTCGTAACCGGGTTTGAAATGTGCCTATTTCAAGAGACGTGGGCCTGTGAGCCAATTTACCTCCCAGGTTACTTAAATTTTAGTATACCAGCAAGTAGAGGCCCTAGGGGCAGACCTATGGGAGGTCTAACAGCCTGGATCAAGCAAAACTCAAAAGCTACTATTAAAGTGATTGATATAGGCTGTAAGGATATACAACTGTTGAGGTTATCATTAGGAAAGGGGGGTGTAATAGACATTTATAATATTTATGCCAGAGGTGCACCTGCTGGGAACTCCCCCACCCTAGAAGCCCTATCCACCTCCCTAGAATCACAGTCACTGGGAAAAAGAGTGATTGTGGCCGGTGATCTCAATAGGACATTTGAGCCTTTAGAAAATACGGAACATCCAGTGGGGCAGGAGGAAGATGCCCAATGGGGTGTCCCAAATCTAAACCTTATGCCAGTAAAGCGGTGGACAAAAGATATATTGTTGTTGAATGCGTTATGTCTGGAACATGGTCTGAGAGCCTTAAATGGCAGGACAAAGAGCGACCAAGGAGGACATTGTACATTTGATAATGGCCACAATAAAAGCAGGATTGACTATGTCATCTGCAGTCTTGAGTTATGGTGCAGAGTGGGTGATATGGAAATAAAGGGCAGAATAGAAAGCGATCATAATCCCCTCTGTGTTACCCACTCATGGTGGAATGTGGCACCTGATAATCCAGAGCCATGTAGTGAGATCGTACCTGTTTTGGCTAATGACTCAAGAAGGGTGAAATGGCCAAACGTGCTGGCCAATTTGGCCACCTTGGACCACATTAATTTGGAAGTTGACAAAGCTATCGCCTCCATGGAAATAGCATGTCCTGTAATACCAGGTTCCTCCGTAATAACTGATGTACATGACACATTCTTTTCTTTGATAAAGCCGCATTTTATTAAAATAGTTAAGGCAAACAGGAAAGTACCTATCAAATTGGCGAGGTGGTTTAACAAGCAGTGCAGGTTAACTAGGTTGGAGTTGGGCAGGGCAATTAAAAGTAGAGATAAGGCTTCTATTAGTGTTGCCAGGAAAAAATATAACGATAACATCCGCAAGGCCAAAAAACAGTGGGACGAGGAGTATTGGGAGGAGCTACTCGAGGCTTCTGGCTCAAGAGATTCCAGACTTTTCTGGAAAATCGTGAAATGGGGCAGAGGTGGTGCACCTAACAACCCAGACAACAATGTTAATGAGGCATCATGGGTTGAGTACTTCAAACCGCAGTATGCTGAGATTCGGGACATGTTGGCCACAGAATCTATCCCAGTGGTATTTTGCAAGGGTGACTTATTTTCATGTAAAGAAGCTGAACTTGCAATTTCAACACTGCAAGGGGGGAAAGCCCCGGGGCTAGATGGAATTCCCTCTGACATGTTTAAACATGATAAGGTTCGGTGGGCAAAGTATGTGTCCGTGCTTGGAAATGCACTCGCCAAAGGTGCCAAAATCCCAGACATATGGAAGGGGGCAATAATAATACCGATCTTTAAGAAAGGCGATCGGTCACTACCGGCAAATTATAGACCGATAAGTTTGTTGGCCACTATCCAAAAGGTGGTGGGGAAGATGGTGGTCAACAAACTTATGGCCTGGGTGGATGAGAACAACGCTTTATCCCCCTACCAGGCAGGATTTAGGCGGGCGACGAGCACGGTAGATCAAATCTTCCGATTCACCATGCTGCGGTGGAGGACTGTACTACTTGGCGAAGGCAGCCTCTATGTAGCTTTTGTGGATCTGAGGGCTGCCTTCGACCTGGTGCCTAGGAGTAAGCTATGGGAAGTTCTGAGAAAGATAGGGGTCCCACTTGAGTTGCTTACGTTAATTATGCGTCTCCACGAAAGTAATTTTGCTAAAGTTCAGTGGGGGAAGAACGGGGAATCTACCACTAATTTCCCAGTTGACCGGGGGGTGCGGCAGGGATGTGCCATGGCACCCCTGCTGTTCTCCTTGTTCATTAATGGCATAGTGGATAGGATGTTGGATGCAGTGGTAGACGCTCCTTCGCTAGCGGGCATCTGGATCCCGATCCTGATGTTCGCCGACGACACCCTGATTGCGTCCAAAACCCCGGCAGGACTGCAGCGAGCCTTGAACATATTTGATATGTTTTGTAAAGAACAAGGTCTCGAAGTTAATGTAAGCAAAACAAAGTTGATGGTCTTCGGACAAAGGCGCCAATCCCACCCAAGGGTATCTCTGAACAATATAAAATTAGAGGTAGTACATGTTTTTACATACCTAGGGGTGGAGATATCGAGCAAATTTGGTTGGTCGAGGCACATTGAGAAGGCGGTACTGAAACACCAGCAGATTTCAGGAGCACTCCGGGTCGAACAAGTAAAATCTAAAACCAGGCCCATAAGACCGGTCCTAATGGTCTATGACGCAAAAGCATTGGGTGCAGCCCTGTATGGGGCGGAAGTCTGGGGTTTTGAGAGGCTTAACACCCTCCAAAGATCTGAGAACAGGTTTCTGAGAGGTATAACAAGTCTCCCTCAGAGCACTCCATTGATACCACTTGGTCTGGATCTAGGAAGGAGGTTGGTTAGTGATCGTGCCCGATTAAGGCCTATTCTCTACTGGAGACGGCTATGGACGACCCCTGAAATCAGACATTATGCAGAGGGGTTTCTAGCCTTAGTAAAATCAGATGTCTTCCACAAAATTACATGGTTGAAGATGCTTAGGAATGTTCTTGTTGAGCTTGGACTCTCCAAGCTCTGGGAAAATCCACTAGAAGAAGTATTTCCTAGTAAAAATGTAATAAAGGCCATATATTGGGATAACATTGAACAGAAGCTCTGGAGGAGCGCAAACACAGAATCTATGGGGGGTAGATTTATGGAAATCAAAACGAGGCCTGCCCTAGAACAGTATTGGGATACTATAACTGTTCCACTAGATAGGAAATTATTTTTCCAGTTAAGGGCAGGTTCCCTACCCCTAAGGTCACTGACGTCTAGTTGGAGAACTGGTAATAGCTCATGTTGTCCGACATGTGGTGCCACTAACGAAAGTATCGCACATTTTCTATTCTTGTGTGAGGCCTATGTAAGCCCAAGAAAATCCTGGTTGGCACCTGTTTGTAGAAATCTAGGTGTATTAAGTGGTGTTGAGGGGTTGAGAATTATTTGTACCTCCACCGATATGTCCATTGTAGTAGGAACTGCAAAATACCTGGGGTGGGCATGGTCCATAAGGCGGAGGGCCATATCTCCCGACACGCATTGAGTCCAACCACGCTATGAGAAAGCTTGTATTAACTATTACTGTTTTGTATTTTATGCGCGTGAATTGCGAACTTTTACTGTAATATGCTGCCAAATGCATGTAAAGAGTACTGTTTGTATAAATTTGGGCATGGTTCATAAGGCGGAGAGTCCCATCTGTCAACATGCTTTGAATTTTAGCTTTTTTTGAGGAAAGCTTGTATTAATTAACATTGTTAAATATTTTATATTGTTGCATTATGAATTTTTAATTGCAATATGTTGCTTTGTGCATGCAAAGTATTTGGAATGTATAAAATAACATGTTTGTGCTTTTATGAGTGTATAACTCGAATAAAGCTTTCAATCATCATCATGAAAACTTATGTTTTCTTTTTCTCTTTTCGCCAGACATGCCCTCCTGTGTGCTCTGGGACTCCATTTCACAGCTAGCAGGTCTGTTCAGCCTCCAAACACTCTTCTAACTGCTACTGGGTGTGGCTCAGGCAAGCAAGTGCAGGTGATCACTCCCTCTTCCTGGTTGTGATGTCATCAACCTGCTCCTGCTTTGCAGATTCTCGTGTTTTGTGATTTCTTAATTTGCAAATTTCGCAATTTAAGAAATCGCAAGGGATTCTGAGAATTTAAATCGCAATTTTTTACATACATACCGTTTTGCTAATCTGCAACTACGAATCGCAAAATTTCGCAATTACAGAATCGCAAAATGAAATCTTGATACATCTGCCCCAAAATCTCTGAGAACACAGTGAATGGTAGAATGGTGAGTTACAGTTAATGAAGTGTGCTAAGTGATACAACAAGACTGTGTACTCAGGTGCGTGACATACAGTAACTTGAAAGTGGTGCATAAATTCTAAATGTAAGTTATAACTGGTAATGTGTAAATAAGAAAATTTAAGGTATAACTATAACATTAGAATTTCTAAACGTTTGTATACTTTAAGTTGGGCTTGTATAGAAAGAATAAACAAAGCTTTCCAAACTAAAAATTAGCTTTAACCTTTAGTTTTTTCATTAAATATAAATGTATTTTTTTTAATACAAACGTGTTTCATATCGTAGTGTTGAGTGTCATTCAGTTGAGTGTTGTTAAGTGGAGTGTGGTAGAGTATAGCGGAGGAGCGTGTCATAGATTGTAGTGTTGTAGAGTGTGGTGTTATGTGGTGGAATAGAGTGGATCTCCAACCGACCCCTGCCCTCACCACGTCTTCAACAAGGCCGACGCTGTCATCGCACCCCACCTGCGGGACATCATCAACACCTCCTTCGACACCGCGACCTTCCCGGAGAGCTGGAAGCACGCCGAACTCAGCACCCTACTCAAGAAACCTACAGCGGACCCCACCGAACTCAAGAATTACCGCCCCATCTCGCTCCTCCCGTTTCCAGCCAAAGTCATCGAGAAGATCGTCAACAAACAGCTGGCCACCTTCCTCGAGACGAATGGATCCCTCGACCCCTCACAGTCTGGCTTCCGAGCCAACCACAGCACCGAGACCGCCCTCATCGCTGCCACTGATGACATCCGAGCCCTGATGGACAACGGAGAAACAGCAGCCCTCATCCTCCTAGACCTCTCCGCGGCTTTCGACACTGTCTGCCACCGCACCCTAGTGCAGCGCCTCAGCAACGTCGGAATCCATGAGAAGGCACTGGAATGGATCATCTCCTTCCTCGACGGAAGAACACAGAGAGTCCGTCTACCACCGTACAAGTCAGAGGCCACCGGAGTCATCTGCGGGGTCCCTCAAGGATCCTCGCTGAGCCCCACCCTCTTCAACGTCTACATGAGCCCCCTCGCGGCCATTGCACGCCAACACAACCTCAACATCATCTCCTACGCCGACGACACCCAGCTGATTCTCTCCCTCACCAACGACCCCGCCACCGCCAGAGCCAACCTTCACGAAGGGATGAAAGACGTAGCCGAGTGGATGACAACCAGCCGCCTGAAACTGAACTCAGACAAGACGGAAGTCCTCATCCTGGGCTCCTCGCCCTCCGCCTGGGACGACTCCTGGTGGCCCCCCGCCCTGGGCACCGCACCCAAACCGACAGACCACGCACGCAACCTGAGCTTCATCCTGGACTCCTCCCTCTCCATGACCAGACAAGTCAACGCCGTCTCCTCGTCCTGTTTCAACATCCTGCGCATGCTACGTAAGATCTTCCGGTGGATCCCCACCGAGACCAGGAAGACGGTCACCCAGGCCCTCGTCACCAGCCGTCTGGACTACGGCAACGCCCTCTACGCCGGAACCACCGCCAAGCTCCAGAAGAGACTCCAGCGTATCCAGAACGCCTCGGCGAGACTCATCCTCGACGTCCCCAGAAGTAGCCACATCTCCAGACACCTGAGAGACCTGCACTGGCTCCCGATCAACAAAAGAATCACCTTCCGGCTCCTCACCCACGCACACAAAGCCCTACACAACCAAGGCCCAGGATACCTCAACAGCCGCCTCAACTTCTACGCTCCCAAACACCACCTCCGATCGACCAACCACGCCCTCGCCGCCGTCCCCCGAATCCGAAGAGCGACAACAGGAGGAAGGTCCTTCTCCTACCTGGCCGCCAAGACCTGGAACTCCCTTCCGACTCACCTCCGCCTGACCCATGACCACCTCTCCTTCAGGAAGAAGCTCAAGACCTGGCTGTTCAAGCAGTAGCAGCACCCCCCCCCCTAGCGCCTTGAGACCCTCCGGTGAGTAGTGCGCTCTATAAATGTCTTTGATTGATTGATTGATTGAGTAGCGTACAGGGGATTAAAGTGTAAAACAGTGGCGTAGTGTATTGCGTCGTATACTGGAGTCGGGTATTGTAGAGTGGATTGGTGTGTTGTATAGTGGAGGGGCGTGTCATACAGTACATACAGTTAGGTTCAGTGTCTTACATTAGAGTATAGTCAACTGTAGTGTCATGGAGTGGAGGACCATTGAGTAGAGTGTAGTACGGGGCATAGAGTGTATTAGAGTGTGGTAAAATGTAGTAACATAGAGTGGAGTTGCTTACAGTGTTGTATTGTTCACTGTTGTCGAGTGGACCGTCATACAGTAAAGTTGAGTACACTATAGTGTTGCATAGTGGAGAGCGGTAGAGTTGTATGTCACACAGTGGACTGTGGTACAGTGTTGTATAGTGGAGCACAGTGTCGTACAGTGGAATGGTGTGTTATATAGTGGAATGGCATTTCATAGAGAGGGGTGGAGTGGGGTGGCATGTCCTATAGTGTCACATAGTGTAGTACAGTGGCGTAGAGTGGATGGGCATAGAGTGGAGTAGAGCGTAAAACAGTAACATACAGTGTAGTGAAGTATTGCAGAGTGGAGTTGCATTGAGCAGAGTAGGGTGTAGTACAGTGAAGGGGCATAGAGTGGGTAGTCATACAGTGGCGTAGGGTGATGTCATGTCATGAGTGATGTAATATGTGACGTCATCAGCAGTGCATTGCACGCGCAAGTTATAGTGAGTCCAACTAACTATAACGTGGGAATTTCAATGGTTTTATGCGAGTAAAATTTCCAGCTAACTATAACTGGTGTAAAACCTATGGTTTTTTCAGTGAATTTAATAGGTTTTTTAAATGCTAATTCCTAACTATAACTGTTGTGAAACCTATGGTTTTTTCAGTGAATTTCAATGGTTTTTTAATAGCAAATCTCTATAGGTATGAAAAGTAATATTTTTTATAACAAATTTTATATTGTATAATTATGTAATAACATTTTTTTTTTTTTTTTTTTTTGCCCTGGGGCGCTCCCGGGGCGCGTACCGGTGAACGCACGGGTAAGCGCAATGTTACGGCGCGCCCTGGGGCGCGTACCGGGGAGCGTCCCGTTAGCGCTATTGCCGCGATTGAAAAAACCACATCGTAACGCGTCGCGTAAGCGTGACGTATCGCGTTGCCGCGCAATGTGTCTTATGACGCGCTTCGTAAACGCACCCGGAAGCGCTCCGCGGCGTGGCCTGGTGCGCGTAGCATAAGCACGCCGGAACGCGTAACGTAAGCGCACCGGGTCATGTGTCAGGTCATGTGACCTGAAAATAACACTTTTCATTGGTTCTCATCATTTTTTTTCTCCAAATGATGAAAGCCCCCTCCTTTTTCCTCATTCTAACTTTCTTTATTGAGAGAGCAAGAGCTATTTTTGATCACTGCAATGGCATCACTTGTAGCTGCAGCTGGTGCACCCCCACCACCACCACCACCACCAAGAAAAGAAGGTCCACCACCACAGTTCCCTGGAGGAGAAGAAGAAGAAGAGGAAGAAGAGGAGGAGGAGCAACAATCAAGGCTCTTTCTGCCTGAACAACCAAGGCAAAGGCATGTTAAAGTGCACTATGTTTGGCAATTCTTTTCCATCCCTGAAGGCCAAAAAAAGGTGAACGCCCCCAAAGTCACCTGTCTAATTTGTGGCTCAGTCTTCTCCAGGGGCAACCCCCTAAAGAAATATTCATTTGGTAATTTTACCATGATCCGCCACATGGAGAGGTTTCATCCAAATAACTTAGCCCACGCTGAACTACAGGAACTTCAGAACAACCTACCCCTGTGGCCAGCACCTCCTCTACTGAAAACTCACATTCTGGTCCTGAAGCACGCCAAATGGTGCCAAATATACAACCAAAATTTGGCACCATAAAACATGTTTGCATTTTCTGTGGCAAAACATTATGTTATGGTGAACTTAGTGTCACCTTAATAAATTATGCTGTGGACAACCACCAATGCAACAAGAAAAGGAAGCACTAATTCTTTTCTTTTTTTTTGCTCCTGTTAAGCCATTTCCACTTCCCTGTTTTTTGTTTGTTCCCTTAAAAAACACAAAAACAATATAAAATTGTTCAAAAATAAAAAAAAAAAAATGTTCAGTAAAATAATAAAAAAAATATAAAACAACAAAAACAATAAAAAAAAGTTCTTTTGAGAACTACCTCACATTTATAAAATGAAACCTATACTTTTAAAGGATCTCTGTCAATTTTTTGTCCTTAGGGTATGCGTACCGGGGCGCGCCCCCCCAAAAAAAGAAAAAAGAAATTTAAAATGTCACCAAAGTACGCTCCCTTTTATGGCCCCCACATCAAACCTAGGTGGTCAGGGGGGGTGTACCCTGTCCCCTTTTGGTCATTTCCCCCTTTGTTTTTTGCCACCTATTGTGTCTCGATCCTACCGAGACACAAGATGGCGGCCGCTGCGGACTGTTTCGAATGTTTACAGACACCCGAGAGCCAATCAGCTTTCCGTGCGCAAGTCGCGTGGCGCGCCCGGAGCGCTCCCCGGTACGCTCACCGGGGCGCGCTTACAGATATATAATTTTTTTTTAACCTAAATTACTCAAAATCCTCTGGAGCACATATCTTGAGACATAGCAAAGGCACATCGGGCTACCAGTCCCTACAATTTTGCCAAGTTTGGTGAAAATCCATTCAGCCGTTCGAGCTAAAAGTGCGACAGACCGCCCTATGGAAATTAACATGGGGAAAACATGTTTTGGGACCCCCCTTTTATCTCGGCCCCCGCTTGTCGAATCCCCCCCAAACTTTCAGAGAAGGAGCGGAGAGCCGCGAGGCAAAGTTGCTGAAAAATTCAGGCAGGTTCCTCAACCGGCGCCAAAGTTATTCCCAATAGAATGTTGCGATTTCCCTATAGAAATCAATCCTAACTATAACTACCTACTAGCGACCGCCAGTAGGTAATATATATATAAACTTAATTCGGTATCAATACAATACCATAAAAGTGCCATTAAAAAACATTTAAAAGCATAAATTACACATTAAACACAATTTCAGCTACAAATTCATATACCAAACAACCCTTAACAAGCATTGGAAATGCAATAGGTCTCGCATGAGGCGGTTTTAAACATTTTGGTTATCCATTCATTGTGGACAAGAGATGGGGAGATTACCAGTGACGGAGGGCAGGGCGCAGACCTTTGCAGCTGTGAGCGCATTCAATTAATGAAAAAAAAAAAGAAGACACGGCCGGCCAGCCGTGAAACTGAAAGCATGGCCGGCCGGCCGTGAAAAAGCCTTTGATGCAGCAGGGGGTAATTAGGGAAGGAGAATGGCTGGGCTGAGGCAGAGCGCAATGCCTTTGATGCAGCAGGGGGCGGAGCAGGAAGAGCTGCTGGCGGCACCAAGCTGACAATTTGATGCTGTGCAAGCGCATTTTAACTAATTGCGCTTGCGCATTGAGTTAAAAGTACACATGCACTGCATCAAATCGCCAGTCTAGGTAAGCTCTGTTTAAGCCCCTATAGTCTCGCTCTGCTCAATGCGCATGCGCATTGACAGTCGAGACCTAAAAAGGGATTAGCATCTTTGACTAAAATGTTGACACTAGTGCAAAATTTCATGTTACTAACAGGTAGGCCTAATTAATTTACATTTATATAAAAAGATACCCTTGCCCACACAATTCATTTATAGGGCTCTCAACCTCATAGTAATACATTTACTGTGGTCACTCCTCACATCTTGTCTTTCTCGAGTGCAATGCCGACCTTAGGAAGTTCACAGTAGAAAAAAGAGTTAACACCTCATAGGACAATTTCAGGAACAGTAAAGCAACCTTAGCCTGCTTAAAACCCAGCTTTTTAAAAATGTTTTTTTTAAAAACGCTTCCTAGGATTTTCATAATAAGGGCACAGTAACACAAAGTGGAGGGTATCCTGCGGAGACCGTTGGTCGCAGCCGCACTGACCCTTCAACTCTGTGGACCTAGTGTAGCCTGCCGGCACCGCTAGACTGTGGTGTAATAGGTCTAGCCTGAAGCGTGTCATTAAAAATCTGTCTTCAGCATTGTGTATTAAAGACAGATACTGTTCCATGCCCAAACAAGATTTGGTCAAAATGTAAGATCTTACAGAGGATTTATTCAATTCACTATCCTCCCTCCGTTCAGCCAAATACCAAAGTGACATAGGTCTTATCCCGCAGTAATGATTTTGTTGGATTAATAAAGAAATCTACACACCCCAGGTCTGACAAGGAATCCCTCACATATTTTAACCATGGAATATTCATTCCCTGGTCTCGCATCAAACAGTCCCTTAAGATCTCCTTAGTTAATGATGTCTCGGGGGTTGGTCCAAATCTTAATCCAACACTTAACAGGGTTAAATTCTAACCTATCTCTCAGGTGCATTACACCCAGTTCCTTGTGAATGATGAATGACGATGTACCTTGCGGAACTCTCAGTACTTATATTAAATATTTATTCTGTTCGGTTTGGACACTTTGTGAGTTAATAAAACCCCAAACTTCACTCCCATAAATTATTTTGGCACGGCACTTTGCATTGTACAATCTTAAAATGTGATCCGGTGACCAGCCCCCACCCTGCGTGCAAAATTCATAGTGGCGCCAGCACAACTCACTAGGGAGCGGCATTTCTCATCTAAAAGGGGTTTAAAATTAAGGCGGCTATCAAATAAAATCCCTAAATAAGAGAATATCTGCACTTTTTCCAGAGTGGAGTAGTAGAGTACAGAGGAGTAGAGTGGAGTGATGTGTTATAGAGCAGAGTGAGTAAATTGTGATGGAGTGTCATGGAGGGAGTTGCGTAGAGTGGAGTAGAGTGTGGTAGAGTGGCTTAGAGTGGACTACAGTTTTGTACAGCAACATAGACTCGAGTGCTTTGTGGTACAGTATAGTAGAATATAATGCATTTGAGTTTGGTAGAGTGGAGGGGCATAGAGTGTCAACAGCAGCACAGAAAGCCTTATTGTGGAGTACACTCAAGTGGCATAAACTGTAGTGAGGTAGAGTGCAGAATCATAAATGTCAAACAGTGTCATACAGTGTTGAATTGCAAGTATTGTGGCGCACAGTGTCATGCAAAGAGGGCTGTAGCATAGAGTAGAGTGGCATACAGTGTAGTAGCATAGAGTGGAATAGCGTAGAGTGGAGTAGCATAAAGTGGAGAGGCATACAGTGGCGTGGCCTAAAGTTGAATGGTGTACAGTGGAGAGAGTGAGAGTGAAATAGCATACAGTGAAGTGGAGTGGAGTACAGCATCATGCAGTGGAATAGCGTAGAGTGGAGTGGTGTACAGTGCAGTGGCATACAGTGGAGTGGCAAAGACTGGAGAGTTGTGTCCAGTAGTGTGGGTAGAGTGGAATAGCATAGAGTGGAGTAGCACAAAGTGGGCTTGCAGGCAGTAGAATAGTGTAGAGTGAACTATCGTAGATTGAAGTAGCGTAGAGTGAAGTGGTGTACAGTTGAATAACATACAGTTGAATAGAATAGAGTACAGTGCTGAAGAGTGGAGTGGCATACAGTGTAGGAGCATACAGTGTAGTAGTATACAGTTGAGTGGCACAGAGTGCAAAGCATAGAATAAGGTTGCGTAGAGTGGAGTGGCATAGAGCAGAATAATGTAGAGTGAATTGGCATACAGTGGAGTGGCATAAGGTGGAGTGGCATAAAGTGGAGTGGTGTACAGTGGAGTGGCATAGGCTGGAGTGGTGTACAGTGGAGTGGCAAAGACTGGAGTTGTGTGAAGTGGAGTGGAATACAGTGGAGTAGTGTACAGTGGAATGGCTAAGTGTGGAATGGGGTACATTGGAGTGGTATACAGTGGAGTAGCATTTAGTTCATTGGTGTACAGTGTCATAGAATACAATGAAGTGTAATAGGGTGAAGTTTCGTATAGTTGTATGCCGTACAGTGGAGTGGCATAGAGTGGAGATGCATACAGTGGAAAAGCATACCATGGAGTGGCATAGACTGGAGTGCCATAGAGTGGAGTGGTATAGAGTGGAATAGAATAAGATGTAGGCTCGTACAGTGGTGTGGCATAAAGCGGAGTAGCGTAGACTGGGATGGCATATTGGGGTGTACTAGCATACAGTGCAGTAGCATATAGTGGGATAACATAGAGTGAAGTAGCATACAGTGGACTGGCCTAGAGTAGAGTCGATAGCATACAATATAGTAGCACAGAGTGGAGCAGTATGCAGTGGAGTGGCATACAGTGAAATAGCTTAGAGATAATGCTGTAGAGTGGAATAGCATACAATGGAGTAGCGAAGAGTGGAGTGGTGTACGGTGGAGTGGCAAACAGTAGAGTGGGACAAAATTGAATAGCATAGATTGGAATACCATACAGTGGAGTAGCATAAAGTGGAGTTGCATACAGTAGAATAGTGTATAGTGGACTGTCATAGAGTGAAGTAGCGTAGAGTGGAGTGGGATATAGTGGAGTGGCATACAGTGAAATAGCATACCATGAACTAAAATAGAGTGCAGTGGTAGGGAGTGGATTGGCATACAGTGCATTGCCATAGAGTGTAGTAGTGTATAGTGGAGTGGCATACAGTGGAATAGCGTAGAGTAAGGTTGCATGGAGTGGAGTGGCATTCAGCAGAACAGCTTATAGGGGAATGGTATACATTATAGTAGTATTGAGTGGAATTACGTAGAGAGAAGTAGCGTAGAATGGAGTGGTGTACAGTGGAGTGGCGTAGACTGGAGTAGCGTACAGTGGACTGGCAAGATTTGGAGTGGCATAGAGTAGAGTGAAATATAGTAGAGTAACATAGAGTGAAAAATCCTAGAGTGGAGTGGGGTACATTGGAGTCGCGCACAGTGGAGTAGCATAGAGTTCAGTGGTGTCCCGTTATAACGCACAATTGAGTGTAATAGCATGAAGTGGCGTATTGTTGAATCTCATACAGTGGAGTGGCATACAGTGGAATAGCATAGAGCAGAGTGGCGTAAATTGGAGTGGCATAGAGAAAAGTGGTTTTTTTTGTACAGTTTAGTTACGTAAAGTGGAATGGCATAGAAGGGCATACAGCGGAGTGGCATAGACTGGAATGTTGTAG
Organism: Lissotriton helveticus; assembly: GCF_964261635.1. Lineage (NCBI taxonomy): Eukaryota > Metazoa > Chordata > Amphibia > Caudata > Salamandridae > Lissotriton > Lissotriton helveticus. The sequence continues at coordinate 55,608,617 of NC_136062.1, read as the reverse complement.
AATGGAGGGGTGGCTAGTGTAATAGCATAGAGTGGAGTGGTGTAGAGTGGAGTTGCATAAAGTGGAGTGGTGTTGAGTGTAATTGTGTATGGTGGAGTGGCATAGAGTGAAGTGGCATAGAGTGGAATGATTTAGGGGCCGATTTACCGAACTAATATGAGATAAAATCCTGAACGTACTACTTTTGGTATTCACAGAAGGCATTTAGTAGGCCTGGGCGGTGAACTCCGCTCCTCTCGCAGAGTTTGCAGAGCTTTCCGCACTCCGTGGAGCAGAGTTGTTTTCTTCGCTCACGTTCACCAACGCCAAGTTGGCGAGCACCAGCGAGGAAAATCAACTTCCCAGCGAGATTTTTCCTCATTTGTGATTGTCAACATCAAGTTAGCGAGCGCAAGCATGAAAAATAGACCTCCCGGCAAGATTTCTCAATGCGGGGGGGGGGGGTCAGGTCTCTCATTGCGAGTGGTCGCGTATGCTCGTGACCACTAGAGTTGAGAAAATACCCGTTATCGCTGAGGCTGTGAAAGCTGCCGCTCGAGTAAAAATCTAGTTGAGCGGCAGAAAAGGAAAGCCTGTACTGTGCATGGTGCCGTTTGCAAAGAATGCACAGTGTGGACAAGCATCCAGCACTGTGCAATCACCGCGGACAGCATTTTTCTATCAAACTCTGCCACTCTCGGAGATCCTCTTAGTGCTGAGGAGTTTTTTTATCACTTCGCGGAGTTTCACGCAGCGCAACTCCGCTAACTGCACCCAGGGTTAGCATTTAGTAGTAGTAAAATTAGAACTCCTAACTTTACTACTACTAAACTGAGATAAAAAACAAAACTTACTACTTTTGGTAATCACAGAAGGCATTTAGTAGTAGTAAAGTTAGGTTAAATGCCTTTTTTGATTTTCATGCTTCTTTTTTATTTTTAATTCACAGCGATATTTGCAAATAACTTGTGAAAATCACTGTGAATTATAAGAAAATGCTTTTGCCGTGGCTGGGTCCCTCTGGGATCCCAAGACCCCAGAGGGACCCAGCCATGGAAGAATAGTATAGGATAGTATCACTAGGTGCAGTTCTGGTGTCGATGAGGCACTGACAGGCATGCCTCATAGACATGCAGTGTTTCTGTAAAAAGAGTTTGTCATGGAGGAAGGGTGGGCCCAATCTAGGAAGCACAATGGCTGGAGCACTGACCTGTGCACGACACGTAAGGAGTTAGGAAGAAGCAACCCCCAAAGAGAGGGAGAGGGAGTGAAAATGCTAGGGATAGTATCACTAGGTGCAGTTCTGGTGTAGATGGTGCACTGACAGGCATGCCTAATAGACATGCAGGGTTTCTGTAAAAAGAGTTTGTCATGGAGGAAGGGTGGGCCCAATCTAGGAAGCACAACGACTGGAGCACTGACCTGTGCATGACACTTAAGGAGTAAGGAAGAAGCAACCCCCAAAAGGGGGTCAGGATATTCGTACCCTAACCCCATTTGGTTTTTTTTCACTTGTGTTTTTTGGGACTCGAATGAAGCTGAGTCCCAAGATGGCTGTCAACACTTCCTGGTGGAAGTTCTTAACACAAGCTCATTATTATTGGTGAATTAGCTGTGATTGTGGATAAAGAACTTTGAACTTTGAACTTCCATACATTTCTCAATAACTACTATTCAGATTGAAACGAAACAACAGAAAGTGTGATCTGTGTAACCAAATCTACCTTTCTGCCATATTCAATGTAATTCCGTCCAGTGGTTCAGACTGTAGTCATGTTCAAAGCTTTTATGGATTATCATGGGAAGCACACTTTTTTTGACCCCCCCTTTTTCCCATCCCCTGTATGACAAATTGCCACAAAACTTTCCACACACAAGATTCACGAGGCACTTAAAAAAAAATGTTGAAGATTCGTCAAACTGCAACAAAGATATAGGCAAGCCAAAAAATGCTTTTTCTCTGGAAACACGACCCCAACTATAAATACCTACTAGCCACTGCCAGTAGGTAATATGCATATGCATGAATATATATATATATTCTCTGAAAAAACCATAGGTTATAGACCATATATAGTTAGGAATTAGCATTTAAAAAACCTTATTTTACTCACACAAAACCATTGAAATTCCATATATAGTTAGTTGCACTAACTATATATCGCGCACCCGCAATCCACTGCTGATCATGTCACATATTACATCATTCATGACATGGTCAGTGACATCACTGATGACATCACTGATGACATCTCAAATGACATCACTGATGACATCACTGATGACAACATCCAGTGACTGTATGTTTCTGTAAAGTTAAAATATGTCTTACATATTGAAGAATGAGTGGATGTATAAGTGTCTGGATGAAGGATTTAGTAGGTGCGTGACTGACTGTATGAGTGAGTGATTAAATGTGTCTCACTGAATGCATGGGTTAGTGACTAAACTGTCTTAATTTGTGCATCATTATGTCTGTTGTTCTGTAAACTGCTGCATGTGTTGATCATTAGCTATACGAGAGGCTATATGTGTTATTAATTGGTTGCCCAAGTATTTCTATGGGAGATTGAGTTTGTGTGGGGGTGGCTGGAAGGTGTGTGACTCTATGCATAGATGTGTGAGCAGTTTATTCACTAGGTGTATGAGTTCAAGAGTGCATGTGGAAACAGCTACATGGGCAGTTGACTGTGTGCATGAGTGTATTGATGAGTGAATGGATATCTCAATGCTACATGTCATAGTAAGTACATATGTAAAACACAGTACATGTGAGAGTTGGCATATATAAATAACTGTGCATGAGAGCCACTGAATGAGTGAGTGGTTGTATCGATCATTGTGAACTTGTATCAGGGATTGTATAAGAGAGTAAATATGTGTTAGTATATGTTTCAATAAGTAAGGTGTGTTTAACTGTATAGTTGAAGAAATGGAGGTGAGATTGTTTCTTTGCATGACTGACTGGGTGTGTGAGTAACTCCATGGATGAGTGGCAGTGTGTGAGTGTCTGTATACACTGAGTGTATCTAAGGTTATATTAGAGTCTGAAGAGGTTTATCGTATTAGCACAAGAATGATGTCAAATGAGATGTCATCAGTGATGTCATCAGTGATGTCATTTGAGATGTCATCAGTGATGTCATCAGTGATGTCACTGACCATGTCATGAATGATGTAATATGTGACATGATCAGCAGTGGATTGCGGGTGCGCGATATATAGTTAGTGCAACTAACTATATATGGAATTTCAATGGTTTTGTGTGAGTAAAATAAGGTTTTTTAAATGCTAATTCCTAACTATATATGGTCTATAACCTATGGTTTTTTCAGTGAATTTTCAAGGTTTTGTAAATGCTAATTCCTAACTATATATGGTCTATAACCTATGGTTTTTTCAGTGAATTTCAATGGTTTTTTAATAGCAAATATCATAAGCTGTCGAATGTCAAGTACGTGGTAAGTGAAAACATTTTCGTGTTTATGCACACTGATCTGCTTTGAATGGTGCCCCCCCCCCCCTCATTTCTATTAGGAGTACTCTCTCTTTGCAGATAGTGAAAGGTAGTTAACGCAGGCCTTTGCCCCTGGTTTTAATCCGTCGTGCCTGCTTCTCTCTCCATTTCATTGATTGTTATCCAAGTATTTACTGTTTTAGAATTAGTTCTCTTTGGTTCATTCTCTATTTACAAACAAACACAGAGTCGCAATACTCTGTTTAGTCTTTGCAGATAACGAAAAATCGTGTAAAAAAAAAAGAAAAGGAATCGAGCAAAATCAGTAGGCCACTAATGGGATCTCTTTTTGACCTCGCTAAAATAGAAACATTAGGAACAACCCCTCATGACAAATACAAAACTAGTGAGATGAACTGAACTCCACACAATGATGGCTGCAAAACAGCTCGGCTCCGCCACCCACCCCGCCCAAAATAACGATAAAGAACGGCTGCCATGATTGGTTGCGGAATGACCACGACGGAGCTACGAAATGGTGCTGCTCTCATGCTAACCCCAGCTTCAGTCTGAAACATCCAGAAACACTGTAGACTACCAATTCGATCAGTTCCGGTAGCGCCCCAATGTAACCCGGTAGAGAAGAACTAGCCCTCCCCTCTTTGACTGATGGTTCTTGTTGCCTGTCCCTTCTGTTGTCATTTAACAGAACTATTTAGCCTGCTCAAAGGGGTTGTGTTCCGACCGCTGGTTGGTGGAGACATTTTGACTATATTCTGTACCTGCGTTGTCGCGTAATGCGTCATATGACGCGCCGCGTTAGCGCATCCGGAAGTCATCCGGGGCGCGCAGCGCGTAACGTAAGCATAACAAGTCATGTGACTTGTTAATAAAACTTTTCATTGGTTCATTTTACTTTTCTTATTGTAATGATGAAAGGCTTGGTCATATGACCTAAAAATTACGCTTTTCATTACTTCCGAACATTATTTTTTCTTAAATATATGTTATAATGTTCCAGGCTAATGTACTTTCCCGGAAATTTTACAACTGTCCTGCAAGTAAAATATATTCTTTTTTCGAGAAAAAGAGCGTTTCTTCGTCCCATGACGGAGCCGTTGAGCAAAAGAGGGTCGACCTGCTGTCGCCGATACGCCTGAATATGAGATTCTTATCGATCACTTTATGTTGCAGGAATAGAAAACACAACAGCCCTTGACCATTTATCTTTACTGCGTTCCTTCGTATTATACCTTTTACCCTTCATGTAATTGGTCTGCTTTATTTCACTTGCCTTTTAATGATTCTAAAACAGTCACTATTATTAAAAACTTTACCAATGTATATACTACTACCATGTTTTCTTTTAAAAACCTTTATTGTGAAAATTTCATTATACAAATACGAGCCTATAACCACGTGGGCCTGCCACAGAGCAAACTGTAATCGTATATGATGAATAGACATTTACACTGTAGAGGAACGTAACGGGCGGGCCATTAGGTTGCAAGAACTAAGGTGTCTAACAGTTACGGAATCGGTGGACGTACATTTTATAATTAAAATACGACAGGGCCAGTTACAATAAAATTATCTAGATATACATTTGCGGGCAAGTACCATGGGTGACGTTAATTCGAACTTTCAACAGTACAGTAATCAATAACACATCAGAACTTAATATCAATAGGGATGTCGAAATAGTCAATCAATTCTCGTCCCCGCCCGCCATGTGCTTCAAAACTACATACGTATCTCGTGATTTCAAGGTTCTGCAACCAGTACACAACAAGGAGTTACGAGTCCCATTTATTCCGGCGCCATTTTGGGCGAGGACGGGCAGGTCCAGGATATAGTCAAAATGTCTCTACCAACCATCGACTATGATGATGTTCATATGCTGTATTTATTAGAGTAACACTCATCTGTCCACATGAAATTAATTTGCCACAATCTAAACATGTCATTTTAATCTTTCCAAAGTTCTTCTAAATATTTGGGACCGTTTCCCTTGCCTCTGAAGCTCTCAGTGCCACTTCTTTGATGAATGTACTAGCAGGTCAGGGGTTCTCCTCCAAATCTCTCTTTTATGCAGCACTATAATTAATTGGTGCCACCTCTCCATATGACGATGCATGGTATAGTTACCACAACTATATTTTTTTTCGGTTCCTCTGGAGAGTTCATCGTGGCAGATGAAGCGTGTAACGTACCGGGCATTTACCTTTTTTTGCATGTACAGGAAAGGAAAAAAAAATCGAGCGTCCGAGTTCTAAGGTGTCCCAGGGCCATTTTAGTGGACCAGGCCCAAATCCAAAGAACAGGCCGCCATTTTGAGAGTCCTCTTGCAGCCGCCTGTCGCTGTAGCATCAAGAGCAGCCGAAACTCAGCTGAATGGCAACTGAAACGGTAAAGGGGCGCCCCACTACAGCAGACGAGCCTCCACCTAGGAAGGCCCATTCACGCCGGCTCCCCCCCCCTTCGGGCACCCCACGCCGTTATTCGGAGCAGTATTGTAGGATGGCCACACCAGTGCGGCAACTTGCTAGACATCACCTCGGTGGTAACCGAATCTCAACGCCTTGTGGTGTCTTCTATTCAAAAAACATTGTTATGCTGCCTTCGACCTATTCGCCGCAAGTGCGCACACAACTCAACTGCATAGCTTGCTAGACACCACCTCGGTGCCATCCGGATCTTGGAATGTCAGCACCTTTTGGTGTCTTCTCTTCAGAAAATATTGTTGCGCTGCCTTTGGCCCCATTCGCACATCAGTCCGCTACTGACGCCATCTCACAGGCTAATGGGGCGCCCCACGCCGACTTTCAGCATTGTAGAATGACCACACCAGTACAGCAACTTGCTAGACATCACCTCGGTGCCATCCGGATCTCGGCGCCCCACTGCAGATGAAGTGCCTCTCAACTATGAAACCACCACGGTGACATCCGGATCTTGGCGCGTTGTGCTGCCTTCGGCCTATTCGCACATCGGTCCGCTACTGACGCCATCTCACAGGCTAATGGGGCGACCCACGCCGAGTTTCAGCATTGTAGGATGACCACACCAGTACAGCAACTTGCTAGACATCACCTCGGTGCCATCCGAATCTTGGCATCTCAACGCCTAGTGGTATCTTCCATACAAAAAATATTGTTACGCTGCCTTTGGCCCCATTCGCACATCAGTCCGAAACTTAGACATCACCTCGGTGCCATCCGGATCTTGGCATCTCAGCGCCTTGTGGTGTCAGTCAGAAAATATTGTTGCGCTGCCATTGGCCCCATTCGCACATCGGTCCGCTACTGACGCCATCTCACAGGCCAACGGGGCGCCCCACGCCGACTTTCAACATTGTAGGATGGCCACAGAAGTGCGACAACTTACTAGACACCACCTCGGTGCCATCCGGATCTTGGCGCGTTGTGCTGCCTTCGGCCTATTCGCACATCGGTCCGGTACTGACGCCATCTCACAGGCCAACGGGGCGCCCCACGCCGACTTTCAGCATTGTTGGATGGCCACACCAGTGCGGCAACTTACTAGACACCACCTCGGTGCCATCCGGATCTTGGCGCGTTGTGCTGCCTTCGGCCTATTCGCACATCGGTCCGCTACTGACGCAAACTCACAGGCCAACGGGGCGCCCCACGCCGACTTTCAGCATTGTAGGATGGCCACACCAGTGCTGCAACTTGCTGGACACCACCTCAGTGCCATCCGGATCTTGGCGCGTTGTATTGCCTTCGGCCTATTCGCACATCGGTCCGCTACTGACGCCGCCTCACGTGCCAACGTATTTTCTCCGCATTTTATACCCTATGCCGCATAACAGGTCATGTGACTTGTTTATAAAACTTTTCATTGGTTCATTTTACTTTTGGTTTCCTAATGATGGAAGGCTTGATCATATGACCTAAAAACAACACTTTTCATTGGATGAAAACTTTTTTTTTTTCCCAAACGATGAAAGCCCCACCTTGTTTCTGGATGTTTCAGACTAAACTGGCGTCAGCATGAGAGCACCACCATCTCGTAGCTCCGTCGTGGTCATTCCGCGAGCAATCATGGCAGCCGCTCCCCACCAGAAGCCTGCAGGAGTCGGGGCCCCCAAAACTTTTGATGAATTCTCAAGGCGGAGGGGACGCTTTCGAGAATGGGGTCCAAGACCTAGCAGACAAGCGTCCGATTTCCAAGGTGTCCCAGGGCCATTTCAGTGGACCAGGCCCAAAAAGGAAAGAGCCTGCCGCCATTTTGAGAGTCCTGTGACAGCCGCCTATCGCTGCACCGCAAGAGTGGGCGCAACTCAGCTGAATTGCGGCTTTTGACACAGTGGACCAAAAACGGACGGAATGGCAACTGAAACGGTAAAGGGGCGCCCCACTACAACAGATGACACTCCACCTGGAGAGGCCCGTTCACGCCGCCTCCCCCGGGGCGCCCCACGCCATTATTCGGAGCAGCATTGTAGGATACCAAAACCAGTGCGGCAACTTACTGGACATCATCTTGGTGCCATCGTTCTGCTGCCTTGGAACTATTCGCACAACAGTTTGCTACTGATGACCCACCCCCCGCGACGCCCCACGCCGTTATTTGCTGGGTGGCAACTTACTAGACATCACTTTCGTGTCATCTAGATTTCGGCGCGTTCTGCTGCCTTGGAACTATTCGCACAACAGTTTGCTACTGATGACCCACCCCCCGCGACGCCCCACGCCGGAAATCTGGACGTTGTGCTGCGTTGGGACTATTCGCACAGCCGACCGCTACTTCGTTGTTTTTCCCTAAAAATGTTTATATGTTATTACTATTTTTGTTTTCTTGTATATATTTATAAATTATTAAAGTTTTATAATCTTACTACTTTGTCGGAGTGCTATATATTTTTAATGTGACACATAATTGTAAAAACTTTGATGTACAAAGAGTCATCCCTGGAATCTTCCGCTTCACGCTCGGTCCCCTCCCCAATCACAATACAGGATGGTTTTCAGATAATAGCAACGCTTCTGCTGTGACGGATCTCATCGAGTGTGGGCCTTGATCTACTATAACTCCTTTGAAGAGGGGTGATTCTTTACAGCTGTGGCCATAAACTACATCTGCAGGGCTAGCTGATAGCCTAGGACCGGCCTGGACAATCGGACACAGAGGAAAAGGAGTGTCAGAGGGTGCGGTAGTGAATAGGGCGAAAGGGAGGTGTCGGGCGGGCACAGGGTGTGATTCTCAGGGAAGAGCAGCGCAGATGGTGGGAGGTTTATTACCCATGCATAAGACAGAGAGCGGGGGTGACCACTGCCTGGGTGAGATGCTTGCGAGGGTGGGGAGCCATGCTAAGGATCGACAGCGTGCACAGAGTGGGTCTGGTCAAGGCATCTAAAATGGCTGCCGTGCACGACAAAAGTGTGGCATTTGAAAAAAGACAAGATGGCGCAGACAATGTTTTTCAACACTTCCTGATTTCCTTCGAATCGAACGTTAACAGACGTTGGGGCATATTACCAAAGTTAAGCGATATTTATCCCTAACGATGCATTGCAAAGATTTTTTTACCGTCAGAAATTATCGCAGATAAACCTTGCTATTATCAAGGTTTATCGCAAATACGATAAAAAACGACCGCAATGCATTAATATCGCTGAAAACTCAGCGATATTCATGCATTACCGAGCTAATGCTCTTAGCCATGTTATCCACCTCCCATTGGATAACATGGCTAAGAACTGCTCAGGGCAGCTGTTACTTTTTGGAGATATTCGCGCTTATCTCGAATATTTCCAAAAGTTGATAATAGGAGATAGCGATGTTAGCGACTGTTTCCAGTCGCTAACATCTTGGCATGCCCACTTTGCATGTCATTAGTGATAAATATCACTCACATGCAAAGTGGGGCCCAAGATGGTCGCTATCTCCTACTAGCCGTCGCTAACTGGTGTTAGCAACAGCTAGGTAATACAGATATAATTTTATCTCCGCGAAGCGGAGCGCTGTTACAGATATATATCTTGTTTTTGAACGTTAATTTCTCAAAATGCACTGAAGCACATATATTGAGACCTAGCAAAGGCACATCGGGCTACCAGTCCCTAATATTTTACCAAGTTTCGTGCAAATCCATTCAGCCGTTCGATTATTATTATTATTTATTTTTTTTGCCCCGCGGGGCCCTTTTAAAACCTCCACATCAAACCTAGGGGGTCAGCGAGGATCTACTATGCCCCCTTATGGTCATTTGCCCCTTCGCTTTGGCCTCCTCTTGTCTCTCGATCCTACCGAGAGACAAGATGGCGGCCGCTACGTACTGTTTGGAATGTTTACAGACACCGGAGAGCCAATCAGCTTCGCTTCGCAAAGCTCCGTAACGCGAAAAGTACGCGAAGCGGTGCGCTGTTACAGATATATATCTTTTTTTGAACGTTAATTTCTCAAAATCCACTGAAGCACATATATTGAGACCTAGCAAAGGCACATCGGGCTACCAGTCCCTACAATTTTGCCAAGTTTCGTGCAAATCCATTCAGCCGTTGGATTATTATTATTATTTTTTTTTTTGCCCCGCGGGGCCCTTTTAAAACCTCCACATCAAACCTAGGGGGTCAGCGAGGATCTACTATTCCCCCTTATGGTCATTTGCCCCTTCGCTTTGGCCTCCTCTTGTCTCTCGATCCTACCGAGAGACAAGATGGCGGCCGCTACGGACTGTTTGGAATGTTGACAGACGCCGGAGAACCAATCAGCTTCGCTTCACAAAGCTCCGTTGCGCGAAAAGTACGCGTCCTGGAGCGCTGCCCGGTCCGCTGTTACAGATATATATCTTTTTTTAAATGTTAATTTCTCAAAATCCACTGTAGCACATATATTGAGACCTACAAAAGGCACATCGGGCTACCAGTCCCTACAATTTTGCCAAGTTTCGTGCAAATCCATTCAGCCGTTCGGGCTAAAAGTGAGGCCAACCGCCCTATGGAAAACTCAATGTTAAAAACACGTTTTGGGACCCCCCTTTTTTCTCGACCCCCCCTGGACGAACCCCCCCCCAATTTTCAGGGGCTGCTCAGAAACAGAATGTGCCATTTTCCTGAAAATTTCAGCCAATTCCGTCCACAAACGCCAAAGTTATTAGACATAGAATTTTCAAAAAACCCATAGAGAAAAAATCCTAACTATATATACCTACTGGCGACCGCCAGTAGGTAATATATATATATTTATGTATGTGTATATATATATATATATATATATATATATATATATATATATATATTACCTACTGCCGGTCGCCAGTAGGTATATATAGTTAGGATTTTTTCTCTATGGGATTTTTGAAAATTCTATGTCTAATAACTTTGGCGTTTGTGGACGGAATTGGCTGAAATTTTCAGGAAAATGGCACATTTTGTTTCTTAGAAAACAATATGTAGATGCCAGTACTGATGCAGAAATTATTTAACAATTAAACACAAAACCCGAAAAAGAAATTCAAGGATGGATGCCGATTAGTTGCTTTTATTATTTAGTTCCAAAGAACAACTATATTTTAGAAAAACATATTCAAGCGAATAAACAATCTTACATGCTAAATAGAAAAATTAATTAAGGGTAAGGGGATCTTTCATCATATCAAGCATATCACAAGCACACAACATTCAACCATTCAGGAGCAACGAGGATTTTTAAACATGTGCAATATAATACAGTGATTAATATAATATATTTGTAATAGACAAACAAACACAACAAGGCTGGAGGATGCCACGGTCTGCACAATATTTTAGAAAATATTACTTGAGAATTATATACAAAAGTACATTCATCACACCAATGGAGGTATTCTTGGTTTTTTGTAGTTTTAAAGAACAATTAACAAAGTAATGTACAAAACTGGTGAAAAGCAACAGGACGATTCAAACGTGCTTAACACCCATGCAGACTCAAGGGTGGCTGAGGGCCTACGCGTTTCGAATCCTGCAGATCAAGGAGGATTCTCATCAGGGCCTTTAATTGTATCTATAGCAAAAGGAAAAGAAGAGAAAGTTTTTTAAAAAAAAGAAAGTTGATATATGCATACAGAGGATCAACCTCAGATTCCCCTCTCAGGTCACCACCCCTCATCCGTCGCTGACCCAGATGTTCGAATTGCTAAACTGGAGTGAGTGCATAATCGTGGAAGCAGGCTCAAAGTGCAGGGCCTAATCAAAGTAGCTGAAAAATGAAGACATTGTGAGGTTTTACCTGCCTTGGCGGTAGACGGAAATGCTATGTGGGAGGCTGTGTCGCTTGGAAGCACAGGACTGGTACCTATATTTGAATAGACAAACATTTAATCAGGGCATGCAATTTTGTAAAGCAGGGCTACAAGTTCTCAAAAACTAACAGACCACTGTCGTTACCTATTCTTAAGGGGCCTTCAAATTTGGAGTGCGACACCCGTCGAAAATGGAATAAACGGAGCACAAGGTCTGTAACCAGAGGAATAACGAAACATGCGTCATGGTCTAATCGGATTCAATGAAAACGCTAGCAATTGTGCAATAACTGCTGTTGTTTCTTACCAAAAACAATGGACCTTCAAAGGTGGAATTTGTTGTACTCGGCACCTTTACTGAGTTGGTTTAGGCGACCGTAACTGGTTGCGGAGGGCGTTGTCCACCAAACGCGGTTTACTAGTTGCACACGGATATGAAAACCTGCAACAAGCAGCATAGTAAATGATAACTGCCCATTTGAGCGAGTCTGACTTAATTCAGAAAAGTGGGCGGCATATTACCATGAACGCGGAGTGACCCGCTGATATCGTTTGGAACACCTTCTCTAGGTTGGTTTGGGAGACCGTGACTTGTTGCGGAGGGCGTGGTCCAACAGGCGCGATTAACTATTTGCACACGGATCAGAAGCCCTGCAACAAGCAACATAGTAAATGATAACATACCATTTAAACGAGTCTAACTAAGTTTGAAACGAACTGGTAGGCATATTACCATGAACGCGGCGTAACCCGCTGATGTCATTTTGAAAGGGGTGCTGCAGAGGAAGACAACAGAGACCAAGTAAATTACAGGGCAGAGTAGTATAACTGGCTCACATTACGAGACAACGCTTGTGCTAATACTCACAAATGAATCACTCGGTCGACGGCGTGGAAGGAAATGAGCACTCCGGCACAAACGCCTTAGCTAGCAGGGCAACCGTGCAGCCACTCCTATATGCAGGTCGTTAATTGGTAAACGCCTACTTAGTTTCCAGTGTTCAAAAGGAAAACCGAAAAACCCGGGACAGATTTAACAAACACTCCAGGTTTCTCAGTAATTCAGCAACAAGGAAAAGGTTTTTTGCATGCATTGGGATAAAGTCGAAATATTCACAATTTGAATATTTCACTCAGTTCATTTAGCCCAGACACTGAAGTGTCAAATTTGATTATTAAAAAAGCTTCCCGTTTTGACAAAGCAAGATTATGATCGCCTCCGCGTGGGTTTTTTTCCACTTTTGAAATCACAGTCCATTTGAGGTCACTCACAACATGTTGCATCCGCGTCCAGTGGAGCACCAGAGGGGCATTTTCGACCTTGTTTTTAATTCTCGATTTGTGCTGGGAGATCCGATGGCGGATCTCCTGATTGGTTTTACCTATGTATAGTAGGTGGCAGGTGGCAGGGGCATGTAATGCCATACACGACAAACTTACTCTTGCAGTTACTAAAGGATTCGTGTTTCCAGAAAGTGCCGTTGTGCTGGAACAATGAACCCTCGATCGAAGATTCACAGCAAACGCAAGTTCCACATTTATGGTGGCCGAGGATGGGAGGCATCCCCATCATTTGGCGCAATGTTGCCGGCTTGGGTGCTGGCATGGCAGCACGGACAATGTGATTAGCAATGTTGTTTTCCTTTTTAAACGCAAAAAGGGGCATGTCTACAAGACTTTCATCCAGATCTTTTACTAGATGCCAATTCTGCTTTATGACTTTTTTGAGGTGATTGGCATTAGGACAATATGTAGTGACACACACCTGTCGGTTCAGTTTAGGTTTAATTTTTCGTTCAAGAGTGGTTTCCCTTGGTGTCCATTGTGCTCTCTTCATACAGCTCTTCACAAGTTTCTTTGGATAACCCCTATCACACAATTTGGATGTTAATTTAGCTGAGTGATGTTGGAAGTCTTCTTTGAATGTGCAGTTCCTGCGGACTCGAAGGAACTGCCCATAGGGAAGATTTTCTAAGGTGTCCCAGGGCCATTTTAGTGGACCAGGCCCAAATCCAAAGAACAGGCCGCCATTTTGAGAGTCCTCTTGCAGCCGCCTGTCGCTGTAGCATCAAGAGCAGCCGAAACTCAGCTGAATGGCAACTGAAACGGTAAAGGGGCGCCCCACTACAGCAGACGAGCCTCCACCTAGGAAGGCCCATTCACGCCGGCTCCCCCCCCCTTCGGGCACCCCACGCCGTTATTCGGAGCAGTATTGTAGGATGGCCACACCAGTGCGGCAACTTGCTAGACATCACCTCGGTGGTAACCGAATCTCAACGCCTTGTGGTGTCTTCTATTCAAAAAACATTGTTATGCTGCCTTCGACCTATTCGCCGCAAGTGCGCACACAACTCAACTGCATAGCTTGCTAGACACCACCTCGGTGCCATCCGGATCTTGGAATGTCAGCACCTTTTGGTGTCTTCTCTTCAGAAAATATTGTTGCGCTGCCTTTGGCCCCATTCGCACATCAGTCCGCTACTGACGCCATCTCACAGGCTAATGGGGCGCCCCACGCCGACTTTCAGCATTGTAGAATGACCACACCAGTACAGCAACTTGCTAGACATCACCTCGGTGCCATCCGGATCTCGGCGCCCCACTGCAGATGAAGTGCCTCTCAACTATGAAACCACCACGGTGACATCCGGATCTTGGCGCGTTGTGCTGCCTTCGGCCTATTCGCACATCGGTCCGCTACTGACGCCATCTCACAGGCTAATGGGGCGACCCACGCCGAGTTTCAGCATTGTAGGATGACCACACCAGTACAGCAACTTGCTAGACATCACCTCGGTGCCATCCGAATCTTGGCATCTCAACGCCTAGTGGTATCTTCCATACAAAAAATATTGTTACGCTGCCTTTGGCCCCATTCGCACATCAGTCCGCAACTTAGACATCACCTCGGTGCCATCCGGATCTTGGCATCTCAGCGCCTTGTGGTGTCAGTCAGAAAATATTGTTGCGCTGCCATTGGCCCCATTCGCACATCGGTCCGCTACTGACGCCATCTCACAGGCCAACGGGGCGCCCCACGCCGACTTTCAACATTGTAGGATGGCCACAGAAGTGCGACAACTTACTAGACACCACCTCGGTGCCATCCGGATCTTGGCGCGTTGTGCTGCCTTCGGCCTATTCGCACATCGGTCCGGTACTGACGCCATCTCACAGGCCAACGGGGCGCCCCACGCCGACTTTCAGCATTGTTGGATGGCCACACCAGTGCGGCAACTTACTAGACACCACCTCGGTGCCATCCGGATCTTGGCGCGTTGTGCTGCCTTCGGCCTATTCGCACATCGGTCCGCTACTGACGCAAACTCACAGGCCAACGGGGCGCCCCACGCCGACTTTCAGCATTGTAGGATGGCCACACCAGTGCTGCAACTTGCTGGACACCACCTCAGTGCCATCCGGATCTTGGCGCGTTGTATTGCCTTCGGCCTATTCGCACATCGGTCCGCTACTGACGCCGCCTCACGTGCCAACGTATTTTCTCCGCATTTTATACCCTATGCCGCATAACAGGTCATGTGACTTGTTTATAAAACTTTTCATTGGTTCATTTTACTTTTGGTTTCCTAATGATGGAAGGCTTGATCATATGACCTAAAAACAACACTTTTCATTGGATGAAAACTTTTTTTTTTTCCCAAACGATGAAAGCCCCACCTTGTTTCTGGATGTTTCAGACTAAACTGGCGTCAGCATGAGAGCACCACCATCTCGTAGCTCCGTCGTGGTCATTCCGCGAGCAATCATGGCAGCCGCTCCCCACCAGAAGCCTGCAGGAGTCGGGGCCCCCAAAACTTTTGATGAATTCTCAAGGCGGAGGGGACGCTTTCGAGAATGGGGTCCAAGACCTAGCAGACAAGCGTCCGATTTCCAAGGTGTCCCAGGGCCATTTCAGTGGACCAGGCCCAAAAAGGAAAGAGCCTGCCGCCATTTTGAGAGTCCTGTGACAGCCGCCTATCGCTGCACCGCAAGAGTGGGCGCAACTCAGCTGAATTGCGGCTTTTGACACAGTGGACCAAAAACGGACGGAATGGCAACTGAAACGGTAAAGGGGCGCCCCACTACAACAGATGACACTCCACCTGGAGAGGCCCGTTCACGCCGCCTCCCCCGGGGCGCCCCACGCCGTTATTCGGAGCAGCATTGTAGGATACCAAAACCAGTGCGGCAACTTACTGGACATCATCTTGGTGCCATCGTTCTGCTGCCTTGGAACTATTCGCACAACAGTTTGCTACTGATGACCCACCCCCCGCGACGCCCCACGCCGTTATTTGCTGGGTGGCAACTTACTAGACATCACTTTCGTGTCATCTAGATTTCGGCGCGTTCTGCTGCCTTGGAACTATTCGCACAACAGTTTGCTACTGATGACCCACCCCCCGCGACGCCCCACGCCGGAAATCTGGACGTTGTGCTGCGTTGGGACTATTCGCACAGCCGACCGCTACTTCGTTGTTTTTCCCTAAAAATGTTTATATGTTATTACTATTTTTGTTTTCTTGTATATATTTATAAATTATTAAAGTTTTATAATCTTACTACTTTGTCGGAGTGCTATATATTTTTAATGTGACACATAATTGTAAAAACTTTGATGTACAAAGAGTCATCCCTGGAATCTTCCGCTTCACGCTCGGTCCCCTCCCCAATCACAATACAGGATGGTTTTCAGATAATAGCAACGCTTCTGCTGTGACGGATCTCATCGAGTGTGGGCCTTGATCTACTATAACTCCTTTGAAGAGGGGTGATTCTTTACAGCTGTGGCCATAAACTACATCTGCAGGGCTAGCTGATAGCCTAGGACCGGCCTGGACAATCGGACACAGAGGAAAAGGAGTGTCAGAGGGTGCGGTAGTGAATAGGGCGAAAGGGAGGTGTCGGGCGGGCACAGGGTGTGATTCTCAGGGAAGAGCAGCGCAGATGGTGGGAGGTTTATTACCCATGCATAAGACAGAGAGCGGGGGTGACCACTGCCTGGGTGAGATGCTTGCGAGGGTGGGGAGCCATGCTAAGGATCGACAGCGTGCACAGAGTGGGTCTGGTCAAGGCATCTAAAATGGCTGCCGTGCACGACAAAAGTGTGGCATTTGAAAAAAGACAAGATGGCGCAGACAATGTTTTTCAACACTTCCTGATTTCCTTCGAATCGAACGTTAACAGACGTTGGGGCATATTACCAAAGTTAAGAGATATTTATCCCTAACGATGCATTGCAAAGATTTTTTTACCGTCAGAAATTATCGCAGATAAACCTTGCTATTATCAAGGTTTATCGCAAATACGATAAAAAACGACCGCAATGCATTAATATCGCTGAAAACTCCGCGATATTCATGCATTACCGAGCTAATGCTCTTAGCCATGTTATCCACCTCCCATTGGATAACATGGCTAAGAACTGCTCAGGGCAGCTGTTACTTTTTGGAGATATTCGCGCTTATCTCGAATATTTCCAAAAGTTGATAATAGGAGATAGCGATGTTAGCGACTGTTTCCAGTCGCTAACATCTTGGCATGCCCACTTTGCATGTCATTAGTGATAAATATCACTCACATGCAAAGTGGGGCCCAAGATGGTCGCTATCTCCTACTAGCCGTCGCTAACTGGTGTTAGCAACAGCTAGGTAATACAGATATAATTTTATCTCCGCGAAGCGGAGCGCTGTTACAGATATATATCTTGTTTTTGAACGTTAATTTCTCAAAATGCACTGAAGCACATATATTGAGACCTAGCAAAGGCACATCGGGCTACCAGTCCCTAATATTTTACCAAGTTTCGTGCAAATCCATTCAGCCGTTCGATTATTATTATTATTTATTTTTTTTGCCCCGCGGGGCCCTTTTAAAACCTCCACATCAAACCTAGGGGGTCAGCGAGGATCTACTATGCCCCCTTATGGTCATTTGCCCCTTCGCTTTGGCCTCCTCTTGTCTCTCGATCCTACCGAGAGACAAGATGGCGGCCGCTACGTACTGTTTGGAATGTTTACAGACACCGGAGAGCCAATCAGCTTCGCTTCGCAAAGCTCCGTAACGCGAAAAGTACGCGAAGCGGTGCGCTGTTACAGATATATATCTTTTTTTGAACGTTAATTTCTCAAAATCCACTGAAGCACATATATTGAGACCTAGCAAAGGCACATCGGGCTACCAGTCCCTACAATTTTGCCAAGTTTCGTGCAAATCCATTCAGCCGTTGGATTATTATTATTATTTTTTTTTTTGCCCCGCGGGGCCCTTTTAAAACCTCCACATCAAACCTAGGGGGTCAGCGAGGATCTACTATTCCCCCTTATGGTCATTTGCCCCTTCGCTTTGGCCTCCTCTTGTCTCTCGATCCTACCGAGAGACAAGATGGCGGCCGCTACGGACTGTTTGGAATGTTGACAGACGCCGGAGAACCAATCAGCTTCGCTTCACAAAGCTCCGTTGCGCGAAAAGTACGCGTCCTGGAGCGCTGCCCGGTCCGCTGTTACAGATATATATCTTTTTTTAAACGTTAATTTCTCAAAATCCACTGTAGCACATATATTGAGACCTACAAAAGGCACATCGGGCTACCAGTCCCTACAATTTTGCCAAGTTTCGTGCAAATCCATTCAGCCGTTCGGGCTAAAAGTGAGGCCAACCGCCCTATGGAAAACTCAATGTTAAAAACACGTTTTGGGACCCCCCTTTTTTCTCGACCCCCCCTGGACGAACCCCCCCCCAATTTTCAGGGGCTGCTCAGAAACAGAATGTGCCATTTTCCTGAAAATTTCAGCCAATTCCGTCCACAAACGCCAAAGTTATTAGACATAGAATTTTCAAAAAACCCATAGAGAAAAAATCCTAACTATATATACCTACTGGCGACCGCCAGTAGGTAATATATATATATTTATGTATGTGTATATATATATATATATATATATATATATATATATATATATATATTACCTACTGCCGGTCGCCAGTAGGTATATATAGTTAGGATTTTTTCTCTATGGGATTTTTGAAAATTCTATGTCTAATAACTTTGGCGTTTGTGGACGGAATTGGCTGAAATTTTCAGGAAAATGGCACATTTTGTTTCTTAGAAAACAATATGTAGATGCCAGTACTGATGCAGAAATTATTTAACAATTAAACACAAAACCCGAAAAAGAAATTCAAGGATGGATGCCGATTAGTTGCTTTTATTATTTAGTTCCAAAGAACAACTATATTTTAGAAAAACATATTCAAGCGAATAAACAATCTTACATGCTAAATAGAAAAATTAATTAAGGGTAAGGGGATCTTTCATCATATCAAGCATATCACAAGCACACAACATTCAACCATTCAGGAGCAACGAGGATTTTTAAACATGTGCAATATAATACAGTGATTAATATAATATATTTGTAATAGACAAACAAACACAACAAGGCTGGAGGATGCCACGGTCTGCACAATATTTTAGAAAATATTACTTGAGAATTATATACAAAAGTACATTCATCACACCAATGGAGGTATTCTTGGTTTTTTGTAGTTTTAAAGAACAATTAACAAAGTAATGTACAAAACTGGTGAAAAGCAACAGGACGATTCAAACGTGCTTAACACCCATGCAGACTCAAGGGTGGCTGAGGGCCTACGCGTTTCGAATCCTGCAGATCAAGGAGGATTCTCATCAGGGCCTTTAATTGTATCTATAGCAAAAGGAAAAGAAGAGAAAGTTTTTTTTAAAAAAGAAAGTTGATATATGCATACAGAGGATCAACCTCAGATTCCCCTCTCAGGTCACCACCCCTCATCCGTCGCTGACCCAGATGTTCGAATTGCTAAACTGGAGTGAGTGCATAATCGTGGAAGCAGGCTCAAAGTGCAGGGCCTAATCAAAGTAGCTGAAAAATGAAGACATTGTGAGGTTTTACCTGCCTTGGCGGTAGACGGAAATGCTATGTGGGAGGCTGTGTCGCTTGGAAGCACAGGACTGGTACCTATATTTGAATAGACAAACATTTAATCAGGGCATGCAATTTTGTAAAGCAGGGCTACAAGTTCTCAAAAACTAACAGACCACTGTCGTTACCTATTCTTAAGGGGCCTTCAAATTTGGAGTGCGACACCCGTCGAAAATGGAATAAACGGAGCACAAGGTCTGTAACCAGAGGAATAACGAAACATGCGTCATGGTCTAATCGGATTCAATGAAAACGCTAGCAATTGTGCAATAACTGCTGTTGTTTCTTACCAAAAACAATGGACCTTCAAAGGTGGAATTTGTTGTACTCGGCACCTTTACTGAGTTGGTTTAGGCGACCGTAACTGGTTGCGGAGGGCGTTGTCCACCAAACGCGGTTTACTAGTTGCACACGGATATGAAAACCTGCAACAAGCAGCATAGTAAATGATAACGGCCCATTTGAGCGAGTCTGACTTAATTCAGAAAAGTGGGCGGCATATTACCATGAACGCGGAGTGACCCGCTGATATCGTTTGGAACACCTTCTCTAGGTTGGTTTGGGAGACCGTGACTTGTTGCGGAGGGCGTGGTCCAACAGGCGCGATTAACTATTTGCACACGGATCAGAAGCCCTGCAACAAGCAACATAGTAAATGATAACATACCATTTAAACGAGTCTAACTAAGTTTGAAACGAACTGGTAGGCATATTACCATGAACGCGGCGTAACCCGCTGATGTCATTTTGAAAGGGGTGCTGCAGAGGAAGACAACAGAGACCAAGTAAATTACAGGGCAGAGTAGTATAACTGGCTCACATTACGAGACAACGCTTGTGCTAATACTCACAAATGAATCACTCGGTCGACGGCGTGGAAGGAAATGAGCACTCCGGCACAAACGCCTTAGCTAGCAGGGCAACCGTGCAGCCACTCCTATATGCAGGTCGTTAATTGGTAAACGCCTACTTAGTTTCCAGTGTTCAAAAGGAAAACCGAAAAACCCGGGACAGATTTAACAAACACTCCAGGTTTCTCAGTAATTCAGCAACAAGGAAAAGGTTTTTTGCATGCATTGGGATAAAGTCGAAATATTCACAATTTGAATATTTCACTCAGTTCATTTAGCCCAGACACTGAAGTGTCAAATTTGATTATTAAAAAAGCTTCCCGTTTTGACAAAGCAAGATTATGATCGCCTCCGCGTGGGTTTTTTTCCACTTTTGAAATCACAGTCCATTTGAGGTCACTCACAACATGTTGCATCCGCGTCCAGTGGAGCACCAGAGGGGCATTTTCGACCTTGTTTTTAATTCTCGATTTGTGCTGGGAGATCCGATGGCGGATCTCCTGATTGGTTTTACCTATGTATAGTAGGTGGCAGGGGCATGTAATGCCATACACGACAAACTTACTCTTGCAGTTACTAAAGGATTCGTGTTTCCAGAAAGTGCCGTTGTGCTGGAACAATGAACCCTCGATCGAAGATTCACAGCAAATGCAAGTTCCACATTTATGGTGGCCGAGGATGGGAGGCATCCCCATCATTTGGCGCAATGTTGCCGGCTTGGGTGCTGGCATGGCAGCACGGACAATGTGATTAGCAATGTTGTTTTCCTTTTTAAACGCAAAAAGGGGCATGTCTACAAGACTTTCATCCAGATCTTTTACTAGATGCCAATTCTGCTTTATGACTTTTTTGAGGTGATTGGCATTAGGACAATATGTAGTGACACACACCTGTCGGTTCAGTTTAGGTTTAATTTTTCGTTCAAGAGTGGTTTCCCTTGGTGTCCATTGTGCTCTCTTCATACAGCTCTTCACAAGTTTCTTTGGATAACCCCTATCACACAATTTGGATGTTAATTTAGCTGAGTGATGTTGGAAGTCTTCTTTGAATGTGCAGTTCCTGCGGACTCGAAGGAACTGCCCATAGGGAAGATTTTCTCTGAGGTTCCTAGGGTGGTTACTTGAAAACATCAGAGACTTGTTTCTATCAGTTGGCTTACTGTATAGAGTTGTGGCTAGTTTCCCTTCACAAGGGAAAACCTCCACGTCTAAGAAGGCAATCCTCTTAGTAGAACTGGAAATGCTGAACTTTATATCAGCTGTTCTGTTGTTTAACCATTGATGGAATTGGTCAAGAGTGTCACTATCACCTGTCCAAGTCATAAAAACATCATCAATAAATCGGAGCCACACTCCGATGTATTGAATGAAAGGGTTGTTCTGGTAGATATAGGCCTCTTCATACATTGCCATAAACAAAACCGCCAATTCTGGCGCAAATGGACACCCCATAGCCACTCCTTTGACTTGGTAGTAGTATTCGCCATTAAAACAGAAATAATTCTTCTTTAAGGCGAAGGCTGCCAGGTCCACAATGAATTTAGTGGGCACCTGCGTCGGTCTAGGTCTGGAATCAAGGTAATGTGTAAGTACTGCTATCGCCTCGTCTTGAGGGATCTGAGTATAAAGAGCAGTTACGTCTAAAGTAACTAGTCTGTCTTTATTTTCACAGAACTCAATTCTTTCTAGTTGGTTTAAAAAATCGGTTGTATCCTGAAGGTAGGATTTTACACTAGTCATGAACTCTTTCAGGAAACAGTCTACATATTTAGCTGCTGGTTCTAGCACAGATCCGCACCCAGCAACGATGGGTCTGCCAGGAGGGTGGTCAGGGTCTTTATGTATCTTAGGCAATACATAGAACATAGGCACTTTCGGGTGTAGAATTTTAAGATATTCAAGCTCTTTTGGTCCAACAAAGCCTAAGTCGTAGCCTTCTTGTATAATAGCAAAAAGTTCATTCTGGAGGTCAGTAGTAGGGTCTTTATTTATTTTGCGATAGCAGCTACTATCTGCCAGCTGTCTCATGACTTCGGTGGTGTAATCATTGATATCCCACACTACAATCGCTCCACCTTTGTCGGCCTGTTTTATTATGACCGTACTGTCAGTTTTAAGGTTGTTAAGAGCTGTCATCTCCGCCTTGGTGGTATTATATTTAACATATTTCCTCTCTTTTTCCATAGCCGATATAGCCGACAAAACACTTTTTTCGAATGTCAATAGGTTTTTTGGGACTTTACTTGCCGGGGGGCAGAAGGTGGATTTGTTCTTAAGGCCCGTGATCTCCATGGGCTGGTTGCAAGGGGCTTCCCTAAAGAACAGGGTTAATCTTAGTTTCCTACAGAATTCAATGAATTCTGACTTCATTTTGATGAAGTCTGTTCTTTTTGAAGGGACGAATGACAGTCCTTTGGCCAGCATACTTTCCTCGTCAGGTGTTAGAACTTTTTTTGATAGGTTGAAAATGGGCGATGAATCTAATTTTTGTAGTGCTGTCGTCTGGTTTTCATTTCCCATGGGGTATTGGTTCTCACTCGTCCCCTGGGTAATGTTTGGCCTCTCCCTAAAAAATGGGGGTTTGACGGTTGATTTTGTTGTTCGTTAGTGTTCCAGTTTCGGCCCCTATTCGGACGGTTATAATTACTGGTAGATTCACTGTCAGTTCCTGATGACGATGTATCACTAAAAGAGATGAACTGCTTTCTTGATCTTCCCTGATTACCTGGAAGAAAACGTCTCGACTCAGCTTTGGAATAAAAGTCGGCCTGCAAGTAAGGGTATATGTTATCTAATGAAAAACCTTTTTTGTCCTTTTCAAATTGGTTAGATTTTTGAGTTATCGTATAATCTTTAAACTCTTGGATTTCTTTATTGACTTTTTCCAAGAGTGCCTTAGCGTCGGCTATGGTAGGGTTGATACTTATATCTGACTCTAATTTAGAGATCTCGGCTAGTTCTTCTTTGGATATTCTGACAGCTGTCTCGACTGTTAGAACCATTAAATCTCTACTGCATTTAGTTTCTATCATAGAAAAACCTTTTTTGAATATCGGGTCCTCTGTAAAAATTACAGGTATGTTTTTAATTTGTAACCCTGCAGGAATGGTGCCTTCCCGGAGGTGTTGCAACAAAAAATGACCGTGAAGGTCTGTCCTTATCTGCTTCTTTTTTAAACGAATTAATTTATCCGATTCATTGGATGTAGTAGCTGTCTCACTTAAGGTTACAGAGGCGAAGATGGGTGGGTCACTGAGGAAGTTTCTGATATGATCCTCTGTATAGGCGAAAGTATCTTTTTCTGCCATCACTCTAAAGAAACAATAAAAAGAAAGGAAAAGTTTAGAAACCTAAGAAGAGAAAAAGGATTAAAAATAGCATGTGCATGAGACACAATCACACAATCAATGTAGTCTAGAAGGCTAGCAAAAAAGTCTAACCTTGCTTCAAATAAATGAACAACAATACCTCGCGGGCCTGCGCCCGCAATTATAACCAAAAAACAAATAAGGGATGGCTCTAATCAGTATGGCTGAGCCAATATCCAAGAAAACAATATGTAGATGCCAGTACTGATGCAGAAATTATTTAACAATTAAACACAAAACCCGAAAAAGAAATTCAAGGATGGATGCCGATTAGTTGCTTTTATTATTTAGTTCCAAAGAACAACTATATTTTAGAAAAACATATTCAAGCGAATAAACAATCTTACATGCTAAATAGAAAAATTAATTAAGGGTAAGGGGATCTTTCATCATATCAAGCATATCACAAGCACACAACATTCAACCATTCAGGAGCAACGAGGATTTTTAAACATGTGCAATATAATACAGTGATTAATATAATATATTTGTAATAGACAAACAAACACAACAAGGCTGGAGGATGCCACGGTCTGCACAATATTTTAGAAAATATTACTTGAGAATTATATACAAAAGTACATTCATCACACCAATGGAGGTATTCTTGGTTTTTTGTAGTTTTAAAGAACAATTAACAAAGTAATGTACAAAACTGGTGAAAAGCAACAGGACGATTCAAACGTGCTTAACACCCATGCAGACTCAAGGGTGGCTGAGGGCCTACGCGTTTCGAATCCTGCAGATCAAGGAGGATTCTCATCAGGGCCTTTAATTGTATCTATAGCAAAAGGAAAAGAAGAGAAAGTTTTTTAAAAAAAAGAAAGTTGATATATGCATACAGAGGATCAACCTCAGATTCCCCTCTCAGGTCACCACCCCTCATCCGTCGCTGACCCAGATGTTCGAATTGCTAAACTGGAGTGAGTGCATAATCGTGGAAGCAGGCTCAAAGTGCAGGGCCTAATCAAAGTAGCTGAAAAATGAAGACATTGTGAGATTTTACCTGCCTTGGCGGTAGACGGAAATGCTATGTGGGAGGCTGTGTCGCTTGGAAGCACAGGACTGGTACCTATATTTGAATAGACAAACATTTAATCAGGGCATGCAATTTTGTAAAGCAGGGCTACAAGTTCTCAAAAACTAACAGACCACTGTCGTTACCTATTCTTAAGGGGCCTTCAAATTTGGAGTGCGACACCCGTCGAAAATGGAATAAACGGAGCACAAGGTCTGTAACCAGAGGAATAACGAAACATGCGTCATGGTCTAATCGGATTCAATGAAAACGCTAGCAATTGTGCAATAACTGCTGTTGTTTCTTACCAAAAACAATGGACCTTCAAAGGTGGAATTTGTTGTACTCGGCACCTTTACTGAGTTGGTTTAGGCGACCGTAACTGGTTGCGGAGGGCGTTGTCCACCAAACGCGGTTTACTAGTTGCACACGGATATGAAAACCTGCAACAAGCAGCATAGTAAATGATAACGGCCCATTTGAGCGAGTCTGACTTAATTCAGAAAAGTGGGCGGCATATTACCATGAACGCGGAGTGACCCGCTGATATCGTTTGGAACACCTTCTCTAGGTTGGTTTGGGAGACCGTGACTTGTTGCGGAGGGCGTGGTCCAACAGGCGCGATTAACTATTTGCACACGGATCAGAAGCCCTGCAACAAGCAACATAGTAAATGATAACATACCATTTAAACGAGTCTAACTAAGTTTGAAACGAACTGGTAGGCATATTACCATGAACGCGGCGTAACCCGCTGATGTCATTTTGAAAGGGGTGCTGCAGAGGAAGACAACAGAGACCAAGTAAATTACAGGGCAGAGTAGTATAACTGGCTCACATTACGAGACAACGCTTGTGCTAATACTCACAAATGAATCACTCGGTCGACGGCGTGGAAGGAAATGAGCACTCCGGCACAAACGCCTTAGCTAGTAGGGCAGCCGTGCAGCCACTCCTATATGCAGGTCGTTAATTGGTAAACGCCTACTTAGTTTCCAGTGTTCAAAAGGAAAATCGAAAAACCCGGGACAGATTTAACAAACACTCCAGGTTTCTCAGTAATTCAGCAACAAGGAAAAGGTTTTTTGCATGCATAGGGATAAAGTCGAAATATTCACAATTTGAATATTTCACTCAGTTCATTTAGCCCAGACACTGAAGTGTCAAATTTGATTATTAAAAAAGCTTCCCGTTTTGACAAAGCAAGATTATGATCGCCTCCGCGTGGGTTTTTTTCCACTTTTGAAATCACAGTCCATTTGAGGTCACTCACAACATGTTGCATCCGCGTCCAGTGGAGCACCAGAGGGGCATTTTCGACCTTGTTTTTAATTCTCGATTTGTGCTGGGAGATCCGATGGCGGATCTCCTGATTGGTTTTACCTATGTATAGTAGGTGGCAGGGGCATGTAATGCCATACACGACAAACTTACTCTTGCAGTTACTAAAGGATTCGTGTTTCCAGAAAGTGCCGTTGTGCTGGAACAATGAACCCTCGATCGAAGATTCACAGCAAATGCAAGTTCCACATTTATGGTGGCCGAGGATGGGAGGCATCCCCATCATTTGGCACAATGTTGCCGGCTTGGGTGCTGGCATGGCAGCACGGACAATGTGATTAGCAATGTTGTTTTCCTTTTTAAACGCAAAAAGGGGCATGTCTACAAGACTTTCATCCAGATCTTTTACTAGATGCCAATTCTGCTTTATGACTTTTTTGAGGTGATTGGCATTAGGACAATATGTAGTGACACACACCTGTCGGTTCAGTTTAGGTTTAATTTTTCGTTCAAGAGTGGTTTCCCTTGGTGTCCATTGTGCTCTCTTCATACAGCTCTTCACAAGTTTCTTTGGATAACCCCTATCACACAATTTGGATGTTAATTTAGCTGAGTGATGTTGGAAGTCTTCTTTGAATGTGCAGTTCCTGCGGACTCGAAGGAACTGCCCATAGGGAAGATTTTCTCTGAGGTTCCTAGGGTGGTTACTTGAAAACATCAGAGACTTGTTTCTATCAGTTGGCTTACTGTATAGAGTTGTGGCTAGTTTCCCTTCACAAGGGAAAACCTCCACGTCTAAGAAGGCAATCCTCTTAGTAGAACTGGAAATGCTGAACTTTATATCAGCTGTTCTGTTGTTTAACCATTGATGGAATTGGTCAAGAGTGTCACTATCACCTGTCCAAGTCATAAAAACATCATCAATAAATCGGAGCCACACTCCGATGTATTGAATGAAAGGGTTGTTCTGGTAGATATAGGCCTCTTCATACATTGCCATAAACAAAACCGCCAATTCTGGCGCAAATGGACACCCCATAGCCACTCCTTTGACTTGGTAGTAGTATTCGCCATTAAAACAGAAATAATTCTTCTTTAAGGCGAAGGCTGCCAGGTCCACAATGAATTTAGTGGGCACCTGCGTCGGTCTAGGTCTGGAATCAAGGTAATGTGTAAGTACTGCTATCGCCTCGTCTTGAGGGATCTGAGTATAAAGAGCAGTTACGTCTAAAGTAACTAGTCTGTCTTTATTTTCACAGAACTCAATTCTTTCTAGTTGGTTTAAAAAATCGGTTGTATCCTGAAGGTAGGATTTTACACTAGTCATGAACTCTTTCAGGAAACAGTCTACATATTTAGCTGCTGGTTCTAGCACAGATCCGCACCCAGCAGCGATGGGTCTGCCAGGAGGGTGGTCAGGGTCTTTATGTATCTTAGGCAATACATAGAACATAGGCACTTTCGGGTGTAGAATTTTAAGATATTCAAGCTCTTTTGGTCCAACAAAGCCTAAGTCGTAGCCTTCTTGTATAATAGCAAAAAGTTCATTCTGGAGGTCAGTAGTAGGGTCTTTATTTATTTTGCGATAGCAGCTACTATCTGCCAGCTGTCTCATGACTTCGGTGGTGTAATCATTGATATCCCACACTACAATCGCTCCACCTTTGTCGGCCTGTTTTATTATGACCGTACTGTCAGTTTTAAGGTTGTTAAGAGCTGTCATCTCCGCCTTGGTGGTATTATATTTAACATATTTCCTCTCTTTTTCCATAGCCGATATAGCCGACAAAACACTTTTTTCGAATGTCATTTTGTTTTTTAGCAGCCCCTGAAAATTGGGGGGGGGGGTTCGTCCAGGGGGGGTCGAGAAAAAAGGGGGGTCCCAAAACATGTTTTTAACATTGAGTTTTCCATAGGGCGGTTGGCCTCACTTTTAGCCCGAACGGCTGAATGGATTTGCACGAAACTTGGCAAAATTGTAGGGACTGGTAGCCCGATGTGCCTTTTGTAGGTCTCAATATATGTGCTCCAGTGGATTTTGAGAAATTAACGTTTAAAAAAAGATATATATCTGTAACAGCGGACCGGGCAGCGCTCCAGTTCGCGTACTTTTCGCGCAACGGAGCTTTGTGAAGCGAAGTTGATTGGTTCTCCGGCGTCTGTCAACATTCCAAACAGTCCGTAGCGGCCACCATCTTGTCTCTCGGTAGGATCGAGAGACAAGAGGAGGCCAAAGCGAAGGGGCAAATGACCATAAGGGGGCATAGTAGATCCTCCCTGACCTCTTAGGTTTGATGTACCATTTTGCCAAGTTTGGTGTAATTCCGTTCAGCCATTCAGGCTGTAGACGTATCTAAATTTCAATAATCGAACGGCTGAATGGATTTGTACGAAACTTGGCAAAATATTAGGGACTGGTAGCCCGATGTGCCTTTGCTAGGTCTCAATATATGTGCTCCAGTGGATTTTGAGAAATTAACGTTCAAAAAAAGATATATATCTGTAACAGCGCTCCGCTTCGCATACTTTTCGCGTTACAGAGCTTTGCGAAGATGATTGGTTCTCCGGCGTCTGTCAACATTACAAACAGTCCGTAGCGGCCGCCATCTTGTCTCTCGGTAGGATCGAGAGACAAGAGGAGGCCAAAGCGAAGGGGCAAATGACCATAAGGGGGCATAGTAGATCCTTCCTGACCTCTTAGGTTTGATGTACCATTTTGCCAAGTTTGGTGTAATTCCGTTCAGCCATTCAGGCTGTAGACGTATTTAAATGTCCTATGGAAAATTGCATGGGCAAAACACATTTGAAAGTGTTGAAAATTAGAACCAATTAAAATGTTACTTTGGTTTTGTATTTGTGTGTGATGAAAGTTAATTGGTTATGTATATATCTCAAATGAGAGGAAACCACAGCCATTTTGTGATACTACTGTCTGAGGTACATTTGTGAGGAATTTTTGGTGGTGAATTTCTGGTGTTTGATTTACACAGTACTAACACTTCTCCTACTTTTAAAAAGGTGAGTTGTTAATTTGTAAGGGGAACTATGTTGTACACTTGAAGATAATTTGAAAAATGTTTTCTGTTATTTATTTGCAGTCCTTCTGTTATACTAAATACTTGATAAAGTTAGTTTTATATTATGTATTACTAAAAACGATAAATGAAAGTGATTATTTTTTTCTGCAATTTACAGCAAGCAATTTCAAAATAAAATGGCTCACAATGAAGAGACCGTGGCAATTTCTTTTGCATTGTCCACTACATTGATTGAAATTGAGAGCACCAATAATGAAATATTGTCACAAGGAGGAGATGACTTGTATGATTTCATTAGATTGATTGAAATTGACAGCACCAATAATGAAATATTGTCACAAGGAGGAGATGACTTGAATGATTCCACTACATTGATTGAAATTGAGAGCACCAATAATGAAATATTGTCACGAGGAGATGACTTGAATGATTCCACTACATTGATTGAAATTGACAGCACCAATAATGAAATATTGTCACAAGGAGGAGATGACTTGAATGATTCCACTACATTGATTGAAATTGACAGCACCAATAATGAAATATTGTCACAAGGAGGAGATGACTTGAATGATTTTTTTGATCAATTTGTTGATGGCGAATTTATCGAATGTTTGGAGACCATAGAGTTACAAGAATCATCATTGCAGACTTTTAATGAGGAGATTCCAGATGAGATGATTGAAGAGGAAATTGCTGGTGAGGACATGTTACTAGTTCTTTCAAATTTAGAAAATTCTGAAGAATAAATTTATATTTAGAAATCAAAAATTGTTTGAGACATTATTCATTTTTATTTTTAATTTATGAGGTTGTAGCGAAGTGATTGTAGTATAAAATGAGACTTATAGTATAGAGTGCAACATTTTTATGTTACATGGTAAGTTTACTCATATTTACTTCCCTTCTCCCACTATATTATCTCCAATGTGTATTTGACATCTCTTCTTCATCTCCGGCCTCCTTTCTCTCACTGTGTGTCTCTGATGCATCTTATCGCTGCTATTTTGTGTAATTACAGAAGAGAGTAAAATAAAATAGTTCGGAACGTGAAAAGGGGGCAAAGTAGAGTACCCCTCACCCCCTAGGCCTTCTCAGGCGGTCCCAAAAGGATCAGTTTCTGCTTTCCTGAGAGATTATGGTATGAGTTCCATATACCACAATAATTTGCATTACAACATGCAAGATATATATCTCCTATTACCAACTTTTGGAGATATTCGCGCTAAGCGCGAATATCTCCAAAAAGTAACACCTGCCCTGAGCAGTTCTTAGCCATGTTATCCAATGGGAGGTGGATAACATGGCTAAGAGCATTAGCTCGGTAATGCATGAATATCGCTGACTTTTTAGCGATATTCATGCATTGCGGCCGTTTTTTATCGCATTTGCGATAAACCTTGATAATAGCAAGGTTTATCTTCGATAATTTCTGACGATGCTTAGCGGTAAAAAATTCGTTGGTAAGCATCGTTAGCGATAAATATCGCTTAACTTTGGTAATATGCACCAACGTCTGTTAACATTCGATTCGAAGGAAATGAGGAAGTGTTGAAAAACATTGTTTGCGCCATCTTGCCTTTTTTGAAATGCCACACTTTTGTCGTGCACGGCAGCCATTTTAGATGCCTTGACCAGACCCACTCTCTGCACGCTGTCGATTCGTAGCATGGCTCCCCACCCTCGCAAGCATCTTCCCCAGGCACTGGTCACCCCCGCTCTCTGTCTTATGCATGGGCAATAAACCTCCCCCCATCTGCGCTGCTCTTCCCTGAGAATCACACTCTGTGCCCGCCCGACACCTCCATTTCGCCCTATTCACTACCGCACCCTCTGACACTCCTCTTCCTCTGTGTCCGATTGTCCAGGCTATCAGCTAGCCCTGCAGATGTAGTTTATGGCTCCAGCTGTAAAGAATCACCCCTCTTTAAAGGAGTTATAGTAGATCAAGGCCCACACCCGATGAGATCCGTCACACCACACGAGTTCCTACTATCTGAAAACCATCCTGTATTGTGATTGGGGAGGGGACCGAGCCTGAAGCGGAAGATTCTAGGAATGACTCTTTGTACATCAAAGTTTTTACAATTATGTGTCACATTAAAAATATATAGCACTCCAACAAAGTAGTAGGAATATAAAACTTTAATAACATATAAATATATACAACAAAACAAAAACAGTAAAAACATTTAAACAACGAAGAGACCGTGGCAATTTCTTTTGAATTCCTGAAGAGGACATGTTACTAGTTCTTTCAAATTATGAAAATTCAGAAGATGTTGCCTGGGGGTGGGTCGTCAGTAGCAGTCTGTTGTGCGAATAGTTCCAAGGCAGCAGAACGCGCTGAAATCTAGATGGCACGAAAGTGATGTCTAGTAAGTTGCCGCCCAACAAATAACGGCGTGGGGCGCCGCGGGGGTGAGTGAGTCCAGTAGGCACCACAGCTATTCTTACCGGCATTGCAGAATTACTGCTGGGGACAATGCCTGTGCTGTAGCAGGGTCACAGCAGAAACAAAAAGGATTCTGTTGAAGATGTTGTTGGTTTTCAATTTGAAAACAGTTCTGGTGTCAACTGCTATGGTAATGTAGTGGTTAATGTTTTGTTTTCTCTAGAAAATGTAAAAGAGGGGGAGGCAGTCCAAAGTTCCGTTAAAAGGGCAAAGGAAAGGATCGGTGGTTTGAACTATCACTCAAAAAGGGGAGGGGGTGCAACAATTTTTCCTACCGGGTCACACTGTGCTTTCACCGGAACTGAGGTCTGCAGGATTCTAGTAATTCAAAGTGAGGCTGGCGCCAGCATGGGAGCGCCGACGTCCCGCGGATACAGTTTCGTCACTCCACGGGCGATCATGGCAGTCATTCCCCATCGGGGGTCGGAGACTCCCGCGGCTCCTCTAGAATCTTCAAGGTCGTGGAGGACTACGGTGGTGGAGTCAACCAGTGACCGGGCCATTTCTTCATGCTGGGCCCGCTCTTGCCAGGTCGATCGCCATTTTGAGAGTTCGGCAGCTACCGGCGATCGCGGGGTCACATGAGCGGACGGGCTCCACCCTGCCGGGCGAGACGTTGCAGCATCGCCACAGTGGACGAACCCTTTTCGGGGCGCCTGGAGCGCTGAGGGTGCAGCTGGGAAGCCTTCACCTGAGGAGGCGGGAGAGGCCTGTTCGCACCGTCTCTCCCTCCCAGTGCACCCCACGGCGCCCCACTTGACATTTGTTATGGCCGGTGGCGATGAGGACGGGGGGGGGGTCGGAGGCATGTGCAAGACATCCCCCCCAGTGTTGTCAAAGCCATTTTTGAAGAAAGAAGTGGTGCCTGGCGTGTTGCCGCTGCTATTACGAAGGAGAAAAGAAAAAATGTCCCGTCCGTCTTTGGGCCGGGCTTCCGGTGGATGTCGGCCGGACGCCCCTGGCTCTGGCCCCATGAACGGGTTCCTTGGTTTATCGGCTGCAGCCGGATCCCGTCGGCCTCGGCCCCCCGACCGTTGGTGGCCGGACCGGAAGAGCATGTGGCGGGACTACCTGAAACTCTCAAAGGCCACCGCGGCCGGACTGGGAGAGAGAGGGGAGGGTCGAGGAGACATTCCCCCCCCTGCAACTCTTCAGCGTTGTAAAGGCAATCCCCTGGCCGGGTCCCGCTGGCCTCGGCCTCTCCTCCGGCTACACCCTACATTAGGATCTCCTGGCCGAGGCGTGGCAGCAGGACCCGCCTTATATGGGCTGCTCCCGGCTGGGCGTAGCCGCAACCCTGCCCCACCTTGGAAGTTTCCAGAGTGGGGGCGGATGTTCTACTGACTTGCATTTTCCCTAGTCTATCGATTTTTTTGGCGTGGCAGGCGGTGGGACAGCGAGGGGTGATTTGGTTTCTCTTACTGTTTTTCTGGTCTCTCACCACTGGCATATTTCTAACGTTTTCTTGTTTCTAGGACATTAATAGGTTTTATCATTACATTATGTTATCGTTTCTTTGTTCGTTGTTTAATAAAAGTTCATGTTCATCAGTGGCCTACTGATTTTCGTTTTCCTATTCTTTTCTTCCCAGGTTGTTTCATGCTAAAGTTTCTGTTAACAGGATACAGTGATCACTTCGTTATTATTGCATATGTCCTTTTCACTAGGGGTGCTCTCTGGTCGGGCCAGATGACGTATCTCTAGTAAATGGTCCGGGTGAAACAGGTGCATCAATCAGTGGGGAGTAGATAGGCATGACAGATTACAACGGGGGAGAAAGGTCCGCATTACGTACCCTTTCACTATTTGCAAAGATTTTCCTACGTATATTTGCAAACAGGGAATACCTCCAAAAAGAACCAATTCCCAAACAGTCAATGTTTGGGGAAACAATCAATCAATGAGGAACGAAATAGGCACGACGTGTTAAAGGTTTGCGTTACCTACCCTTCACTATCTGCAAAGGGAGAGAGAATATTCCTATTCTTCCTCGTTTGCAGGCAGAGAAGATTCTTAAGAGAACCAACTTCGAACAATTCAATGCTCGATTCAAACAATCAACAAGGGGTACTGTGAACACAAATGAACGCCGCTTATGTACATACACATTGGTATTATCAACAGGTTGTTCCTAATGTTTCTATTTTAGGGAGGTCAAAAAGAGATCCCATTAGTGGCCTACTGATTTTGCTCGATTCCTTTTGTTTTTTTACACGATTTTTCGCTATCTGCAAAGACTAAACAGAGTATTGCGACTCTGTGCTTGTTTGTAAATAGAGAATGAACCAAAGAGAACAATCAATCAAATGGAGAGAGAAGCAGGCACGACGGATTACAACGGGGGCAAAGGCCTGCGTTAACTACCCTTCACTATCTGCAAAGAGAGAGTACTCCTAATAGAAATGAGGGGTGAGGGGCAGCATTCAAAGCAGATCAGTGTGCATAAACACGAAAATGTTTTTACTTACCACGTACTTGACATTCGACAGCTTATGATATTTGCTATTAAAAAACCATTGAAATTCACTGAAAAAACCATAGGTTATAGACCATATATAGTTAGGAATTAGCATTTACAAAACCTTGAAAATTCACTGAAAAAACCATAGGTTATAGACCATATATAGTTAGGAATTAGCATTTAAAAAACCTTATTTTACTCACACAAAACCATTGAAATTCCATATATAGTTAGTTGCACTAACTATATATCGCGCACCCGCAATCCACTGCTGATCATGTCACATATTACATCATTCATGACATGGTCAGTGACATCACTGATGACATCACTGATGACATCTCAAATGACATCACTGATGACATCACTGATGACGTCTCATTTGACATCATTCTTGTGCTAATACGATAAACCTCTTCAGACTCTAATATAACCTTAGATACACTCAGTGTATACAGACACTCACACACTGCCACTCATCCATGGAGTTACTCACACACCCAGTCAGTCATGCAAAGAAACAATCTCACCTCCATTTCTTCAACTATACAGTTATACACACCTTACTTATTGAAACATATACTAACACATATTTACTCTGTTATACAATCCCTGATACAAGTTCACAATGATCGATACAACCACTCACTCATTCAGTGGCTCTCATGCACAGTTATTTATATATGCCAACTCTCACATGTACTGTGTTTTACATATGTACTTACTATGACATGTAGCATTGAGATATCCATTCACTCATCAATACACTCATGCACACAGTCAACTGCCCATGTAGCTGTTTCCACATGCACTCTTGAACTCATACACCTAGTGAATAAACTGCTCACACATCTATGCACAGAGTCACACACCTTCCAGCCACCCCCACACAAACTCAATCTCCCATAGAAATACTTGGGCAACCAATTAATAACACATATAGCCTCTCGTATAGCTAATGATCAACACATGCAGCAGTTTACATCACAACAGACATAATGATGCACAAATTAAGACAGTTTAGTCACTAACCCATGCATTCAGTGAGACACATTTAATCACTCACTCATACAGTCAGTCACGCACCTACTAAATCCTTCATCCAGACACTTATACATCCACTCATTCTTCAATATGTAAGACATATTTTAACTTTACAGAAACATACAGTCACTGGATGTTGTCATCAGTGATGTCATCAGTGATGTCATTTGAGATGTCATCAGTGATGTCATCAGTGATGTCACTGACCATGTCATGAATGATGTAATATGTGACATGATCAGCAGTGGATTGCGGGTGCGCGATATATAGTTAGTGCAACTAACTATATATGGAATTTCAATGGTTTTGTGTGAGTAAAATAAGGTTTTTTAAATGCTAATTCCTAACTATATATGGTCTATAACCTATGTTTTTTTCAGTGAATATATATATATATATATATATACTGGAGAGTCAGCGGGTGATATGGAGGGACAGGTAAATGCTTTCATAGAAAAATTATTTATTTGGAAAAGCATTACTAACAACCATGCACTTTTAATAATTCCAATCAAATGTATTTTTGAAACATTTTGAATTCTATTTTCTAACGGGTTTAATAATGGGGTAGGTTTATTTTTCTCTTTTTTAACATATATTTGGTTGTGGATGTATTGTACTCTCTAATATCTAGGTACAATACAAATATTGTGTTTCTCCTGTTTTTTATTTTATTGCAAGTTTTGATTTCATTGTGTTTCATTTACATTGTCTTTCCTTAAAACTGATTTTCAGTATTTGGTTTAATCCAGATGTGATTTCTCAGTGTTCGTTTTTCTAATAATTCATATACTTCAAAGTATTCTTCTTCCACCTTTCTGTTCTGACTCCTTTCCATTTCAACCAAGTATTCAGTGAAATTGAGGGTTTGCCTTTTGTTTCAATGTTTAAAAAAAGAAGAAAAATCTTTGTGCTCTAAGCTTTGATAACTTTGATCACTTAAAATATCTTGTGCAATTTTGCATGAAATAGGTTCCTCCATTTAATATTAAGCACTGATATTTTCATACTTTCTGAAATGCTTTAAAATTTTTGTCAACATTCGTTCTATCGGGCCTCATTTATGAAAACAGTTGCACCGCCTTGAGACATAATGAATGCGCCGTATTTAATATACGGCACTCCATGTCACAAGGAAAGACAGATACATCAGGAATCTTGACATATCTGTTGGCTCAAATGTTATGCATTGCTGGAGTTGTGTCGCAAGCATGATGCAACTACAGCAGTGCATGGGGTAGGCCTGTGCCTATGACACTGCGTCACACTTACGCCTGCCATGAGGCAGGTGTAAGGTTTTGACGCATTGGCATCCTAGTAGTGTAGCAGTGAAATCTCATAGATTTCACTGCAACACTTCTATGAGGCTTTCTTGTGGGGGAAAATTATACCTGATGCAGGCATAATGAGCGCAGTGCTTTACAAGGTGCTGCATCTGCCTAGATGCATCTCTTTGTAAATATGGCACAACGAGGCGCATTGTTTACGCCACCACTGCATCGTGAAACGCGACGCACCGGTGGTGAAACAGTGTAGCAAGACCTTCATAAATAAGGCCCGACATATTTTTCAGCCATTGGGAATGGACTATCCATATTTCATGTTCAGTTGACTAATTTAAGCATAAAATGTTTATGCTTTAAAATCACAAATATTTTTTTAATTTTGATTTGGGATTTCTTCTTAAGTTGCATTTTCTTTCTGCATTTTAGTATTTGTGTGTTTTTACAGTAAATTGTACCTTTAATTACTGCTAAACACTTATTGGTCATACTTTAAATACTCAAGTTGAGGTTTTTTATTTTATTATGTTTTCAATTTGACGTTGAAAAGAATGTTTCATGCTATTTTACAGTACATTGGAGTCCTCTGGGCGTATTTACAAACCACTTGTGCCACCTGTGCGTCACTTTAAATATGGGAAAATGTGACAAAACAGTGGTGCAAGGAGCCTCTAAACAAGACCCTTCATTTGCAATGAATTGGCATAGGACAGCGCTGCAAGTATTTTGCTGCGTTGCCCCACACCAATACGAAAGGGTCGGAGTGCAACGTATTTACAATGTACAATGCATTCCTGTCCTTTCTGCCTGCGCCGGTGCATACGTTGGTATCTGGTGCCAACAAGGCACCCTTGCACTATAGTGCAAGGGTGTCTTCATTGTTGGCAGGATTGTTTTTGTGCAGGAAGGAATACCTTCCAACACAAAAAAAATACATGGAGGATTTTTCTTCTTACTATATGTGCTGCAGAATGTAGCATACATAGAAAAAAGAGGAGAAATAAATATATTTATCCATGTTACTCCTCCCCTGGGAGGAGTACAGTTTTGACGCATTCCCAGGTTTGCCGATCTTTGTAAATCTGGGAATGTGTCAAAACTCATGAGAATTGCATGGAAAAACCCACTGCAATGCCCATAGAATGCCCCCCCTGATGTAGTGTTGTGATGTCATTGTGGAGAAGTAACTTCCACAGCGGGATGAAGGTAGTCGTCACCTGGATGAAGGACAGCTGACTCAAGCTTATCTCAGTCAAGACTGAAGTTCTTATCCTGGGTTCCTCCCCCACCACGTGGGACAATTCTTGGTGGCACGTAGTGCTCGGAATCCACACAAACCCACAGACTACGCACAAAACTTCGGCATCATCCTGGACTCCTCGCTCTCAATGAACCGCCAAATCACTGCCATCTTGTCTGCCTGCTTCCACATGCTCCACCTCCTTCATAATATCTTCAAGTGGATCCCCACAGGGTCCAGGGAAATTGTCTCCCATGTGCTCTTCAGCAGCAGACTCGACTACATCAACACACTCTATGATAGCACCACTGAGAAACTCCAAAAGAAACTGCAGACCATCTAGAACGCCTCCACCAGACTCATCCTGAACATCCAAAGCCTCAATCACATCACGGGTCATCTGGGAGACTTTCATTGGCTACCTGTTAACAAGAGACACACCTTCAAGCTTCTAACGCATGCCTACAAAGCTCTCCACAATGCCCAACCTGCATACCACAACCACCGCCTCTCCTTCTAAACCCCCACTAGACATCCCTGCTCTTCCAACTAGCCATGGCCATCATCCCACGGATCCGCAAGACCAATGATGGAGCAAGATCCTTCTCCAACCTCACTGCGAAGACCTGAAACTCCCTGCACCTTAGGCAATCACCATCGCTGACGCAATTCAGAAAGGACCTCAAGACCTGGTTCTGCAACTGAATCACAGACCCAGACCCTCCCCCAGCACTTTGAGAACCTCACAGGTGAATAGTCATGCTTTATAAGTCCTTGATTGATTGAGTGTAAGGCAATGCAGTGACTTGTGCTGTGTTGCCTTACACCATATCTACAAGGCTGTGAAAATCCATTCAAAAAGGCTGTGCATGGCCTTATAGATTTGGGTCTGCACTCTGCCCCACCGGAGAATCATGAATAGGGATGCCCTGGCGGCGCAAGGGGCTTGTAAATAAGCCTCTGGGTTTTGAATAGAAATTGAGATTATTTAATCATATTCATGTGACTGAGTTGAAAAGTTTTATATTTTTTTAAGTTGTAAGTCATTTTGACTATAAGTTTAATGCATTTTCTTTTTTGTAGACAAGTTCAGAAACAGTATACCACCCCTCATGCATGCAACTTATCAAAGCTATAATTCATTCCTATTTGCTCTTGGTATCTGCAGTAGACTAGGCCAGCAGGTGTTATGCATGCCGACAGAGGAGTAATGCTTTGCTCCCGATGGAATGTAGCTGTGGAGGATATGAAAAATACACAGCTGCTATACAAGTAGGAGCCTGAGAGCACATAAGGCCTTCAATGACACAGCAGAACCTAGGGGCATATTATCAAGAATGGTGTTAAAAATTATTGCTTTATTAGCTGCAGAAAACTGCCGGTAAAGCTGCGATAATGGGCTGGATAATATACCCTTGAAAATTGCAATGGAAGTCCATGTTCTGGTGTGAACCTGGGCTTCTATTGGTAAATCTCCAGGGCATATTAACTAGCCCATTATCGCCGCTTTAGCGGCAGTTTCCTGACGCTAAAGCAGCGCTAATTTTTAACTCCGTTCTTGATAATATGGCCCCTTAATCCTACATGGAATGTGCCCATAATACTAATATTATGCCCCTTGCCACTAAAAGTATGATTGCTGTAACATCGAAACATGAAATAATACGTGAATGAATTATAGTCTGCACAGCACTAAAAACGACACTATGAGGAAATAATACTCCTGTATTCTGATAGATTTCTTTATTTGAAAGCTATAGAGCGTGGAGCTGTCCCATTTCATTTTCAGTTTCAAGAAAGACAGGACATCAGCCAACATATACAAATTCAAACAAGCATTTGCAATGCAATAGGTCTCGCATCAGTAAAGTTTGAGCTATTGGTATTGTAAATGACACATTTTTTATTTATGTGTTGGTTTTGAAAATAGCAAAATTAATAGCTTTGTCATGTACAATGCCAATAGTTATAACTTTCGCAAATGTGACACCTATAGCATTTGTAATGCAATATGTGTTGTATTTACGTGACTTAGATGTAATGATATTACAAATAACAATGGCTTTTATTTTATTTTATTCTTAAATAAAAGTTATTGTAATATATAATGGCAATAGCTTAAACTTTTGTAAATAACTTTTGTGAAGATTATGTTCAGTGTATTTTATTGTGACGAAAATCCAAGAACAGAAGTGAAATATTAACATCTTTTTGTGACATTTGTAATAAAGCTTGAAACATTGAGAGAACATATTTGAACTAGTTGTTGTTGAATGGTTGCACAGATTGATGCTGCGGTGGCGCTGAGTGATGTTGTGGTGGCAACGAGTGATGCTGAGGTAACGCATAGTGATGTTGTGGTGCCCCTGAGTGATGCTGTGGTGGTGCTGAGTGATTCTGTGGTGATGCGATAGATAGAGTGAGGGCGATAGATAGATATACAGATAAATAGAGTGAGGGCGATCGATAGATAGAGTGATGGCGATAGATAGAGTGAGTGCGATAGATAGACAGATAGATAGAGTGAGTGAGGGCGATAGAGTGAGGGCGATAGATAGAGTGAGGGCGATAGATAGATAGATAAATAGAGTGAGGGCGATAGATAGATATAGTGAGGCGATAGATAGATAGCTAGTGAGATAGAGTAAGAGCGATAGATAGAGTGAGGGCAATAGATCGCTAGAGTGAGGGCGATAGATAGATAGAGAGATAGAGTGAGGGCGATAGATAGATAGAGAGATAGAGTAAGGGCGATAGATAGATAGTGAGGGCTATAGATACATAGATAGAGAGTGAGGGCGATAGATAGATAGAGTGAGGGTGATAGATAAATAGATAGATAGAGTGAGGGTGATAGATAAATAGATAGAGTGAGGGCGATAGATAGATAGATAGATAGATAGATAGCGATAGATAAATCGATAGATAGATAGAGCGAGGGCGATAGATAGAGTGAGGGCGATAGATAGACAGATAGAGTGAGAACGATAGATAGAGTTAGGGTGATAGATAGATAGATAGATGGATAGATAGATAGATAGAGTGAGGGTGATAGCTAGCTAGATAGAGTGAGGGCGATAGATAGATAGATAGATAGATAGATAGATAGATAGATAGATAGATAGATAGATAGATAGATAGATAGATAGATAGATAGATAGATAGATAGATAGATAGATAGATAGATAGATAGATAGATAGATAGATAGATAGATAGATAGATAGATAGATAGATAGAGGGCGATAGACAGATAGATAGATAGAGGGTGATAGACAGATAGATAGATAGATAGATAGATAGAGTGAGTGCAATAGTTAGATAGAGTGAGGGCGATAGACAGATAGAGTGAGGGCGGTAGATAGAGAGATAGATAGATAGATAGATAGATAGATAGATAGATAGATAGATAGATAGATAGATAGATAGATAGATAGATAGATAGATAGATAGATAGATAGATAGACAGATAGAAAGATAAAATGAGGGAGATAGATAGATAGACAGATAGATAGACAGATAGAGTGAGGACGATAGATAGGGTGAGGGCGATAGATAGATAGGTAGATGGATAGATAAGATAGAGTGAGGGCGATAGAGTGAGGGCGATAGATAGATAGATAGATAGATAGATGTGTGTGTGGTTGTGGTTGTGTGTGGTTGTGTGTGTGGTTGTGTGTGTGGTTGTGTGTGTGGTGTGTTTGGGGTTGTGTGTGTGTAGTGTTTGGGGTTGTGTGTGTGGTTGTGGGGTTTTGTGTGTGGTTGTGGGGTTGTGTGTGTGGTTGAGTGTGGTTGTGTGCTTGCTTGTGTGTGTGCTTGTGGTTGTGTGGTTTGTGTGTGTGGTTGTATGTGTGGGGGGTGTGTGTGTGTGTGGTGTTGTGTGTGTGGGGGTGTGTGTGTGGGGCGTTGTGTGTGTGGGGGGTTGTGTGTGGGGTTGTGTGTGGGGTTGTGTGTGGGGTTGTGTGTGTGTGTGTGTAGAGTTGTGTGGGGTTGTGTGTGTGTCTGGGGTTGTGTGTGTGGGGGGGTTTGTGTGTGGGGTTGTGTTTGGGGGGTTTGTGTGTGTGGGGGTGTTGTGTGTGTGGGGGGGTTGTGTATGGGGTTGTGTGTGGGGGGGTTGTGTGTGGGGTTGTGTCTGTGTGTGTGGTTGTGTGTGTGTGGGGTTGTGCATGTGGGGGTTTGTGTGTTTGGTGGGGTTGTGTGTGTGGGGGTGTGTGTGTGGGGGGGGGTTGTGTGTGGAGTTGTGTGTGTGTGGGGTTGTGTGTGTGGGGGGGGGTTGTGTGTGTGAGTGGAGTTGTGTGGGATTGTGTGTGTATGGGGTTGTGTGTGTGTGTGGGGGGTTGTGTGTATGGGGACGTTGTGTGTGGGTGTGTGTGTGTGCATGCGGGTTTGTGTGTGGGG
Source organism: Lissotriton helveticus (assembly GCF_964261635.1). Taxonomy (NCBI): domain Eukaryota; kingdom Metazoa; phylum Chordata; class Amphibia; order Caudata; family Salamandridae; genus Lissotriton; species Lissotriton helveticus. The sequence goes on along the minus strand of NC_136062.1, from coordinate 55,566,535 downwards.
GGGTTGTGTGTGTGGGGTTGTGTGTTTGTGGTTGTGTGTGTGTGTTTGGTTATGTGTGTGTGTGGCAGAGTTAATTACACTCTTTCACACGCTCAAATTCCTCAATTGATAGTTCTGTAGAAAGATGAAAATACATTCTTAGAAAAAGCCACATTATCCGGAGTAACCTATGAGCAAATCTCGTTTCCAAATACACAAATAAAAAGCAAATCGAGAGTGAAACTATTTAAAGTCGTACAAACAGTTCTGTGACAATTAAGGGAACAAGGGGCAAGGATGTGAGCATTGGTTAAAGGCCAGATCTACCGAATTTGGAACTGGGAGACCCTGTTCGAGTTTCGGCGTCGGCTCATCATCATCTGATTGTGGGCAAATCACTAAACTGCCCGAGCCTCAAACAAAAGGATGTGTCCTTGTGTCATGTAACTGGTGCTTGTGTGAAGCGCTCGAATACCTTCGGGTCGAATTTGCTTTACATAAAACTGCAAAAAAACAGGCCAAACTATTTCTTTGTTTAAATCCCAAAATGAGGGGAGAGAGAGCATGTGTATTTGTGTGTGTGTGAGATTAGTTGGTGGAAAAATACACTAAGCCAGAATGTTCTACATTCCTTGCGATGTTTCATGGAACATTGCCAAAAGATGATGTCACTTCCTTGAAAGTTACAGCAGTTTCATTGCTATCATTCTATTTGTCCTGCCTCATACATTTCTAGGCCCGCTTCTGAGATTGCCCTTTAAGGGCTGTGGCATGGGTGACCAGCCTGCCGTTTCTGCTAGTGCCGGGCCTCACATTGCATCACATATTCGGCCAAAACCGCAGTGTAATTAAATGAAGCATGTTCTACTCATGGAGTTCGCACAGATCACTGCAAGGCCTTCTCTGGTATGTGATGCCGGATCAGCGCGGGAGATGTGTGCCATAGCTTCCAATGAGTTTCACAATTCACTGTAAACACATGTTAACGAAATGTGAGCATACTTCGCAATGAGGGCACTGGTGTACCTTTGCAGTGACGATGGCCACATCTGCTCTGCACTACGCTGTGGCCATATCTCAAAATAAAGGATGCTCACATTTCCAGACTTGGAGCCTGATGTACCAAACATGTTTCCCCAAAATACAGGCTTCGCGGGAGCTGTGCATCTATAATAGGCCTGCGTGGCTGCAGGCAGAATACAATTAGCCGTGCACTGTGCAGTTGAAATCCCGGGGGCGGGGGCACTCTAATTACCGGGCCCGTGTGCACGGGCACCAGAGCTGCTAACGAACCCTACGAGGGGCTCCAGTTCCGAGGCGCTAATGAGGCCACTGTGTGCAGAGAGTGGCACTCCAGGACGGCCACTGTGCAGACATCCTCGGGGGCGCACAGTGCGACACACGGCGGGAAAAATGGTTTGGGGCAAGGACCAGGCGCTATAGGGCTTCAAAAGCAAACAGAATATGGATAATTGTGACAAAAAGTGACGTAGTGCTACTTGGGTAAAAGCGTCAGGGGGTCCAAAGGGTACACGGACCAGAAGAATAAGGCACATAAGTAGAAAAAAAAAAACATGAGCCAGGGAGCATAGCAGAGGGGAACAGAGAATGGCGGGCATGGAGAGTAGGCGCTATAAAGACCAGGAAGTAAAGTGGGGTCCACAGGTGCGAAGCAGCATAGGAACAATCGGAGCAGAGGGTGGGGCAGGGGAGCCAGTCCGCATAGGCAGAAGGAAACAAAAGGACAAAGAGGAAAGGCGACCTGAGATCATGGGACCCAAGCAGCGGAGGGACGAAGGACGGCGACTGCTTTAAGGTGTAGGGCACAATTACAAATAGGCAGATGCTTCCGGAAGCATAGGATTAATGGACACAAGCGCACAGAGGGAAAGGCATCGGGGACAAGGAAACACAGGAGGCACCGTGACACGCTGGCTGGAATAACAACAAGCAAAACAAGTTAAACAGGTTTTAAAAGGAGACACGGCCTCCGGCCGTGAAACTGAAAGTACGGCCGGGCGGCCGTGAATAATTAGGTGGTGACAAATGCGCTGGGAGGGCTGCCTTTGATGTGGTAATGCGAGGCAGGCAGGCAGGCGGCTGGTGGCATTGTGCACGCGCTTTTTAGGGCTTGCGCTTGCGCAATGACCTAAAAAGCACATGCACTCAAAGGAATCGCCAGTGGAATCGCCAGTGGTGGTTAAACACTGGATAAGCCCCTATAGAGCTTCCAGCTGTGCACATGTGCACAGCAGGCGAGCCCTAAAAACTCATTGTGAGATTCAGTGAGATACCTGATTTTAATTGATACTGTATATATTTCATGTGCTGTTTTTAGGGCTCGCATTGATAATGATGCACCCGCTGGAACTGATTGTATTTGTCACACAGAGCAACGACGAAACTGCAGCAGAAGTAGCTATGAGCGTTCATGTGGATTTCAACTTTGCCCACCGTGATGTAATTTTCTTTAACTTTGGCCTATGCACTTGCATGCTTACATATAACAGTGGGGGGTGGGGGGAGGGTGTTAGAAATACAGGCTCTATACACAAAACAGGCTTGTTGCAAGTAATTCTTTAGGTCCTTCCTGGAGATGAATGGTTTCTATCTGTACATTTCAAGGATATTCTGCATGGCTGGTAGCTGAAAATGAAAATAGCTGCATCACCTCTCAGAGGCTCACAAATGAAACCAGGAATACAATCTGACCCATGCACTCCTCTGGGGAATTCTGGTACGTTGCTGGCAAACCATTCCGCATACCTGCTGATTTTTTTAACATCCAGATTGCACATGAGCAAATCTCCCCCATCCACGTTTAACTGAAGATAGTGGCGGTCAATGGTCAGAGCATATTCATTTTAATTATTCTTATCCAGAGTCAGAAACCAGTAATCCATCAATTGTATGTTTATCTTGAAAAGCATCTATGACCTTTAAGAATATTTCAGACCATAATTAGGAAGTGGGTTGGAGTCATCCCTGCGGTTTCGGAACCGACAGTCCTGCAAGGTTCGGCATCCTAACCCAGGACAATAATGTATATTTGTCTAACCCCTCAATAATAAAGATTCCTGAGAAGAAGATTTGTCCTTACTTTAAAGCTTTAAATTATTCTGTCATGGCCTGGAATGGCTGGCCATCTGCCTCAGGTGGTTGCTGTTTATAAGGACTCATACTTCTCATATAAGGCCTTACGTCGCCTTTGCATCACTTTTTTGGGACACTGCCGAGGCGCAAACAATGCGCCACACTTCGCCATGTTTACAAAGTGACACATCTAGGCAGATGCGTCATTATACCTACGTCAGGTAAGCAGGGTGTGCATTCCCCCATAAAAAAGGCTCATATAATTGGCGTAGCGTAATCTAGGGAGATTTCACAGCACCATTTCTACGAGTTCTCTGCATCAAATCCTTACGCCTGCTTCACAGTAGGTGTAAGGACTGACTCAGGTCCTTTCACATGGGACTCACCCATGTGTAATGACATAATGCTGGAGTTACATGATTTCTGACACACTCCAGCAATGTGTCATTACTGTGCCACCAGATACATCAGGATTACTGATGTATGTGGTCAATCGTTGCAACATGGAATGTCGTACTGTAAATACGACGCATCCAAAGCGTCACAAGGAGGCCACAAGGAAAAGTGTTGCATCACTGTTTTCAACCAGCGATGTGACACTTTGCATAAATGAGGCCCTTGATGTCAAATACCACTTCTACACACAGCACTTATGAAATTGCTTTAATAGGTAGGTGTCTCTCACTCACAAGGCACTTTATACATGCATTAGTGTTTTTGAGTTACAAGGAGCTTTGTGGACTGGATGCTCTAGTTTGAATAAAACTACCACAACAGAGACCTTAGCAGAAATCTAAAAATAATTCCTTTGTTGGTTAGCACAAACCAGAATGATCTGACAGGTCACTATTTCAATGCGGAAGCTATGATAAACTGATAGATGTTTAATAAAATAAAGTGTCGTAAAATGCAAAAAAAACTATGCCTGGTGTTACACAAAATAAAACCTTCGTGTTTGGTGCTGCAAAATGTGCTAATCCATGCAACAGTATCCCGCAGGGCCCCTGTATTGGTCAAAAACATCCATATGCATCATGCAGTTGTGAAGACTCAGAAATAGTAATTTCATATTCTATACAAAACCAAAGCAAAGCATTGATTAGGTATTTATGATTAAAATGCAAAGCACACATACTGCTGTATTCATTAAGTACTTCCAGGGTAAGCACAGCATTGAGTGACTGAAGTGGGGCACAATGCCAAATGTGGTCTGAATTCTTTTTTCAGATAGATGAACCTCTGACTTCATGTCGCCCTCATCAAGCAAAACTATATAGTCATTAAGATGTAGTAACCATACACTTCATATATTAAAACTTATATTGCATATTATGTTTCACAAATCAGGAAGGGTTCTCGTGTTCCATTTTACACAGCAATTCTTGCAGCGCTCTGAACAAAAAAGCTTTAATAATTGGCACAAGATGCTGCTTTATTTAACATAATCCATCCATTAAAACTTCAGTGACCTTCTTGCATATAGCTGTTTTAAAATAGGCTAAAGAAAAAGCAGGAACAGCACTGTCTTCAAGACACCAAGACCCTCATTACGCAAAGTGCTGCAGTGGCACAACGGGCATGTGCACCCACTTTCAGCACCCCCCTACATCCCACATCACCACTCCTGGGGGTACTTTGGTATGACAGAAAGGGCCGGAGATGCTGGCTCAGCCCCTTCTGTAATACAGATAGAGCTGACAAGAGTGTTGCAACAAGGCTATCCTAAAAGGGCAGTGCTCATTTGCATTGTGGGAAACTATTTTTGAGTAGTGGCCTTTCCATTGTAAACCACAGCTTACTTTTTCACATAACATGTAGTCAGAGAAAAAGCTGGCCAACAATTTTTAAAGTTCAACTCGAACAGAAGAATCATGTGTGACAGCTCACAAATGACGAGATGTGTGATTTCTATGAAAAATCAAATAGGTAAGTCATCAGCCTTGCACCTGCCACTGCTCTGAGCATTGGAAGAAGCCATCTAGCACACACTAAAGGTTCATTTCCAAAAGACAGGGCAATTGACCGCTGAAACAGAACTGACATTTACACAGACATGGAGGATGGAGTCAGAAGACTTAACCATGGAAGTAAGATACTAGCTGTGGTTCCAAAATAATGATAGTCAAAATCCAGAGCCCACATTTTGAAGAGCTTCTGAATAAACAAGATCTACAGGCAAAACGTATTTTTGTCTACCACTTGTCTATGCATGGAAAATACCAAGAGGCTTTGAGTCAATCAATATTTGCTACTGAGACCACTTTGAAATACACTGAACTAACGGGAACTACACACCACATCACGTTTTATCCAGCACCTGAATAAATATGATCGCATCACCCCACACTAATTTAATTTCATTGCCTTCCCTTCTTCTAAACTAGCTACATCCTTTACAAAACCTTCACTATCAGCACCCCTAGCCCTCCCTCCTTATCATGCATACAAGCTCACCGTCCTTGGTGGTTCTAGGCACACCGACTGCAAGGACACCATTACCCTGGGGCGTTGGCTCATCTGATCCCTGATGTCCTCAGCCTCTTACAAGCCTTGAGCTCCTATACAAATGAGAGAGTGTACAACTGGCAACACCATAGCTCTAAACAACCCCAACTCAGTGTTCAATATTGGGCTCTGCAACTAAATCCAGCTATTATGGACTTTATGCTCACCTAGTAGGAAGAGTTTTCAGAACATACTAACAAGGAGACTAAATATACACTGCGTTCACAGAGCTAGAGAAATTCTGATTAAATGTAACACCAAGGGCCTCATTATGATGTCGGTCGGAAAGCATTCAGACCAACTTGGTGATGGAATGGTTTCCGCCCGAATCAGATTCCTAAAGTCAGAACGACCGATTACGATGCTTCTGAACTCCGTTCGGTCGGACTCCCATTTACTTCAATGGGAGCCTGAATTCCCGAACAACAACGCAGGCTTCCACTGCAAAACGCTGCGATTTCGGAACACCTTGCACCCTGTGGTGGGCACCCCATGGCTCCTGACACACAGTGCAAAGTTGGAAAGACGGGACCCATGGGTACCCCCACGGCCCCCAACCGGATGTCTCCCAGTGAGGGGGGGCCTGCTATGGGCCCCCAAAGTAGGTTTCCAACAGCCCATCCTTGTCTGACAAACTGAGTTGGAACGGCTGTCTGAATCCAACACCGTAATGCATCAATCGGAAATGCCATCCTTAGAGCCCTACGAGTCAGCTCCAACTCACTCGGTTCCTCCGAATGCCTGTCAGAACTAAGTCGGAAAGACCGAACGGTTACCTACTATCGTAATCAGTTGATCAGAAATGTTTCTGAGTCGTTCAGAAACCCGGGTCCCAAAATAAATTTGGATAAACCAAATGCCGTTTTGAGCCTTTCTGACTGACATCATAATGAGGCCCTAGGTTGAAAAGTGCCATTTAAAGTACACCAGAAAAAGGGACTACAAATAAATGAGCATGTGATGTAGACGTACATATCTCAGTAGGAACGAGAGAGGCAGGACATTCTTTCAGAAAAAAGAATAAACATCACAGAGAAGAGTTGAGAGACACTACATTGTATGCACTCACCAGTTTACTGAATAACCAAAAGTACCCAGAGGCCAAGGAATTAATGAATTTTAAAATCTACAAAAAACTACTGCAGACTTCAGGTGAATAGAGACAGCATTGTGTGAAAGAGGAAACAGAGGGTCAGGAGTAATAGTGACAATGTTTTCACACAAAGGGGCGTAAAATGATCATTAAATCTTCCAAGCAGAATTTTGGAAACAAATTGCAAAATAGAAAATGCATCTAAAATGCAGCATGGGAACAGTAGTGCTGAAAAAGCAATTGGTAACACTTGAGACTATCCAGGACCACATGTCATGAACTGGCAAATGATGGCCTAGCCAGATAGAATTTCAAAAGGTGTCTGAATAGAGGCACAGATACAACTCAACACCCCAAGGGATGATTGAGAGTATCATCAAAAGACACTGCAGAGCATATCCCAGGTCACTAATGGAGATTTCCAAAGTGATGTGCCTCAAAATCTGATAGCTCTAAGGCTGAAAGGCTGAAAGGAAGAATACAAACAGCATTAACAACCACTTATTAAACCTCAACACTGGCGGCAAATAATGCAGTCCAGACAGACACCAACCCTTTCCCTTACAAGTCAGATTACTGGTGTAAACAGACAGATGGTTTGAAGTGGATAGTTACAAACATAATGCCCTATGGAAGCCCCTCTATTTTGGGACATTCCAATATCAATCACCTATCATCTAAAGAGCATCAAAGACAACTAGGAAATGTTTTGTGTGTTGTGTTATACAAAAATTAAGTTAGCAGATGTTACCATATAAATCTTCACTTGTGTTGGATTTTCTACAGATTTTATTTCTGAACAGGTGGTGAAAGTAATGTTATGTTATGTCTATTTGTAAAGCATACTATAACCTCAAGGGTAGCCTGCCACCGAGTAGTGTGTGTGCCAGGCCCTGCATATAGTTGGTTGGTTAATTTAAGAAACTTCTTCTTGTTGAATTCAAGAAAAGAGGAGGAGGCCATTTCATGCTTTAGTAGCATTGTAAGAGAACACCTGTCTCCCTGATCTACTTCTGTGTATGAATGGAATGGGTGCAAAAGGGGATGTGTGCGAGTAGGAGTCTTGCAGAACAGAATTTTCTGGGTGAATGGTGGAAGGGGAGAAGCAACTGTTCAGGTAGGTGGAACCGAAGTTTTGTAGTAACTTGAAGGTGTGTGTCAGGAGTTTCAAATTAGCGAGTTTGTGTATCAGTAGCTTGTTGAGTTCAATGGGGACCAAGTACAATATTGACCTCATAGACAATTGTGAGACCCAACTCTTAATTTGCTAAAACCTATTGAACATATTGCTTCTCCTGATCCAGTAATAATTTCTCTAACGCTTCCATAGAAGGTGGTGCTTCTCCCTACCGGAAAACCACCTAATAAAGAAATGAGGGCTCAGATGAGTTAACTCTTCATATTGAGCATTGCTGCATAGAACGTGCTATCGGACTACATCTCACTTCCTGTGGTGCAAGAGGCAAGAATGTAGAGTTCAGTGTAATAGAAGAATGGCATATACATTTGGACCCTTTATACTTGCTAGCACATCATAATAAAAGAGTCAGACATTTAGACTATTGGCAAGCATTACTTCCGTCACCCTTTTGTGTTTTATATAACGCCTTAAGTGGTCAATGTAATGCCTAATCCTGGGCGTAGTTCGCGAAGTAGCGCTATGCGTAGCTACGAGAAGTGCACTTCACACTACGCGAGTTGATGATGCCTCTCGAAGTTGAAATCAACCTGAGGTTGCTTGTTATCCCTCCTGGAGGTCCTTTCCTGGCAGTTCGGCATGGACAGTGCCCATTAGGAGCCCATTAGGAGCAGGATCAGAAATGATTTGCATAATGCAAGCCGCTGTGTAATGTATGAAAAACGAAATGCTGCTGAGAGGGATTGCCAGTGTTGTAAACCATTTGCAAGCATTCCTCCCATCGCCTTTTCTGTGTTTTACGTAATTTACACTATAGTCTTGTTATCCAGATGGTCCCGATTGTCAAAGGGATTAGAAATAGAAATATTTTGACAAAGATACCTAACAGAGATAACAAATAATGTACGATGTGTATGAAAACAAAATGCTGTGGTTGGAATAGAAGCTGTGGGGTGAGAAGATTTCAGAGGTGGCACAGTATAAAATCACATCTAAGATAATCCCAGAAGATTGCACAACTAATTATTTTTGCTGGATGCGTTTTGGAATAATTACATATTGAAAGTCTGCTCCATTGACTTATAGAGAAAATAGATATATATGTCAGCAAGCTTATTGATTCAATTAGAGCACAATGGGGCATATTACCAACCAATAGAGATAATTTTTGTCTCTAACTTGTTTAGAGACAAAGATTATCGCCGCAAATCGGCGATTTTTATCGCAGATAAACCTTGCTATTAGCAAGGTTTATCGCAAATGCGATAAAAAACGGCCGCAATGCATCAATATCGCTGAAAAGTCAGCGATATTCATGCATTATCGAGCAAATGCTCTTAGCCATGTTATCCACCTCCCATTGGATAACATGGCTAAGAACTGCTCAGGGCAGGTGTTAGCTTTTGGAGATATTCGCGCTTAGCGCGAATATCTCCAATAGTTGGTAATAGGAGATAGCGATGTTAGCGACTGTTTCCAGTCGCTAACATCTTGGCACGCCCACTTTGCATGTCATTAGTGATAAATATCACTGACATGCAAAGCGGGGCCCAAGATGGTCGCTATCTCCTATTAGCTGTCGCTAACTGGTGTTAGCGACAGCTTGGTAATAGGGAGATAATTTTATCTCCGCTTTCTTGGCTTTTAAAGCCAAAAAAGCAGAGATAAACCCCCTTGATAATATGCCCCTACAATCGGCAAAAGAGAACTGTCCATTCAGTGTACATAGCCTGGCAACATGATTCCGTTTTTGTTTCTGTTATTAATTGTCCGATGAATGTACCCTGTGTTGCCTGTGTTGTGGTGGTTTTCTAGTTTGCGAGAGATTAGTTTTAAGTAGCAATTTTCCTATCACTATAAGGCCCACTTATTTCATCATGGGTATAAATTTATATGTTTAAACCTAAAACACGCACTATTACAAACAGTATCACTTACATTGTATTTCCCGGTTCCCTGTGCTTGTATGTTGAAATCCGACCAGATCATTTGACAGACTGAATCATGCCTGTCAATATTGAGGAATTAGCACGTTTAATGCCAAACCGCTGGCAATTTCATGTAAGTATGGCAGTGTACAGCAGCCATCAATAACATTGTTGGTGTCATAAACGTTTATGTTTCAGATTTCTGAATTGGATTTCGATACTGCCTAGCACTCATAATGACAGCCGATGAAGACAGAGTAATCGTTCAGAATATTACTCATCTAATTGGGAAGGAATCACAAACCAAAATAAAGTATATATTCCGGATATAGATAATGAACCTTCACATCTTAAAGCTCAGAAGAAGCCACGTTTACTGTGCATTTTAGGTTTAAGTATGTAAATGTATACTCATGGTAAAATAAGTGTGTTTTACAGTGATAGCAACATTGTCAACCCGGGCCAAAGAGGACTAGGATCCTGATCTAGTGAACGCCGTCCCATCAGGGTAAAATATCTCCAGATTCAACCCCGAGGGCCGTAGAAAAGGCAGTCTGGCAATTATAGCACTAGACATGTTTTACAGTATCTTAAAGGCTGTGGCTATGAGCACAGAGGACTCCAGGCAGGTAGTCCATTGTAGGCTCTAATTCTCTGTTAATGCCACCTTCTTGGATACTCTAGTTACTTTCCCTGAGCTCTGGAGGCCCTGGAGACATTCATGGTGCACAATCACTAACATTTTGGGGGATTTTAATTTTAATGACTCCTCATGTAACCACACTGCCTCCCTTTTTGAATTGATGTCCAACTTTAGTTTTACCCAGCGGGTACTCTTCCCCACACATTCTGCCGGACATACCCTTGATGGCCTATTTACAAATAACAATGACCTATCTATTGGCTGTGGCCCTTAGTTGGGATGACCATCAAGCAATCACATTTACAATCTGTCTCCTGAGGCCCACACCTGGGACAACCATGGATACCCCATAACTAATAACTAGTAGAAATGTGAGCAATATCACTTCTGAGAGCCTAGGACAAGCGCTTAACCTTACCAGAGCCAGACCTGACAACTCCTCTGTATATTCTACAGAAGGTTAACAAGCATGGACAACGCTGCTCTGGTTACTATCTCCCCCTTAACTCCTTCCACCCTCATGACGAGCTCAGCTCGTCATGAGTTACGCCTGTCGTACGCTCATGACGAGCTGAGCTCGTCATGTAACGCGGTTTTTCGCAAATGTTAGCGCACAGCGGGAAAACCCGCAGCACGCATGGGGTTAAGGATAAAAAAGTGACCAGAAGTAAACCATCTGCATCCTGGTTCTATGAAGAACTCATGGGCATTTTGACAAGATTGCCATAGACAAGAGAGGAAATAGAAGGCTAATTTTAGCCCAGGGGAAAAAGAGAAACATAAAGCCCTCCTACTGCACCACAAACAAGCCATCACATTGACAAAATTGTCTTTTTTCTCAGAGAAAATTAGGTACACCAACAATTCCTCTAAGCTACTTTTCAAAGTAGTGAAAGAATTGTACAGTTCCTCATCTCAAGTTGGTCTGAAGTCATCCCAAGGCTTCAGTGACAGGATAGTACCATTCTTCCTGTACAAAATTCTGAATATCTATTCAGGTTCCAATCTACCTTTAAAAAGTGAGTCTGTTCCTGAAACTGCTTCCTGGAACTCTCAGGCCAATCAGCTCTCGGATCCCCCCCCCCTATTTTCCACAGCAAACAAAAGACTTGATGCGGAGCATAAAATCAGGTGCTTCATCCGATCCCTATCAACAAATCTTCAGCTTGCCCCAGATCTGGATGCCGACTTCTTGCAGAATGTTTTCACTCTCACCCTTCAATCTGGAATATTTCCGGCACCCTGGAAGGAAGCAATTGTAACCCTGCTTCTAAAAAACCCTAATGCGGATCCTGAAGATCTGAAGAACATCCAGCGATATCTCTGCTGTCAGCTCCAGCCAAGATACTTGAAAAATTAATCAACCGTAAATTGGTCACATTTATTTAAACACATAACATTCTGGACCCTTCAAAGAATGGTTTCAGAAGTGGCACAGTATTGAATCTTCCATCATTGTGGCTGCAGATAGTATCTGTCGCCAGGTGCATCAGGTGGGGAGGCCAGCTTGGTTATGCTTGACTTGTCTAAAGCATTTTGTACCGTCTCACCTGGATGGATGGTCCAAAGCCTGCCGAAAGTCAATGTATGTGGTACCGCCCTGAAGGTCCTCCATTCTTTTCTGACCAACAGAGTACAAATTGTCAGCTGTGGGGGTTTCGGGGTGAAAGATTTTAATCTTGCATGTGGGGTGCCCCAGTGCTCATCTCATTCCAAATACGGCTGCTCGACTTGTCCTCAACATACCCAGATGTCTCTCAGTTAGAGACATGATCTGCTCTCCTCTCTGTCTTCCAGTCAGAAAGAGGATCACTTTCAAGGCTCTGCTTGGTCTTCCTAGCCCTGCATCAGAAGGGACTCAGCCAACGTACTACTATCTTTCTCTGGTACACGCTTAGCAGGCCTCTCTGATCTTCCTTCCGTAAGAATGTGATAATTTCCAGACTTCTGATGGCCAGATGGGGAGGCCCTACATTTCGGTGGCAGTGGCCAAACTATGAAACAACTTGCCTGCTCGCATTGCTGAAGCAGTTTTGCTGACCATTTGAAAAAAAAATGTGAAAACATGGCTTTTCTCCACTTAATCTTACTAGTATCTCTCGGTCATTTTTAGAATGGGGCAGAATGATGTCCCTCAGCACTTTGACACCTCTGGGTATAGTGCACTAAAAATACTCTTTTCATTTTATTTAATTTATTTTCATTTTGTTCAATTTTGTTTGTAATATTTAATGGTTCGTTGAAGCGCTGCAGTCTTCTTTGGAAGGTTTTCAATCTGGCAAAGTGACACTGTCCTGCTGTTTTCTTTTGTAGGAATCATTTTGTTGCATGTATTAGTGACCTTTTTATATTATTTGTTAGTTGGGAAAATGTTTATATTTCTATTAACTATTAATTATTAATTTAATAGGCTGGCAAGAGACTTGTTTGATTTTTTCTTTTGCAGCATTCATGCTAAACACTAATACGTGTTTGTATTATTTATTTAATTAATATGAATTTGATTCTGATAGATTTTTATATTTTCATATCTATTTAATATAATATTGTGTGCTTTAATTTGAAATATGTAAATCTTCCAGTGGACGATAGTTCGATTTTCCTGAAATGTTCCAAAGATTTTCCTGGGTTGAACAAGCACATTCTACTCTTAATGACAAACCAGTTCTTTTTACAACTTTAAATTACCAATCACAGTATTAAAAATGGTCAACATTCTTAAATAGTGTCTGTGAATTATCTTAAATGTTGACAGGTTATGTTTTGAGTATTATTGCCAGGGATTTTTTTGTTGAAGCACTTTCTTTGTAATGGCCAATGATTTGGGAGCACACAATATCCATACAATGCGGCTGTTTTAAGTTGTGTAATTCTGTAGGAAATGAATGAGTCCCCATGCATGTAGGTGATTACAGAACAATGCAGCTGCCATATATTTTTTTTAATTGCCCAGTTAGAGTGGTTAATGCTACTTATATGTGAAAAAATGCTAAGTGGTTGAAATTGATTTTTTTGCAGAAGAGCATCTGGCTGCAAATAGCTTCTGGGCACTCGGTAAAAGGGAAAAATGTAAATATCCATGGGGGTGGGGGGATGTTCGAGCAATGAAGGTATGGGTGAAAGTAAACAATGACGATAGGGGAGAAAAGAAAAACAGGTGGTGAAAAACAGCACATGGAGGGAGGACCAACATGGAGCAGAGGGACCGGGGGAAAGAGAATAGTACTTGAGTGAGAGAATAACAAAGAGAACATGGGGAAGGGGGAAGCATACAACACAGAGAGCAGCACACAAGAGACAAAAAAACATGGAGCATGCTGTGGGTCATGTGTTGGGTAGAGAAGCAACGCACATGGGAATGAGCTACAAAACACATGCATACTCAAGGAGTGCTGAAGGAAAAACGAGAAGTTTCCTAAATGTAAGCTGTGGAAGAATGGAAGCCACCAATCAAAAGGGTGATAAAGAGGGCATCCTCCAAGGGATGGAAAAATGCATGATAGACAATGCAAACCATTGCATAAAAAGCAAGCAAATTAAATTGACAATAAAGCCAACCAACAGTAAAGAGTAAAGGTCGAATTATCTTAGAATGACTACAGGACTGGGAAGAGGAAAACAAGGTTATATCTCATATCCAATACGTTTTTCGTGAGGACCTAGGGACCATCGAACAGAGCTTAAATGTAACTATTAATATAGCGAAGTATACTCGGGTCAATAAGGGTAGGTTGCTTTTAGCTTTTGTGGATCTCGCTGCAGCTTTTGACTGTGTTAGGCACAGCAAGCACTGGGAGATTCTTGAGAGCCTGGGAGTGGAAAAGCAAATTATCCACTTTCTTATACTGTTATGCCAAGGCTAGAGTGCGGTTTGGTCTTAACGGTGAGTGCTCTGCACCGTTCCCAATAAGGAAGGGGGTAATGCAAGGCTGCGTGCTAGTCCCATTTCTTTTTAATATTTAGATCAATGACCTGGGCAAAGAACTAGTCAAGGACTGCCAAGACCTCCCACAAATAGGCGGCCGTCCAATACCTGGTCCCCTATATGCGGATGATGCAGTTGTGATGTCGTGTACTCAAGTGGGACTGCAAAGGGTTTTAAATAGCTTTTCAGTTTTTATGTGCAACCTTGGTCTTAGGGTGAACACCTCGAAACCCTTTATAATGAGGTGTGGTCATGGCAGCCAGAAGTGTAGGGATATCTTTACAGATGAACAGAAGATATGGTTTACTAAGTGATTTTCATATCTTGGTAGACTTTTTGATCAGAATGACACATGGTCCCAAGCGGCGCTCGCTAAGAAATTGGCTTTTTTAAAGACCACAGCTGCCCTTGCTAATTTTTCAAGAAAGTTGTGTAGGAGGCCACCGGTAGAGCTTATACAGATTTATAAGGAAAAATGTGCCTCCACGGCCATGTATGAGGCAGGGGTCTGGGGATTTGTTGATGTGTACCCCTTACAAATAGTGGAAATCGTGTTCTTAAGATATATCCTGGCAGTCCCGAGCAAGATATATCTTTGCATGTTTGCCACTCTGAATTGGGTATACCATACATTACAGACCTTATAAAAATGGAGCCCATTCTTTTATGGCATAGTATTTGGTCATCGACAAAAATCATGCTAAATTAGGACATCCTAAAGGATAGCTTAAAACTGGAAGATGCTCTAACCATCCCATGGCTAAGGTATGTTTGGGACTTCATGCGTGAACTCAGCCATTTAGATTATTATACTGAGCCTAGCACTACGTCCACCATCACAAGAAAAGAGCTACAAAAACAGGGCCTCATGCTATTAGACACCCTTAGAATATCGGCAGAGATCACAAAGTCCACCGTGCTGTCCAACCAAATGATTTTAACAACTTTTAGTATCCAACCATATCTAGTAATGGTAACTGGTGGCTATGATAGGTTTTTATTGGCCAGATTCAGACTTGGGATTTTTCACAAACTTGTAAGCTCCCCAAAAATTAATGGCTGGTCACGAGTAATGCACCTGTGTCCCTGTGATAACCACTCAGAACAATCCACCATACATGTTGTTTTATTTTGTAGATTTTATGCTGAATTAAGGGAAACGTGGATTGTTACCATTTTAAAATCTCTAGGGATCAGACAATGTTGCCCTGCGTTTACTGTATTACAATTTTTGGAAAACGAACACATAGATTGGAGGGTAACAATGTTTTTAAAGAGTGTACTCAGACACAGGAAATGCATCATAATATAAACATCTGGCCTACAAAGACTAAAGGGATAGTGATTCAAATGAATGAATTTTATAATTAAATTATATTTTAAATTCTTAATGTTACTGTGTATTGAATCGTGTTTACAAACTGACAAGGGTTTTTAGAATAAGGGGAAATTCTGGGCGCTCTGCTTGTGTTTAAAGCTTAAGTAGTGTTAAAGCTATGTTTAAGATGGTGGTGCAATAAGGCGAGGGGATAAGCCCTATAACCCCTTAGCGACGTGTGTTGACAGAACAACACACTGGACAAGAACAACAAAAAAGGCTGCTGCACACAACAAAAGGAATAGAATCATCAAATTTGTAGCGATGGACACCTTAATGTTCAAATTTGTAGCTGTCAAGGAAAATGCAATTGTCTTTTGGGAAATGTCTTAATTTAATAGTCTTTGTAACCAGCCGACACGTGTTTCGTCGCATGGGAATGTAATTCCGCGACTCCTCAGGGCTGAAGCTATGAGGTAGCGCACAAAAGGTCGCTAAGCCGGTGATAATTCCTATCCGGCTCGGCTCGAGACCAGGTTGAGTGGGGAAATCCGTGTGGTAAAGATGCGGATCTCTTTAGAACACTGAATCTTCACACACAGCAACCGGCAGCAGCTATACAGAAAACAGACTCTCCGCATCGGAGCTACGAAACATTGGGAGCCCCCGTACTCCCGCTATTATCATTGATTGACTTGCCGGACCTCAATACTTAATACTTACTCTAAAGAGATCCGCATCTTTACCACACGGATTTCCCCACTCAACCTGGTCTCGAGCAGAGCTTTTGGTGTTGAAAATGTCAATGATTGTAACTTTTGTCTTTTTTATTGCAGTGGAGTGACTATTATTGTATAGCACTATTGCCATTTGTATCACTTTGTGGCGCTGGAGAAGCTGAAAATAGGTTATGAGGGAGGGGAGACAAGAGTGATATGCTGCCTGATAAAAAAAGGTACTAAATCCTTAAAAAAGAAAACTCCTGTATAGCAAGATTATGTATAACAAAATGTATACTCTCACTGGTCCAATGATTACAAATTTGCTCATACGGCAGAAACAATAGGCCTATAAAAGAGGAAGAGCCCTGGTTATTTCCGATTAGTTTTGTAGGAAGTAGTACCCGGGGGTCTAATCCACCCACCCTTCATTGAGAAGAGACCGGGTTTTCTCTTTCTTACATACGAGGCTGCAATAATCGGTCTGACCAGGGTTACATTCTTGAATTAAGAGCATGTTTGTGAATGAATGAATGAATGAATGAATGAAAAAGTAACAACATTTCAAAAGTTAAAAACCAAGAAAACTGCAAGAGTTCAGTTTATCTAATTGCTCCATAGTTGCTAAACATGCTGGGGAAAGGGTTCATGGGCCGGCAGGTGACTCTGGAGACCGGCCTGTGGAAGCCATCAACATTGCTCGTGCTTGAAAGATAAACTTTCCAAAGGCCGCCATATGCTTTACCATGGACAGGGTATAAAGATGAGTGATCCCCTCCTCTGCAGTGCGTGACCCCGATTGTCTTAATAATGGCCTAAGGTAAAGACTACGGGCCAGGCAGAGGGCCGGGCAGCAGAAGAGGAGGTGGGCCAAGGACTCAAGATTGTACCTGCAGAGCCTGCATTCCCGGACTCCTGAGCTGGCCTGACCGCAGGAATATAGTTCTTTGAGGGGCAGTGGGTGTAGTCTGTAAGCCAAAATTTTATGAAGGGCGACACGCCCACAGCCTGCGAGAGATGATGTTTGGGAGTGTGTAGGGTGTGCGGGAAACACAGGGTCTTATGCAAGTCTTTTCTTCTCAGAGACTCCACGTCCAGTTCCCGTGACCGTGCACGCACTTGTTTTTTAATCGCATTCTTGATGGCAAAGAATTTGACATGTTCAGGGTTCCATCAGCCCATGGCGAGTTTGAGATGGGTCTTAGCCACTTCGAGGGTGGCCGACCAGGGGTTCCCAGGCTCTCTGAAAAATACACTTCAAGACTGCCTTTAATGTGTTCTCCTGTGCCGCCGTTGTTAAAAAGTAATATTTACTTAAGGCGGCCAGCTCTTCCAGGTTTTGCTGGTTGAATGAGAACTCAAGGCGAACAAGGGTGTTTCTAGTGCACCTTGGAAGATGGTAGACTTTCTTATATGCTCTGCACTGAATTTTTTCTAATTCATTGCTCAGTTTGCCCGGGAATGCCTGTAGAGCGTAGTTGAGTGCCGGCATAAGCTTGGCTTTAAGAACTCTGTTAATGGCCATGGTGGACGGGCTATGTAAGGAGGCTTGCAGCTTGAAAATGGCATAGGTGATGGATCTACCTTTGGCTTGGATTGACTTAAGGTGGGCACTTGCAAGCCCCGATTCCTGAAAACAAATGCCCAAATAGATATACCGCTGCGTGGTTTCCAGAAGGAGATTGCCTAGCCTCCATTTTAAAGCTTTCTTCCTTGGGTGATGACCAAAAATAATTACTTTTGACTTGAGTGGGTTTGCTACAAGCCTGTTTTTGTCGTTATATGCGGCAAGTGCCGTCAACACCTTTTGTAGCCCCATTCTCGTGTGGTCAAAAAGGACCAAGTCATCAGCATATTGCATAAAAAGAATTTTGTTTCCACCAATCTTTGGGGTGACCAAGGCATCCCCAGTCAAAGCCTTCTCCAAGTCCGCTGTATATAAATTGAATAATAATGGGGCTAGCACGCACCCTTGTTTTAATCCTCTGTCTGTGTTGATCTTGACAGATGCGTAGTCCCTCGAGAGTTTAATTTGCACCCATGTTTTTTGGTAAAGGGACTGTATCGCTCTTAGCAGTACAGGGTTGATGTTCCATTGGACCAGCTTGTGCCACAGAATTGCGCAGTCTACCCCATCGAACGCCGCCGAATAATCAATAAAGCAGGCGAAGAGGGGAGGACTTTTGCGTGTCCGAGCGCGATATGCCAAGAAAGAAAGTGCGACGATGTTATCAACTGTGGCTGACCCAGGTCTAAATCCGGTTTGGCAAAATGGAAGGATGCCTTCTGCACTCGACCAGTCTGCAAGGTCCCTCAAGATGGCGCTAGCATAAGCTTTTCCCTCAATATCCAACAAGGCGATCATGCGGTAGTTGGTAGGTTCAGATTTTGGGCCTTTTTTATGGATAGGCCGTAAAAGCGAGCCTCTCCATGAGTCTGGTACGTCCCCCTGGAGCCAACATTCAGAATACAGGTAGGTCAGATTGGTGGACCAAAAGTCGATGTTTGTCTTGAATAGATGTCCAGGGAGACCATTGGGACCTGGAGCCGCATTTTGTCTGATGTTTTTAATGATTCTGGAGACAAGCAATTTTCCCGGAGGAGCCATCATCTCAGTGTGTGTGCCTAGATTGTCTCCAGCAGTGGATGTATCGTTTTGCATGTTGGCAGCACCATCATTAGTATAGAGTGCTTTTACATGGGCGACCCAAGTAGAGGCTTCAAGGGAGTTTTCTCTATGGTTTGTATCTCGGCCCAGGTTGCATATGTACTTCCAGAACTCCTGTGATTTTTCCGGGCTCAACAAATCAAAGATTATTAGCCATTGTGCGTCACAATGGGCACGTTTTGCTGCCCAAACCTTCTTTGCATGGATTTTTTTGGCTTCTTGTAGTTGAATCTTGTTTAGGCTTGTCCCAATTTTGCGGTAGAGTTTGCGTGTCTTGTTTAGATTTTGGGCGCTTATTTTAATTTCAGAATTGTGACCATATATAGGTGGAGGGCGTCTGTGCGATATATTATTCAAGTTCCCGCGAAGAATCACCGCAAGGGTCTCTGTTGTGACTCTCCAGGTTTCTATGGCGCCCTTTTTCTGTTCGCTTGGTGGCCAACCAGACCAATGATTTGCCCAGCTGTTGAATCTAATGATTGCGGACTGTTCCCATTTGATCCTTCTGGGCAGCTTTATTAGTTCTTCTCCATCGGCTTCCCCGATGAATTCAAGCTTGTGGCGGTGGTCCGCTATGAGATTCAATGTAACGGTTAGGGCGGCGTGATTGCTGTCACTACGCGGTTGGACTGAGAAGTTTGACATTAAAAGTTGGAGTTTGCCACTTAGGATTATATAGTCGACCGTAGTTTGATTATTAAATGTGGGAGCGACAGTCAGCCCGGGGGTGCTCTTTAGGAGGACTGAGTGCGCCGTTGCCAGATTATAGTTTTTTAGTAGGTCGTTCAAAGCATTGGTGGCCCCGGCCTGACACCTGCGTGTGGTTGAAACCTCTATATTATGAGAGTTAAAATCACCAAGAATAATGCATTCAAGGCCCGCGAATTGGAGCATTATGCACTCAAGGTGGTGTATCAGCGTGGCCATGTTAGATTTAGGACCATGGGGGTTGTGATAAAGATTAACTAATAAAAATGAAAAGTTACTGTTTGTTAGGCGACAGCCTTTCAGGATGCCTGCCTGGAGGGTATCCGGCAGGTTGGATATTTCTGCGAATTCCAAATTAAGTGAGTGTTTAATGTAAATGCATATCCCACCGGCGGGTCTACCAAAAATGTTGAGCTTTTTCACGGGTTTTCCATACTCAGCGTATCCTCTCAAGGAGAGAGGATGCATTTGCCAGGTTTCTTGTGTGCAGATGATATCTGCCTCCTCCATAAATGACACCGCAGTTTGTTTAAGAAGCAACCTCCTGAGCCCAGCAACATTCCAAGACATGATTTTCAGACTCACTGGAGACCATTCCTTCTCTGAGGGCTTTAGGTGCATGTTTACCGTGCATCCGTGGAAGTGGCCCCAGGCATTAAGACAAGGACCATTAGGTCTTGGAGTTTAAAGCAAGCGGCAACCAGGACCAGTCTTTATACGCGGATCCCAGTGTAGCGCATGTGCGTGTGCCCTGGATTGGATTCATGGTTATCTTTATTGGGGTTCTGATGGATTGACCAGTGTTTGTGCCCCCTTTAGACCCCTGGTGGGTGGGCACCATTTTTGGCGCATGAATGGAAAGCGCCTGAGCGCGTAAAGGCTCTCCAGTTGGTTGTGCCATGTTTCCCGTGGGGGGGTATGCCAACAGTGTTTTTAGTATAAGAGGATATTTTTGTGGACGCTTGGGTTTTATCTTCATGCCCCAGCTTTCCAGAAGCTTATGCTGGCTTTTCAAGGCCTCTGCCATAACCGAGCTCGTGAAAGTTAACTCCGTTGTTTCATTTTTCTCTTCCGCATCTGGCGGTAGGAAGGAGATGTTTTCAATATCCCTAGTTTTTATTCCCTCCAGCCCTGGGATGTTTGCACAGAGTTTCAGGAGGTTACTACGATTGAGGATGTCCCACCTCCCCTGCGAGACATAATCATGGTACAGCCTAATTTCCCGGTCCTGTGATTGATCGTAATTTGAATACTCAACAGAGACGGCGGCCTGACCGCCTGTGTGTAATGGCTGTGGACCGCCAGATGAAAGGGCACTTGCATGCCCTTTTGAACCCATCGCTCGTTGAGGGGCCACCGTGAGTGGAATTCTAGGAAGGCAATTGTTAGATGAGGAGTTTACTATGTCCTTGGTATCTAAGACAACCCATGGCACTTGAGGCGCACCATGCGTCGTCGACGTTGCTGATACAGCAGCCGAGGGGTCGTTTGAGCGAGCATCATATTCAATAGTGCAAATTTGAGTCGCTTCAACAGCGTTTTGACCTTGTGATTCGTTTACTTGGCTTATAAATGGTGCTGGTGGACCCGGCCGGGGCATTGCCGGTGGGGCAGCCGGCCCTGGATTAATTGATGCGTCAACAAGATAAAGAACTTCATGCTTTTGTTCCGAGCTTTCTGGTATTGTGGGGGTTGCGACTGGTTCTATAATTTCGGGTGTCTCTTTATGACCTTGGGTCTGGTTGCCGGGGCATAACCATTCCCGTATAGATTTATTTTTGTTCGCCTTGTTCAATTTTTTTAATTTTTTCTTATTTTTCCTCGATAGATGCTTTTGGAGAGCTGGACCGGTCGTTATGGAAATCTGCTGCAGATCGTGGATTTTTGTTATGGTCGATGAGATCTCTGATAAATTTGCATTAAACAATAATGGGGGTTCCACCCTAACGAGTTTATTTTCATTACCGATTTCTGTGCTGTCTAGTGGAGAGATTTTTAAGCCTTCTTCTTTTGAGGGATCAGGCGCTGGTGCCTTTACGTTTGAGGCCTTGTTCTTGCCAGCTTCTCTTTTAAAATCCTCAATTAGTGTAGTCATGATATGCGGAAGTTTTTCTAGATTTTTCAAAATAGGTCCGCAACTACATGGTTCGGGCTTAAAGTTTGTGCTGTCCTGTGCTCTGCG
Source organism: Lissotriton helveticus (assembly GCF_964261635.1). Taxonomy (NCBI): domain Eukaryota; kingdom Metazoa; phylum Chordata; class Amphibia; order Caudata; family Salamandridae; genus Lissotriton; species Lissotriton helveticus. The sequence continues at coordinate 55,544,636 of NC_136062.1, read as the reverse complement.
GATCAGGGAGTTCAGGTGATCCAATTTCGCATCAACCTCAGAAATTAAGTTTACCACTGTTTGTAATATATTTATCTGGGCGTCGAGCTTATCGGCGTGCATGATTGCAGCTCCAGTCATGGAAATCAGAGTCTCGTTGATCAATGTTAGATAGTCCACAAACACTGGGGGATTGTCGCCCCTTCTGCTCGTTGTGGGTGATAACTGAGACATTTTGTCTTGGTCCGTAGGACTCCAGCTCAACAAGATCGGAGACTTGGTGTACCGGGCTGGTGATTCTGTAACTACTCCTCCTCCTTCTACGGGACCTTTGCTACTACAGGGCGCATCAGGTATGTACTCTCCATTTCCTGCTGCGTGGCGGCGTTGGCCGGTACATACGTCGGCCATCGGGCCCCTTTAGTGGGCAGATTTGATTGAGGATTTTTTTACGCTTGAGGGGGCGGGGTTCTTGTTCTGTCGTGCTCAGGCCTCGAGACTGCCCTGTCAGGTGGCTCTAACTTGAGCAATTCTCCCCCCTGAAGCGTAGTTATTATTGGTGATAGAGGTATCCCTGGTGCCTGGGCCGCGATAGAGCTCGAGCTCTGGCCGTCCTCTGGAGATATGGTAGACAATGTACTACTCTGAGGCCTGGAAAGTGCAGCGGGACTTATGACCAAAGGGTGCAAGAAAGTTCTTATATCTCTATTACCTGGGGGCCCAGAGCTGGCTACAGTAGCAACTGTAGGTTGAGTTAAATTGGCTCGATTATAACGCTTCCCCTCTTCCCCTGGTTGCGGCGCTACGGTGTTTAATGACACTGTCAGTGCTGGAGCCCCCGTAAGTAAACCTGGGGGCATTGGTGTGGCTCCTGTGGCTCCAGATGAGTCCAAGAGTGTCCTCTCCAAGAGCACTGACCCAGGGTAGAGCTCCCCTACTCCCGAGGGGTAGAAGAGTTTTGCCTTACGACTTCTGGCAGATCTGTGAGGGCGAGGCTTTACCTGTGTCTGGGCCTGCAATAGGGTCGAGTTTCTGGTCCTCATTATTTCTCCTGTGATTTCCTACTGCTCTCCTGCAGCGTTGGCGTTGTTCCCTCTGGAATCATCGGGGCGATGAAGAAGAGGGCGGTGTTCCCGCACCCCCCTAAGGTGGGCAGGTGCTCTATATTCCTTTAATTCGTAGTCCTCCTACTCTCTAAATCACTTGAGATTGAAGACTTTTCTCAATAGGTGTCTAGTCCTGGTGGTTGAATAGATCAGTGTCGGTGGCGGCGTTGTTATCACAGCGCTCAGAGCTCCACGCAGCGCTCACGCCTGCCTACCGCACATTTAGCACTTTAGCGCCGAGGTCGATGTCGATGGGGGATTACACGGGGGGCCAGAAAAGTTACCCGGGGGCCAGAAAGTGAAGCGCCCCCCGCCCCTTGCTAGCAGGCGTTGTTATCACAGCGCTTGGAACAGCGCTCACACCTGCCAGCAGCCCCTGCAATGCCCTGCAATGCCGTAGACCGTAGTCCTTAGTCCTTGAGCCTGTTTTGTGTTTTTACGGGAGGTTTTACAGGGAGTGTTTGAGTGTTTTAGCTTTCCGAGGTGGCGGCTATTCCTGGCTCAATGCCTCGCTCGGTACTTAGAGCACTCAGATGCACGCCCGGGCGCTCTCTCCTTCCACCTTCCGCCTTGCGCCAGCAGCCCGCAGCAGCCTACTCCCCCTCCCGCCCACCTGCTCACCGTATTGTCATCTCGCTGCGGCTGTGTCGGATGGACGACCCTGACCCCGGGCCAGAGTACGAGTCCAGCCGAGTTCGGGCCAGCGGACAGAACAGCAGACGGGTGGAGCGGAGCTGATGATGACGGCTATTTCGAACTCCTCGTCTCTCACTGCGTGCTTTTTCAGCTCATTGGGCTCCTTGGGCTCATTCACGGGCTTTCCGAGCTTACGGGTGCAATAGCAAATTGTAAGGTCGGCACAGAGCCGGCAACCACCGTGGCCTCCTTGCTGAAGTGAAGATGGAGTTCTGGTGATCTGGCGTTCTGGAATGACTCACGAGCTCGCTCTACCTGCATCAATCTCACAATGGATAACCCAAGAGCATGTTTGTGTTGAATGAGGACTAAAAAATAAATAAAAAAATAAAAGATTAAGTAAAGGATGTGAAATGTAAGCAGAAACAACACGCTTTTCATAAGGAACCAATTTACCTCCTTAGATAGCTTCATAAAAAATAAATCACGAGTTAAGCTTTGCACGTCATTATTATGAAAAACTGCAAGAAAACAGAATGAGCTAATAATGTGTGATAGGGGACAAAAAAGAACGAGCTACAAGTGTTTAACAGGAGATAACTTAAGACCTCCCTTATTTCATCTTACCGTTAGTCAAAACGTTCCATAACAGATTACATTGTAAACCTCCAGAATAGGTCTTTTTGTATTCCTCAAATCTGTTTAAATTAATCTTAGCGAATGCGAGAGTAGTCCTTTTTCCATGTCGGCAGGGGCTGTCATTCTTTAAGCCTCCATTATCACTGGGAATATGTTAGTGCTATTTATAGATCTGTGCCCCATATAAAGTTCTTTGATTTTGGAACATCTGATCGGAGATGTATCCCCCATCATTCTCGAAGTTCACAGCAGTCGCTGGTCCAAACCTAAATTACAACAAAAAAGGTATGCTAGTCCTGATGAACTATACATACTGCCTTATTGGATGTAGCAATCGGCTATACATGCGGACACTGGTTCCTGAAACACATTTCGTACATTCCTGCTGTTCCCTCTCTCATCTAATTGCCTTTTTTATTATTGGTGATAGTTCCTCACCACCTTTGAATTCAATTCCATCTTCATACCTTGGGATCATTTTAGATAACAGGCTTAAACTCCATGTGATCAAAAAAGGAAACAATCTCTGTTCTGTAAAAAAAAAGTTACACATTTTCGAGTATTCAATCAATACACAATGCACAAAAGAGACAGTGCTTAGCTACGCCATACCTACATCCAGTGCTTAATTGGTAACAGAATGAATGCTGGTGCACAAACCTGCTGTCCATCCAATAAAATGTTGGCGCACGAATACCAAGGCTGCACTATCCTGATTACACCTCATACCTCTTTAATCCACTTTCAGACACTCCCTGCCCCTCTCTCACTTTTACAGACCCCTGCTGTCTCCCTCTATGCTGTTTTTCCGTCTTTCGCTTCCTCTCTCTTCCCGCTTTGTATGTTTTCCCTCTTTGGCCTTGGTGAATGCAAAATGCAGGAAAATAAGTGCTGCTGGTCCCCAAAAATAAGTGTAGGTGGCCTCCAGTGGCAATCGCAGAGGCGAACCCCCGAAGGGGCTCAGAAGCCGGCGCCATAACCCGGCGATGCCCACGGGAAGAAAAGGGGAGGGGGACACGGATTGGCGCGAAAAGGCCGGCGCCGGGCAAGGTGTCCCCCCGGGCGGGGCATTGACCAATCGGGAGGGCGCGCGGGGTTCAAACCCCCCAATCAGCAATGTGGCGCGAACCCCGAAGTACAGTTGAGGGGCTTAAAAGCGCGACTCCCACAGGTAAGCTCCTAGCATCCAGGAGCGGGGGAGCAGCGCGACGGAAGTCCGAAGAGCTTGTGGACGACGCGGGCCTCGACAGAGCACCTGGCGGGAGCCTATCTGTGGACAACTCCACCCCCGGGACAACGCCGCCGCGCTGCCAGCTGCATCGACCGGAGCCCACCCGGCGATCACAGGACCTGAACCTTGCTGACCGGCCCGGTGCCCACCCGGGAAAACGTGCCAACCTGTGGCGAGGGCCCAGCGGAGCCGGAGCCCACCCGACCGGCTGGGGTGTGGAAGGGAAACACCTGGATCGCGGTCGTCTCACAAGTGTCCCGAGCCCCAGGGCAGCGCAGGACTGTCTGCCAGAAAAGCCAACGCGACCGGAGCCCACCCAGGTCAGCGCGGGAAATCCAGAAGGGAAACTCAACTCAACCAGAGCCCACCTGGCGAGTGGGGCGAGAGGACGACCGCTGCGGCACGGCCTGCGTGACCGGAGCCCACCCGGTAAGCGCGGGAGAAGCCCGACTCGACTGGGCGGCCAGGAAGCAAAGCACGACTCGACCAGAGCCCACCCAGCGAGCGGACGACTGGTGCGACGCAGCCTGTCACCACCGGAGCCCACCCGGTCAGCGTGAGTACCATAGCGGGCCTTGCTGGACAAAGACCACCCCCGCAGCCGGCTTACCGGCGTGTGCACGCAGCCGGCTCCATACAGGTCCCCGCAGGCAACAAGGGGGAGGCGGCAACGAGCGAACCAAAGGCGAGGGAGAGGAGCACCCTCGGCGAGTGAAGCGCGGACAGCTCCAGGCGCCCCCTAGCTGCGGGAGGGCGCATTCCAGCACCGAGGGCACCAAAGGGCAACAAGCACGGGCTGCTGTAAAGGAGGTGCCGGGGGCAGGACGAAGGCAAGTTCTTGGTGCAGGGATATTGGCGGCAGCACCCCGCCCCCCTCCCCCCACAAGTTATTTGGTGCATAATACCGCGGCAGCACCCCGCGCAGGACACATGGCAAGAAAAGGGGGCAACCAACAAGAGCAGGATGACCTGATAGGGAGGATGCAAGCAGCCGCGGCAGTGCACGGGGAGGAATGGTTGCAACAACAACTCAACCGCGACCCAGGGGAGGGGACCAGCAACGCGGCGTGGGCACACCACCGGCGGAAAAAAGGAGAAGGTAGATGCCAGCCAGATTCGCAGATGCGGCAAAGGTCACGAAAGCGCCTGGCAGACGGATCCAGCCACCTGCAGCCATCACGGCAGCGGAGGGACCGGTCCAGGGGCCCAAGGACACAGCTACTGACGGTGAGCAAATCAGCGCAATAATTCAGGAATGTTGTAGGGTCATGGCGCCAATGTTACTGAAAGAATTGGGGGTGCAAGACACAGTGACACAAGGGGCGCAAACAAACGCAGGACAGGGGACGGGGCTGACGGGAGGGGCCACAATCCCACAGGTGGGGGAGGCCACAGGGTTACCCTGGCACCCGGTCAACCCCAGGGCGGGGCGGCAACACCACTTAGGGCTAGCGCCCGCGGAGGGGGGGACAGGGTCACCCACAGCAGCCTGGGGTATCGCCCCACCCACAGTCCTACCCCCGGGAATGGGTCCATCACCCGAAACATACGCACGGCCCTCGCCAGGTCCGGCATCGTTGACCACCAGAGCCACGGGGTTGGCTAGCCTAATACCCATAGCGGTAAAAGAAAGGATCTGGAGGAAAGAGTTTATAGATATATTCTAACTGCTGGAGATTCAGTTAGAGGGGCTGGATTTAACAACATGTGATAAGAAGGAGGAAGATAGGAGGGAGAGTAGGAAGGAGCGCAAGGAGTGGACATTTGATAATTGGTTAGACGCATTCAGGATCATGGCGTGCATTATAGGCGAAAAGTTCCCGCACTGCGCGGCCGATCTATGGCTGTACGAAGCCAACATACACAACGCACAGCGACAGTTCCAAGGCGACGCATGGCTAGAATATGACAAGGGCTTCAGGCTTAAAATGCAGGCACACCCAGAGATGGAATGGAACGAGGAAGACGTGTCCGGTTTCATCCATAAGATGATGGCAGCAAAAGAGGCCAGGACATGGGGGGCCAGGAGCGATCACTCCTTTCGGCCCCCCTTTCAGAAGGGAAAAGGGAGGCCTTTTCAGCCTTTTCAGAAGCCTAAGCACGCCAGCGCAGGTAGAGGGGCACACGCCAATGGGCCACCGGCGATATGCTGGAAATTTGAGGTGGGGGAATGTACATACGGGACAGCATGTAAATTCCAACATGAATGTTCCACGTGCGGGGAGGGCACTCCGCAGCGAGCTGTAGGCGCAAGGACGACCCCAAACGCGACAAAAGAGAGAAAAAGACTCAATGAGGCAAAAGGGGGGGCGGTGAGGGGGCGTAGGAACAGGACAGCTCCCCCGCTAGCGTGGTCCCCCATTAACACACAAAGATTAAGGACGCTAGCCAACAGATACCACAACAAAGCAGACGCAGAGACACTAGTACACGGCTTTGAGAAAGGCTTTCCCATCCCCTTCAGCGGCACCCTGCCCCCCGCTTGTGAGAAAAATCTGAAGTGAGGAATGCAACACCCAGGGGTGGTGGCCAAGAAAATAGAGAAGGAGAGACAATTAGGCAGGCTTGAGGGCCCCCTCCCGGCCAAAAGGGGGAGGGGACTGATCATATCACCGCTGGGGGTGGTACCAAAAAAGGAGAAAGGGCAATTCCGGTTGATCCACCACCTCTCGTTCCCAGAAGGCAGGTCAGTGAACGATGGAATTGAAGCTGAGGTGTGCTCAGTAACGTATTCCACGATCGACAACGCAATAGACCTTATAAAGACCACAGGCAGCGGTACCCTCATGGCAAAGGCAGATATCGAGTCAGCGTTCCGCCTGCACCCAGTCCACCCAGATAGTTTCCACTTGCTAGGTTTCCAGTGGGAGGGACAATACTATCACGACAAGGCAAAGCCCATGGGATGCTCAGTGTCAGGCACTTACTTTGAGCTGTTCAGCACATTTATAGAGTGGGCACTGCACGACAGGCACCCGGCGGGCGGGAAACTACATTACCTAGACGACTTCCTGTTTACCGGCCCAGCGGGGTCCTCCGTGTGCAAAGATACACTGGGGGCTTTTACTCAGCTAGCTGGCGAGCTAGGGATACCTCTGTCCAAAGACAAAACCAAGGGGCCAACCACGAAGATCGTGTTCCTAGGCATCGAGCTTGACTCGGTCACAGGGACATCTAGGCTACCCCCGAGAAGGTAGAGGAATTCAGACAGGACATAAGGAAGCTATGCGGGCGAGACAAGGCCACATTGAGGGACATACAGCAGCTCATAGGGAAACTGAATTTTGCAACAAGGGTCATACCGACAGGCAAGGTATTCGCAAGGCGTTTGACACAGCTGACACGGGCGACTCGGGCCCCAAGTGAAGAGAGACCTGCAGATGTGGGACACCTTCTTGGCGCATTTCAACGGGGTACTGATTTGGAGGGAGGGCTGGCTGACCAGCAAACAAATCGAGCTATACACCGATGCATCAGGAAGCACGGGGTTTGGGGCTATTCTGAGGAAACAATGGTGCGCAGGCCAGTGGCCCAGTGACTGGCACAGGCAAGGCATAACAGGCAACATAACATTTTTAGAGCTCTTCCCTATCGTAGTGGCACTAGTGATTTGGAAAAGGGAACTACAGGACAAGAAACTGACACTGTGGTCAGACAACAAGGGCGTAGTGCAGGCTATTAACAGAGGGTCAGCCAGGTGTCCAGACACACTGAGACTAATGCGGCGTCTGGTTACATTGCAGCTGGAGGGCAACATAGAACTGCGAGCAAGGCACGTCTCAGGGGTGGAGAAGGACGTAGCAGATGCACTCTCAAGGAACATGATGGGCAAATTCAGGGAGCTGGCACCCAAAGCAGAGAGGAACATGACCCCCTTCCCGGTCCAGCTGTGGGAGCTGGCAAAACAGACCTGTCGGAACTGATCACACACGCCCTTGTTCCCACGGCATCCAAGCGCTACAGTAAATACAAAGAGACAGTGATGAGAGTGGGGGGCATCCAATCCCTGGCGGACAACGATGACACCAACGGGACAGTGGAACAGTTCATTGGATGGGCCTACAGGGAAGGGAAATCAAGGTCATGGGCACAGGCCCACCTAGCAGCCGTGTCACACCACGCAAAACTAGAAACAGGGCACAACCCTTGTGCATCCCATTACATCAAGGCAGCAATGAAGGGGTGGAGAAGCAAAGAAGGAAAGGCGGTGGACACGAGACGCCCAACAGACTTTGAGAGGCTTGGAGTGCTACTAGAGGCCCTGCAGGGCATAACAACAGATGGGTACGAGCGGCTGCTCTTCCGGGCCGCGTTCTCCACGGCCTTCTTTGGGGCATTTCGCATCAGCGAGTTAGTGGCCCCAGCCAGAGAGGGGCTGGCCGAGCACTGCATTCAGGCCAGTGACGTGACACCCAGGGCAAAGGGAGTAGAATTGGTCCTAAGGCGGTCAAAAACAGACCAGGCAGGTAAAGGGGCCTTAATCAGATTACAGTGTATCCAGAATCAGAGACACTGCGCCGTGTGCTGCCTGCGGGCATTCATGGCAGTGCGCCCAGCGGGGGAGGGGCCTCTGTTCAAGCACAGGGATGGCACGCACCTCAGCAAATTCCAGTTCACAGCAGTAATGCGCTTAGCGATCATCAAGGCGGGCCTGCCACCAAGGGGCTTTGGGTCCCACTCCTTCCAGATAGGGGCAGCCACGACCGCAGCACAGCATGGGATGTCCGAGTCCAGGATACAAGCGGTAGGAAGATGGCGCTCGCAAGCATACAAAACATACGTTCGCCCCCAGCTGCTATGACCAAAGGAGACGCGAGGCAGCCTTGTGAGTGACCGGCCGTGTTTTCATTGCTCCAACATGTAGCGGACCGCACCTAGTCTGGGTGGTGGGCCACTCATTTGTCAGACGAATGGAGGCGTGGTGGAAAACAGCAGGGCGTTCACTAGGGGACAGACCGACATACACATGCATCCGGTGGTTCGGTCGGTCGGGCATGCGTTGGGAACAATTGGCGGCAGCCCTCAAAGATTTACGCAAGGACGCAGGCCGGCACCCGGACGTCTTAATCATACACCTGGGAGGGAACGACCTTGCCGGGATGGGGCGGAGAGCGCTGCTCCTCGGGATACAGAAAGACCTAATCGAGACATCCAGGGTTTTTGGGCGCACAACAATAGTATGGTCCGAGCTAATCAGTAGAAAGGAATGGAGAGGAGCGGAATCCTACAAAGGGGTGGAGAATTCAAGAAAAAAGCTGAACCTAGCAGTGAGCAAGTTTTGCAGGTTAAACGGCCTGGGATCTATCAGGCACGGGTTGATACACACGGGCCGCCCAGAGTACTACGCCAGCGATGGGGTGCACCTCTCCGAGGAGGGCATGAGAATCTTCTGGGCCAACCTGTGGGGCGCCATGGTACTGGCGGGATGTCAGTAAAAAGCGAAACTTAGAGGGGGGATCCGCAGGAAAACGGCAGCCTCCCTGGCGGCGTGGCGAAGGGCTACGCTGAGAACGGTTGGTACGGAGGCACACCGGAGGGCGGTGCGCCAGAATAGGTCCACTCACCTTCAGATGCCGCACGGCTGGGTGAGGTGGACTAAGGAAAGCGACCTTGGGATGCCTCACGGCTGGGATTCGTTGCTACAAAAGGGAAGGGGTAGCAAGCAGAGACGGCGCTCGCAGCCCAGCCCCCGCCGGATGGCAGGGCACAACAAAGTCGGACAAGGTAGTGAGGCGGCCTAACTCTGGGGACAAAGGCTACCCCCTTCCCCGCGCAAAGGAGGCGCAAAGAAAATCCAACCTACCACAGAACCGGCCCAAGGGGGCCAAGAGATGACCACAAGGAAATGTTGAATTATATAACATGCAAAGTACAAATATAACTGTTTCCTTGTAACCCTAATAAACTGCGGCCAACAAATGACCACCACAAGACAAGAAGTGTAGTGGCTTTTCTTGGCGGGAGGGGAAACAACCGAAGGGGTAAAGATGATGCATGCATGTAGAGTGGGGCAGAGTGCGAGGGTTTTCACCGTCTCAATTACGCACTGCCTACGATGCACTTTGATAACTGTAACAAATAACTCAATAAAACTTGGACAAAATGGAACAAATCATCATCCTGTAGAGAGCATAGCAGTAAAAATAAACTACAGAGTTCACATGGCTTCAGTGTTCCACAAAGTATTTATAAGAGAATTGTGCTCCATTGTGCTCTGTTGTGAAAATATGAAAAGCAGTGGTTGCTTTTTGCCGGTCTCCTGCACCCAGCATACTTCAGCAGAGTAGCTAGACACTTTCCATGTCGAGCTTGGTGCTGTTCTACAAACCATGAAGGCCATTCTCTTTTTGGCATCCAACAACAGCCAGGTCCCCTGGCGTCAACACCCAATACTGATACTTAAAACCTTTTGTTTCTCACTTCACCACAGTTTCAAGCAGGTTCGTTGTATTTTTCAACCTAAATTTGTTACAACTGTTGAGTTGAACGAGCCAGAAAGATTATCGCGCACTGCGGTCTGGACCACTCTGTCCTTTCATATATCACACTATGGTCTCCACTCTTCAGTTTCACTCCAGCTCGCAGCGCTTTGAAAATAATCGTAGAGTGTCCGCCTATGAACTGAAAAACACGCACACGAGGGATAGAATAAGTGTGTGTGTGTGTGTGTGTGTGTGTGGTGGGGGGGTGTTCGGGATGGACTTTTAGGCAATTTCGTAGAGAGGAAGTAAGCACACAGGGAAGAGAATCCCGGGCGGGGGGGGGGTGTTTCGGCACTTTCATAGAGTGCTAAATGATGAAGTTCTATTGTGTGTGTTTAGGATTCCTGTTAGGGTTTTATCATGATCGACTAACGTCCAAATTGGCACCCACTAATTAATTTCCTATGCTTGTTTCCACGGAGTGTGGTGCATGTGAGGTCTCGATGTAGAAAGATAAGCCTCTTAAATGAGAACATGTAAGCGAGAATATATCTTTCTGCAGCATTCAGCATCTGAATGTTCTTTACCTTATAAGTCAATTCTCAGCATAAACAAAGACTTTCTTTTTGCCTTTTTCAAATAATTAATATCAATTTAAATAAATCACTCGGTAAAATAAAGAATAAAATGCATTACTAACACGCCATATTTTCACTAAATATCTGCTTTCTCTGAACTGAAAATTAGATTTAGAAAAAAAAACTGGCAAATAGTTCTAATGAACGTGTCTTTTTCCTACCCTTTCAACGGCGATTAAACAAATATAAAACGAAAGCAGAAGCAGAGTGCCTTGGTGCGCCCAACCACTACATAGTGCGGAGGTGGGCACCGCACCTAACGAAGGCACCGAACACGTATTTATGGTGAGGCTGTAGATACACTGCAAATCTGAATTTAATATTCCAGTGTCTCTTTATTAAGAGTTCGAGACTTCAGCAACAGGCAGGCAATTAACCCCCCTCCCCAGCGACCAGGGTTCACAATGTTAACCACAGTAATGCAACAAGAGCAGGCAGCAAAACAATAGAACAATGTTTAAGTTCATAATTACCGGACAATATTGGATGCGTTCATCTATAGGAGGCCAAGAGCTCCTACAATAGTTAACCTCTTTCAACTGTGTTCATAAAACCAGTTTTAAAATAAATGCAGAGATTCTGCTTCACTGTAAACAATAACCAGCGGTGAGCGCGCACCACAGAGGAGTGGGGGGAGGGTGCGTGGCAGCGAGTCGACCGCGCACTGCTGCACGTGCTGGCCACCGGTGGGAATGGGAGGCGCCCGCCTTTGCCCAATTGCAGTGCATTATTTTTATTTTAAAAAACACACAAAACCCAATGGCTGGCAGCGAAACCCTGCTCACACACACAAGCATGTGAGCAGCTTGCAGTACCCCATACAAAAGGGCTCTCTCTGCACGAGCAGTGCTGCGCACTGCAACGCAGGCGCGAGCCCTAAAAATGGAGCAATGATACAACCTTGTCTAACTCCTATATTTGAAAAGTTCATGGGAGAACACCCCCCGCCCTCTCCCCATGCATAGCATGGTGTAAATATCTCAATAGGGCTAGCAGTGCTACATTGACTCCCATTCTGTCCATCAAGGGCCATAACTTTTCACTGTTCACGGTGTCAAAGTCACAAGAGAGGTCCATGAAAGCCAAATGCAATGAGCATCTCCAGCTTTGACATATTTTCCCATAAACAATGACAAGTTTAACGATTGCTCTACTTTGTCCAGGCTGAAGGATACAACTATTTTGCACATCATTAAAAAAAATGTAGTTATACCTCCCAGTCCACAAGTCTGGATAGGAGGATATGGCTTAGTATTTTCATAGTTTAATCAATTAATAAAATTGGGCGATAACAATTTCATGTCGCATGAGGCAATAACTATTGCCTCATGCCATAAATCAGCACTTTCCTCCGTAATCACTGCTCAGAATACGTTTGTCAGCAGTGGCCCCAGAAGGTTACATTATGTTTAAAAGCATCCACCAGGGCCCTGTTCACTCCAGAAATTTGCCAGAAACTTTCTTGTTAATAGCATTTACGACTTCAGCAATTTCAATAGAATTACTTCGCTTTTTAACCTTTTCTTTAGTAATATTAGGTTGAATGTTGTCTTCATTGAAGAGTTCAAAAACTGTTTCTGGGAAGAATACTTTTTCAAAGTTTGCTAACCATCAAAACTACTCTCATGTGGCATTCAACCCTCCGGATATTATTTTCACAAAGCATTTCTACACAGGTAAGGAAAACAAAAGTGACATTGTTCAGACTGCACTTTTGAAATCATTCAAGAACTTAGATGGCCCATCTTTATCACTGGTTTTAAAGGTCATACAAGGCAAATATATACCTACACTAACCTCCAGCTTTCAAGCTTTTTCCAATAAAATTAATTCATGGTTAAACCTAGAACAAACCAAATTATTTAGAACCCACTTTAACCACCCACAATCATCAATTGAAGCGCATACAAGACTAGAATTTGGCTTAGCTTAGCAGCAATTCCAAACAAATTATGTTTTATTAGGGTACTGGTTTAAAATAAGAAGAGCTGAACAAAATTCCCTTAGCGGAAATCTTTAACATGAATTTGAAAAACAGATTCCTCAAGGCAGGGCTCTCCAGCATACGACAATTTCAATAAACTCAAAAGAGCCAGGAAAGTCAGAACAATGTAATCATGTTACCTAGCATTTACATATACTAATTTTAAATACCTTTAAAAAAAAAAAAATTTAACATCTCGGTACAAGATATTCACTTGTTTGTTTTCTCTTCCCATTCCAGTTTAATCAAGGTCAGTTATCGAATATATCAATTCCATACATATCATGCAGTAGTAATATTACGGCCACTCAGGATTAAATACTGTTGATTACGTTCGGGCTTTTTAACTTAGTAGAAGTCAAACAACCATGCAAACAGAAAAGAAACAATCTAACCGCCAGGTTCTGTGATTATTACAAAGAAAGGTTAGCTCACAAAATATGTTGTTGCCCAACACTTGCTATGTAACCTAGTCTGCTTCTACTGTCAGTGTTCATGAGATCAGGCCTACAACCCACAAAGAATCAGTCTTCTTTTGTTTTAGCAACACAGACGGTTTATTCATAAACAACATGGCCATAATTATGAGTAGAGTGTTATATGTTTTTAAGTATCAGTAAATATATTATTAGGTGCTATTTATCCTACTCATAAAATTCAGAACCTAAGGTGTAAGATCCATCCGCTAAAAGGTGCCTAGCCGATATGGAAGCCCTACAGCTACCGCAGCTGGTGCCTGCCGTCACACATGAGAAAGGTCACCTTTTAGACCCCGTTTTTTCAAACGACCAGAGACTTAAGGTTTTAGGCCCAATGTGGATGCCATGGAAGGATCAAGCCCTGATCCCACTTCAACTCCAGACACCCATAGTTGGTCAAAACAAAGGTCTCACAGTAATGGGACGCAAATGGCCCAAAACAGTGCCAGAGGCATGGTCCCAGGATCTAGAATCCTCCAAGCCCCCAGATACCAAGGATCTGAATGAAGCCCAGAGCAACTGGCTAACATGGATAAACAGCTCCATTGATAGGAATTTTAGGAAGCCAGGCCCCCTATCTCATAAAACCACCAACAGATCCTCTTGGTTTTCCCCCGCGCTAGTTGAACAGAAAAAGAAATGCAAAAGACTGGAACGAAAGTGGAGGAGATCCTACGATCCTGAACTAAAAAAAAGCTATAGAGTTGCCATACATCTATATAAAAAAAAGTCAGGAAAGCGCAAGCCGCCTTCTATGAAGAAAAAATCGCCAAATCCTCCAACTCGGCCAGGGAACTCTTTAAAATTGTCAAATCACTAACCACCACAGACCAAGGGCCAAGCAGTCCCCAACACTCCAAATATAGGTGCAATGGTCTGGCCACCTTCTTTAAAAATAAAGTTGAAATCATCTATAATTCCCTCCAACACGTTGCCCGCAAGGATCTCAGGAAACACCCCCATATCACAGATCGAACCTCAAATCAAAGCCCCCATAATTTCACCAGCCCTCATGACCATCCCCCCACTAACCCAGACCACATCTCCATACTATTAAAGACAATCAAATCAGGATCCCCTTTGGACCCTGCCCACCTCACATTCTTCTCCAAGGAGGGAAACCCGTCCTCACTCAACTTGGGAACCTTATTAATCTTTCACTTGAAAAAGGCAGACTACCCAAGGAATGGAAACACGCCATTATTAAACCTTTTCTGAAAAAGCCACACATGGACCCGGCCGAGTTATCAAACTACCGCCCAATATCACTCCTGCCAATAGTGGGCAAGATGGCAGAAAAACATGTTAACTACTCAATTTCCACCTTTCTCAAAAATAACAACGTCATCCATCAGACACAGATGGGGCTCAGACCCAAACACAGCACTGAGTCAGCGCTGTTAGTGGTCACTGAAAAACTTAAAGCTATCCTCGACCAAGGAAAAACTGCAGCAGTGGTGCTCCTAGATCTGAGCGCCGCTTTTGACACCCTAGACCACACAGTGCTCATCCAGAGGCTGGAAAGGGCTGAAAAAGGTGGAACAGCGTAGGAATGGGTTGCCTCATTTCTGAGTGATAGGACCTTCCAATGCATGGAAGCCGGGTTCAAGTCAGACCCTTTTCCTGCACCCTGGGGGGTGCCCAAGGGCTCCTACCTGAGCACAACCCTTTTTAATATTTACCTCAGTCCCCTAGCTCATATCATCCAGGAATTTGGCATTTCCATTGTGTCCTACGCTGACGACATACAACTAGTTTTCTCAATCTCAGACACCATAAATCAGACCATCGGCAACTCGTCCCCTGCCTTGAGAAAATAGGATCCTGGATGGCGGACTGTAGACTTAAGTTAAATGGCAACAAGATGGAATTAATGATCCTGGGAAATAACTTTAACCCTCGCTCACAAATTCTGTGGCCAGACAGCTGGGGAGCACCCCCTCTCCCAAGCCAGCTATAATGAATCTTGGTATGTGGCTGGACCAAAATCTCACTATGGAGATACAGGCCAAAAAACTATCCAGGACCTGCTTTGGGATATTACGCCTGATTAGTAAAATCATCTCCCTACTTCCAGAAGATGCAAGGAGGACAGTAGTCCAGGCCTTGGTAATCTTAAGGCTGGATTACGGGAAGTCCCTCTTTCTAGGCTCTCCCAAATTTGTAATAAACCGCCTACAAATTGTCCAGAACGCAGCAGCGCGACTACTACTGAACATACCTAGACGCCACTCAGTAAAATCAGGACTAAAGAAACTACACTGGCTCCCGATTAAAGCCAGAATTAAATTTAAGTCACTCAACCTGGCTCACCACGCCATGCACGGAAGGGGTCCAGCACTCATTCAAAATCTTGTGGCTCACTATACCCCCCATCGTCAGCTTAGATCAAGCTCAAAATTCCTCATGAAAGATACCACAATAAAAAGAGCCAGATGTGGTGGAAGGTCTTTCACCCATCTGATACCCACGCTCTGGAACGGTCTAGATCCAGATATCCGATTCACTCAAAATGAAGCGCAATTCAGAAAAAAACTTAAGACCTGGCTCTTTCCACAAGAGTAAGCGCTCAGTCCCTCTATCTGATTCATGCAGCCCTGAGATGCCCTAGGGTAGTCGCACGCTCTCATAAACATAAACATAAGATTAACTCAGTTTTGATAAATACCACATATCCATCTAGGGCACTCAGTCAGCCCCAGAGTTGCTTAGAAGGACACTGCTCATCTCTCTCTTACCACACTAACGGCCTATCGTCTTATCCTGTGTATCAGAAGTATGAGAGGAATCTTGAAACAGACACTTGTAAAGAGTTTTCTATGTATATGAGCAGACAATGATCAGAAGCTCTAATAGCAAAGTGTCTCTAGCATGTAAGACAATAAAAAATATTTATGACAACATAATGTGCCTGAAAGATCAGTACTTCTTGTAGTTCAGCGACTCACCCTGATTTCTGACCACAACCTGAACTACATAAAATGTGAGGATCTTGCATGTATATCTAGATTTGCTTCATACAAATGCCAACAATTGCATATCTGCTGGACTATTTCACCCTGTACTGGATTGAGTAGGATAGTGTTCTCCCTGATGGTGGGCCTAATACCGATCATGTTCATAATCTATGCACTGTATTGTTGTTATTGGGGTTTATTTATTAGGCACGTGGTATATCTTTTGGTGTATAAAGTGTGATCAGTACGTGCATTACCCAAGTATGCTGTAAATTTTCGTACAGGAATACTCCTACATATATTAAACATGTTTCTTGTGTTTCATGAATTTGTTAGTGCTGTGTGTGTCTTGTTAGCTGTTTCCACTCTGCTGATTTAACTTTAGTGTCAGATAGGTCTCCAGGTGTTGGATGCATTAATCTGTGAGGGACATTACTGAGGACAATGTGTTTAAAACGTTTTGAGGAACTTTGCAGGTGAGTGATGATCAAGGGTTAGAGCTACATGCCCAGGTCCCCAGCTTCACTCTATGAATAATTTGGCCCCATATGTAGTACAAGTCACAGCTGTGACACATACCCCCTTAATGTTGATTAACAATAGGAGGATCAATGACCCTCATTTGAAAAATAAATCACATTTCAAGTTCGGCTGTTCCAACTCCATGGACAAAATGAGACAGGGTTACCAATAGTCCGCTAAGAGCCACAACAGAATATGAGGCTCTGACCTACGGTGATGAATGACCCCAATCAACAAGTGTACTACTGGGCTGTCAGCGTGGGAAAATCACTTTAAGGGAAGTGTCCAGTCACCCAAAAAGCAGATTTGTGAATCTTGGACATCAAGAGGCAACATATTCAGAAGTGGCACCAGACCTCATTTACATCAAAGAAATATGATTGAGTGAGGATTCCGCACCCACATGCTAAGAATTAATTCTACCTGATTCTGGAATTATCAACAACGAGCACTGGCAAAGTTAATAGATATCACCTATCTATTAGATTTGGCGATATTTTTCAGACAAGTTGTGCAGCACAACATGGCATACAGTCAATGAAAAAAGTGCAATTAAGGAGGCTCCAATACCTTTGAGTTGAGCTTGTGCTATATAAAAAAAACACTCTTTAGTTCATCACCTGTGTCCATAATGGTATTACAAGACCACGTTTCCCTGCAGATATTACCTGTGTTCCTGATAAGCTTGTATATTCTCTGCCGCCCACCGAAAAGATGACCTTTGTTCTTAAAGATATCACAAGTTTACCTGGAATCATAGCGTGCGTATGGATCCGATAAGTGTCCTTAACTATGTGGCTGGCGCCTCTAACAACATTCTGTGCATCCTTCACATTATTACCTGCCACCCTGTTAACCGTTTCTAATTCTGACAATATTCCCTGTACAATATAATCTCTGCTGTGTCCCTGTGGATCAGGCGTATCCTTCACATATGACCCTTTTCCATGAAAACTTTAGTGGTGTCTCTGAGCATCAGACATAAAACTGCCCGATTCTCTTCTGTGTAGGTCTCAGGGTTGTGAATGGAAACTTGAGATTCCTTTGCATGTGCCAAAGTCTGTGTCACTGGGAACATTTCCAGGTAGAGAGCATTCTTTGTACAGCCGTGGGCTGTAACAGAATGAACATCTCCGACTCCACAGCTTGCAAACGTATAGCTGGTGCAGCTTTGGACCTTCCTGATGCCAATGACAGAAAAGTGAAGGTAGTTTATTTGCAGAAAATACAACAGCCTCAGTGATTTGTGGCTGTTCCCAGAGGCGACAGGATCCATCCTAAGTACCGATAGGCTTTTGATAAGCTATAAATATTTTCATTGCACTACAGGAGATTCTGTTTCAATGCTCTAGCATCATCTCTGAGAACCAAGGGTCATCCCCGGTTAGTAAAAAAATGCTTGTGCAAGTGACACAGGGTGCAGGCCAGAAATCTTGTGCTTTTCCCATGAACATTCTGTTCTCCAAGAGAGCTAGTATCCAAATTAATGCCCTAGGGACGTGCCCAAGAATCTGAGTGAAAGGGTTTACTACTGACTAGGAGCATAGTATTCATAACATGAAGATTTGAAGGAGTTAAGAAGTTACTATCTCCGCAAGTGGGGAAATCAACATTCTAGCAGCAATAGAAAGAAACATTGTTAATAAACCCTGGAGGAGAGAAGTTTAAAGTCAAGCAATATGAGGAAGGAGGAGGTTGGGAACACACAATGAGCGTGGGGGATGAGAACAGGAGGGTGGCTTGGGTCGGGGAAACGCAATGAGAGTGAGAGGCTTGAAACACAATGGGAGCAGGAGGATCGAAAACATGACAATAGCGGGAGGCGGGCAGGGGAGAGCATACATTGAGTGCCATGCACTAGCCAACAGTAAAACAAGCATTTACAATGCAACGGGTCTCGCCTTTGCAAAAGTTAGAGCTATTGGCATTGTAAATTACATTTTTTTTATTTATGTGTTGGTTTTGAAATCAGACAAATAAATGGCATTGTCGTTTACAATTCCAATAGCTTAATATCTCGCAAATGCGAGACCTATTGCATTTGCACCCACACACACACATAGAGCCACACACACAGGGATGTGGTGTTGGTGGATGTGGTGGTGCTGTATGTGGTGGTGGTGTATGTGGTGTTGGTGGTGTATGTGGTTGTGGTGGATGTGGTGGTGGTGGATGTGGTGGTGGTGGATGTGCTGGATGTGGTGGATGTGCTGGATGTGGTGGTGGTGGATGTGGTGGTGGTGGTCTATGTGGTGGTGGTGGTGTATGTGGTGGTGGTGGTGTATGTGGTGGTGGTGTATATGGTGGAGGTGGATGTGGTGGTGGTGGATGTGGTGGTGGTGGATGTGGTGGTGGTGGATGTGGCGGCGGATGTGGCATTGGATGTGGCGGTGGTGGATGTGCTGGATGTGCTGGATGTGGTGGATGTGGTGGTGGTGGATGTGGTGGTGGTGGTGTATGTGGTGGTTGTGGTGGATGTGGTGGTGGTGTATGTGGTGGTGGTGTATGTGGTGGTGGTGTATGTGGTGGTGGGGGATGATGTGGATGTGGTGGTGGTGGTAGTGAATGTGGTGGTGGTGGAGGTGGATGTGGCAGTGGTGGATGTGGTGGTGGTGAATGTGGTGCAGTGCGAAAGTGGGCCCTCATTTAGTTAACCCCGAAGCACAGTCGGGAAAGGACACAAACACAAACAATCGCACAAACCGCATCATCATGTTCATAATTGCCTGTGACAGTGCCAAGCGCTAGACCATCAGCTCAACTTAAGTGCTGCAACAATCCAGGTGAGGCAAATGAGGGCCTTTGTGTTTCTGATGGCAATATGTGACCCAGCACGCAGCTCGCCCCATGGGAATAAGCATACGATAGTAGCGCAGCCCAACAACCCAAACATCAGCAACTACAATAGAGTATCAACAAAAACGAGCGGTACTGCATAAACATCTTAGACTCTTGTCATCTCAGAGACAAATGGCAACACGGGCTGAAGGATTCACATGGAATAAGGTTTGCTTCTCAAATCCTACACATCCCGTTCTTCCACGGAGGTGTTTTTCCTGCCCAATGCACAACTTCTGCTGGGCACTCTGCTACCCTAAAAGCACCTGCTCAAATAAATAACTGCCCCATATAGGCTTTAAAATGACCGAACTCCATACATAACTGGAGCGTACAATGCGCCATCGCCAAAATTATTTCTCCCAACGCCATCGATCCGATGCCACCACTTTTCAGAAGTTAGTGAAACTGGCGCCACATTCGCTGAAGAGCCCGCGGGGGGCGGGGAGGGGAAAGCACAATGAATTCCATGTTTAAATTACACGTGCTCCCACACCAGTTGCCCACAACGCACTCACCTCGACTCGGCCTGACTGTCCACCACAACACACCTGCGCAAACCCCTAGCTCCCGTGCCTCAGCTTCTGTCTCTGGCCGGCATCCCGTTGATTGGAATTACAAGTGTAAGACAACAAAATATATCTTCCTTGATGACTCGCACTCCGGGCCAGTGTTGCTGCCAAGGACCTTCCTGCGCGCTCAGATCAGTGAAACTCCATAATTGACTAAAACTGGCCCGTTTAGTACCCCTCGGCAAAACCAGGGGGCCTGAGTTTGTTAACTCTTCCCTGCCACCACAACCATAATTTATTAACACCCGGCCTTTCCCCCAAGCAAGCCCGAATGAAATAATTAACAGTAACGCCCCTCACCTCTACTGATAATAAAGTGCTATTTACAAAATGTTGCAGGAAAAGAGAGAAACCCAACCACAATCAACATTCTATCTAAATAACGTTAATGAGAGACGCCCTCTTCCAACGACAATTACCACAACCAAAGAAAATTTAATAACGATGCATCACTGTGAGTCATCTAATCCGGTCAGAAACCCGTTGTCCCAGGGCCACCGCAAACTGCTATCTGGACCCCCTTCTAACCAGGGAAGTGTGCGGCACACAGATGCCGACCCAAGCACTCTCACACAAACAAGTTAGGGAACCAGGGCAGCCTGAACAACAGGAGGTCCGCCCCTGAAAAGGAGGCTCGTCGGCCCCCGCAAAGGCCCTTCCTTTGCTTGGGATTTATGAGGCTGGGGGCTCCCCATCTTTCATCCCCTTAGCACGAGGCAATACACAGCCCCCCGGTGCCTGGAGGCAGGACCACTGGCGGCCTTAGGAGGTCGCACATGAAGCCAGCGCATGCTAATGCTTTCACTAATGACCCCCATATAGACCACCGTGGCTGCGATACTGCCCCAAGCTACACCAAGTCGCCAAGGCAGGATCTCAGTCGGTCTGAAGCTGCAACCCCGTCCTGCGGGGGGAGGACGGTGGCGGCGCCAACTCACCGGTGGTCCCGAAGATCGGAGCCCCCTCTGGGCTCCACGCACGACATAACGGACTCGAACCCAGCCCTACTGGTGCGCAGCCAGCAGTTATGGCCAGAGAGGAGCACCACCAGCAACACGGGCAGCCTAACCACAGGGGCCCCCGGCATTGCGGCCGACTATCTCACGCTCATGAAAGAAGCCAGGGATAGATTTCCCCTGCTCCCAAAGTCCCAGGGGGTGGACATTAGGCACCAGCACGCGGGCAGGCAGGGGGGCATGGGGTTCATCATTCGTTGTGTGCAGTATTAGCCTCAGCCGCAGGGGGGGTCCGTAGGGCCCGCCCATGCTGACTGGGGGTGCCGCTGCTGCTCCGCGGTGGTGGGGGGCGGGGAAGGTGTGAGTGCATGCCGCGGGAGGCGAGGGAGGGGGCGCGGGGCTGGGGCCAGCATCGGGGGGACCATGCGCGAGTACAAGGTGGTGGTGCTGGGCAGCGGTGGTGTGGGCAAGTCCGCGCTGACCATGCAGTTCGTGACGGGCACCTTCATCGAGAAGTGCGACCCCACCATTGAGGACTTTCACCGCAAAGAGATCGAGGTGGACTTGTCTCCCTCGGTGTTGGAGATCGTGGACACGGCCGGTACCGAGCAGTTCGCCTCCATGCGCGACCTGTAGATAAAGAATGGCCAGGGCTTCATCTTGGTTCTACAGCATGGTGAACCAGCAGAGCTTCCAGGACATCAAACGCATGCGAGACCAGATCATCCGTGTCAAGAGGTAAGCAGACTGGGGAGCCCAGACCGACCATTGGGAGAAAGGAGGGGGGAACTAACCAAGTACATAAATGGAACAAGCGTTTACCATTTGTCACTAAGCTCCGTCTTTTTCAGGTTGGGGGGCGTGTTTTTTAGTTTTGCTCTCCCCTCTTCTCCATTGGCTGGAATGTAAACAACGGGCGTGTTTTTGACTGTGTTTACATTCCAGCCAATGGAGTAGAGGGTAGAAAGAAACTAAAAAACACGCCCCCCAATCCGAAAAAGACGGGGCTTAGAGCGAAAGAATGACATCACTGAGACCTTTTCTCCAATGCCTGGCCGTCGGTTACGAGGCCAGCTAATGGAGAAGAGGGGCGGGCTTAACCTCGCTACTTAGAGTCATTAAATCTCGCCAGCAAGACTGCGCATGTGCGCAGCCTACGCTAGCCGAGACCTAAAAAAGTACCTGGAGCAGCATGCAGCCGGTGAAAGGACACCCACCACACACTAGTTCCATGCTCCATGGCAGGGGCAGAAGCCAAAGAAGAATGCAAGAGGAGGTGAGCAGCGGCAGGAAGCAGTAGGCATGATTAATAGGAAAAAAGGAAACAAGAGTGGTGTGGAAGCCAACCAATGTTAAGTAATGGTGAATAATTAACCTCTTTCATGCATTTTTATATTTACATTGGCTTTCGGCGCACAGCACGTGAGTGCTTTAGGTGAAACCTAAAAATCACATTGCAAAGTTTAATGAGGTTAATTAGCCATCTATAACACATTTTTTAAATTACCCTGCATCAAAGACTTCACTACAGGGGACTTTGAAATCATTCTGGCAAGTTGCTACCCGGCTGCAACTTTCACTTGTTCCTTCACGTAGATCGGTTTATAGATCCACCTCCCAGCGACAGAAAGTTTAAGGATGCTATACTAGACAAAAAAAACAAGGCTATACTAACCTACCCCAGCCTATAGTTCCTAGGAGACCTCAACAGTATAAGATGAATTCCCTGCCCTTGGCACTTAAACACGACACACATGGCCATAGCGCACAATTGAAAACGCTATGGACATGGAGTCACGTCCATAGCATTCCAGTGGTTAAATTATGTAAATGCGATTATCTGCACGTGTGTTTATGCCTGTACTGCATAACAGCAATTGTGGGTCACATGTGGGTCAGTTGAATTAAAAATCTTTTATGACTGCTCAGCATTATCACACATTACTTTTTTTCACTCGAAAGCACACTTAAAAAATGATCTTGCAAAATACTGGGAGGAGACTGACTGGAACAGAAAATTATATTTCCTGTGCAAATGAGTCCCCTGAGAAAAAAGTACACAAAGTTGCAGTTTTGCAAATTTCTGTAACACTAAGTATGACAATTACAGAAATGTTGGCAGCCTAATTACATTTCGGACAGGCCTAGTTTGACTCCGTCTTGGTCCACTCACAATATCATTCTTCTGAGGACAGTACAATTGTTGTCGATAAAGGCGATATTGATAACAATTGTATATCACACAATGATATGAGCCACTGTCGCGGAATGCACCATACAAACACGGCTTTAATTATTATTTAAAACGAGGAAATGATGACAGTAGTTAACCTGACTGCTGCTAAGAAAGTACTAGTGCATGCTATAATGTATTCTTATTATCTTTTTTCTTGACAGGTCTGTTTTTAAGAGCATGATTTCAGAGACAGAATGGTTGACACGTTTGACATTGCACCAAATCACAGTACTGTATGGAAAACGGAAAATAAATTATGCTTTTAGAAGGCAATTAACTTTGTTGCTGTGTTTTATTTGCATTTGAGAGGAAGATATGAGCTTTTTTCAGCTTGCTAGGGTTGCATGCAACTCTTCTCCCTGTTCAGACATTTTCAAGGTCTTATTCGGTCCATTTAGGGAACGCTTTTGTGGAATACCTCATGAAAATATCACATGGCAAAGTCTACAAATTACAGACCTTAATGCTAGATTTAGAGTTCACGAGGTATGCTGATGAGTTGGTAAGATATTTATAAATATAAAGGGTGCATTGTAAGAATGCAGAAATTCACAAAGGGAATATGGCTGTGCGTCAAAAGAGAGAGATGTTTGTGTATACATTTCAAAGAAAATAAAAAATGGTGGATGAATTGCTTGAATTAATCTCAGCCACTGTAAATTACAATGGGGTGCAAACCAGTCTGTTAGATTTGCCCATCATACCACCTCACACAGGAATCAGCCACATGCGAATCAACCATGGTCCCGCACCTATAGGGACTGAACTGTCAGGTCTAGTCCACTCTGAACAGGAACACAAGCAATCCCAGGCTTTGGGACTATTTGGGATTTCTCGATAGGATGCAGCTTACCTCCAACTGCACAGTTAAAATAGGCCTCACATATGAGCATAACTGTCACACTTAGATTGTTGTACTGAAACTGAGGAAAACAAAAAAGTGATAGGCGGATTGCTTGAATTAATCTTCGTCACTGGCAATTGCTCTGGGTCACAATCCAGTACATCATTCTTTGCCCACTATTCAACAGAAAGAATACAGCAATATAGAAATCCACAGTGGACCTGCTCCAACAGGAAACAATCCAGCCCAAACTGCCAGGCCAGTTCTCTTCTAAGTGAGAAGAAAAGGAACCGCTGACCTGGTTTGGCCTATTTGGGCCATGCCAGAAGGATTCAGCTTGAAACCTTTGTCAATGTGAGCACATATCCACCTCTTGGCATACCCATCTTACTATCAATCAATCAATCATGGAATTGTGAAGCATGCTAATCACCTGTAAGGGTCTTAGGGCACTGGGGGGGAGAGGGGATGCAGCTGCAGTTAGTCGAAGAGCCAGGTGTTGATGGTCTTCCTGTGTGCAGAGTGGGGGCGCATCTTATGTTGATCAGGAGCTCGTTCCAGGTCTTTGCCATGATGTAGGAGAAGGGTCTTACACCCGTTCTGGCTCTGCGAAAGTGCAGTGTTTCGTAGAGGGCGAGGTCAGCAGATCGGAGGTTTTCCTCGGGTACGTGGAAGGAGGTTGGTGAAGGTTACTCTCTTCTCTAAGGGAAACCAGGGTAGGTCTTGCAGCTGTTGGGTGGTCTGTTTGTGTCGAGGGATGCCAAGGATGAGTCTGGCTGCGGTCTTCTGTATGGTCTGGAGCTTGCGTTACAGATATTTATTTTTCCCGGCGTAAAGGGCGTTTCTGTAGTCCGGTCTGCTTGTTAAGAGTGTGTGGGTGATGGTCTTTCTTGATTTGGGGGGATCCATTTGAAGGTTTTGCGAAGGAGCGCAGGGTGTTGAAGCAGGTGACAGCATTGATCTTTTGGGTCATGGAGAGGGAGGAGTCGAGTATGATGCCGAGGTTCCGAGCATGGTACGTGGAGGTGGGGGGCGGCTGAGGGCGGTGGGCCACCAGGTGTTGTCCCATGCACAGAGGGAGGGTCCCAGGACTTCTGTCTTCTCTGGGTTGAGCCTCAGGCAGCTACTGCTCATCCAGGATGCAACCCCCTTCATTCTTTCCTGGAAGCTGAGTCTGGTGGTGAGGGGGTCCTTAGTAAGGGAGAAGATGAGCTGGGTGTCATCAGCGTAGGATACTATGCTGAGTCCATGCTGTCTGACGATGGCAGCGAGGGGGGCCATGTAGATGTTGAAGAGCGTGGGGCTGAGTGACGATCCTTGGGGTACTCTGCAGTTGGTCCCTGTGGGTTCAGAGAGGAAGGGTGGAAGTCTGATTCTTTGGGTTCTGTCAGTGAGGAAGAAGCGGAGCCAGACGAGGGTGGTTCCCTGTATGCTGGCATCATGGAGAGTGCGGTGGGAGACAGTGTTGAAAGCTGCAGAGAGGTCGAGTAGGATCAGGGCCACGGTGTGGCCTTGGTTGAGGAGAGTGTGGATGTTGTCTGTAATGGTAAGTAGAGTGGTCCCGGTGCTGTGGCTGCTGAGGAACCTGGATTGAGAGGGGTCAAGGATGGAGTTCTCTTCAATGAATTTCGTTGGTTGGACGTTGACGATCTTCTCAGTGATTTAGGCCGCATAAGGGAGGAGAGAGACAGGTCGGTAGTTCTTAACGTCCATCGCATCTGCTGAGTGACTTTTGCGTATTTCCAGTCGTCAGGGAAAGTGCCAGCTTGGAAGGTGGTGTTGATGGTGTGTCGTAGCTCCAGTGCGATGGCGGTTGCGGCTCTGTGGAAGATGTGCAGAGGGCAGGGGTCAATGGGGGCTCCTAAGTAAAAGTTTTTCATGGTTGATGATGTCTTCAGTGGCGACTGGGGTCCAGGACATTATGCATGTTATACAGAAGAATACATAAATGACATTGTATATTTGCTCACCATCCCACCTCAGACAGTAACCAGCCATATGCAAATCATCCTTAGTCCCACAACAATAGGAACAATCCAGCCAAAATAGACTTGTTCCAAATTCCAACATGCCCCTCATTCACAGTAACTGGGTCCCTGTGGAACCTCCAATTCCTCCAAACGCGGACTTGACCTCTCACAAGACTGCAGCAGAGAGAAGTGCAATGGACACAGTGGAGAGAAACAAACACTGCATTGAAGTTTGTGTACTCCACATGTTGGAGTACTGATTTACATTCCCACCAACAACGTATTGGGTGGGAACTTATTCACACTGGTAGGCTCTCATTGCCTTGCAGTTAATGGGTGTCAAAGTGTAACAGAAAAGCTGGAAGGCAACTGCTACTTTGTTATGCCTCGATGGTCAGAAGGGAAATATGTGCACAACATCCACAAATGCTAACCAACTCTCCCACTAACCCCAGGTCCAATTTGTCAACCTGTAGCAATAAACGATGCAGCTGCACATTTGCATCGGGCATTTTGATAATCAGAAAAATGTGGCCTACTTTCTCAAAATTTGAGCCGAAATATTTTCAATTTTCAAATAGCTTTGCTGACTTTGAATCCACACGAAACTATTTTTCAGTTGAAATGAGCCTTTTTTGCTAACAATGTCAAACAGGCAAAACTTTGATATGGAAAGTCGCTAATGTAGCACTAGCTGCAGCTATTTAAAAACTTCTCACAGTTTACTTAAATTCTGTGAATTGGTGTGGTATGATCCCATTTATGTGATCCAGTTTAGGACCTTAATTCCCTAGAAGACAGTTAGACCTGGCATCCTACGTGTGGTATTACCTCAGACATTTTGC
This sequence comes from Lissotriton helveticus, assembly GCF_964261635.1. Classification (NCBI taxonomy): domain Eukaryota; kingdom Metazoa; phylum Chordata; class Amphibia; order Caudata; family Salamandridae; genus Lissotriton; species Lissotriton helveticus. The sequence goes on along the minus strand of NC_136062.1, from coordinate 55,517,782 downwards.
CTTCACTCCCTTATTTTGCTGAACTTGGGTTGATATTAGAATTCTGGGCACATTCCCCCTGCTAACCAGTTGCAAAGTGCTTTTGCTCTTTCCTTTGAACATGGTAAAGTTGGCATACACCCAAATGGCACATTTAATTAACTTATAAGTTCCTAGTAAATGGTATGACATGAACTCAGCACTAGTAATTTAAATACTAAGTGGGATGGAGCACCCTCTGTGCCACCCATTACAGAAGTACTTTGAAACATGTCACAGGCCTGCCACTGCAGTTTGTAGTGCAGTTTTAACCAGTTAATTTTGACCTGACAAAGTAGACCTTTTGACAGACCTGAACCTTCCTTTTTAATATGTATAAGTCACCCGTAAGATATCCTTAAATGCTAATGGAACAGGGTGCATACAATTTTTAACATTAGGTAATGTGGGTTTAATTTTTACATACCCTGGCAGTGAAAAACTCCTAATATTGGTATTCATTGCTTTGAGGCTATCTCTCACATAGAATAATGCAGGGCTAATGTGTTACACTTAATAAGTGATAGCTTCAGGTTGGGGCCTGATAGAGAAATGTTTTTATACTCAAAATACACGCAACTTAAAACCCTCTTTGGTGGCAAAGCTGGGTTTTATTTTACCAAGTTGGTATTTTACTTTTCAAACCAACTGAGCCTTTTTGCCAGTGCCCTGGGTCACATGACTGTGAATGGCTCTCCTGTTGTGTGTTGTGTATTTCTTCCAGATAATGAGACAAAAGAGGCCAAGGTGTGAGGGGAGAAGTTGTACCCTACCCTGATTGGATTTCACAGGGCACTGCCTGTAGCCCACAAAACTAAACTTGACACCAGGCCTTCCCATGCCTTTGTCACCCTAGGCAGTTTGGAAGCAGGACTAGGGGAAGGGGAAGAACAGACAAGAGACACTTTGGGATATGCCAGAGAATTCCTCACACAAAGGTGAACACCAGGTGTAAAAATGCTACCTTCAGAAACTCTTATTAGAACACTCCTTGACTTGTAGAAGATTACAGAGAGGACTGCCCTGCTGTCTGGAGTAGGATTAGACCTGCTTGCCGTTCCCCAAAAGGAATTCTAAGGGTCAAACGGCTGAGCTCCTGCTTGAGCTACAGGGATAAAGCAAGCTTCCTGGGGACTCCCTGTAACTGCACAACTGACCAGCACCAACTAGAATTGCCTGGACCTGTCTTAGCCCTTCTGCTGACCTCTGCTGGAGTGAGTCCTGAAACTATAAGAGGAGCCTCCCAGGTCCTGGATACGTATGTACTCCTCTTGAGAAAAAGGTGAAGATGCAGACATTTTGGGGCCCTTGTAACTTCAAAGTGACCTTTTGGTGTTAAGAAACAACTACATGTAACAACCATCAACACAAAATTGCCAAAGGTCCTGTACTTTGCCCCATCGGTGCTTGGAAAAATGGCCCAGGTACCTGCCAAAAAGGAAAAGGGCAGGGAGAGTGGGATACCAGCCACCTCCATGTGAGATACCCACGGTCCGGAAGGAGGTTGCTTCTGAGAGAGACTCCTCAAATCCTAGAGGGGAAGACATTGCTGCTCTGGGGAACCTTCCCTGTGTTTGCCTTATGGCAATTGGAATGGTGGCCTTCCCAGGAAGAGTTCTGCTTAACACAGAAGGTTTACCCTACTCTTGAGGCTCTATGGCACAGGCTGAGACCCAGAAGGTTGGTGACACCTCTAGTGATCACCTGATCTATCGGGAGAATGGTCCTCAGTAAAGTGAGCCTAAGGTCCCAGAGCCTGGAGCAACCCATGTGTTGTGGTTCCAAAGTGCTACAGGCCCTTCCTGCTGGTGCTGGCCCATGACATACTGCTGGCAGGACATCTGTGGCAGACCAACACCTTTGTAAGGTTAGTTACCCACTTTAATTGGCCCCTAGTGACAATAACCTCAGATGCATTCTGCAGGTCCTGTCCGATCTGCCAGCCAGTGGGAAGTCAGGTACAAAGCAAAATACATCCCTGCTTCTCTTCCCTGTGGTGGAAATATTCTTTGAGAGGGTGGGCAAAACATTTTTATGCCCCTGGACCTCAAGACCACCCTAGACAACAAGTTCATCCTGGTCTTGGCGGACCATGTCACACGGTACCCGGAGGCAATTCATCTAAGGAAAGTCACTGCCTCCACAGTAGCCAGAGCACTGATGAGGATACTTAACTCACTGGGTTTCCTCAAGGATGTTTTGATTGGCCAGGGCACCCACTTCATGTCTGGCTGCATGATTGAGGGGTAACCTACAGGTTCTCCACACCATACCATCCCCAAATAAATTAACTTGTTGAAATATTTAACGATTATGGGTCTACCAGAACCCATGACATGTAAAAGGGACATCCACGTGCCACGCATTCTTTTTGCATACAGGGAGATGCCTCAGAAGGAAGTGATTCTCAGTACCTTTGAACTTCTGTTTGGTCACCCTGTGCGTGGACCTCTCAGTCTTGTCAAAGAGGGGCTGTCTGATGTTCTTAAGAAACCTCCATAGGATGTAGTGAGCTGCATGTTATCGCTCCAGTTTCAGATGAAACACTTCTGGAAAGAAATCCCAAAAAAACTGGAAGCCAGCTAAGAACTACTGAAGCACTGGTATGACCAGAAGGTCACTCTGGTAATGTACCAAACTGGCCAAAATGCGTGGGTCATTGAGCCTGCGGAGCCCACGGCTTTTAAGTACCGGTGGACTGGGCCCTCTGAGGTGAAAGAGCGGATGGGGGAGTTCACCTACCTGGTGGCCCTCACGACATCCATTAAACGTTTACGGGTCCTACATGCCAACTGCCAGAACGCTGACACAATATTGTCGTCAACAATATTTTGGCCATAAATATTGTGTTAAAACTATTGTTTACCACAGCATTGTCATCCTATACTTCTAATGGAAATTGCTGAAATATCGGACAAAAATATAGTTGTCACCAATATTGTCCAAAAATATACTTTTTTTAATATAAATAGATTTAAAGTAGTAAATGTTAAATATTTGAATATATACATTTAATATAATGTGAAATAAGTAAAGTCCAGTAGTTACTCTGCAGGTATATTTAGGAGTACCTCAGTTTTTCCCCCTAATAACTTTGCACCCGTTTGATGAATCCCCGCAAACCTTTCCAGACCAATTGCCTCTATTAAATAAGTGGAGGATGGAAAAGTTTTGCACCGTTAGGTCAAGAGGTGCAAAGAAAAAAGGGATGCCCCATGCAAGGTTATGACCCCAATGCATTTTTCATAGGCTTTTTGTATGGGACATAGCAGCAAAATGGCATAATAGATTGTAATGACATTTCACAACAAGGTGCTTTAGGCTATGTAGATGATCCCTTTTTGCTATTGCAAGTGATGTTATGAAGAGGTTATGAAGTTATAAGGGCCACTAATGTACTGATATCTGTGTAGAACAATACTATTAAAAGTAGCATGGAAGCTCAAAAAATAAACTAGGCTGCATATGTAAGGTTTCAGATTTACTACAAGAACAATTGAAAGACCCATTTATAGTTACTAGTGGAAACCAATAAACAAATACAATACATCTTAATCTACATACGATTTCTTAGCATGCTCTGTGAATCATAAATAAAACTGTGCCCAACAGCCAAACAAAAACTATTTTCCTCATGCACTCATGCAAAATGGAAAAATGACCTAGCAGTGAGCTGCTCAAACTACTATATGGAGGACAAGACCATTGGCCATTAAGAAAACAAATAGTAATCTTAATTTTTACAACAACAATGACTGGCTTTCATACACTTTGGGATTCATATGTAGCATAATCCTAGTAAAAGTTGAAAGGAAGTCCAAAAAATAAACTAGACTACGTATGCAAAGTTTCAGAATTACTACATGACACATTCACATTCATAGTCTTATGTTTAGATAAATCTATGAACAAATACATAACAAATACTATAGATAAAAAGAAAGAAATTGCATTAACGGCCTAATTACGATGGTGGCTGGACCGCAACCGTTGGCTCGTTGGTTGCGGTCCGACCGCCATCTACTGCTGCAGTCTGACCGACACATAACAATGCGTGCACTCGGAGGCAGCAGTTGGAGGGATCAACCAGTGCTTTCCGATGGCATCAAGGAGCATATAGGTCGTAAACTCTCCATAATCCCTTAAGGACGGCATTTCCGCCGTCAGGATCACGATGTCAGTTTCCAACAGCCATTCCATGTTGCACTTTCGGACTGTCGGAAAGTGACATTGGAGGCCCCTAGCAGGGTCCCCTTACCTCTGCAACCTCCACATTTGAGCCTAGGGCGTAGCATAAACATCCCTGCACCATTTGGCAGGTACCAATAGGTGCCTACCACACTGCATGGATGTTCACAAACTACCATTTTTTAATGGGAGCTTGTGATACGGGAGTTTTCAGCCTGCTGCACAAGCTGCCAATGACAAATGGAAGCTTCTGGCCACACTATGGGGCCGATTATGATGGCGGACGACCTGAGTCCGTTCGCCACCCTAGAGTAGGAGGGACCGTCCGTGTGCATCCCCCACCCCCCTCCATCCAGGGGGCCCGCAACGGGCCCCCGAAGTGAAGGTCCGTATGCTTTTCCACGGCGGAAAAACTGCCGCGGAAAAGCATACATCTAACACCATCCTAATATGGCTGGAGGTGTCTGATAGACACCGCCAGCCATGTTAAAGCTTTTCCTTCTCTGCAACAGTGTCAGTCGGACGCAAGTCTGATCAACATCGTAATGTGGGCCTAAATCTGATTGCCACTCTGTAGTTAAAGTTAGGATTTCCAGAGATGGGAATCACTTTGATTTTTGCTCCCTAATAACTTTTTGCCCATTTGACGAATCACGGCACGGCAAAACTTTCCAGTCCAATATCATTTCCTGAATTTTGTGATTACATATATTTTTGTGGTGAATTGTTAAGGGGCTGCAAAGAAAAATGGGTCCCCTTAATGCGTTTTTTTCGACCAATACATTTTCCAAAGATTAGTACAATTCAATTAGCTGAATGGATTTACATGAAATGTAGCAGGATTATATGTTATTGTGCGCAGATGATCGTTTTTGGGTATTGCAGGTGAAGAGGGTAAGTATTTTTTTTACGTCATAAGCATCTAAACTTAGTGATAACTGTGACTGTGGTACTTTCACTGAATGACATGAAAATTCTTAAAACTACCCTAGTACAAGTCATCATCTGATTCGATAATGACTGCCTTTACAAACGTTTAAGGCATCCATGTTGTTATAAGGACACTTTGCTAGTGCTCTGGCTTAGGGCCTTAGATTAGATGGGTATTAGGTTTTATAGTTTTCTCTAATTATTACCACATTTGTAAAGTGGTAATAGGTAGTGAAACATAATTATTATTTTCTATGTATTTTGAACATGTTAAAGAGTACATTGTACTAGCTAGGAATCTAGGAATAATTAACAAAAAGAAATATCTTAAAAATGTAACAAGCGCTGTAATACACTAAATTTCACAAATGTAATGTAGTATTGCATACATACAAGTTTTAACATTTGTAAAAAATAAAAAAAAGAGTACGTAGTACCAAGGAAATAGCTAAAACATTTCCTAAAAAATATGGTAATTACGAGGTACTAGGGCAATACTCCGTAAAACGTATTTAACAATATATTTAAGAATATTAATTAATGTCCTACCTTTTCCACTTTAATATAGTGGTAATAGGTAGGGAACTACAATAAAATCAATTATGTACCTATAACAAAGGCCCTAACAGAGAACTCACCCAAAGTGTATTATAACCTATATGGCTGCCTTTAAATGCCGCCAATACCAAATTATGTACTGGTTTGACATCTCCATGGTGTACTGCAAAGCTACCAGTGGTATACCAATGTAAGTAAGCCCTAGCTATATCATTGTATTTCAGTACCCTTGTGTCATGCATGGTGTCGCATGAACAATGCAATACATAAATCAGACTTACAAAGCAATGCAAGACCACTAGGTGTGGCCCTGCATTCATTGGAAAATCTTGAGAAATTCAAGGCAGCACAACTCACTGTTGGTGTTACTCTGCACACCATAATCTACAGTGCTGCTAAATTTCACACCCATCTGTACACCTTTCCACTGTATGTCACTACACTATCCACCACTCCACTCTATGAAATTCCAGTATATGCCACTCTAGTGTACACCATTCTACTCTACACTGAACCACTCAATGCCACGTCACTGTATGCCACTCCACTATTCGCTATTCCACTCTATGCCACTCCACTCTATGCCTCTCTACTGTATGAGACTCCTCTCCATGCCACTCCACTGTATGTCACAGCACTCTACGCTCTCATGCTGTAGGCACCTCCACGCCACTTCAGTCTACAACACACTATTGCACACCAATCCACTGGATGTTGCTCTACTATACACTATTCCACTCTATGCCATTCCACTCTATGATACTACACTCTACACAATTCCACTGTATGTCACTCTACTCTGCAGCCCTCCTCTGTAGGCTTTTCCACTCTGTGCCACTGCATTGTACGCTACTCCATGCTACGCCGCTCCAATGTTTGGCACTCCATTTTATGACTCTTCATTCTACCATATTCCATAGGACGCCACTTCAATGTGCACCAATCAACTGTACGCTCTCCCTCACTCCACTGTATGCCACTCCAGTTTACACCACCCCACTATATGTCACTCCACTGAACGCTCTATACCACGCCACTCTATGCTATTTCACTGTACAAAACTATATTCTACGCCAGCCCACTCTAAGATATTACACTGGATGCAACTCCAATCAATGCCACTTCAGTGTACACCACTCCTCTGTATGCCACTTCACTATACGCTACTCCACTACATGCTATCTACTGTACACCTTTCTACTATGTGGCCGCCACTGCACTCTATGTTATTCCACCGTATACAACTCCACTGCACAACACTGTATGCCCCTACAGTGTATGCTACTCCACCTCACTCTAGAGAAAGCCACTCGGGTCTATGCCATCCCATTCTGCTCTATTCCATTGGATGCCACTCCACTGCATGCTACTCTACTGTATACTATCACACTCTACCCCAGTCCAGTTTACACCAGTTCAGTGTACACCAGTTCACCATACACCACTGCACTGTATTCTGCTCCACTATATGCTATTCCACTCTATGCCACTACACTGTATGCCACTCCACTCGTCGCTTTTCCAATGTGTGCCACTCTCCTATATGCCACTCTAGTGTATGCCACTTCACTCTATGCCACTCTTCTATATGCTAATCTATTGGACACCTCTCCACTGTATGCTATTTCACTTTACCCCACTCAACTCTATGCCACTCCGGTCTAGGCCACTTCACTGTCTGATATTCTAATCTATGCCACTCACTGTACTCCACTCTTTGCTCTTCCACTGTACGCTACTCCACTGTACTCTATTACATTACCACTCCATTCAAAGTTATGCCATTGGATGTTAGTCCACTGTACATCACTCCACTGTTTGGTTTTACACTGTACCTCACTCCACGGTATAACACTCCACTCTACGCCACTCCAGTCGACACTACTCCATTATACACCACTCCACTATATTCTGCTCCTCTATATGCTATTCCACTCTAAGCCCTTCCACTCTAAGATATTCCACTGTATACCACTCCACTGTACTCTACTCCACCCTATGCCACAACAGTGTACTCTCGTCCCCTCTATAGAACTCCATTCTACAAAAATCGACTACAATCTATGCCAGTTTACTAGATTCTGCTTAACTCTATCCTTGTGCACTCCTCTATTCAAATTTGTACTCAACTCTATACCCTTACACTTTGTTGTTCAACACTGTGCTCCACTCTGTGACAGTTTCCAACACTGTACTACACAGCACTCCACTGTACTATGTGAGACGCCACTCCAATTTCCAACTGTTTCCTTGACTCTATGCTGTAGTACTTCAATGTATGCCACTCCACTTTATGCTAATCCACTATACCATACTCCACTCTACGCCACTCCACTGTACAACACTCCACTCTATGCTATTTCAATCTATGCCTCTATGCCACTCAACTCTTCTATACTCGACTGTATATTATTCCCATGCATGCCAATCCACTGTTTATTACACCACTTTACAATAATCTACTATATGCCGCTACAGTGTATGCCACTGCAGTCTACTGCGCTCCACTGTACGACACTCTGCTCCACTCGACATAACTCCACTCTATAATTTTCTACTACACTCTCTGGCACTCTATGACACTCTACTCCATTCTATCTCCGTACACTCTACTATCCAACACTCTGTTCCACTATACCATGCTTTTCTATAGTCTAAGACAGAGCACTGCACTCTACTGTACAAGATCCCACTCCAATTCATAACTGTTTACTACCTACTCTACGCAACTCTATTCCACTTCATGCTATGCTACTCTACAACATGCCAATACACTCTATTATACTTTACTCAACACTATGTTATGCCTCTTCACTTGAATCTACTCTACTGATTGAGATTTTGCCTCACTCTGCGCTACTATACAGCTATCCCCTCTTTACAGTTCCACTGTTTGACACACTGCTGCACTCTATGATACTCTAGTCTATGTCATTTAATGCCACAATACTCTATAACACTGTATGCCAATCTACTTTTCCACAGTGTACAACACTGTATTGTACTGTACACCACTCTACAACACTCTACTAGACTGTATGCATCTCTTCTCTACTGTAGTCTACAACATTTTTCATCACTGTACAACACATCACTACATTCTACTGTACAGCATGGTACTCCACTTTATGGAACTTTATTCATTCATTTAAAAAATCTTTATTTCGATCACAAGATCATAAAAGATGTACAAACTAGTCACAATTGTTAAAAAATGCCCATAATATCAATGTAACGTTAGTATAAAAGTCGGTTTTAAAAGCTAGAACATGTGATGATCAGAATCAATAGCAGCATATCAGGGGATTCAAGTCTTTCAATGGTCCCCAGCTCTCTTTATCAGACGGGTTCGAGCATACCACATTGCAGTTAAAAATGTTGATAGGGCAAATACAATGGGTGGGGATAAATCAGTTTTTAGAACTCTGTATGCTGGAAGAAATGTTCTAAATCCCATGTTTTTAAGGAGGGGGACCAACCAATAATTCCTGTTTTTCTGATAGACTCTGCAGAAGAAAACCACATGTACATCGTTCTCTTTTGTATGAGCACATGCAGGGCAAGTCTCTGTGGAAGGCCCGGACGACCATGCTGCGGTAAAAGATGCCAGGGGAAGGGTCCCTTACCTCCATTGCAGGAATAGTTTCCTGGTTAACGCCGGAGTCATGTCATCCAGGGCATTTTCAAGTTTGTATGAGTCTTTAATTTTTATAAATTGATGAGTCAAAGATCCTTCGCGAGTACTGTCCACAGCTCGGTGGAGCGTTTTATCGTAGTACGCTCTGGACAGCGTCTTTCTCGGCGTCCTATTACTTGTATTTACCGGATCTGACCATAATCCTGGTAGGCCAATTGTCTCGGAGGTAGTCTTGATGTAATTTAACCATGGTATCTTTGTTGCATTGGGCAACAGTAAAAATTCCTGCAACTCAGTACTGTAGGTAGAGAGATCCGGACTGCTCCAAAGGCGGCGCCAGAAGGTTAGAGGTTTGAGCCCTAATTACTCCGTTATAGGCCGAAGGCCCATGTCCAGCCTTAGGGGCAGGAGTGGGTTACTCAAAGGAAGAGCTGTGAGCTGTCTAAGGAATTTATTCTCAGTGGTCAGCAATTTTGACGATGGAATGTGGCCCCACAACTCTCCCCCGTATGTGACTCCCCCCCGCACCTGAGCCTTATAAATTTGAATTACCGGGGTTAGTGGGCGATATGGTGACCTACTCGCTAATCTCATGATATCACCCGCCATCTGTGCCAATTTGATGTTTGCTTTTGACTGGTGTGCCGACCATGTTAAATTCTCATTTAGGGTTATCCCCAGATATTCAATTGTGCGCACCCGTTCCAAGCGTACTGTACCAAGCAGGGGGTTTGGGCGGTTTAGGGGCATGGGGTTCAGAATCATAAATTTGGTTTTCTGGGGATCGATTTCAAGACCCCTTTATGTGCAGAATTCCAGAAAACCATCCAACACCCGTTGTATGCCCATCCGGGATTTGGACAGCTGCAGGGTGTCATCCGCAAACATAATTGCGGGCACCCTGCTGCCCGTCAATTTTGGGGCATCAGTGTTGGCAATCCTGGTCAGGTGCGTAATAACCCCATTTACAAAGAGGCAGAACAGGGTCGGTGCAAGCACACAACCCTGTCTCACTTCTCTGCGAACGGGGAATCTTTCGGTTAAGTTACTGCTTCTCCCGCACCTGACACGTGCAAAGTTGTTATGATGTAATCTCATCAGGATTGCCAGAATGTCTTTCGGGACACTCATTTGTTCCATGACCTGCCACAATTTAGCTTTTGGCAGCAAATCGAAGGCGGCATGTAAGTCCACAAAAATCGTGTACAGAGTGCCGCCCTCGATTAATGCTGTCCTCCAATATATGAGGTTCAGCCTAAAAATTTGGTCAGTTGTAGACACCCCCCTCCTAAATCCTGCCTGGTAGGGGGTCAAGACATCTGTCTCCTCCATCCAGTTCTGCAACCGGTCCAAGATCAGCCTACCGAAAAGCTTTTGGGATACATCGATCAGGCTAATTGGACGATAGTTGGCTGGGAGCAGAGGGGATCCCTTTTTAAATATAGGAACCACCTCTGCGCCCAGCCAAGTATCCGGTAACTCCATCCCCCTAAGAATCGCATTAAATATCAGCTGGAGATAGGGCGCCCATACCCCTGGTTCCTGCTTGAATAGGTCACCCGGTACCCCATCAAGTCCCGGGCTTTCCCTGTTGACAACCCCACTATGGCAGCCCAAACTTTTTTTTCCGTAAAGAGTTCACCCTCAGGGTCAGACACTATTGTGTTTTGGGATGCGCTCGTGACCTCATCCTCTATTGCGTACAGTGACTGATAATGGTTTTGCCATGTACCCGGGGCTATGTTGGGCTCAATTGCGGAGGTGAGATCCTCCGTTCCGTTATTAACTATCCTCCAAAATTTACTAGAATCTCTGGTAACAAGAGCGCTAGAAAGGTCCTCCCAGTATTGTTGGTCCCATTCAACCTTGGCGTTTACCAACAATTTCCTGTGTGCCCTTCTCCTAGATTGGATCTCCTCCCTGCTTCTGCCCGCCTTTATAGCGAATAGCAGTTCACGTTTGGAGACCCTGCATGTCGCATTGTACCAGGTCTTCTTGCTTGTTCTGCTAATTTTACCCCTCCCCTTTGTGAATAGATCTAGCTCCATGGTTTTTATTAATTCTACGTGAGTCTGCCCTATCAAGTCTCTGTTGGTTCCATCACCGAGTTTCTCACCAATAGAAAAAGCCCTCTCCAGCAACGGGATAATTCTGGCATGGAGTTTGGCTAGCTTGTCGCCAGTAGTGGCCAATTTCGCCCACCTTACTCTCCTTCGATTATTTTCCAGGAGTAGGCCTGACTTTAAACTTTGTTTGTCCCGGCCCGCAGCCTCGATGCCTGGCTGGGCATATTCAAGCTCCAGGACATTGTGGTCACTATCCCCTCTGTCAATAACCTTGAAGTCGATGATTTGTGACCACGTTGACAGTTGAACGAGGATATAATCTAATCTTGATTCGCTCCCAGCATTATTAAAAGTGCATTTGCTCGGAATATCGGATTTAATGCACCCATTACAGGCCTTTAGTCCTTCATTTAGGGCGAGGGCAGTGATCTGAAGAGCTAGGGGAGTCCAAGCTCTTGGTGGAGGTGCCACCGAAGGAGGTATCAGCCACCTTGAGTCCTCCTCAAGGGAGGGTCCGTCCCGAAGACCTGTTAGTGGCTCATAATGCGAGTTTAGATACCCTCCGACCACGTAATGGAGTTCCCCCGAGATGTCACTTAAAAAGGCGGAGAGTTCCTTGATGGTATTTGATTCACGTGACATGGCTTCAGGTCTTGAATACACATTTATTACCGCAAGTTTAGAGGAGTTTGGCCATTCCAAGAGAACAGCTAGTATATCGTCTGAGTCTACAGTTAGACTGCTGGCCTTGCAGCCCAGATGGGACGCTACCCAAATTGCTAGCCCACCAGATGGTCTTCCCCGGCCCCCCCATTTGGCTGGTTTAGAGAATACTGCGAACCCCTTGAGAGTGAGCTCTTCTCTCGCCCAGGTTTCCTGGAAGAGGCAAATGCTTTTTGAGTTGATGAAAGAAACCCATTCCTGACAGTCTAATTTATTGCCCAATCCGGCCACATTCCAAGAGATCAAATTCAGAGACTGGGGTCTGGTAGCAAATGGCCCAGTGTCTGATTGGTTGATCTCGTTAGTACCGCTGTTGGCCATGGGATAGGATGGCAGTTTCCCAAGACCGAACTGTGCATTACCGACAAAGTCTGATGTATCCACTTTGGAATGCCCGAGATTTTGGGGGTGTGCAGGTTCTGTCTGTTCCCCTGGAACAGGGGCTTGTTCAAGGGAGGTGGGTTTTATATCGCTCTCATTTGTCCAGTGAGAGTGGAGCTGATCCCTCCCTTGAAACTCGAACTGTCAGTCTACCATTTCCAGGCTACTATACCTATTATAGATTGGGAGGTAGGCTGGGTAATGAATTCTATGGGGCCCAGGGACTCCTCTCATGGCAACCCCCCCCTCCGCCCCTCCTTCTGGTGATCGTCTCCCATCCTTCCTCATCTCCATATGACGGAAAGTATTCAGGGCCTCTTCTACTATAGTGATGTGGTTCGCTCCTCTCCCTACGGATATTCTCCCATTCTCCTAACGTTTCCTGGTAGTTCCCCCATCTCTGGTCCTCTGATGTATATGCATTCGAGGGATAGAAGAATGAGAGAGGGAGGCACTGAATATCACTTCCATCGTCGTCGGGGGCCCAGGTGCAGATATAGGAGGCTGTGCTTGGTTCTCTGAATGTAACCAGGACACAGTCTCCTCTAATTGTTTTTCTTGTGTATCCCACCCAGGTAACCCGTCTGACCATGAGGACATCACTATTTATACCTTGGGGGAGAGGTCTGTGTGTCGATAGCCAACTAATAATTTTATTTTTAAGAGAGGCGGTCGATTCTGTGGTCGTGGGTTTTAGCTCGGGCACCCCTGCTAAAATAACCGTGTAGGGAGACGTCTCTGGTGGTAGATTCACAGGTTTAATTTTCCGGGCAGTATTTTGTGTATTATCTAGAGGTTTTGGTTCACTCTGTGGTTTATCCGGAAGTATGGCATTGTCCTTTAGAAGGATAGTGGTATTTGGGGATGGAATCAGTACAGGCTGGGTTTTTGCGGGAGGGATATTTGTGTTAGAGCTAGCCAGGGGTTGAAGGATCTTGAGTTGGTTTAGTTTGGGTTGTGATTCTTGAGTAGCAGTGCCCTTTTTGTTCGTTGTTGTTGTAGGCTCTGTTCCCTTTTTGGGCTTTGCGTCCGTGACCCCTTTGGCACCCTTAATTTCTAACTTCAAGGAGTCTGCTAGCTGGACTGTAGATTTTTCTATGTTAACCAGCCTCGCCTCGATCTTCATCAGACGAGCCTCAATGGGACTTAGCAGAGACCTAAGAAGTGTACCTATATCTGCCAGTGTGATATCGTCACTAGAATATTCAGTAGAAATAGTGGCTGATGGTAAAACTATTTCCCTGTCCTTGTCTAGTTGGACAGGATTGGTATCGCCAGCACTGACGTCATCCCTAACAGGATTGGATTTGGGGGTTTTGGGTTTCCTCCCTCCCTTATTTTGACCCCCTTTCTTACTTTTTTGAATAGCTCCTTCCCTCACACCCCTTGTTGGGTCAGAGTCATTCTCATTAATCATAACTGCCACTATATTAGAGTCAGTAATTGAGAGCGGGGTTACCAGTTGTGTTTGGGGTATTTGGCCTGTGGGTAGGATCATTAGGCTCATGTCCTCAAGATCACTAGGTGCCTCCAATGTAAAGTCTGGATTACTATGTAGGTGATTTGGTGAATCGTTTGTCCTGGGGACCCCCTGTCCGGAGTTAGTTACTTCTAGCCTTCGCTCGGGAGTCTTGGCTAGGGCCGTTGGGCCCATAGATGATCTCCTTACCCAGTCTATTTCCTGCGAGATCCGTCTCTCAAGAACTTCAATGTCCTCTATCAGGAGCGATCCTGCTTTAACAAAATAATTGTCAATAGTACCTTTAACAACTCCTGCCGCAGCCATGGAAGATTTACTCCGAGCTTCTCTGGTACACATTCCAATATCCGGGTAATCCGTGCGTATGGAGATAGCCAACCAAGAGAAGTAGCCTGGTCCCGGTCTCTCCGGTCCTCGAACGGCCTCAAACGGCCCGCCCTTTGCCCGGGCTTAGCCCCGGGCTCAGTCCCGCGCGCGTCCCGCGCTGCGGATATCGGAACCAATTACATAAGGGTGGGAAATGGGGGCGGAGCACTCAGGGAGAGCGGGCCAGGTGTAAAGGCACACGTAGCAGGGACTCCTGGGAACTGGAGTCCCTCAATACTCCGCTCGCAGCCCTGCAAGTGCTTTAGTTCCCCACAGCGGACCCTGCTGTCTTCAGTTGTTCCAGGCTAAGACAGCAGGTCCGGCGAGGTGTTGAGGGTCAGGAAACAGTAGAATTTGGCCAGGCAATGATCCAACAAGCACAAGGAAAGCGTCCCAGAGATGCCTGTGTCGCTCAGTGATTTATGCCGCAGGTGGGGGCGGAGCACTCAGGGAGAGCGGGCCAGGTGTCAAGGCTCATGTAGCAGGGACTCCTGGGAACTGGAGTCCCTCAATACTCCGCTCGCAGCCCTGCAAGTGTTTTAGTTCCCCACAGCGGACCCTGCTGTCTTCAGTTGTTCCAGGCAAAGACAGCAGCGACGCGGGACCCGCGCAGCGGGTCTGGCGAGGTGTTGAGGGTCAGGAAACAGTAGAATTTGGCCAGGCAATGATCCAACAAGCACAAGGAAAGCGTCCCAGAGATGCCTGTGTCGCTCAGTGATTTATGCCGCAGGTGGGGGCGGAGCACTCAGGGAGAGCGGGCCAGGTGTCAAGGCTCACGTAGCAGGGACTCCTGGGAACTGGAGTCCCTCAATACTCCGCTCGCAGCCCTGCACGTGCTTTAGTTCCCCACAGCGGACCCTGCTGTCTTCAGTTGTTCCAGGCAAAGACAGCAGCGATGCGGGACCCACGCAGCGGGTCCGGCGAGGTGTTGAGGGTCAGGAAACAGTAGAATTTGGCCAGGCAATGATCCAACAAGCACAAGGAAAGCGTCCCAGAGATGCCTGTGTCGCTCAGTGATTTATGCCGCAGGTGCGGGCGGAGCACTCAGGGAGAGCGGGCCAGGTGTCACGGCTCACGTAGCAGGGACTCCTGGGAACTGGAGTCCCTCAATACTCCGCTCGCAGCCCTGCAAGTGCTTTAGTTCCCCACAGCGGACCCTGCTGTCTTCAGTTGTTCCAGGCAAAGGCAGCAGTGACGCGGGACCCGCGCAGCGGGTCCGGCGAGGTGTTGAGGGTCAGGAAACAGTAGAATTTGGCCAGGCAATGATCCAACAAGCACAAGGAAAGCGTCCACTTTATTCCACTGTATGCGACACCACTCCACTCTACTGCTCTCCACGCCACTCCACTCAATGACACTTACTCGATTCTATGCTACCCCATTTCAATGTACTTCAATCCACTATCCTCCACTCTACTACACTTTCTCCAACTCTATGCAACTTTACTCTACAACACTGTACTACACTCTATACCAATCTACTCCACTCTATGGTCATTCACAATACGAAAGTGTACGCCTCTGTATGACACTCAACGACAATCTATTCCACTCCTCTCTATGATACGTCACTCCACTATATGATACATCACTCTACTCTCCGACACTCTCCAACACTCTCCTCCACTTCACTCTATGGGGGATATTCACAAGGACTTATTTCCGATTTATCCCCACCTAAACACATCAAAAGTGGAGATCGATTTAACACCCTATTCACAAGCTGGTGCAAACTGCAGACATCGCCTGTATCCCTGCGATAACTGCCCAAAATTGTATCTCCATGGTGGACACCACCAACTAACCCTAATGAGATGCAGAGTAGGCATTCTCGTGCAAAAAAAACAAAAAAACCACAACACCACTTTCACAACGAACTGCCAGATCTGCAATGCGAACCAAAAACAGGTGGTTAGCCGCGGTAGCAGCAGGGAATTAACACCTGCCTTTTGCTGGTGTTAAGCAGGACGACTACCTGCAGCATAAAACGGAGCCCAGTTCAAAGCCACACCTGACACCCACAGATGCCATGGAGACAATGATCATGCAACGCCAATACCCCTACGCTATAGCTGGATTCCCTCAGGTGTCAGGGACAAACAACTGCACACATGTACCCCCTGTGCACCCTGCACACACTGCACACAACTACCGCAACAGAAAGCACATGCATACAATGAATGTGCAGGCAATAGTTGAGCGCCCGGGACTCCTCAACAATGTTACGGCCAACTCCCCAGGCAGAGTGCATGATACTCACATCTCCCAACAGTCCATCATCACCCAGCACTCCCAGGATAACACACATGGAAATGCAGTGCCTGTTGGTAAGTCCAAAAAAAAAACACCACACACCTCCAGCCCACAGTCATGCAACTCACGATACTTCCAATGGGAACGCAGCACATGCTAACCGACCAGACTTGACAACACGACTTCATTGGGAATCCGGCCCTGCCATGTCCATGACCCAGCCACAGCATGGCACCACAGACACACAATAGCAGGATGTGAGGAGGGGTATGGAGCAGGCATGTGTGAGAGTGGCAAGTGACTAATAAATGTGAACCTACCCAATGCCAGGTGTGGGGTGGGGGTTCCGGACAGACCACAGAGTGCAAACCATGGAAATGACTATGGGAAGATCAACTGCTGGTGCAAGGAGTGTAGTGGCCAGTGGACGCTACCATGTCCCCATAGGCTGTGGGGCATAATACAGAAATGTCCCCCCCTACATGGGCGTGTGTAGTGGGTTGGACCTGCGCACTCCAGACCTGCACTGGTCGTGGTTCTCATTTGGAATGGATAACGCGTCAGCCAGGGTGGCGCCTCTCAGCCCGCCATGAGTCCTGTGCCGAGTGTGGTGGGGGCTGAGCCCAGTGCACCTGCTGCAACCTGGGCCGCTGGTCCCTAGACCCGCCATGCCTGCCCCAGCATACCAACGAGGCTTCGCTTACCGACGTGTCAAAGTGGGCCCACCAAGTGCCATGCAAGCTCCAAGCACCAGTCCTGCGACCTCTGCAGCCTTCGCAGACCATCGCTGACCCCCTGATGCTGGCCAACATTACTCCTATCTCATTTTCATACTCCACCAGTGTCCTCTTCTGCCCAGTAGGTCCCACATGTGGAACTGTGTCCTGAGTCCTGAGTCCTGAATGGCAGTGACTCCAAGTCTGTGGCAGTGGCCATAGCACCAGACTCCCTTTGATCAGTGAGGCATAATTCCATATGGTAAGCCTGCTACATGTGGTGCCACTAACCCTGTTCAATGCCAGCCGGCCACTCGTGGTGCCACTAACCCTGTTCAACGCAAGTCGGCGACACGTGGTGCCACTAACCCTGTTCAACGCAAGCTGGTGACACATGGATGAGGGCTCAGGCTTAACCTGCGCACCAGTAGGTCCCACATCCAACACTTAGTCATGAACCTTGAAAGGAGTAAGAGGAAGCTGCAGCTCAGTCCAGATGAAAGCCGGATCAGAGTCACGGAGGTGATCGAACACTATCAACAACTGACCTGGTGCCATCAACCCAGTTCACCGCAAGTCTGCGTCCTGTGGTGCCACTGAACCTGAATTACGGAGGCTGGTGGGGCCATCCAACTAATCCGGCAACACTCAGTCAATGGCCTGTACTGACCGCTGCCTCAGGCCTACACTGCGGTCCAATATGTCACAAATGTGGAACTGTGTCTTGGGAAAGGTGTGGAGGAGTCCACACCATTGACATGCCTCATCGAAGGTGGCATCCCCTAACAGCACTGATGCCACTAACTCTGAGCACAATGAGTATTGGGCACTATCTTTGTGGATTGTGTCTACAAATTGGCTCCCTTGAGCTTTGAGCCGACGGGCTCCTGGACGACGCACCTGCGTGCCGGTTCGGGCATCGAGGCCTTTAACGGTTGCTTGGCGGCCTTCTCTTCCACCCCTAACTATTTTCTCTACTGATGAGGGAAATTATCCCGAAACCCGAGCCATGTCTCGGGCGATCTCCTAAAACCCGGGACATGTATCGGGTCTAGAGATCATCAGTTCAACAAGTACCTACTTCCACCCACTGGGGTGAACCACTCAAGAACTCCATGTACCAGAGTCCCTAGGGGCGTTCCGGAGGAGGGGCTAGCGGTGTGCGGTCCATGGCGATTGTGTCTACAAATTGTCTCCCTTGACCTTTGAGCCGACGGACTCCTGGGCGAGGCCTTTGACGGTTGCTTGGCGGCCTTCTCTTCCACCCCTAACTATTTTCTCTACTGATGAGGGAAGTTATCCCGAAACCCGAGCCATGTCTCGGGCGATATCCAAAAACCCGGGACATGTATCGGGTCTAGAGATCATCAGTTCATTCAACAAGTACCTACTTGCACCCACTGGGGTGAACCACTCAAGAACTCCATGTACCTGAGTCCCTAGGGGCGATCCGGAGGAGGGGCTAGCGGTGTGCGGTCCATTGCGATTGTGCCTTCCCTTCCAAGTGTCCCACAGGACACTGCACCAATACCCGGCATATAAGCATTAGGCCTTTCTCCAGGAGAGGTTTTGAGAGGTTTCATGGTGAAAGATCAAATGACCTATTGGCATAGACCATAGGTCTCGCTTTTGGGATCTTTTAAGTGTTTAGCCGTGCAACAGTTGATGTTGCTGCATAACTAAACACTTATAAGGTCCCAAAGGCGAGACCTATTGGCTATGCCAATGATTGTTTGTATTATGTCTCATACGCCGGGAATGCTTTCTAGTGGGCATAAAGCAGTGCTATAAAAGGGCGCAGGTACTATATATCCCCCCCCCCCCCACACACACCTCAAAAGTACATATTTAAACAGTTCTTTTTTGCTCCTCTTGTTTTTGCCTATCTTTAATATTCTTGGTTCCCTCCATATATATGGACTGAATTACTGTATATATATTGCAACCTACATTGTCTAACACTTTTCTGAGTTTTCCCATCACATTATTGAAATTCATTCGTGCCAGCTAGCATTGGGCAACCAGAATCGCTAACTTCTTAGTATTACAAAAAGTTTGGAACATCAGGATTGTAACCAGAATTAACTAGGGGCGGGGGGGCACAGGGCAAGTTTGAGGAGTAAAATGGAGCAGCGGGGGTGTTAATGAGGAGCAAGGTCAAAGTGTTTAGTAATTGAATAGTGGGCCCGATTTGCAAAACCTCTCTCATGTGTAGGTTCAAGTTGGATATTTAAATAGCTTGGTTTACGAGTACAAATGTACGGCTTCTGTGCACAATACTTGAATACACACTGCACTAGCATATCTATTTCCTCAAGGTATGACACCAGGGTAATGAACAGTGTAGCTTGTCTGATGATTCCTTTAATTATGAATGGCACTGAATGGCAGGACTGGACAATCTTATGGTAGCATCCAAGGGCAACTGCTGGGCACAAGGTAAGCTAGTCCCTTAGTTACATATCGGGGGTCTGTACTCTGTACACCTCATTTGGTGTCTCTAAAAGCGGCGGTTTTAAATGGTGGTACATGAGCGTAGGTGGAGATGTAGAACAAGGCCCTCTACAACAATGCAAGCATCATATAAAAGTGATCACGTGTGCGGCATATGGGGAAAGGCCTCCTCAGTAAACAGGTGCGCAGTTTATCAAGGCAGGGGTTTGACTCCCTGATTTTGGCCCGGGCCATCGTCCTGTTGGGTTTGGGGTTAGATAAAGGGGGGGGGGGTAATAAAGACTAGCTTCTGAAAATTCATTACAACTTATTGCTTCCTTAAAACCTTAAAAATTCCAGAGGTTGTGACATGCATAACTATTTTATTGCATACCATTTCGTCTTGATTAATCGAGCACGTCTCCTGTGCAGGTGTTGTGTGCCTGGTGAACCGGTAATATTCCTTATATTCAGCCTGTGCTGCCACAGTCAAGGCAACATGTTCAACCCACTAGCACTGTTCTCTGCCTGGTCCCATCTGTGAGATCGTGCACGCACCCAGATATCTGGTTGGAGGGGGGGCGGGAGCATGAATACCTTACGTTGGTTCTGGTGAAAGCATCGTTCAGGAGGGGCACAGGCCGAGGCATTTGCTGGAGGAAAAGAAACAGTACCCCACTGTGCACGGAGTAAGTACAAGGATATCCTGGGCCTGCAAATCTATTCCACCATCCTCACACTGGAACGAGGCAGTTGTGGGGGCCACAGCTGTGCAAATTGGAGAAGCCATTCAAGCGCAGTAGTGAGTGTTTACGTAACGCGTCAGATAACACTCCTTCGTCAGGCCGTACATGCTGCAGATTAAAAAAAACTGTTTGTAGCGTTAACAATCAACACTAAATGCAAAGGGCAATCCAAAGTGTTGTGGTGTTTATAAAAGAGTGCCGGTTCGGCACACCGGCACAAATAAAGCACTGCTTCCTCCCCCGAAAGAGGACATTACAAACGCTCGAGGAACATTGCCAACCGAAGGAAACTGGCCTTGCGAAGACGTTGTCAGAGTGCTGTGTCATCTCCGCATCGTGAGTCAAAGCAGGGTTCTACCTCAGTGAGGTAAAACGTGCTCACTTCTGAAGAAGGCGCCTTCCTCCTTCAGAACATGTTTCTTTTGTTCTTTAAAATACCATAATTAGAAACGTCTGCTCGCAATACTAGAACGGCTTGGAACACTTATTCGATATAAAATTGTGGATGGATAAATGCGGTGGACCAAGACGTTGGCTGAGAGCAGAGTCAACACTTCCTTTCAGAGACTTTTTTTCTTGGCTTCCTTGCAGGTCCTGCGAGCAGTCTCGCATGAGGGGGCATGGTATGTCCCGTATTGTGGTCGCATTGAGAGGCAAGTTAAAATGAAAGTGCTGTCAGCTGGCCGAATGAAATAAAAATAAAAAAACGCGAGTGGTGACGCGCGTGGTGTGCACGCTCGTCACCGCAAGTGCTACTTTTTTATAACGCGCACGCGCTCTTGTATGCGTTCTAGCAAGCTGATCGCCGGCAAAGTAGCATTTCTTAGAGCCTACTAAATGTCTCGGCCGAGATCAGTGCATGCGCTCTATCAGGCCAAGACCTAAAAATTGAGGATAGTCCAGGATATCCGAAAGATTAATCAAATTGTCATTCCATGCTATCCTGTGCGGTAGTATGATGGAACCATGTATGCAATTACCACGCCACCTACACTACTTATGCATCATTACCATGCATGCTTTTACAATGAATATTTTGACAACGCATATGCCTTTATTACGCATTCCTTTAACATGAACGTTTTATTGTAAAAGCTTGCTTGGTAAATGCATGTGCATTGTAAAACATTTGTAGGTAAATCTTATATGAAATCACCCGATTCCCAGTGGGTGTGTAGATCAGTGAGGAAATCAAAAGAAATGAATTACTGTGAAAGCTGATGGTCGTCCTGTCATCAAGGGCTCGTACACTTCGTATGAATAAACTCCATTGAGAGCCAATTGACCAGTGCCTTGGAAGACATAGCCCACGGATTGGGGGGTGGTACTAAAGTAATATTAAATCACGCTCTTGATCAGGGAGCGCTACCCGGGAGCACGGCACACGCTGAATTTATACTTTAGATCTGCAGTGCATGTTCTATCAATGAATCACGTTCCACCAAGAACACTGTGGCTAAGTCAGGTCTGAAGAGATTTTTTAGGAGACCTTCAATTATTTTCTCCATGTTTGGGATATTTGTGGATTCTGGAATTCCCGTGATGCGGACATTATTTCTCCTCAATCTTGCTTCTGGGTCTTCATTGTGCGCATGATTACTTCAAGCACTTTATCCATATGAAGGAGGTGCCTCTACCTGGCGATCATCCGAGTCAGAGACTCTGATTTCCAGTGTGTTGAGTCTTGTTTCATGCCTTTCAACCTTTTGCGATAAGTGATCCATACATGCCACAAGCGAGTCCAGTTTTGAGATAATCGCCTGCAAACTGAACTTCACTTCAAGCAGTATGGTCTTGTTATCTTCCAGGTCAGGTTCAAGCTGCGTTTCTGCCACTATCGGTAGTGGTGTCGGTTTGTCATCTTGGGGCCAGATGTAGGTAGATATATTTTACCGATTCATAAATACCGAATTTTACCGATTCGGTATTTCTGAATCGGTAAAATATAAGGAGGGAGATGTAGGTAAATCCAGATGTGGATTTACCGAATCGGTAAAAGTCGGTATTTACCGATTCGGTAAATACCGACCGGTAATGCCCATTCATTCCTATGGGCTTTGAAGCCCATAGGAATGAATGGGCATTACCGATTCGGTAAATACCGACCGGTAATGCCCATTCATTCCTATGGGCTTTGAAGCCCATAGGAGTGAATGGGCATTACCGATTCGGTAAATACCGACCGGTAATGCCCATTCATTCCTATGGGCTTTGAAGCCCATAGGAATGAATGGGCATTACCGATTCGGTATTTACCGAATCGGTAAATACCGAATTTCACAAGGGTGCAGGGGGTGTCACTTTGACACCCTCTATCACCCCCAAAACAGGTTCGGGTGCCATGTGGCAGGCATACCTGCCCTAAGGGCAGGTCTGCCTGTCATATGGCACAGGTGTGCATGCACACATGTGCGTGCACACCGGAATCGGTATTTTACCATCATATTGAATTTGATGGTAAAATACCGATTCGGTAAGGCTTGTGGGACTCAGAAGAGTCCCACCTACATATCAAATTTACCGAATCGGTAAAAATACCGATTTGGTATTTTACAGAATCGGTAAATTTACCGATCGGTAAATTTACCGATTCTGTAAAAATATGCCTCCTACATCTCAAATTCCATTTACCGGTCGGTAACGGACAAATTCGGCCGTTACCGACCGGTAAATGCCTACCTACATCTGGCCCCTGAAGCCTTGTGGAGCGCTTTTCATAGCTAGTTTTTGTTTGTTTGTTGTACATTTCCCCCATAGCGACTGTTCACAGTGTTGCCGTATTGAGGACGTGCGGACCCACCTAGCCGTTCGTGTATTGTTGTGGATGAAGTAAGTGTACTAGTTTGGCCCAATACGCAGCGCAGCAGCTCCTCAGTACACAGCAACACTAACAATCAGCAGCTCCGCTGTTACCTGGGTAGAGATGCATGTCTCACTATCTCTGTGCTGCCAGTGGACTCCACCACGGCTTATCGTCGGGCGTCCGCCCCGCAAAAGAAATGTGCATGTACTGGGATCGTGGCAGCGCTAGAAGGCAGGGTGCAGCTCTTTATGCGGCGGGACTCCGTGTGAGCTGCCTTAGTACTGCGCAGTCTTTCTGGCTATTGTGGACTGCCACAGCCACCCCCTGTACCTCGGGCATGTGAGGACTGCCGCAGTTGCAGGCACGTCACTCACCAGTCTGCTCTCCAGCAGGCCTCCTAGTCGGTCCCACCCCCGACCGCCGCTCCACAATGGCACTGGTCTTCCGCGCCGGCTTCCGCCGCCACTTCACCTTAACCCGGCACCTCAGGCAATTAATCAGCTTACCACAGCTTCGCTCTCTTCTGCATCAGGTGAGTCCACGTAGTGGGCGCTCCTGCAATCTGGCTCAGCAGCATGTCTCCCGGCCAGACCCAGGCAGCAGGGACAATATGTGCTGTTTCTTCAGTTCTGTGCAGTACACCGTGGCTCTGAACCCATCAATGCACACCTCTGCTTTATCTGCGCACAATCCCACTAGTCTGGAGCCAGGATTGGTAATCAGCCAGCAGAGCCACTTCAACAAGCGGCCATCTTGCTGCTCGGCTAGGCCACTCCACCAATGAGTCTCCATAGGTTTGAAATGTCTGAGCCTCCGAAGAAGAGGAATAACCGTCTGAGAACTTACAGTCTTCCACAACTGGACACCAACAGAAGCAAGAGCTTGATGATGGTGGTGTCATTCCAGTGGCATCTGAAGCCCTGAACAGGGGCAAAATTTGCACATTCAAATAGACAGCGAAAATTCGTCGAGATCTGAATCAAATCCATCCAAGGAGAAGGTATTGGAATCCAAGAGTGGGATGGCCAGAGTAGATCCCAACTCCGAGAGCGAATCTGCCAGAGATCAGAAGCACCTCTCAGGATTGTGGCTCAACTGAGAAAGGCGGGCCAAAGATTAGGACAAGCTGAAAGAGACTGTGGACAATTAGAATAAGATCACAGACAATACGGTAACTTAGCGAGTAAGAAAAACTAGAACATGCTGATTTTACAAACAAAAGCATGGATCTGACAACTTCTATGCCAACTAAAAGAGACAGAAAGCTCAATTGAAAGTACTCAGATCTAGTTTGAACTTATCTTGCAACAATTGATGTTGAATCTGATGACAGACTGACTGACATTGACAAGCCTCCTTGAGGTCAGAACATTTACATAGGGAACTCACGCCAATCACTGACAAATGTTCAAAGGAGAACTAGAGAGGGTAATGGTTAGAGGACATTAAAGCCTTTGTCCTCCAGATGATGCAGAATACAAACAACTGTAGTTTTGGAGATAGGATAGTGACAATAGGGTATCAATTAGAGACTAACTGCTTCATTTTCAAATCTCAATTTATTTCCTTGATTTGGTTTCAGGTAACATGGTGTAACAATGCTGCAAATTCTTACTCGTAGATTTAGCTGTTGACATTTCTGTTTTTATGATTGGGTGGCTATTAGGCACCTACTTGATGAGTCGAGAGATCCCACATACTCCAGTAGACACACAAATTTGGTTGATTGCCACTAAACCCAGAAAAGAAAGACAAACATTTATACCTCCCTGCATCATGAGTGTGTTTATAGTTATAATGTGTACTTCTAAATGCTAGCTGAGTATGTGCAAGGTATGCGGGTAGAAAACTGTTTAATACATTCCTATCTTATAGCCTCTGCAGCTGAAGGGGCAGCATATTTTGATTTGCCGCTGTCATACTCCTTTTCTTGCTCCATCGATCTGAATCTATACTTTCAACATAATTTTATCAAGTTATTCTGTTCTGATTATGATAGGCCTTTAGAAAATACACCAATTGTGACTGATGTGAATATATATTTGTGGGCTGCTAAACCTGCTTAATGTTCTTCCAAGCCTTTTAGATGAAGGGATCAGTGTAAATATATATTTCAATTCTTTACTCCCATGACTAACTTGAGGGTTAGTAATCGAAATATAAATGATGTACTCTGCAGGATTAACTAGGATGAAAGAGTTTTGAAGGTTGAACAAGAAAATAAGATCAGACAAAGAGAGAGGGGAAAAAAATGCTAGTCCTGAACACATTCCCGACGCTCGAGTTGTTCTGGGAGGCGCCTATTTAAAGTCGTCCTCCTCCGCGCAGCGGGAACGCGCAGTGGGACGCCGTCGCTTGCCGGAGTCGTGCCAGAGTCCTGCCCGTCTGCGCTCGTCCGCGTCGAGGTAGCGGGCGCGGGCTATGGACTCTGGCCTTTTGCATTTATGTCATCATGTGCAACATAGCGACATTCAGGTATGATCGCGCTGATCTCTGTTCTATAAGAGACAGTCTACGTGTGTGCAACCATGCCTCTGTCCCTCCTCTTTCGGGACCTTATGAGTGTACGTGTGGTTGTTTCACTTTGGGCCCCCCCATCGGGGTGCGCCCTGTTGAGGTGACTGCCCGCAGCTCTTTTATAGATGGTACCGAGCGAGTACTTAATATATGGAGCTTGAATGTTAGATCTTTGGTTAAGCACTATCAGTCACTCCGGGATATGATAGATACGGACCTTCCGGATATTATCTTTCTTACTGAAACTTGGCTGCAGGACGCTGATACTGCCATAATAAACCTGGCTTTCCCTTCTACCTATACGGTGTTTACCTTGAACCGCTCGTCTAGGGGAGGTGGTATAGCCATGGTACTAAATCCTGCTTTCCGGCAGAGTGGAAAGCTCTAGATCTTCCGATGTGCGAAAGCGCCTCTTTTAAGGTAATGGTTAGTCACCAATTTACCTTGAGTGGCGTACTTATCTATCGTCCACCTGGGAACGACACTGCCTTCAAGGCCGCCCTCGCTGATGTGGCTAGCTCGTTGGCTCCTAGATGTGCCAACTTTAATATAGTAGGTGACCTTAACATACATTTTGATCAGACGTCATCTCCTCCCATCAGCTCTCTGTTAGCGGACCTTGAAGCGTTGCAACTTAACCAACTAGTCACCTCCCCCACCCACACAGGAGGACATATACTCGACCCCTTCTTTACCACCTTAGTCCGGGCTAGAACATCTGACCCGAAGGTGGTGGGTTGGTCGGACCATATGTTGGTTAAAGTGTCATGCCCTTTAGATAACCCACAACTCAAACCCGTGGATAAACAGATCCTAAAGCGCAACTGGCACAAACTCAAGTTGGAGGAGTTTGTTAGGATACTGGAGGCATATCCTCTAGGCAAAGTGCAGAATGTGGAACAGGGATACGAACAGTTTTGTAACTGGGTCCTTACTGCCCTCGACTCTCTTATACCTCTGCGCTGGTCTAAATGTCATGCCAAAACCCGCAGTCCTTGGTATAATGAGACTCTTGCCGAGCTCAAGAGAACTTGCCGGCGAGCTGAGAGGGCGTGGAGGAAATCCTTTGACTCCACGTTAAAATCGCTGTACTTTGCCCAGCTGAAGATCTACCACAGAGCTATCTGTCAAACCCGAGCCGCCTATTACGCAGCTGAGTTTTCCAACAGCCCCAACCCTTCCAAATTAATCTTTAAAGTACTTAAAGATTTGATGGGGAAGCGGGCCACCTCGCTAGAAATCTGCACGGACTCGCACTGCGAAAGTCTGGCATCTTTTTTCGTGGAGAAGGTGCAGGCAATCTACCGAGGATTTATACCATCAGGCCCCGGAGATGCTCCTAGTGTTGTGAAGGTCTCGGTTTCTGAAACTCTGTCCTCCCTTCCGGCCATGTCTAAAGAGGTATTTGACACTCTGAGCCTCAAAATTAAATCTGGCTCTCCCTTAGACCCGTTGAAGCCGGAGCTTTTTACCCTCCTCCCGCCCCTCTGTCGTGAGCCCATTTTGGATCTGATCAACCTCTCCCTCAGTGAGGGCGTGGTTCCTTCCTCCTGGAAGCAAGCGGTGGTCAGCCCTATTTTGAAGAAATCCAACCTAGACCCCTTGCTCCCGGAGAACTATCGGCCCATCTCTCTTCTGCCTTGGACCGCTAAGGTCACTGAGGCACACGTAAATTCAATCCTGTCTGCCCATCTCTCTCGTAATAACATCCTTGACGAGAGTCAAAATGGGTTTCGCTCACAACACAGCACTGAAACTGCGCTGCTCTTTATGTCTGAGCATTTGCGGTCAGTGCTGGATGCGGGGCAGACTGCGGCGCTCCTATTGTTAGACCTGAGCGCCGCGTTTGACACGGTGTCTCATGACATTTTGATGCGGCGCCTGGAGGAAGTGGGTATTGCGGGGAAGGCTCTTCAGTGGTTCCACTCTTTCCTCTCGGACCGGTTTTTCAAAGTAGCTATTCCACCTGGCCAGTCCTCTTTCCACTCTCTGGGTCTGGGAGTCCCTCAGGGCTCTGCCTTAAGCCCCACTCTTTTCAACTTGTATGTGAAACCGCTGGCTGCTGTCGTCAGGCAATGTGGCCTTACCATGACATCGTATGCCGACGACACGCAGCTGGCGGTGACACTTAGTGGGGACCCTGAGGTGAATGCGCCCAGATTCCATGCAGGACTGATAGCTGTGGCTAATTGGATGCGTAACAACTGCCTACAGCTTAACACCAAGAAAACCGAGGTCCTGATTTTAGGGAAGCAGGCGGAACTTTGGGGAGACCAGTGGTGGCCTCCCGAATTGGGAGTGTCCCCCATTCCAGCGGCCGAAGTTAAAAATCTGGGGGTCTGGCTGGACTCTAACCTCTCTTTTACCAGCCACACAAAGAAGACAGCAGCTACCTGCTTTGGTATTCTGCGAGGACTGAGACCTATCCTCAAGTTCTTCGACCCTCCCACGCGACAACTGGTGGTTCAGGCCTCTATTCTTTCTCGGCTGGACTACGGGAGTGCTCTGTTACTGGGAGTTAATCAGGCTGAGGCTACAAGGCTTCAGAGGGTGCAGAATGCTGCGGCACGGGCCATTGTGGGCCTTCCGAGACGGTGTTCTGTCTCCGCTGTCCTGACCTCCCTTCATTGGCTTCCGGTCAGACAGAGAGTCAAATTTAAGGCTCTCTGTCTGACATTTAAAATCCTGAAGCTCTCCTCCCCTCCTGCCCTCGCGAGCCTTATCTCTCCGTATGTTCCCGCACGGTCCCTCAGGTCTGAATCTCACCATCTGGCGATTAAGCCTAGGTTCAGATTGAGTAGGATGGGTGGACGATCTTTCCGTGTTCTGGCGGCTGATCTGTGGAATTCCCTTCCTGTACACATCCGTGCCTTAAATAGTCTAATTCTTTTCAGGCGCGCCATTAAAACCCACCTGTTTTCTTCGGTTAATTGATTCTTTTCCTTTTCAGCTCTGACCTGTTATGTTACTGTACATGATCAGGCGCCAGGACGCCCCTTCGCTGGGGCAGCTGTGCGCTGAATAAAAGTTATTAACATAACATAACATAACATTATTAGGAAAGGACCGGAGATTGAAGGGGAAACATCCCCAAAGCTGAGATGTAACATTGCTAAAAAGGTAACTTTATGTATGATAAGAAAGCAGGAGGTGAAAGAAATGTTTAAGATATTCGGATGGAGTGAATGTGAGCATACATATTTGGTCAAGGGCATGACTTTTTCTGATTTAGTGGTGAGTATCAAAGACAACTATTATGTATGTGGTAAGTTGACTTATTTCCAGTCACCACATTACTGCATTTTAGTTGTTATGCAGTTTTAGTATTTCCCAGGTTCTATCATACTGATGGGTTAAACCCCCCGGTGATCGCTACATTAAACTAAGTAACTGGAGCATTAAGAAGAGTCTTAGTGATATTTTTAAAGCACTTATACCATCTATAAGAGTTGCATAGAACATGTTAAGAGGAGAAAGCTATCACACTTAATGGACCGGCTTGATACTAACATAGCAGGAGTGCCAACTGTAATAACTAAAGAATTGCTTGCTATGAGATCTATGATCATGCAGAACCGTCTTTACAGCTTGTGAGGGAAGGAAGAGTTTACAAGGTCATTCATGCAAAGAAACGTTGTGCATACATCCCGAAAATAGATTATCAGCTGAATAGTTATGGCTCTAACATTGAGAATATCAAGCATAAATTAACAGAATTAGAAGATACAGGTGTCAGTGAAGGAATAGATTCAGTGTTTAAATCTTTTGGCAGAGTATTTGCTAAGATAAGTGAATGGTTGGAAGGATATTTGGAGGAATACTGAAATTGCTTTTAATTTCTCACTTGATTATGCCAATTGACTTTGCATGTGTGTTTTTTCTCTAAGCTTCTACAAAGAATTATCAAGTTTGGTTGTGAGTATACGAATCTGTGAGCAATGGGAGGAAGAAAAAGAAAGAGAATTGATGTAAAGTTCATGAGATACAAAGTGAACTCTTGGGCACTATGAAAGATTTGGGCGTATCTAAGGAGAACGGCCCCAAGCAGATGAAATCTATGTTGTAATAAAGATGGAGATGTGTTGATTTAGAAATCATCGAGGGGTGAGCGTGACTTTCGCGCCGCTGTGACATGGCGGGTCGCTCTTGAGCACCGTAGCGACACGGGACCTCAATGCTGTAAGCGGGCCTCACACGCTTGCTAACCTGTCTGGGACTGGCGTTATGGTGTCATGAAGATGCGGTGAGCAGCCTTGTCACCTTTTCGCTACTCCCACTGCATGATTAAGGAGACTTTCAGCCGCGACGCTTCTCTCCTCACTTAATTCGCGGGCGCCCGCCATTTTTTTGCCGGCGGCGGTGCTCGCGTTTTCCTTATAGTGGCGGTTTATTTCTCCTCGCATTTAGACACTGACTATCCTTGGAAAATAAGTTATGGGCTGCATTTACTTTCATTCATCTGCCACAACTTCAGGTACCTATATAATCTTCAGCTTAGCTGACTGACTTTTTCCTATGCCTCATATGTTAGTTATGCCAGCATTTACCTATCTTGCAACCTCTTCAATTTTTTTAAATTAAATATATATATATTTTTTAAGCAAAAGTAGTGCGGCATTATTTATTTGACAGTGATTAATTGAAGAGAAATCCCACTACAACTGGAGTTCACTTGGAGGGCACCTGTTTAAGCATAATTTTTTCACTCAGTGTGCGTGCCAGTGCATATTAATCACTTGACTGGTTTCCTTCTCTCCCCACGTTCACTTGTGGAGTCCACTGTCTGATCGTGGCATATTTTATCCTCATAATTATCACGAATAGCCACCATTTTAATTTGTGAGGACTGCGCCTTCTTTCTCTGCACTCCATTTTTCCTGCAAGCTTTTTTGAACATGGAATATCTTTTATTATGCCTCTTTAGGTGTATATGTCCTTGTATTGTGTTGAAGAATTTTTTAGTCATTTCTCCCAAGTTTACTCCACCTTGTGAGGAACTAACTACTACTACGACTTATATATCTTCATCTGGCGCATTTGCTTTTTCACCACGACTCAGTCCTTTGAGGTATTTTATCAAGTTTTCTTCTCCATTTTTTACAGTCCATAAAAGTGTTTTCCGTTTATACATTGGAATGGCTAACGATCTATGCAGTGCTAGCTCTTCCTCAACTGGTACAAAATCGAAAAGACACAAAAATGACCCGCCTTCTCCTATATTCTCCTCGCAGAATCTTGTCTTGGACTCTATATTGGATGAAGTGCTAGGTTTGCAACCCTTCATGGCCACTACAAATGAAAGATTAAAACAAATTGAGGAAAGATTGATGACTATGGAAGCAAAAGTATTGGATCTTAAACAATGGGTTAGCGACATACAGGATGCCTCATCAAAGATTCCTTCACTAGAACAAGAGATTCACAAGTTAAAAATCCACACAGAGGACCTTGAAAATCGTAATCGCAGAAATAATGTATGCCTTTATGGTCTTCCGGAGAATATTGAAGGGTCCAACATGGTATCTTTTTTGCAAAAATTCCTCCCAGAACTTCTAGGTCTCCAGACATCATCAACTCCTCTTAATATACAAAGAGTGCATTGCCTGGAACGTCTCCATCCTACCGCTACTAATCCATGTGGGATCATAATGCTCTTTCTGAAATTCACCGAACTGATGCACGTCTTGAAAGCTGTTAGACTCAAACACAATCTTACTTGGTCGGTTCACAATATCTTCATATCTCAAGATATTTCCAATGCAACAAATGCCCGACGCAAAGAATTCCTTACTTTTCGTCATCAGATGCGGCATCTTAACATCCAGTACAGAATCCTCCATCCATGTCTCTGCAAGATTACACATAATGGTCGGTCACGTTCTTTTGATGATCCGGAAAAACTCAAATTTACATCTCATGGAGTGGATACTAATGCTTGACTTTTCTTTTATAGCAGAAATGTTGACTTGTTCTTAAAATATGCTTGCTTTCTTGGTGTTTCATGACTTTCTATTTACTGCTTATATGTGTGAGGTTCTCTGTTTCTCCTTTTCCTTTTTTCTGATATTTTGGGCCATGTCCTCTGGCGTCACTATGCCCCTCTTCCTTCGATTCCTCTTATCCTCTCAGATCTGGATGTTATCATTTAATCTGTTTGACTGTTTCTTATTTCTCTCTCTATTTTTTCCCTTTCTCTTCTATTTCCTTCCTTGCTCTTATTGTTCTCTTTCATTCTCACTTTTCGTGTATTATTTATGTCTCATGTTTAAAAATGTATTTTTCTCATCACATTCATCACAGTGCTTGTTCTTCTTTTCTTTGTTAGCCGTGCAGTTTTGTGTTCCTGTTTCCTCATGTATTCCCTAATCCAACGTCATGGTTAATGTGATCTCGTGGAATGTTCGTGGTCTAGGTCATCCTGTCAAACATCAAAAGATATTGCCTCATTTAACTAAACTTAATGCCCAAGTTGCTTTCTTACAGGAAACTCATTGTAATGATATAGAGTCTATTAATCTCAAACGCCAATGGGTTAGTCAAATTGTTTTCTCACCTTCTATTGATCATAATGGATGTGTTGCTATACTGTTTCACAAATCTATTAATGCTCAAATATTATCATCAGCATGTTATCCATATGGTCGTTGAGTGTTGGTTGATGCTATGATAAACAAAGTGCAGATCTCAGTTTTTAATATTTATGGTCCTGTTAAACCCGATCCGGAATTTTGGCAAACTATAAAAATGAAACTTTCATCCATGTCTAACTCTAATATTGTCATTGGTGGTGACTTTAATAATTGGTTGGACCCATTTGCAGACAGGAAATCCAAGTGCAAATGCAAATGTAAACCTGACAAAACCCACAAGTCTTTCCAATCTGCCACTTCATCTCAACCTTTCTTTGATTCATGGAAAACTTGTAATCCCGATGTCTCAGAATTTACTTTTTTCTCTCCTGTACATCATACATGGTCTCGTATTGACTATATTTTAGTTTCCAAATCTTTACTACCTTGTCTCCATTCTTCTGAAATTGGTTCTATTTTATTTCTGATCATGCGCCCGTCTCCACCTTTATTGATTTATCCATCACCACATACAAACAAAGTCGCTGGCAGTTTAAAAATCGTCTTTTGTCAGACCCTACTTTTATCACAGAAGCAACTGCCTTCATTACTTAATTTGTTGTCATTAACAAATCCTTAGACACTTCAACACACAATAATTGGGACGCGTTTAAGGCAGCATTTAGAGCCTTCACCATTGCTTATTCATCAAAGAAAAAGAAATTACTAAACGCTAAATATAAAGACACCCTAACATTAATCAAAAAAAGGAACACCAGTACTTCTCATGCAAATCCAATTTAGCATTACAAGAGCTAATTAAAGCTAAATCCACTTTGAATAAAATTGCTACTGTGGACGCCTGTAACATACTCCTTAAGGTTAAATCTTAATATCATGAAGGTCAAAATAAGGCAGGCAAGATGTTACCGAATTATTTAAAAATCAAAGCAGAGCGTAAAACCATTGGCCCTATTCATGCTGAAATGAACAATACCCTCCTCACCTCTGACTCCGACATTATTAGTACATTCCAATCATATTATAATCTCTTATATACAGAAACTACTATTACCTCTAATGATGACTTTACATCCCAAATCCCTCCCAGATATCTTTTTAGCGCTTGAGAAGGATATTTCTCTTCAAGAAATATCAGATGCTCTCAAATCCATGAAAAAATCGAAAGCTCCCAGCCCGGATGTTTTTTCAGTTGAATTATATTTAGCCTTTTCCTCGATTTTTACACATAAGTTATTGGATCTTTTTAATTCATTTATATCCAATTCTAAGGCATGTGGCTCCTTTTTTAGAAGCCCTTATCATTGTCATCTCTAAACCTGATAAAGACTACTCCTACTGCGAACATGTTCGTCCTATATCAGTAATCAATTATGATTATAACATTTTTGCAAAGATTTTGGCCTCCCATCTTGAAAAAGTAATTCCTCTTCTTGTCAACCCAGATCAAGCTGGCTTTGTTAAAGGATGTCTAGCCTCTGATAATGCCAGAATGTTTGCCAATATTCTCACCCTTAATATTAAATATCCTTCTCACTTGCTGTTTCATCTCTTGATGCTAAAAAAGCTTTTGATCGAGTAAATTGGGATTTTATGTTACATACATTACACTGGTTTGGATTTGGTCCGAGGTTTATTTCATATATTAAACTACTATAAACATATCCAAAGGCATGTGTTTTCGTCAATGGTCTTTTTCCCCCATATTTTTATTTGCAAAGAGGTACATGTCAAGAATGTCCACTTTCACCTTTACTTTTCATATTAAGCTTGGAACCCTTTCTTGAACGAATTAGAAATAACCCTCTTATTACTGGTTTTAGTTTTAAATAGCACCAAATTAAACTTTCTGCATATGCAGATGATGTTCTAATCTATATGTCTAACCCAGTTACTTCTTTACCTCCCTTTCTACAAAAAATCTCGTCATTTTTTAAGGTCTCAGGTTATAAACTAAATTTATCCAAGACTGAAATTCTACCTTTGAACTCCTCATGTTATCGTCACATGTTTGAGTCCACTCATTTTACATGGTGCCCTCAAAAATGTAAATATTTAGTCATATGGTTCGCCTCTAATATTCGTGATACCTTGTCCCACAATTTCTCCACTCTAAAACTTGAAATCACCAATTTGTTGACTTCTTGGTCTCCTTTGTTTTTGTCTTGGTGAGGCAGACTTGATACAATTAAAATGATGATTGTTCCGCAGCTATTATTTACGTTATCAATGTTACTCTTCAAAATCCCTAACTATTATTTTACCCAACTTAATTCTATACGTACTAAGTTTATTTGGAACAATAAACGTGCATGCATTGCCCTATCCAAACTAATCCGGCCCAAAATTGAAGGGGGAGGGGGTCAGATTTCCTGATTTCAAATTATACCTTACTGCTTTTTTGGTCCGTCAATTTTATGCTACCTCTAAGGACTACCAAGACTCTCCTAAACCCTCTTGGGTTACCGTTGAATGTTATTTGCTAAATGATTTCTCATTACACAATATTGTTTTTACGACCAATTGTAATTTTTTTCTAAATATCCAATTTTAAAATACTCTCAATACCTTTTGCATACACTTTTCTTTAAGAATTTTGATAAATATCAATTTTTTCTTGCCTCATCACTATGGTATACAAACACATCACATTTCATCACAAATCATTTTACTACAAACATTGGAAAGAAAAGGGTATTTTTTATGTCAATCAATTGATTGAAAATAATATCATTTTGCCTTTCAATCAATTGCAAGAAACCTTTACCTGATTAATGTATTCTGCAATATAACATTTTAGCACCAATTCTCCAGGTTTTTACAATGTTGTGTTCCTTTGACACTTCCAACTTCTTTCACACCTGACACACCTTTATATCAAGTCTCCTCTGATACTATTCCTAGTGCCTCTTTTATTTATAAGACCTTGTCTACATATAACGGCACATGGAATAAAACAGCTGTTGAGCTTGATTGGGAACAGGATTTATCCATAACACTATATATTCCCTAATGGGATAAGTTTTGGCAAAAACTCTTCAAAACATCCAAAGCTGCTAATAGTACACAATCCTTGTATTTTATTTTCCATAGAGTTGTCATTACTCCCTTTCTTCTACACAAATTTAACCAGTCGGCCTCATCATCTTGCTGTTAATGCTCTAATGCTGAAGGTTTGCTTATTGATTTTCTCTTATTACATTCAATTTAATATACACAATGTATGTTTAGGTACTATGTCTCCTGACTTTGATCAAATTCCCTCCAAATCAATTTTATTTGATGTATTTATTGCTGTAGCTTTTAAGGTTATTTTAACATGTTGGATAGATAACTCTAAATTAACTTTTTTGCTCTGGTGGAATCTAATATGTGATGAGCATAGAATTGCATCGGTGCCTAATAATTCAATCCATTTACAAATCAAAGCTGATCTATTATGACTACCGTTCTCTACTTATCTGTATTCAACCTCCCCTTCTACATAATTTCTTTTCTTTTTTCCAATATAGTCTATATCTTTTCCACTTCTTTTCTTTTCTTTCTTTTTCTTTCTCTATTTCTCTCTATCTTTGGTCTTCCCCTTTCCACCCTCTGTTTCCTTCTTTCTTTATTAAAAATATTTTCTTCTCTGATGTAATATGCCCTCTCATCTTTCTCACAGGTTATTACCATGTTAGTACATTGTTCAGTACTTTTTCTATTATCTGTTATTCATTAGTTACTTTTTTAGGAATATTAATTCAATATGATCTGCATTATACTGCCTTCATATTTGCTATCTCAATTATTTTATAGATGTTATAAATGTGTAACTATATACTTACATTTTTCTCTGAATGGAATATTATATCTGTATTCCGTATTATTTATCTTTAATAAAAATTATTTAACTAAAAAAAAAAAGAAATCATCGAGGGGTAGTTGGGAACGTTGTTTTATTTTTTATGCTTTTAAAATGCTTGATATCAAACTTGCGCTAACATATCCAAGAAATGTACTATCTTCCATCTTGAACTGACCCCGTACTACACCACGTAATCCTCATTTTTATTTAACGTCTAAGTAAAGACTTGCAAGCTTCTCACAGAAGATGGTGATCATTCCCAGAGGCTTCTCACCATGCTGTACCTAACAAAGGGCAGCTCAGTTGTCCCAGACTATCGTTTATACAAAGTATTGACAATAGTGCTTGAATACACTGTGAGAGCAACTGAATTCATTGCAATAATATTAGGAGAGAATCCTTAAATGTATTCTTTAGTGAAATGTTTCTTCTTGCTTGATCCTCATTTGTCATCATTGGTGGACATCCTGAGAATCATGCACTTGCTTAGCAATGTATGAAATCCTTTGTTTCAAAGTCATATAAAAGAACGTACTTTCCCCACTTTTGTAAGGCGTATCTGTGCAGGATTTTGCATTGAACTTTACTCAGTTAAATGTACTTAAGATCTGTATTCCTTATTTCTTACCCTGATTATGCTATGTCATGTCTTTTGCTTAATAACCCCTATATAAACTCCTTCAATCTTGACTCATGTCTATCATTCCTACAGAGACTGTCCCAATTGCCATTAATATTTTGAGCCTTATGGAAATAGAGACAGGTTCAGTCAGGGGGCACCACAGTCCATAAAGGAAATACAAAGCTCCTGGTTCAAGCCTAGGTTATGAGAAAAGGGGTTGAACACCAACAGCACTCAGGCAAAGTTGCCCACACACATAGTAATACACAACATTATTAGTAAATAAAGGTAAACAGTCACATACATACGTAGAGGTATGAACGTCCACACGTATACATAACCAGGTACTCAAACACAAAAAGTGCACATATTTGTACTCAAGCATGCACAAATACACAAACATGTATTTAGTCGAACAAAAACAGCAACACAAACACATCTACACACACTCACATAGCAGGGTTCATGTAAAGCACTCTAATACCTTCCGGTCAACTTTGTGCTATATAAATAACTGCAAAATAATAAAGACGGGAGAGGAATCCGTAGACAGTTCAGAATGACCTTTCCTTTCAATGAGCCAAATTTAATAAACTAAAGTGTTCCAGAGAGTTTGTTCAAGGACCACTGACTAATGAGCACTGACAGCTGGGCAGTTTCTGTATTTCACCACATATACTGGTTTTAATTTTTGAATCCGTTTCTGTTTATTGCCCTTTCTTTTTACCTTCAATAGATCCTTATTCACAGGGAAGGAAATCAGTTTTCTGCAACAACATATTATGAGCATCATACTGCTTTTTAACAAGTAACATTAACATTAGTAAATAAAAATATAGTGCATTTGATAAAGTCAATAAGCAGCCCTTTATACGGTTTATTTTGAAAAATAATGATTGCAAATTGTAGTTCCTCCGTTGATCCCCTCTGTGGCTCTCGTTTTGCTCCTCAACCCTCTCTGACTGTCTCATCCCGTTGCTGCACGACTGAGTTAAACTGTTTATATATTTATTTCTTTATTTTTTTATGAAGTCCCAGCAGCTGCAATGTTTCTATTGACCCTCGCTCCCTTTCTTGTACTTCAACCGTACTTCTTTCATTTTTTCTCCATTTAATTTAATATTCTAGCATAGGCTCTGACATGCTAGAAGAGTAAATTGAAAATGTCTAAACGCATCATGATGGAAGCGTGTGCAAGTGTCACAAAACAGGCATCTCAAAACGCACATCATGATGCACATAAGTGGCTCCATCATTATGTATCTGTGTGCGTCAGCCGGCAACTTGGAATGGGTTTTCTTTACTAGGAAACCCATTCCACGATTGCCAACTATGCAAGCATATACATCTTGATGCATGGGTATGCAACTGTGTAAAAGAGTAACAAAGCCGATAGCTCAGGCTTTTGCAATCGAGATCCATTGCCATAGTCAATGCTTCTTAACCTTTATGTATGCCCTATTTCTCCTATTCTGAGCC
Organism: Lissotriton helveticus; assembly: GCF_964261635.1. NCBI lineage: Eukaryota > Metazoa > Chordata > Amphibia > Caudata > Salamandridae > Lissotriton > Lissotriton helveticus. The sequence continues at coordinate 55,479,429 of NC_136062.1, read as the reverse complement.
TGGTTGTCCAAGTTAAGAACTCAGCTTAGAATCATATAGAATAATTTATGCAGAGAATGGTCACACATTTGTTCCTCACATATATTCAGAAAGAGTGACCTGGCCTTATTCGTTCTAAAGGTACTGCAAGTCATCATGTGAGAGGCTCACATTGCAGACCACACATGATAAGTTAGTCCTAGGGTTGACCTGCTTCTGGACCTGGTTATTGATCCCCTCTGTGATAGTATCACTTTATAAGTTATGCCTCAATTAGGAAAGGTAATATTCAATGATCTATTCTACAACTTAATCAAATAAAGGGATATCCACAAACCCAGCACCCTGTGATTATGTAGCCAAAAGGTTTGGACTATTTTAACTTGCTTACTTAAAAGATTAACTTTATAGAGCATCATTTATGCCTTTACTAACAAACTAGTTTCAGAAGGGACACGTGTATCTTAGACAATACCTTGGCATGTTTTCCTAAAGATGCTGTACACTCTGAAGTAGTTTCCCAGTTGACTTAATACCTGCACCTGCTACTTTCAACAAGATTAATCGCATTAACCTGATCCAGCATAAGAAGTATAAATATTTCAACTTAAACTTCCACTTCTCTACTTACTCATCTCTCCCTCTAACTGCACTGGGCCTCTTACAGTTAGATGTATTACCGCATTACCCTCTCCACAGAGCCAAATGGTCCTCTGATGGATTTTTCTCTCTTCAGATAGGAGGGGTGGGAATTAGGGTCTCCAAAACATCAACATTAGCAACCCAATGAGGACCATTAATTAGGGACCAACTGACAAGTTCAAATACACTACTTTCGGGACCATAGTGTGAAAATGAAATATCCCAATGTGGAGACCCAATCTCCTAAAGAAATTAAGTCTAACCAAAATGATACAAACTGGAAGCTCTGCTACTGTAGCACAAAATAAAAGAAACAAAACTTGTTATTCTGAAAAGATTAGCTAATTTTCCCTACAAAGAATTTAGATTGAAGAGAGTAATTAAGTACAGTTTCAAATAAAGAACATCAGGGCACAATAATGGAATCAGGCAATTTAGAAAGTTATTGTATTAATGTTCCAAAATGTACACAAATAAGCAGCTTCTTAAGCATCTCAGTCAAGAATATTAAAGCATGTAGCATATAGTATGATACCACACATTTAGGTGCTTATTACGATGTCGGTCAGATTTGCCTCCGACCGACACCACTTCGGGACAACTGACTTCCGGTCAGCTGTTCCGACCGCCTGATTACGATGTGATCAAACACTATTCCGTCGGATTCCAACTGTTCTCTATGGGAGCTTGTTTTAAGCATGGAAACAGGACGTAATGCAGACTCCTAACGAGAATTGGGGGTGTGTAAAACCCTGCAATGGCAAAGCCACACAGAAAAGGTTTTGGAAACCAACATCGTAGTCCTCATGGTGGAAACGCCATCCATAGGGTATTGCGGTGCTATTCCAACCAACAGGAATACTTCGAGAGCCGCTCGGAACCAAGTTAGAATGACCGGCTGAATTATGTTTCGATCTCCCACATTGTAATCGGGTGGTCGGACCGCAAGCCGAATAGGTCGGAAAGTCTACTACCGCAGTGAGAAAGCTTCTGACTATCGGTCGAAGGCTTTCTGACCCACATTGTAATCGGCCCATTAGTGTGAAGTTCACATCCAAAAGGATGACTTTAAAAAATATCAGATCTGAGATTACAGGGTTCTATCACCATTAGAGGCAGAAGAATACTTCAGTCTCATCAAAGATTCAAAGAAAAGCAGTAGAAGAATCACATTTAAAGTCCTCTAAGAGTGAATCCATCAGCAATGGCAAATATAATGAAGCAAAAATCAATTACTTTGGCAAAGAAGAATTCCAAGTCGACTGCATGAATGTAGCAGTTTTAGCAAAAGGGTAGTTCAAGATAGGTAAAATTAGGCACTGTGATTAAAGGATAACATCCAAAAGACAATGAGTGGTGTCCCATAGAAAAAATATGATGCCTTGTCAGAAGGGATAACGGTGTGGCTTTGCATTGCACCAGAGGAAAAGAAAATATGGTGTTTTATAGTCCTTATGGCACCTTAATGACTCACTCCTCTAGTCAGTTCCTCGTTTGATTAGTTTATGTATGTAGTCACAAAATACATTTATTTACTCCTGCATTCTTTCCCAAGCATTTTACGAGAACATCTTATCTCTCCAGACCTCACAGGATTACCAATGGTTGGAAAATATACAATGTAACAAACTATGACTTTGGGTGACAGCTGACTTTCCCACAAAACCATTCCACCATGAACTTCAAAAGAATGTCCTTTGAATGTATGATGAAACATGCATAGAAAATAGAAAGCAATATTTGCAAAAATATCAATGAATCATTTTGCTTGCTAAGGGAAAATTGCAGCTCAAGATATAACACGTTTAAAGCTAAAAATGCATACATCTACTCTAAATGAATTAAACTTAATTGGAATCAAAAATACATTTATTAACATCCATTTATGTATATTATTCTTAAAAATAATTTAAAAAATTGTTTCTACTTTTTTAAATCTTTGAGATCTCTGTAAGTTTCAACCTCCTAGCTAATTTTTTCACAACCAAAAATGCAATTATAATGTGTTTGAAATGAAAGGCACTAGAACTGTTAGGCCTCATCATTAAACCCATTAGTTTTCATCAGTCCTTAAATAATAAAACATAATTTCGTAACTAATCTTGTATTGAAAATCTATGAATATGCGTTATAGCAATTTAGCAATGTATTTTCTCCTTTTCTATCACTTTCAAGCATGCTTGTACAGTTTTGTTACTTTGCTTGTCTCAAGGTGCACATTCAGATTTTTGTGTCTAAATCAGTTAAGTGTCATGTAATGTGATTTTGAAATATTTGCTCTAACCTATGATGAACACTAAGGGGGACGATTACAAAGGCATGTGGAAAGCCTCCGACCAACAGTTGGATTCTCCTAGACTGTGACGGAACCCTGCCGACCGACTCGATTGGAAACAATTCCGACCAACCAATTAGGATGCTCACGGTCAGAAGGGAATCCGTTCAGTCATTCCGAATTGGTTCCGACTGGCACACGGAGCTGATCCTTACAGCTCTACGGACAGCGTTTCCGACCAACCGATTATGATGTTGGATTCTGACAGTCTTTCTGACTCGGTCTGTCCTACATTAAAAAGCAGTTGGAAACTGATTTTTGGGGCCTCTAGCAGGGTTGGTAGCCATGGGTTTACACAAAGGACCCCCCTGTAAAACCATGCACTGTGTAGCCGCGACTGGGTGCAAGATTTTCCGCAGACACTTATTTCCCCCGTAGGAGCCTGTGTTGTCAGTCAGAACACAGGCGCCTATTGAAGTCAATGGGAGTCCTTCCAAATAGCGTTCGGAGGCATCATAATCGGTCATGCAGAGCTGCCAGACGCGAGTCAGTTGGAACCGAATATGAAAAGGAATCAGGTGGAAAGTTTCTACACAACATCATAATCGCCCCTTAATGAATGTCCATATTGACAGCAACTTACTGTAACATGAAAACCATATATAGAGTCATGTATTGAGTTGAAGATCAGTATGAGAACAGCTGAGTAACACATTCTGACTGAAAGTGGCCAATAGCAAGGCTGTATCCTACCTTTTCTAGTATACCCAGTCTACAAAATAAACATTAAAAAAAAGTCCTGCCTTGAAGGTAAAGAAACAATGCATCATTGCTCTGTTGTGAGCATAAGAAGTTGTCTTCTGTGATGGAACACATGTAGAGTTGCAGAACACATTGTCATCATGTGAAAGGATTCATGATGAGAATTGTCTTGAAGCAAAATGTGAAAAGCAAGAAGTGTACTTAGGAGCAACTCTAAGTTTGTCCGTGAAATACATGGCTAATAAGAACTCCAGTGACACTACAAAGATTACCAAATGTTGCCCACTCTCAGGATGAAACACCACTCATGGCAGACTTCCAAAAAAAATGAAGATTAGGACAGAGTGGCTGAAAAATGTAATTTAGTGCACACAAGTATATCTAATTCAGCCAAGGTAATAAGGGCAATAGTATACTTTTTCAAAGTTTAGGCTACCGTTATCTGGAGAAGTACAAGATTACTTGGGATAAAAGGTAGTCATTCCTTACTGACTTTTTGGATTAGTACTCTACTTCGACATGACCACAGTTGAGTCTATCAAAAAAGTATTTTGTTGCAACAAGCAATTAGACTTTAGGGAAATACCTTCATCTTTCAGGAGTATCCTATATATCATGCATTCTCTGTGATGTGGGCCTGGCGTGCACTGCTCATGTTATACTATCTCTGTGACCCCCTATGGTGCGCTATGATTCCATGCCCGGATTACCCAATCCCCCTGAAATTGTTAAGGGATTCCATCCGATAGTATGCACCTGCTCTCCCTGTAAGGTTAAGACCAGTGTACAAACACTTGTTGGGTTCAGGAGTGTAGGAGAACCTTTCAGATTGCCATGTCCACATGTGATCTGGTTGTATCAATTGGACCCTGAACATGTTATTTAAACCAAACCTGAGTCCCTGGCTTGGCCATTACTCCCTGTGCAATAAGCTTCCTGCCCACTCTTGTGAAGAATCGACCGAACCTGGTCAGCGCACTTCTTGGCGGCAGATTAAGCTCCTCCGGTGATTTCCTTGTCTCCAGCTCCCTGACGTACCCTTCCTCTGCGCCTCCTGCTCAGCTACTTTAGTTCCTCTGTGACTTCCTGAGTCAAGACCTTGAGACCTTTGTCACACTTATGACAGGTGAAAGTACTAGGCTAAGTACTTGATATCAGCTTAGTGTGCACTATCCTTTAATAGTAGTAAACAGGCTGGGGTATCGCCATCTTCAAGAATATAGACTTATCTTCAAGTTTCATTCCAGTGACTTCCCTCCAGTTTACCTTACTAGTACTTGACTTGGGCGCTTCCTACAACTTTGGTTTTTAAACTGTGTTTATACCAGGACTAGAGACTTTGCTCTGTTTTTCACTGATGAACAGCAGTGTCTAGAGAAGTATCGTCAGAGCTCTTGTTTCATGTTTTAAATCTGCACCAAGATCTATTTTTCAAATGTATCCTCAGGAGTGTCATTAACTCTAATCTATATTCTGAACATTTCCTTGGGAGTGCCAGTAACTTTCAACTTATTACTTGGGAGTTTTTAGCTCCAGTTTGGTGTTCCAGCTTTTCTGTGTCCTTTCAGGGTTTTCGATAGAGACTCTAAGTGTATGTTACTAAATGTATTCCTTTGGTGAGAGAGAGGATCAGCTGGGTGTTGTCGGCATAGGAGATGATGTTGAGGTCATGCAATCGGGCAACGTGGGCGAGCGATGCCAATTAGATATTAAACAGTGTTCAGCTGACGGATGAGCCCGGGGGTACGCTGCAGATGATCTCGGTGGCTTCAGAGCAGAAAGGGGGATGTGGACACCCTGGGTTCTACCGGAGAGGAAGGAGGCGGTCCAGTCCAGGACCTTCTCTTGGATCCCAGCGTAGTGGAGGCATGTGCGTAGGGTGCGGTGGCAGACTGTGTCAAAGACGGCTGACAGGTCAAGGAGGATGAGGGCCGCGGTTTCTCCATTGGATAGCAGGGCCCTGATGTCATCGGTGGCGGCGATGAGGGCAGTTTCGGTGCTGTGGTTGCTGTGGAACCCGGACTGGTATGGGTCCAGGATGCTGTCCTCGTCGAGGTAGTGGGTCAGTTGTTTGTTGACGGTCTTCTCGATGACCTTCGCCGGGAACAGGAACAGGGAGATGGGGCGGAAGTTCTTGGGGTCAATGGGGTCAGCCTTGGGTTTTTTGAGTAAGGTATTATCACTGTGGTTGGAACCAGGTGACTGCATGACCCCAAGTAACACTAGTATGGAAGAGAGAAAACTGGTGGCGCCTCAGTATAATCACATCTCACACTCCCTTGATACATTTGAAAAAGATTTTAAAAATATTGAAATAAAACAAAATCAGAATTACATGGATCTTCGCAAATACAGCTTAATGTAACTAAATGTTGAGCTCCAGTGCTCAACACAGCGTTAAACCAATGTAACTTAGTTTACTTTGACTAAACGCTTTGGGAGGTGCATGGTTTATTGTGCCTTTGAATCAGCATGAGCGTAGACTATGTGCAACACAAGTTCCCACATCCAAATACATATAAGTCAGCTTTTCAATACTGTGAGATCACCGTTGTCTGCCCCATAAACTAATTTTATCAAACCAGGAGGCATGTTATGCTGGCTTGCAGATGAAACACTTGCTCATATAGTGGCTGTTTCCTTACATTTGTGTTCCAAAAGTTGAAAAGTTATAAGTTCTCTTATACATGATATTTTATTCAATTCTTTGTAAATACGTGTTTTTAGGTGTGACACATTGCGAATTGTATTGTAAGTTTTTTTCTGTATGACATTTTATATCATATGTGTACATAACAGAAAAATACTTGAGCTATACCGGATGCCAAGATGTAATGCTCTGACATAGCAAAAGCGAGGAGGCAAATGCAGTCATGGAGCTGGAGGACTTCAGTCCGCCACCCTGCCTTTACTTCGCCTGCCAAATGTAGCGTTCTCCGCAGGCCCTGTGGTGAACTCTGTTGGTTTGTATGAACATCCATCACTGCAGGTCATACAACGCCACCAGTCATTCGGACACTTACAGCAAATTTTAAAACACTTTTCTTCCCAAAAACGAAGTAAGAGCCCAACACCATGGACGTTTTTAGCCAGGTTGATGATAACAGAGCAAAATTTATTCTGGCCCAACTTAAAATAGAGAGTGTGGATCAAAAGTTTGTCTGACAGGGTACTCCATTGCCATTGCAACAGAGGATCCTGTGTGCCAAACCTTTAATTTGATTCAGAAAAGGGGGTGGTGATGAACAGAGTGCCTGAATTAAGCAGACCACTCTAACCCAGTCCAAAGATCAGGGCTTGATCCATCACCATTTTTTAGCTCACTGCACCATCCCAGCTCAGAATTTGGCTATATGCAAATTAGTTTGTTCCTGTCCCAGTGCATGATGGGAACAGGGCAAACCAAACTACCAAGCCAATTCTTATACTGGGAAGGAAACAAGCTACCGGGGACCGGTTTCTGGCATTTCAGCCTCGTCGGCCCGGCTTGCTTGAATCCTGATGGTGCAATGAGCAAGGGACTCACATCTGAGTATACCCTTCCACGCTTATGGTGGACAAAATGATTCAGAAAAGGGGGTTCAGAAAAGGGGGTGGTGATGAACAGAGTGCCTGAATTAAGCAGACCACTCTAACCCAGTCCAAAGACAGGGCTTGATCCATCACCATTTTTTAGCTCACTGCACCATCCCAGCTCAGAACTTGGCTATATGCAAATTAGTTTGTTCCTGTCCCAGTGCATGATGGGAACAGGGCAAACTAAACTACCAAGCCAATTTTTATACTGGGAAGGAAACAAGCTACCGGGGACCGGTTTCTGGCATTTCAGCCTCGTCGGCCCGGCTTGCTTGAATCCTGATGGTGCAATGAGCAAGGGACTCACATCTGAGTATACCCTTCCACGCTTATGGTGGACAAAATGATTCAGAAAAGGGGGTGGTGATGAACAGAGTGCCTGAATTAAGCAGACCACTCTAACCCAGTCCAAAGATCAGGGCTTGATCCATCACCATTTTTTAGCTCACTGCACCATCCCAGCTCAGAACTTGGCTATATGCAAATTAGTTTGTTCCTGTCCCAGTGCATGATGGGAACAGGGCAAACCAAACTACCAAGCCGATTCTTATACTGGGAAGGAAACAAGCTACCGGGGATCGGTTTCTGGCATTTCAGCCTCGTCGGCCCGGCTTGCTTGAATCCTGATGGTGCAATGAGCAAGGGACTCACATCTGAGTATACCCTTCCACGCTTTTGGTGGACAAAATGATTCAGAAAAGGGGGTGGTGATGAACAGAGTGCCTGAATTAAGCAGACCACTCTAACCCAGTCCAAAGATCAGGGCTTGATCCATCACCATTTTTTAGCTCACTGCACCATCCCAGCTCAGAACTTGGCTATATGCAAATTAGTTTGTTCCTGTCCCAGTGCATGATGGGAACAGGGCAAACCAAACTACCAAGCCAATTCTTATACTGGGAAGGAAACAAGCTACCGGGGACCGGTTTCTGGCATTTCAGCCTCCTCGGCCCGGCTTGCTTGAATCCTGATGGTGCATTGAGCAAGGGACTCACATCTGAGTATACCCTTCCACGCTTATGGTGGACAAAATGATTCAGAAAAGGGGGTGGTGATGAACAGAGTGCCTGAATTAAGCAGACCACTCTAACCCAGTCCAAAGATCAGGGCTTGATCCATCACCATTTTTTAGCTCACTGCACCATCCCAGCTCAGAACTTGGCTATATGCAAATTAGTTTGTTCCTGTCCCAGTGCATGATGGGAACAGGGCAAACCAAACTACCAAGCCAATTCTTATACTGGGAAGGAAACAAGCTCACTGCTCCATCAGGATTCAAGCAAGCCGGGCCGACGAGGCTGAAATGCCAGAAACCGGTCCCCGGTAGCTTGTCTCCTTTCTGGTGAAGAATTGGCTTGGTAGTTTGGTCTGCCCTGTTCCCATGATGCACTGGGCCAGGGACAGACTAATTTGCATATAGCCAGGTTCTGAGCTGGGATGGGGCAGTGAGCTAAATAACGATTATGGATCAAGCCCTGATCTTTGGACTGGGTAAGTGTGGTCTGCTTAATTCAGACACTCTGTTCATCACCACCCCCTTTTCTGAATCGTTTTTGGCCACTATAGGTGTGGCAGGGTATACTCAGACATGAGTCCCTTGCTCACTGCTCCATCAGGATTCAAGCAAGCCGGGCCGACGAGGCTGAAATGCCAGAAACCGGTCCCCGGTAGCTTGTCTCCTTTCTGGTGAAGAATTGGCTTGGTAGTTTGGTCTGCCCTGTTCCCATGATGCACTGGGCCAGGGACAGACTAATTTGCATATAGCCAGGTTCTGAGCTGGGATGGGGCAGTGAGCTAAATAACGGTGATGGATCAAGCCCTGATCTTTGGACTGGGTAAGAGTGGTCTGCTTAATTCAGACACTCTGTTCATCACCACCCCCTTTTCTGAATCGTTTTTGGCCACTATAGGTGTGGCAGGGTATACTCAGACATGAGTCCCTTGCTCACTGCTCCATCAGGATTCAAGCAAGCCGGGCCGACGAGGCTGAAATGCCAGAAACCGGTCCCCGGTAGCTTGTCTCCTTTCTGGTGAAGAATTGGCTTGGTAGTTTGGTCTGCCCTGTTCCCATGATGCACTGGGCCAGGGACAGACTAATTTGCATATAGCCAGGTTCTGAGCTGGGATGGGGCAGTGAGCTAAATAACGGTGATGGATCAAGCCCTGATCTTTGGACTGGGTAAGAGTGGTCTGCTTAATTCAGACACTCTGTTCATCACCACCCCCTTTTCTGAATCGTTTTTGGCCACTATAGGTGTGGCAGGGTATACTCAGACATGAGTCCCTTGCTCACTGCTCCATCAGGATTCAAGCAAGCCGGGCCGACGAGGCTGAAATGCCAGAAACCGGTCCCCGGTAGCTTGTCTCCTTTCTGGTGAAGAATTGGCGTGGTAGTTTGGTCTGCCCTGTTCCCATGATGCACTGGGCCAGGGACAGACTAATTTGCATATAGCCAGGTTCTGAGCTGGGATGGGGCAGTGAGCTAAATAACGGTGATGGATCAAGCCCTGATCTTTGGACTGGGTAAGAGTGGTCTGCTTAATTCAGACACTCTGTTCATCACCACCCCCTTTTCTGAATCGAAACCTTTAATTTGGCCCTCTGTCCCAGTCTTCCACAGTATCAATCAAAGTCGATAGATAGCATGCCCGAGACCACCATGTGAACAACAAGGCCATGCAATTAAAATATTCTAAAATACATCCCTTGGAATTCTTTAAGAAACAGGATTTCCTTTTACATACCACCATAAATGAGCATGGGCGAAGATTACTATCACTGAGGAAGAAACTATCTGGCACATGCATCAAGAATGCCATTTGCGATTCCTTATTAGCGAAAAATAAGGATTCGCTAATAAGGAAAAGCGAAAGGCTAAGGCCCACATGCATCAATGCAAAAACCAGTCACAGATGGGCAGGTTCTCAGAAACTGCCCCTTCAGACAGTTTTTTTTTGCGTTTGGGATGCATCATCCCAAATGCAAACATCGCAATTTAAGTAATCTCTAAATTGCGATTACTTAAATTGCCATTGCATTTAAGGAATCGCACATTGAGATTTCTTAAATGCAATGCATTAAGTAAGAAAACTAGCTATTTCGCTAAAAGGGGGTGCAAATTACCATGCAGTTGAATTTCATGGTGTAGTGAGGGCTGGGCTTTGTTGCGCACATTGCTATGTTAGCATAGGCTTATTAGAAAGTTTAATCTCCATTTTACCTTTTGCTGCTTTTGCATACAACACTACATATAACTGTTGTTGTAAGTTAGGCTGCGTGAATTACTTCACATGAGAAAAGCTTGTTTTCGGCATCCCTAGACTTACATTGCGACCCTAGTCTGCAAAGTGAGTGCTAAAGCCACCCAGGTTATCATAACAAGGTGGCTGTTGTTCGGGCTGATCGGCTCACGTTTTAGACATAACATATTTATTTATTTATTTATTATTGCAATTTGTAAAGCGCAACGTATGCCTGCGGGCGTCTTGGCGCTGTGATTTCAATGTGAGTCTCTAAGGAAGTGGCAGCCTATCATTAAATGGGAGAGAATGGACTCGTTACTGGTTAAACAACCACGTCTTCAACAATTTCCTGAATTGGAGAAGGGATTGACTTGATCTAATCGTTAATGGAAGAGAGTTCCAGAGTCTGGCTGCTGTCACCGTAAAGCGTGTGTCTCCCCAGGTGACCGTTCTTGTGCGCGGTACCGCTAGTTGATGCATCGTCATAGATCTTAATTGTCTAGTCGGACGGTAAGTGGAGAGCTGCTCTTTGGGGAACTTCGACCCTTGCTTGTGAATAGCTTTGAAAGTCAAGCAAAGCGTTTTAAATTTAATCAGATTTTTAATTGTTAACCAGTGATAGCTTCTGATTATTTGACTAATCGGTTTAAAATTAGGGGTCCTGGAGAGTAACTTGCTGCCGCGTTCTGAATCATTTGTAATTTGGAGATTACCCGGGCTTGGGCATTGGCAAATAGGCCATTGCAGTAATCTGATGAAGAGAGCACAAGTGTACTCACCGCAGTTTTTCTAGCGCTTTCTGAAAGGAAAGGGATTATCTTTTTTTTCAGCCTAAGTTTATGAAATGCGTTGGACACTGTTTGATTTGCATGTGCAACAAAATTAAGCTTCTCGTCAAAGACAATTCCCAAATTTCTGACCCTAGGGACTGACATTGGCAAGGCTCCCAAAGATGGAGGCCACCAGACTGATGATCATAACTGGGAAATCTTCCCGAAGATGACCACCTCCGTCTTCTCGGAGTTCAACTTGGGGCAGTTAGCATTCATCCAATCTTTAATCACTAACATACCTTCTTGGAAGCATGCAGCTACCTCTTCTCCATCGTTGTTAATAGCGAGCACAAGCTGAGTGTCATCAGCATTGGAGGTAAGGCTCATCTGGTGGGTTTTAATAACTCTTGCTAAGTCCGACACATAGATGTTAAAAAGTGTCGGACTTAGAGATGAGCCTTGGGGAACTCCACAGGGTAGAGCCAGTTCCGCCGATTTAAATGGTCCTAGCGTTACAGCCTGTGTTCTGCTAGATAGAAACGAGGCAAGCAGGTCCTTTGCTCTAGATTGAATGCCCAGATTTCCGACATGGTCAATCAGAATGGAATGACTGACCATGTCGAAAGCCGCAGATAAGTCCAGCAGTATAAGCACTGCTGTCCCCCCCTGATCTCTAATGATTCTAATGTCATCCGAGGCTTTAATGAGGGCGTCTCCGTGCAGTGAAGCTTGCGAAACCCAAACTGTGAGTCATCTAGCATGTTGTTTTGTTCAATGTAGTTAGACAGCTGAACATTCATTGCCCTCTCGAGCACTTTGGCTAAAAACGGCAAGCTGGCTATTGGTCTGTAATTCTTCAGCACGTCCTTGTCTAAGCTTGGTTTTTTAAGGAGCGGTTTTAGAAGAGTGTTCTTCAGCATATCCAGATAAATCCCTGACGTAAGTATCACATTACAGACTTGTGTGATGACTTCGCTAATAGAGTCAATTACAGGAGGGTAAACTTTGGGAGGACATGGATCTAAGGCCGATCCTGTTTTTATGAGTTGCATAATGTCCCTAATTTGTTTCTCCTCTAGTTCTTCAAATTGAACTAGTGATCAATCAGGGTGTTTAATGTAAGTCGCAGAAGTGATCGGTTTTTCCTTAGCTGAAATCTCTGAGTAAATGTCGTTGACTTTGGCAAAGAAAAAATTAGCCAAGGAGTCACAGAAGGCCTGAGATGGGATTGGAGCTGTATCTGGAGAGTTCCCAGCCAGTTGTTTCACTACGTCGTATAGTTGTTTGCTGGAGTTCTTTGCGTTATCAATTTGTTCCCCAAAGAACTTCTTTCTGGCCTCGGTGATCATTTTTTACCTGTGTCTCCTTATAACGAAGTTTACTATCCTGGTCATAGGACCTGCGCCAATATCTTTCATACTTTCTACATTCTTGCTTTTGTTTCCTTAGTTCTTCTGTGAACCAAGGTGCCGAAGGTAAAGTCCTATTTCTCGAAGTGGTCTTGGATGGAACCAATAAATCCATCGCATTAACTATCCAATCTAAGAAATGTTTGGCTGCTAAATTAGCATCCGCAGAAATAATAGGGCGGGTCTTGACCAGCAGCTCTCTAAGGGCTACATTATCTATATCCTTCCACACTTTAAAAGGCTCTTGACTTAGGGGAGCCTGTCTGGTTAAGGGAGCGTCAGTGATGGAAAAGACACATAGAATGGCGTAGTGATCGGACCATGTGAGGGGCAGGACGTCTTGAATTGTTATCCTTTTTATATTAGAAAAAATGCCATCCAGAGTGTGGCCAGCCTCGTGTGTGGGTGTTTTTACCATTTGAACAAGCCCTAGGCTTTCCAGGTCGCCTGTTAGTGCTTGAGTATCAGTCTCATCCTTTTTCTCGAAATGAAAATTCAGGTCCCCCAGAACCGTAAAAGAGTCTTCGAGTACCAATGATTCAATCAGTGAATTAAGATTAACTAAAAAGTCAGAGCGTGGACCTGGCGGTCTGTAGATAAGTACTCCCTTAAGATTATATGAGGGAGTCACCATAATGGCGAATTGGAAGGCGTCGCAGCTTGTGGACAGTATTGGGAATATTCTAACCGAGAAACTGTTTTGGGTGATTATCGCTAATCCCCCTCCTTTCTTTCCCTGTCTGTCTAATAGATGTGCCATATATCCCTGTGGTACGGCGACCACTAAGTCTGGATCAGACTCAGCGTCCATCCAGGTCTCGGTAATAAATAATATATCTCTATTCCTATCTTGAATCAGATCTTGAATGTCCTGTCTGTGCCTTCCCAAGGATCTGGCATTAATGAGTGTGGTTATCACCTTCTTAGTTTTGTTATTAGCGCCTGTATTGGTACATGCTTTGCTATTCATAAAAGGTAAAGGGGAATCACAGCTGGGGCAGTTAGAGATTACAGTATGGGAAATGAGCTCCGGGTCATATTGGGGGCAGATGCTACATTGGACTGACCTCAGACACAGGAGATCAGCGATTGAGTAGAAGATATACTCTGATATCATGTCTGGACCAGGGGTCCTTGCCCTCGGCCCGGTCTCGGCACGGACGGGCGCAGACGGGCTTTCCTTTGGCGCGCCCGCTGCACCCGCCCGCTGAGCGGGCGAGATGACGCCATCCTTATATCCAATGTGGAGGAGGGTGGGATGCGGCCAGCAACTGGACCGCAACCCTTTCCTCCGCCCAGTATGGCAGCTGTCAACATTCTCTCCGGCAGCGTCAGCACGTAATCTGCTGCGCTGGGAGATGCGGTGTAATCGGAGGTGAGGCTTGCTAGTTTAAAAGTTTCCCAAAATGAAATGAAAATGCCACAAACCAAAGTTAAAATGCACACATTTAAAAAAGGCACGCTGGCCCCCGGCTTTCTGCCTCAGAGGCGAGCCCAATAGAAATCAGCGCGCTCGCGCTAAGGTGCAAGTTTAAATATCCTGGGAGGGCGGGATGCGGCCAGCAACTGGACCACAACCCTTTCCTCCGCCCAGTATGGCGGCTCTCAACACTCTCTCCTGCAGCGTCAGCACGTAATCGGCTGCGCTGGGAGATGCGGTGTAATCGGAGGTGAGGCTTGCTAGTTTAAAAGTTTCCCAAAATGAAATGAAAATGCCACAAACCAAAGTTAAAATGCACACATTTAAAAAAGGCACGCTAGCCCCTGGCTTTCTGCCTCAGAGGTGAGCCCAATAGAAATCAGCGCGCTCGCTCTAAGGTGCAAGTTTAAATACCCTGGGAGGGCGGGATGCGGCCAGCAACTGGACCGCAACCCTTTCCTCCGCCCAGTATGGCGGCTGTCAACACTCTCTCCGGCAGCGTCAGCACATAATCTGCTGCGCTGGGAGATGCGGTGTAATCGAAGGTGAGGCTTGCTAGTTTAAAAGTTTCCCAAAATGAAATGAAAATGCCACAAACCAAAGTTAAAATGCACACATTTAAAAAAGGCACGCTAGCCCCCGGCTTTCCGCCTCAGAGGTGAGCCCAATACATACATGCAGCTGCAAGCCAACGGAAATTTTGGCGCCTTTAATATTGCACTGTAGGCATGATTTCAGGCACTTGGAAGAATTCCGTTTCCAGAGAGAAAGACCTTTTGCAGATCCTGATGTGATTCACTCCTGCTGATCTTAGAGTTATGGGGCCCCCACACAACCCTAAGAGACCTTCTATATTTTCTAAAACATAATTCCTAGATAGAGAGGGTGATATACTAGGCGCTATGAGACCTGTTTTCACCATCACTGTCATATGATTTCTCCTTTTGTTTTTTATGGAATTGTAACAATGCTGATCATATTATTTTTAATCATATGTTTGCTTATGTTAGCGAAGATACTGCATCTTAGAGCATGTCATTAAAATAAATATTTTAACCTTTCCCATGTCTCTTTTTTACTCCTGTTGTGGACTGGTATGAGAGTATAACGAAAGAGTGTTCTTGCTTCCCACCATTATAACCTAACTCGCATGTTCTGGGTTGTCTATTTAATGGTTCCTTTGCTATAGGATGAAGAGCTAATGTGACACTGATGCTAGTCGGTTAGGGTTTCGAGGTACTGAGGTGAGTTTTTTGGTCCACCACAATTCACTGAGGTCGTGGGTCTCTGTGCACAGTTCTGTAAAGGAGCAGAATCCCTGCTACAATGGTAATTTGCAAAAACTTTGGAAAATGCATTAAAGTGCATTTTACAAAGTTCCATGTTACACACACACATGTCCTTTTGACACCCTGGCACCCTTGAAATTGCATTCTTAATTTGCGATTCTCTAATTGAGAATCTCAAATTAAGAATGTCTTCCCATTCATTCCTATGGGCCTTTAGGCCCATAGGAATGAATGGGGAGGTATTCCTTAATTGCGACTCACAATTTGTGAGTCGCAATTAAGGAATGTTTAGAAATCACTATTTATTAAGCGAATTCTACATGCATAGCCTCTTGCTATTCCTTATTAGAGAATCCTTATTTTTCGCTAATAAGGAATCGCAAATGGCACTGTTGATGCATGTGCCAGTATGCATGTAGAAATTGCTTAAAGAATAGAGCTTTCTAAACATTCCTTAATTGCGACCCACAAATTGTGAGTCGCAAGTAGGGAATACCTCCCCATTCATTCGTAGGGGCCTAGACACCCATAGGAATGAATGGGAAGACATTCTCAATTTGCGATTCTCAATTAGAGAATTGCAAATTAAGAATGCAATTTTACGGGTGCCAGGGTGTCAAAAGGACACCCTGTTGCACCCCTGAAATCTGCATATGAGTACATCTTGCACACACACATGCGCCAAGGGCATGTGTGTGTGTGTGTGTAAAATGGAACTTTGAAAAATGCACTTTAGTACATTTTTCAAAGTTTTTGCAAATTACCATGAAGTTACACTTCATGGTAATTTGCACCTCCTATTAGCGACATCGCTAGTTTTTTACTTTAATGCATTGCATTTAAGGAATCTCAATTTGCGATTCCTTAAATGCAATGGCAATTTAAGTAATCACAATTTAGAGATTACTTAAATTGCGATTTTTGCATTTGGGATGATGCATCCCAAATGCAAATATACTGGTTGCAAAGGGGAAGATTCTGAGAATGTGCCCGCGGTTGCAAAGGGGCAGATTCTGAGACTCTGCCCGTTTGCGACCGTTTTTTGCTTTGATGCATGTGGGCCTTTAACTCTGAAAGGAATTTAGTGAGAAAACCAGTGTGCATTCGCACACACAAAAAGAACAAATGTTTTTTTTTCTGTTCAATATCTTTGTTATTTTAAAAAGTAAGAATTCATACAGTTTTGATAAGTGCAATACAATAGAGTAGAATGGTCAATAGACAAGTAAAGCGTTTAAGAAAATACAGACACCACAATAGAATTATGTCAGAAAAATAATGAGATCTCAAAAAGTACTGAGTCAATATATCATATCCAAGGAGTATCTCATACTAGATTGTTATAAAAAAAATTAGATGTATTGCACAGAAACCAAAAAATATCAGAATAAAAGGAAAAAGAGAAAAGGAAAGAATAGGAAGAAGAAGAAAGAAGAAGGAATAAGGAAAGAAAGGAAGAGAAAGAGGACGAGAAAGTTAAAGAAATAAGTGAATAAATAGATAGCTAGTGGGGGACCCCTGCAGCAGTGAGGAAAATAAATTATGAAGTAGAGACAAAAGGATATTGGCCTATCAATCCTTGAGAAGACAGATTCATGTATTTATCCAGTGACCTCCAAATAGTTTTAGAGATGGAAGAAGTACAATGTTTCTCTGCAACCGAAGTATGGACCCCACGAAGAAATGATACTCAAGCCCACCAAGTATGATAAGACAGGAGATTAAAGGATTTCTACTCAGTTAAAATAATTTTGACAACAATTGATATAAGTAGATCTAATAGATGCATTTCAGTATATTCCAAGGGAAGAGGAGTACAAGCAGCCCACGGTCCCAATAATATCATAGGTAGCGAGAGCTCCAATGGAATACCAAAGATTAGTGATAAATGCTTCAGAACTAAATCCCAAAAGGATTGTAGTAACAAGCATTCAAAAAACATATGTTGGTGAGTGCCTGATACCGAATTGCAATTCCAACAAAGATCATTATCCCTCAGTTTCAATTTGTATAAGCGAGCAGGGGTCCAATGCAGAAGATTAATAGTAAAGAATTTAGATTGCATAAGAGAGGGAGCAATCTTATTCCATAGTGAAACCTTCCCAATTAACTTCCATGACTCTTGTGAGATATGTTTGAAAATTTCACTATTAAAATGATGTGACCATTTATTTTGTGTAATAGTAACCTGTGAGGGAAGTGGCGCAGATTAAAATGTAAATATTTTTGAGGCAGTGTGACCTGCCCGAGACCACATGGATAAAAGTGAAATAGTAACCGAGTCTGTACAGAGGGTCATTTTAGAGAGGACAACCTTTAATTTAAAAAAATATTAGAAATCCATTTTGTTAAGATTATATTTGCTGGCCAAAGAAGAAAAAGGAAGAGCATCATGTTTGGAGTCCTAAAGATGTTTAACCAACGAAAGACCTCTATTAGCCCAGGAAGACATTGTAACAGGATCAATATCAGTAACAATTTTAGGATTATACCATAATAAGGACCATCTCGATTTATGACTGGGAATGGAAGCCTTTTTATCTGTACATTTTAAAGTGTTAATTGTGTCAGAAGTAATACAACTTGAATGAGGTAACACAAGTTTTGAGGCAGTGAGAAAAGAAGGGGTAGAAAGGGGAGAACACAACTCTCGTTCAATATAAATCCATGGAGGGGTATGGTGTGAAGTCAGTAAAAACCAAAGAGCACCTTGAGACGATAAAAAAGCAATTTGATACAAGTTCCAATCTGGAAAATTACATCCACCCAAGTCAGATGGCTTCCTAAGATATTTATATGCAATTCTGGCATGTTTGTCACTCCATAAAAACTTTGAAGTAAGTAATTCAATCTCACGGAAAAAAGATGAGTACAATTTTACAGGCAGCATGGAGGATAAAAAGTTAATAATCGGCGATATCGTCATCTTAATAGTTTGAAGTCTTCCCCACCAGGAAATATATTTTGGAGACCAGGAGGACAAAAGATCTTTAACCTTAGCTAGTACATGGGATTCATTATAGGGGATAGTGTCTAAAAGGTTATTACAAAACCAAATTCCTAAGTACTTAATGTGATTCAGGTGTCATTTAAATCCGGCATTACCCATGTGAGAAGTGAAGCACTCTTTAATGGTATTAGAAATGGCAGGAATGGCAGTAGCAATGTCTTCAGAAAAGATGAGAACATCGTCAGCATAAGCAGCCATTTTAATTGTATGTCGACCGAATTGAATGCCTTTAATATTGTCATTTAAATTAAGTAACCAAAGGAGTGGATCTATAGCCAATAGAAAAAGAAGGGGTGATAGCGGGCACCCTTGTCTAGTGCCTTGATGTAGATTAAAAAAGGAAGACGTAGTCCCATTAACTCTGATGTTAACTCTAGGTAGCACATATAGGGACATTACCATGTTGCTAAAAGAATCCCCTAAGTTATGAGACTGGAGTACTTCTTGTAAAAAAGGCCAAGAAACTTTATCAAAAGCCTTTTTGGCATCAAGGGCAATTGCAGCCGATAGCAAAGCAGATAGCTTTGCTTTCTCCAATATATGACAAAAGGTACGGATATTATCTCTAGCAAGTCTCCCTTTTACAAAACCAGTCTGGGAACCATGGATAAGGCTTGGAATATGGCTCTCTAAACGTTTAGCCAAGATTTTGGCAAAAATCTTTGCCTCCATATTTAGTAGCGTGATTGGACGGAAATTTTTAGGGTCAGAATGATCTTTACTGCAAAACAAATAGAGAGAGGGCTATAGCAGAAACGCTCTCAGTCCCCAGGCTATCCGATATTCAAAACAATGAAAGAGCGTCAACAACATCCATACAAAACACACTCCTTCCCCAGCAGATCCCTCCGGGAATGCAATCTTACCAAGAGGAAAAATGAGGGGAGTAAAAAGGAAGTATAATAGGGAGAGGAAAGATCAGTGGTGAGAAAAAAAAACTCAAAGACCAAACAAGTAGGTGTTTAATATCATCATTGGGGTTTCCAAGTATGAATACGGAAAAAATAGGGGGGACCACCCATAGGGCCCACAGTGAAAGTGCAATTTTAAAAGGAAGTCTAGCAGTTCCTAGTATCAATTTTAATAGAGGGATAGCCTACTTCCATTAAAAGCATGTGAAAAAACTGACATATTAAGGGAATGACAATGAAAACCTAATGTCCTTTAAACGGAAAAATTAAAGTGCGGCCAACATGTTTCTGCTTACAGATGAGCTACATTCACTCAAGCATTCGTCAGGACCAGAAAGAAAACCCTTAAAAAAGAAATTTTTGTTTTGGCAGCTGAGAAAAGGAGCACACTCTAACGTGCATCCAATTCTCGCTATCCTCAAGAAAGGGGGGGTGATTCACTCACTCACGGTTCCTCCTTCATGAGTTTCCTTGGTTGCTGTTAATACGCCTCTGTTTATCAGGCTTCTTGTTAATGCCTCATGGGTGCATGGCAGGGGTATTCTTCACGCCCGTTCCCAGTATTAAACGGACGTCTCCCCTCTCCGGACCTAAGGAGTGCACATCCATGCAGGGATCTGCTGGGGAAGGAGTGTGTTTTGTATGGATGTTGTTGATGCTCTTTCATTGTTTTGAATATCAGAATGATCTTTCCCTTCTTTTGGAATCACGACAATAGTAGCCTCAGCGGCTGAACCAGAGACTTTACCTGACGTTACAAAGTTATCAAAAATGTTCTTGAGATATTTTATCATTGAGGATGAAAAAGTCTTGTAGAAAGCAATAGGGTAACCATCAGGCCTGGAGCCTTCCCCGACCGAGTCGCCTTAATGGCCTGAATTATCTCTTCGGAATCAATTGGTTGCCCTAGAGCAGTCATCTTCGACTGCGAAATAGTATGTGTAGGAATCAAAGATAAGAATTGCTGACACACAGATAAGTCACATTGATCCTTGGGAGTATAATGTTTTTCATAAAAGTCACGAAAAACTTGCAGAATTTCTTTAGTATGGAATTTCCTAGAGCCATTAGTGTCATTAATGTAAGAAATCTGAGCAGTTTTGACACTGTCATTTTGATACTTTAATGAGGCAGTCAACATCTTACCAGCTCTATTCTGCAACAGCAAGCATCTAGACTTTTGAGCATGTACGCCAAGATAAGCTCTTTTTGTAACAATGGAGTTAAAAGAGTATTTTAAATTCTTAATATCTTGCAGGAGAGACTTTTGATCTTGTCCCCTAAAGATTGTAGTGACGTTCTGATATCGCTATTACTTTTTGACACTTTTTTGATAATATGACCCCCTAATAGTACATTTGAATGCATCCCATTACACTATTGGGGAGTTTACCAAAGATTCGATGTCATTGAAGAAATTATCAATTTCCACATATAATTCCTTAACTTCTGAAAATTTCTGTATTGAGACGCCAAGAACGAGGACATTGTTTATCCGTCAAATTAAGGAGAGTGAAAGAGACAGCTGCATGATCAGAAACAACGATTGTGTGAATTATAGCATTTCTAGTATGTTTTAGAGGAGCAGTATCAACTAGGGGGTAATCAATACCCAAACAAACTAGAATGTGGAGAGGAGAAGTACATGAAATCACTGCCCGTTGGGTTATGTAACCTCCAAACATCAGCAAGCTGATGAGAAGAGCACATATTGAGCATATGTTTATGTGACCTGGGAGGACGAAATTTAAAAGCAGAATGTCTATCTAGGATAGGATCTAAAGGCAAATTAAAATGACCTCCAACAATTGTTCTAGCATTTTGAGGGATGTCAGAGAGCTTTCTATTTATTGAGTGCCAGAAAAGTTGATCATCAATGTTAGGGGCATAAATATTCATAACATATAAATCGTCTGAACCATTGAACAAGCGAGAAAGCAACCATCTGCCAGCCGAATCATGTTCAGCAGTGACAATAGACAGACCAGAGTTCTTAGAAATCAAGGTTCCAACCCCGTTCTTCTTACCAGCAGCTTCAGAGCAAGCAACATCAAGAACCCACTCCTTCCGCAGAAGCAAGGCTTCCTTAAAGGCAATCTTAGTCTCTTGAAGAAGAGCTTAGCTTTTGCAATAATCCAGAATCTTAGCCCTCTTAACAGGATGATTCAATCCACGAACGTTAAGAGAGATAACATTTAGACTAGTCATAAATAAGCATGACCCCAATCAAATAAGAACATCAGATGAAAGGGAAAGGAAAGACTGTACAACTTGTAAATAGGTAGATGAATAAATGAACAACAGGAAACACATAAAAAACTAACCAAAGCAGGAGTCCCCAAGAAAGAAAATATAGAAATGTAAAAAGAAGAAACGAGAAAGAAGATAAAAGAGAGAAAAGATGCTCCAAAGAAAAAAGGAGCATACAAAAAGAGGAACCCCGCCAAGGGATGTCTATAGCAGACAATTTTCATGGGGAGAAAAAACGTGGAGGAGCAACCACATTGGCCAACACTAACAGTGCAGACCGCTCAAAAATAAATATATATTTTGTTAAACAGCGGAACATTAATGCAAATGTATACTATATTAACAACATCCATCAATAGGATCAGAGACTAAGTATACTAGAAACTACTTAATCTAGGAGTGACCAACATGCTATCATATCTTAAATATAAAGGAGAAACATCAAGATCAAACATATATTAAATTAAATCATCATAAAAAAGAACAATAAATAGTACAAATAACCATCTAGGCAATATTAAATTAGGCCATCATAAATAACAATAATATATATTATAAATAACAACCTAAGACAGTACTAAATTAAGGCATCATAAATAACAATAATAAATATTATAACTAACAGCCTAAGGCATGGTAAATAGTTCATATGTTATGTAATAAAGAATAATGTGGTGCATTAGATATATCAATATAAAACCTTATAATTCATAAACCACTAACGTGCCAAACACTGTAGAAATAAATAGCATCTTGGAAAAATACTAAAATCTATGGAAAGGTATTCAAACTGTCGGAAAAAAAAGCAAAAAATCTCAAACAATAAAATATAACACAAATAAATATCCAATATTTTATCATTTAGTAAACAATAATAAATATATAAACATATAGGAAATAGATATCGTAGTAAAATATGATTTATGCCTTAAATACATAGATAATAAGAGAACTAATGAATATAAACATACTATAATAATTGTACAACCAAAATGAAGATAATTACAAGAAAAAGAATAAGAAAGGAAGATACAAATGAATAATAGCCACAGGAAAGAAGAATAACCACCAGCAAAGAAGCAGGGGAAAAAAAAGGGAAATAAAGTTCAAGTCAAACCGAAAAGGAGTATACAAGGACCTGAAAAGAGGTAGGAAAGACATATAATAATTCTCATAAGAATAGTAAGAACCAAGAAGACCAACTATTAGAATTATAAACCAACAAAAATTCATCAAAAGAAAACAAAAGAAATTAAGAAACAAAGAGTACGTAAGAGGAGGATGAGAGAAAATAGCAACCATAAACATAGTTAGAGTAGGGCAGAAATTAAAAAAGATGATAAAGAAAAAGAGGATAAGGAAAAGAGAGATATAATGATATCCACTAATTACCAAACAACACCTAAACAATGTTAACAAAGACAGATATAACTCTTGGATAACATGCAGAGAAATATGTACAACCTTTAGACCTGTAAAGGAAAGAGCAGTTAAAAGATAACAGCCAATATAGAGTAACATCAGATTCAGTGAATAATTATCATTACAAAAAAGAAAAAGAAGAGGCACTTTTAAACATGCCTAATGCAAAGAAGGCACCAAGGGAATGAATCAACCCATCATGAGAAGAAAATTAAAATTAAGAGGTGCCAAGAAGATATTTGGAAACCAGCAGTAATGTTGTGTCCGTCCGCCACCCCGAGGTGGAGGGACTGACCGCAGGGGCAGCGGCGTCCCCTCCATAGCAATTAGGATGTGACCGCCACCCTGGCGGTCACATCCCATATATTTTACATTGCGGCGGGTGCTGCTTTGAGCAGCACCCGCCGCAATGTAAAATATGCATGTTTAACTTTGGCATGCACAACTTGGCAGGCACCGCATGGTGCCTGCCACCTTGTGCATGCCAAAGCAGGGGGGTACCATAGCTACCCCCCATGTGCACTCCCCACCCCCCAACACCTTGGGGGCTCGTAACAGGCCCCCAAACACAAAAGACCACATGCTTTTCCACGACGGAAAAGCTGCCGTGGAAAAGCATGTTTCCGCCTGCATCATAATATGGCTGGCGGTGTCTTGCAGACACCACCACCATATTTGGGTACACACACCGCGGATCAGCGGCAGACGGACTTGCCGTCCGCTGCTGATCCCACCGCCATCCTAATGTGGCTGGTGGTGTTTTCGCAGTCCAAGAAGGTGAATTTGCATCCTCCAGTCAGGCGGTGGCTTCCGCCGGCCCGGAGGATGCGGATTCACCGCCATCCTAATCGGCCCCTAAGTCCAAAGAAGGAGAAAATGCTGTAAAGGAAAAGTCAGTCAAGAGAGAGTAACCATAATACGGTATGAACTTACTATTATATTTATCATGTCAACAAAGAGCACATAGGCAGGAAAAGTGTGCATGTAATAGCATAAACACAGCAAATATGGATCCAGGTCGTCAAGTACTGAGATACATTAAGGAAGGGATATGTTCGGAAGAGATACGGAAACCATCTGTTCCATCTGGGATTCAGACTGATTATGCAAGAAAGTGGAAACTTCTGCAGGTTTACAAAAAAATCTGTGTGCGACCTCTAAAAGTTATTCTGAAGCGCCAAGGACCGGCAAAGGAAAATGGAATATGCATATCTATAATCCTTCTACGTAGATTCAGGAGACCTTTACGGCGAATACCAGTATCTCTAGCAAAGTCCTGTGATATTGATATTCTGTGCCCTTCCCATTGTAAAATCTTAATCTTCCTCATTTGAGCTAGGATTTGTTCAGAATGTTGATGGCGTAAAGGTTTAAAAATCATTGGTCTTGGAAAAGATAACGTTTTAGGTTTAAAGGTGGGAACTCTATGAGCACGTTATATTTCAAAGTCCTTTTCTAATGAAATGCTCAGAACAGAAGGTATCCAAGTAAGAAAAAAAAATCTAACATTGAAGGAGGAGATTTTTCACAATCCTCAGGAAGGCCAAAAATGTGAAGGTTACTTCAACGATTCCTATCTTCCTATTCAGTTAGGTCTCTTCTCAATGAAGCTAAGGAGCGTTCCATACTCTGAGCATGTTTAGCTTGCTTATACGTGAAGTCTTCCACAGAGCTTATTAGAGTTTCTGCATTGGAGACACCAAGTGAGAGATTTTTTAAGTCATTCCACATGGGCGCCACCTCAACCTGAAGTAAGTCTGTGTTCGTTTTAGTGCTTTGTGCTATGTCATGAACAGCATTAAGTTTAATTAGAATAGTATCTAATGTTGAAGCAGAATCCATATTACAGTTTGCTGAGATATCTGGCGTAGGGGAATTCTGTTTAGACCTCTTCAGATTTCCTTTAGAATCTCTATCCCTGGGCGTGACACCTATGCCTTCCGCCATTGAAATAATGCACAAAAACTGTAGTAGGAGCTACAGCAACACACTGATGGCCAGGAAGAAAGAATTGCAAAACACACAAGATGATGGACGGAATGTTGCACAATGGCAAAACATTCACCCCCAGTCACAGATCTGGGTTTAATCCATCGTTATTTTGCTCACCAAGCCTCCCCAGTTAAGATATGGCCATATGCAAATCAGTCTTGACCCTGTGCCTCATGGGAACAGTCCAGCCCAAAACTACCAAGCCATGTCTTTCCTGGACCGAATCAAGCATCCTAGGACCGGTCCTAGGATGCTTGATTCCGGTCCAGGGAAGACATGGATTGGCAGTTCGGGCTGGACTGTTCCCATGAAGAGCAAGCAGCCTTTCGGTATTTATAAACACAGCGATGTGTCAAGTAAAGATAATACAGCACAGTACATTGGGCCACATACAAATCGCATTTAGGAGCTTACATAACTAAATTTAGATTCCTGTCGTCATGTTCTGTGGAGAATAACACCGGCGGCCGCCATCTTGAGAAACGGTTGTATGACGATCCATCGCCGACAATTATTTCGCGGGCGTTTACATCGCGGCACTTACAACGCATCGGCGATCACAGCGGCATTTTTTTCATCGAACGTTGTTGCAACGCAAATGCGGCTATGTAATTGCCCAGCATTCCACATCGCCGACTTTACATCGCGCGACATTTACATCGATGTAATGGGTGTTTCCCGGCGGCAACAGCTTGACCCTTCTCCCTTCTCCGAGTTAGACCGTAGTGGAAATCCTCTATTCTGTGGCATGAATTCACAGCAGCGAACAAAAGTCCAGTTTCCAATGCTGCCTCCTTTAACAATAAAGACTGGTATAGCGCCTTGAGCTCTTGGAGCCAAGTCCGGCCCTGGCTCGGCTCTCCACAAGGCCTTCTGTCCGCGCCAGAAATGTAGTAAATCTTACACCTTTGTACAGGTGTGAGAGGCCGCAGGGACATGGAGACAGAGATGAGCGGAGACAGGGGAGGGCTGCTCTGAGCAGGGACAGCGAGGGAGGGGGCAAAATCAGGCCAGGGGCTGAGGGAAGTGACGCAGCCATGACACTGCTCTATAGGGGAAGAGAGGCCCAGGCGACAAGAGCGAGGGAGGCCAGAGATGAATAGTGACAGCACGCGGAGAGCGACCAGTGGGTGGAGGGTGGACAACGGCCGGGGCAGGGCACCAGAGATGACATGGGAGAGAGAGGACGGGTAGGGCAGCAGTGTGAGATGGTGCACAGGGGCCGGGGGCAGAGGTGTGACAGGCAGTGAAAGGTGGGTTCAGATGTAAGAGGGGTCTACAGGGGGATGAACAGAAGAGACACATGGTTATGAGGGAAGAGGGAACAAGAGGTGGGACAAGAAGATGTGGGTGGGGTCAGGAGTGAGAGGAGACAGCCGAGGAGGGGTGGTCAGAGGTGAGATGGGACGGTGGGAAGAGAGGGGCAAGAGGGCAGACAGGGCTGGGGGCAGGACAGGACAGGCGAGAGAGATGAGTGCCTGAGGAGACAGGGAACAGTGGGCAGACAGACAGAGATGTGGGTGGGGTCAGCAGTGAGAGGAGACAGCCGAGGAGGGGTGGTCAGAAGGCTATAGTTGAGATTGGACAGCGGGTGGAGGTGGACTACAGGAGGTTGTGAGGGCGAGAGGTGAGACAGGCCAGTGAGGAGGGACAGAGGATAACCTGGACTGAAGGGAAGGCAGCCAGATCACAAGGTGAGATGGGGCAGTGGGAGTACTGGGCGTGAGGTGAGATGGGGCAGTGGGAATAGTGGGCGGGAGGTGAGGTGAACTACCGTGTAAGAGGAGTCCGAGGAGACACACTCTGTGAGGAAGGGGTCAGAGGTGCCACTAATCTTCAGGAGGGCTGTGCCAGGAGGTGGGATAGGATTGGGGTGAGGTGGGTCACAGGAGCAAGAGAGTGGGGGAGTGGGACTCGAGGTGAGGGGGACAGTGGTGGAAGGCAGCCGTAGGAGAGTCAGGAAAAGTGGGCAGCTTGCAATGCACATCTCTAAGGGAGAGGGTGTCTCTATGTGACATGTGGTAACTGAGGAGGGGGGGGGAGAGGAGAGAAAATGCTGAGGGGAGGAATGGAGTCGGAGATAGGGCAATTGGGATGGTGGTGCAAAGCAGCTACAGAGGAAAGATGGCCAGACGTGAGGTAGGACAGCAGGGGGTGGGGGACAGATGACAAGGGGCATAGTGGGGATGGGGGCCAGAGGTGAGATGAGACAGTGAGGTAAGAGGGACAGAGGTATGGTGGGACCGTTGGGATAGAGGTGAGCTGGGGATGCAGGTGGAGAGAGGCCCATTTTCTGTTCGGCATTGTGAATAAATCCTTGTTGCGTGACACTGTGCCTTTTCAATAATTAATAAATCCTTGCTGCGTGACACTGTGCCTTTTCAATAATTAATAAATCCTTGCTGCGTGACACTGTGCCTTTTCAATAATCAGATATGCCGATATTTCATATTTCGTCTCTGGTCTGCTTCAATTATTTGTCTCTGGTCTGCTTCAATTATCAAAATGCGAATCTATAAAGAAATTTTTCAAATAAAGAAAATCATATTCTGCTCGCGCAAAAGTCTCTTAAATAAAGATGCCGATATTTCATATTTCGTCTCTGGTCTGCTTCAATTATTCAATAATTCAAAATGCAAAAGTCTCTTAAATAAACAAATGCCCGTAATTCCCGATGCACGATGTAATGGTTCCCTGGTCTGCTTCAATTATTCAATCATTCAAAATGCAAAAGTCTCTTAAATAAACAAATGCCCGTGATTCCCGATGCACGATGTAATGGTTCCCGATGCACGATGTAATGGTTAACGATGTATAAGGAACTGCGATGCACTTGCATGCGTCCTGTTGACATGCGATGTGATGTCGTGCACGATGTAACATCCGCGATGCAATGTCAGCGCGATGCGATATATCCGCTGTAAGCGGTGCTCCCCTTGAGAAACATCTTGACATAGCTCTATTTCGTGTCACAGCTTCAAATTGAATGACACGAGGAAACAAAACACGTCCTGATGTTCCCTAGGTGTTCCACCGCTCTCCCGAGTTTAAAGATGATTAAAAAAATCACCTGTGGCACATCATATATGAGCGTCCGGACCTGCAATGTTACGGAGCTCAGAAAAGGGCAGCCATCTCTTCAGCGCGTTAAGCCATGCCCCCCCAAAAAGAACAAATGTTAAACAGATTTCACTACAAGGTGCTCCTGTCAGCCTGGGGTGCCTCATTATACTGCTATAACCATGGACGATCAATTAATGCTCAATGAATGCTACGCATCTCACATATCACAAATCAAATGTGCAAGAAAAAAATTCAAACTATACTTTGCCTCGAAAAGAAAGTGAAGTGCATGGGAAAAAAAGACAGGAGACACTGCAAACCCAAGGCAGAAGCCTACATTCCCTGACCCAAACACCAGGAAACCTCTGGAGGGAACTGATGCAATTTGCACCACTTCACAGGGAGCCACACTAAGGGCCAGATGTTCGAAAGCTTTGTGCATTCCTTAACGGGCGGAATCACACTTTCGGCCCATTAAATAATGCAAAATAGCCTTTTAATATGTACAAAGGACGAAAAACGTCGCAATTTGTGATTTCTACCTGGTAAAAACATGTACAAAACATTTCCTAAATGCTACTTGGGCTTTTAGGAAATGCTATTCCACGTGCCAAATAAAAGAATTGCATGTAAACATGAATTTTTAAATGTGACATAAAGGGAACACATGCCCTAGGGCATATTCACACCTACATGTGAACTACGAATTTCGGGGTACCTCCAGGAGTGGCTTATGCCCAGAGTCACCTTTGGGTTTGTATTTCCTAATATCGATTCCTACCCTCTAGGAATCGCTATTGGGAGATCGCAAATTGTATACATACTGTTTTGCATTTACTAAATAGCGATAGGAGATGCAAAATAAGAATTTCATATATCTGGCAATAACATACCACATTTCACCAAAAAAACAAAACGTTCATGATGAAAATAGCTAAAGCTGATCTATTATTCTGGCAAAGTGCACACAGCCCTGAAGATATTTACATGCTCAGTACATTTTATATGAATAAGTTGTCAGTTATGGGATTTCTCGCCAAGGGACCAGGAGGGTTCAAACAGGAGAATAGCATGATGCCAGGCAGAAGAGATGAAAAGTGTTCAGTGCAAGGAAGACGTTGTGACTATAAGAGCATTAAGGCAGAGGTAGTAGAGACACAATAACCATTATTTTGGACTAACAGAATACCTGGGAAATACCAAGGTGTAGTCAAGCAGACACCACTGTAGTAGCAAGAACATTTTGACTTAAGGGTTTGGCATTGTGTTGTGCTACAAAATCATACTACTAAGCTTCTAGGTGGGATGGACACATAAGCTCACAGCGCAGTGCAGAGATGAGGCATTTCACAATGCTGAGGCCACATACAGGGCTCACACTCGACACAATCCCTGCAAGTGGATTTGCACAGCATAAGATTATTTAAAGTACTTCTGAGGAAGGCATATGGCATAGTCTGTTGCATGCAGAAGGTGTTTTGTGCTGCTTTACATGAACTTGAAGAGGGGAGGAGGCGCTAGGGGGCGCACAGCGGCATGGCTGTGTAATACGCAGCTCAGTCGGACGACCGTAAACATCACGGTCTGCGCCTACCTCAGAGCCCCCCGATCTGACCTCTAAATATATCTACAGGCGCATAAAAACGTCGAGAACATATGAGAAGAAGATGGGAGGCAACGGCGCCCGGCAAGATGTTGAATTAAGCGTTGATCTGTGAGCGGGGCTGCACGGCGGTGAAGATGGCGGGGGACGCGGCTGCCGGTTCATGCACTGCCGCTACGAACTGTAAGTAAGCGATGAACTGGCACACTGTGGACACTGAAAGGGCGGAAAGCGGCGCAATCGCTAGATCACCGTCAGTAATTATATATTCGTATATTGGATTACGGATCCCCGGACTGTAATGCCCTCCAGTAGCCCTGGCGTATATGGTGACAAGATGGCGGCGCCCAGAAAGCCGAAGCTAAACACACGCTGCTGACCTAGGTCGGCGACTGGCGTATGAGGGGAAGAGTCGTTGCTGCCGCGCACACGTCGTCAGGCCCAGCGCTATACGTTGTTAGGGCTTACATTACTAGAGCACGGGTGATGTGGCCTGATTGGTGATACTGATGCTGCAGTGGATTTACAGTGAAGAAGGCGCGAATCTGTGCGCCGCGTCCGCCGCTATACCCGCGACTCCTACGAACTAGGACTAACTGCCTGCCAAGATTGAGGAGCGGGGAACGTGCACCAACTGCTGCGGGTCGCAGACAAATAGACTCTTCGGGCGTCGTGCCGGGCGCTGATCTACCCCATGAAGACACCTGCGATTTATACAGATTGCCAGCGCACACATTTCGTGATACTGGAAGATACAGGTGCGGCACGCGGGACCACTGCAACCAATTCGTGAGTGGTTTTGCGTATGGCGCACAACGGTTAGCGAGGCGCTGTGACTGGGCCATAGAGCTATAGACTTCCTGACCCACTATTCTACACGTGGCCTCCAGGCACATCTCTCACCACACGAGTCAAGACGGCGACGCCGGCCAGGTCCACTAGATCCTCCGTCCGCGTTGCGAAACAGCGAACTCCACGGCCATTAACGATGGTGAAACCTGACAGGCAACAACAGAAGATATCCTTTGAAATAAAAAAAAAACCAAATCCTCAGACAAAATGGTGGAAAGTGGCGGACCGGCAGACCCAGAGCCCAGCAGCAACATGGAAAAGATATTGCTGTCTATCCAGAGGAATCTGCAGGACATTAACGGCAAGCTGGATAATCTGACGTGCAGGATGGACAGCATGGCGGCTAAGCAGAAGAAGCATGGAGAGCGGTTGGACACGGCCGAAACTCACATATCGGCGGTGGAGGACGAATCGCGCATTACGACCACCAAATGCGCTGGCATGGAACGAGTCATGGAAGTGATAAAGGCGAAAGAGGAGGAATTGGAAGCGCGCTCAAGACGCAATAATGTGCGCATCGCAGGCCTTCCCGAGATGACCAACATGGGGCGGATGGAGGTGTACGTAGAGAAACTATGCAAAGACCTCTTCGGAGAAGAAGCACTCTCGCAAATCTTTTTTGTAGAACGTGCGCATAGGTCACTTGCGCCTCGCCCGCCGCCTGGAGCAGCGCCTAGGCCGATAGTGGCGAGAATACTAAATTATCGTGACAGAGACACCATTTTACGGCTAGCACGCGAGAAAGGAACGGTAACCTACCAGGGAAACACTCTAGAATTTTACCCAGACCCCACCGTGGCAGTGCAGCAGGCGAGAAAGGAATATGCATCCGTGAAAGCCAAACTTAGAGATCTCAACATCACTTACTCCATGCTGTACCCGGCCAGGCTACGAGTGATGTGGGAGGGCAAGCCGGTGCTGTTGTCGTCTCCTAAAATGGCGCAGGAATTTGTTAAAAAAGTTTTGAAACACAATAAATCTAATGCTCGTGAGGAAAGACAGCAGGACTCAGAATGAAGGTGCTGGTGAAGACTACTACAAAAAGACGGTAAGGTGTTGCACGCTTGCTGTGGGGTTAGGTGATCATTGCAAGATACATTACCGATTCATAAGTGCCATCTCCTGCACCGGAGTGAAAGAGCATATACTACAACGAACAACGTGTTGTTGTTATGCCCGCTGACTGATACTCCTATTATTTTGTTGACGGAGAACTGATGTGGCTTTATGTTCTTACATATACTGTTGTACACCGGCCTGGCCTGATTTCTAATTCACATTTCTTGCCCCGACCAGGGGGTAAATGACTCACTGCTCCCAGGCCTTTCAAGTGACACTTAATGTGAGGTACTGTCATCTGGGTTGGACCGCCACACACTACCTGGCCTGGTTAGACCTACAGATGGACTAGGCCTAGGTTATGAAGATTTGAGGAAGCTATTATACGACAGCAGTGGTCTCAGTACTGTTAAGTAAACCCTAACAATTTAGATACTACAGATGCAAAGATCACATGTAACTGCATGATTTACAATTCATTACTAATTTGTGATGTGATACGAGGCGCTCGATATGTGGGGACAGTGGTGAGGGTCTCCCTCCATTGCTGGTATCTCTCCAGTGCGAATACTGTGAATTGCCCGGACATTGATATTGCTGATCACAGTCTTTGCTCGAGTTCTTGTTGGCGGTGGATGGGGTGGGGGCAGCCAGACACACCAAACAGGTATGCATAGCTCGCTGAGCAAGTCGTCCGCATCTATTAAGTTGGATGATAAGTTGCGCCCCAAGCGGACCTCCACAAGGGTATCCCCCCAAAAAGTTTTGTTATACTGGGAGATGTCCTGGAACTCTCTGGTTTGAGGGTATGTTTATAAAGGGAAGATGGCTTCGGCAGATTTAGGGTGCTGGAGTGGGTGGGGGGGAGGGGGAGGGACATTGTTCATGTTGAGAGACCAGAAGATTTAAAAACCAGCAAGGTTCCGAGAACAGGCTGGCAATGGGCAAATCAACCAATCGTGTACACACACATGACAGTGAGCTTGTACTGTGGTTCTGTTTCCTATCTGCTACTGACATGTATTGTGCAACCTTCTCAATGACGCAGGGAAGTAGTAACCAAGGTAGAACACATGTAAAATTCCTAACGTGGAACATTAGAGGCTTCACACAACCGAAGAAAATAAGACAGGTGTTTGCCTTCTTGAACAGATGGGAAATTGATGTGGCTGTATTGCAAGAGACACACATTGCACCTAATACACAGCAACATATAGGCAAATGATGGGCGGAATCGACTTACACGGCCTCGTACTCCTCTTATTCGAGAGGAACGATCACACTGATCCGGAAGGGAGTGAACTACACGATACATGAGGTGATACAGGACCCTGGAGGGAGATATGTTATAGTGTCAGGTACATTACGTGGGCAACGGCTAACGCTCCTTAACACATATGGTCCAAATGTGGATGCGCCCGAATTCTTTCATGAGGTGTGGGGACATTTACAGACCTTCACTAACATGCATATTATATGTGGAGGGGACTGGAACGTGACTAGGGTGGATGGGGTGGATCGTTCCCTACACTCATCAGAGCAACACACCCAGGCAAGGGCTCATTTAGACCACATGATGGTGGACCTGTCGCTAACTGATATATGGAGACACAGGAACGCTCTTACACCAGGAGCAACTCACATTACAGCGTTACACAACAGTTGGTCGCGCCTTGACTACTGGTTGGGCACAGATAGCATTGCATTATGGACAAAGGACATAGCCGTCCTACCGAGAACACTATCAGACCACAACCCTGTATTATTGAAACTCACGGTACCACACTACACGCCACCACCGTTTCACTGGAGATTAAACTCTCGAGCTCTAACTGACACTGTTTACGCTGACACCGTTAATACAGCAATTAAGGAATACTTTCAGATAAATGCACCAGTAGTTGAGGACCCATGCCTACAGTGGGAGGCATTCAAGGCCACGGTGAGAGGGGTGTGCATAAGCACCACAATAGGCATATTGAAAGACATTAGACAGAAAATAAAGCGTTGTGAAACACGCATGAAGGAGCTAGAGGTAGCCTATGAATCCAATCCAGATGCTACCCTGCTGGGGGTACTGCGCCAACTACATACGGAACATCAAACATATATCGAAGATGAAATACAATACTTAGACCGGAAACACACGGCAATATCTTTCGGTGAGGGGGCAGACCTGGCAGTGTACTTGCGAAAAAAAATTGTGAGGGTAAGTGGAGTACGACTATACTGAGCGTCAAATCTGGGGATGGCACACTACAGTCACAGGCTAAGGACATTCTGGATAGTTTTGTCGATACGTACGGGACACTATACAAGTCGCAACAAATAGAATTGGAGGAGGAGATCCTCAACTATCTACATGATGTGGCCATAAGCTGGCTATCAGATGGTCAGAGGGAATATTTGGCCCAGCCCATTACGGTGGAGGAAGTAACTGACGTGATCAAATCACTTCCAAACGGGAAGGCACCTGGCCCCGACGGGTACACAAATGAGTTTTACAAGCACTACTCGGAGATCCTCGCTCCCTATCTGGTGGAAATGTACGGTGCATCTTTCAAACAGACGGAGCTACCCCCCACTCTCCGGGAAGCTGTGATTATTGCCCTTTTAAAACCTTCCAAATACTCGGAGATGTGTGACTCTTACAGGCCACTATCGCTCATCAACGTGGACACCAAAATCCTCGCGAAATTGTTGGCGGTTAGGCTAACCCCGTTGATGATGAAGCTGGTCCTCCCAGACCAGGTGGGCTTTATCCCTACAAGAACAACGTCCCACAACACTAGGTCTCTGTTTGCCCTTTCACATTATCTCCAACCCTCCACGAAAGCAGCGGCAGTCATGCTTGACGCCGCCAAAGCTTTCGACTCCATTGAATGGCGATATCTAATTACCATCTTGAACAGAATGGGTTTCCCCAAACGTTTCATACAGTGGGAGTCACTGATATACACCAGACCGTGCGCCCGGGTTCGTGTGAATGGGTACGTGTCAGACATCTTTCATATAGAGCGAGGCACGAGACAGGGGTGCCCACTATCGCCCTTACTTTTCGCGCTGGCACTCGAACCCCTTGCCTGCATAATAAGACAAAAATACAAATCCTCGGCTCTACAGTTCCGTTCAAGGCCACTTCATATCTCGCTCTACGCGGACGACATGTTACTAAACGTTCGCGATCCTGACACGCACCTAAATAATCTGCTCAGAGAGTACATTAAATTTGGAGGTCACTCGGGATTGGCCATAAACTGGTCCAAATCCTACATTATCCCTCTGACGGATACGACGACTCCGATTGATATTGAGTACCCACTGAAATGGCAGCAAGATCCCATTCGATATCTAGGCGTGATGTATCATAGGGACCCTGCGGTGGTGATAAGGTCGAACTATGGAACTGCAATCTCCAAGCTGGAAGACAAGGTGCAACGTTGGATACAGCTGCCATTGTCTCTAGCTGATCGCATAGCGATAGTCAAAATGAATGTGTTGCCTAAACTGTTGTACCTTTTTAAAAACATCCCTATTACACCCCCTGGGGAGGTCTTCCGCCGCATAAAGTCGCTTGTGTTCAAACTTATCTGGGCAGCCAAACAGGCTCGCGTAGATCTTCAAACACTGACTCTTCCATATAACCGAGGAGGCATCGGGGTGCCAGATTTTCTATTAAATTATTTGTGTGCGCAGGCGCAATACGCGGCTTACTGGTACCATGAAATACCATACATTACCCACACTGCTATTGAAGAGGGAGACGCGGAGCCAATTCCGTTAACAGCGATTCTGTCTCATGTCAGACAGCCTATTCATGCCCAAGACATCAATACCATAGACACATCAGTCAAAGCATGGCGGAAACTGGGACAACTGGCGCATAAAACCCCGCTATATGCACCTGCAATGCCATTGCATCACCATCAAGGGTTGTCAGTAACAGGGGAAAAAGTGGGCATGTCGCTATTGAAACATACAGGCCTTGTTAAAATGGGGGACCTGTTTCAAGAGGGCGCGTTTCTAGACATTGAACACCCGACATATATCCAAAATAAATCGCCCATGTTTCGCTTCACATATTACAGACTGAAACACGCGTTAAAGAAACTCTATCCTACATTCCCCGACGAACCGAACGGTCTAAACACACTACAGATGATCATCACAACCCAAGACTTATCGCACTTAGTGTCGAGGCTGTACAACACAGCGCAGGCTGAAATTCCACACACCACTGATAAGGCTAAAGCGAGATGGGACATAGCATTAGCAGACCCATTAACAGAGCAAGAATGGCAGCAGACGTGCGCACTGACACAACTTCTCACTCCTAATGGCAACCTTAAAATTATACACTTTAAATTCATACACCAGACGTACTACACGCATGCAGGACGAAGATAGGTGTAAAAGATGTGGTAGAGAGGGCGCAGATTTCATACATCTGGCCTGGTCTTGCCTTAAGGTGCGGGAATACTGGGTGGAAATCACCACTACACTCT
This sequence comes from Lissotriton helveticus, assembly GCF_964261635.1. NCBI lineage: Eukaryota > Metazoa > Chordata > Amphibia > Caudata > Salamandridae > Lissotriton > Lissotriton helveticus. Next base: position 55,443,395 of record NC_136062.1, on the reverse strand, counting down.
CTACCATGATACAGGCGGAGGTCGAATGCACGGTAACATCATGTCTACTGGGAATCGTACCACAACTCAAAGCCACCAAGCGTAAATTTTGTGTGATAGCACTGCTGCTGGCCAAACGGCATATAGCGCAATGTTGGCATAGTAGGAAAGTACCGCAGGCACCCAGGTGGCTGAGAGACATCTCCAGTGTAGAGATAAATTATTGACATATGAGGAAGAGCTCCCAGCGAAATCTAGACCCAAGGACATTTGGAGCTACTTCACAGACTACATGAGTACACTAGAAACAGACACAAGTGAATGATTTGATTGTGATGCATACAATACACGAGCTGCTGTCGGGAGTGTAAAGTATAATATTGCCCAGTCAGGAGAGGTAAGACAAGAATCGTACGATTTGTAATGCTAGAACAGCTTACTTGTAATGGTTCATATCTCAGGTCTCTAAGTTATAGTTAACTGTTTCTGTTGTCACTTACAAAATATAATAAGTAACTGTAAGACTTCATATTGAATGTAACGCCGCCGGACCTAGCGTTGTCGGCTAAAGGGCTGTGTAAATCCTACATAAAACAAGCTCAATCCTCGCAGCCGGCCCCAGGGTTGTAGGCTCCTGGCCGTGTATGATCTATCGAAAATACAATAAAGGTCTTACGAAAAAAAAAAGAAAAAAAACTTGAAGAGGGGAGGAATGATGCGTGACTTGATGTGCTGTTAAGATCTGTGTGCAGATACATTGGTGACTGATGAGGATCATAGATCATGAGCTCGTCATCTCACAACACTGGAGCTTCAAAAATACAAGATATGTTCTTATGGGCCAGGTAACCATAATATTTGTGCTACCTTATATACCAGGTGCATCCTGAGGAACCCCATGACAACATGAGTGGATGCTGGTGCACAAACATCACCTGCATGATCATCGTACAGTCTACAAACGGCATGATGGAGGGCAGCACTATAATCTCTGTGTCACAGTCCCATATGTACCAGTCCACAACATCCAGATGGATTGATTTCAGACATGGTGCCACATTGTATGGATAAGCCATGCTCTTTTAATGTCATATAGCATCACATGTGGTTATGCCTGTAATGTCTAATTCTCCATCGATCCAGAAATGTGGCTTAACCAGGTCCATCAGTGTTCCTAAGCATGGACCTCTAATGTCATTACTCATATCTATCATTTCTGGTTGAGATACAGAAGGCTTGTAGAGGCTGCAAGAACATCACAGGAAGTTGAGAGGTAAGCGACTTCCAAACAGGGCGACCTACCTTTGCTGGTACACTGCCAAAGGGAGTCAGAAGGATGAGGAAGGACATGTTGTCTGATGGTCTCCCATATATGATAAAAATGGTGGTAAAGAGGTGGAATGTACCACATGAAACTGCCAAATCACATTGATCATCTCATATGGGATGATGAGGACACAGGCAACACTGACAATTCTGCAGGAGAGAGCTTGTCAAAGGCAGTTTCAGACAAATCTAATTAAATATGGGATGGACATGATCAGGAAAGAAACATAGATATTACAAGTGAGCAGGCAAGTAGGGGAAGAAGAGAATTTATACATGTACCCCTGACTTTTATATTCATGAGATTGTGGTCACAGGAATGCCACACCATTGACATGCCTATTGCAAATAAGCATTGCAATTAATTCAGTGTGTGTGGGTACCACTGCACATATGCCAATGTTCCACCGTAACAGATAAGCAGTGATGGGGATTCAATGCAACAGGTCAACAGTGTGGGAGTAGATGCATGATGCTGTTCACCTACAGTATGGTGGTGGATTGACAGAAAGCAGTCCAGCAACTATGGGCATATTTCCGAGTTGTGTGCCTAGGACAGCAATTATATTGTTTAAAGAGTGTCTAGTCTGGCAGTATTTCTACCCTGTCTGCCTCATTGCACAAAGCTGAGCACCTCTACCAATGTGTATATGCACTCAGAACATCTGCTGACAAACTTCTGGAATCCCTCTGCCAGTCATGCAGTGAATATTTCTGTTTGTGTCCAGTACGCATCTGCTCCTGAGGTCACTCGTATTTCTGTGCTTTGGAGTGTTTGTCTAGCCATATTGTTGTGAGCCCATGTTCCTAGTGAAAGGTATTGGGTATGGCTGTGTAAAGTTAGGCAGAAAACAGGCTTCATCTCAATGGGTTCACTACTGCCTGTAACAGTCTTGGACAAATGTGCACACATTATGAGTCAGAAATGGATTGTGATCAGAATAATTCTTCACAGGCATTGTGGTGGTTAGACGACCACCCATAGCTTTGGGAGACACAGTGTTGAGGTTGAAAAGGGTCAACTGAGGTCAATATGGATTGGGAGTTATTTTGTACATTAATGGAACTAACTTGTTGTATAGAAAAGAATGATAGATTTGGACTGTCGTCGGTAACATGACACTACCCGGAGGATCAAGGATGATCACAATTTAGCATGGGCTTCCAAAATGTTGTAAATCAAAATAATTATGTCATTTTTGTTCATGGCCAAGTTACCCATCAGCATTATATTTTTGACTATAGTTCTACTGTCCTATTGATGGGAGCCCCTTTGGGGGAACAAACAATCCCCACAAGAGTTCTAGAGCTCTTCATTTGTGCTTGGCATCCTCTAGGCCAGCAGAGGTAAGGCATCTACTAAGCCTGCAGCTTGGCAGCTGGCCCACTACTATCCAAATAACCTTTCAAGTAAAAGTCTACGAATACATGCTATAAGATCATGAATTACTAAAGAGTGAAGAGTAGGGTATACATTAACATGAAAAAGTAATTCAGGGCCTGTATAATGAAGTTTTAGTAAGGAATCCTGGGCTTACTCCAGGTAGTTTGGGCCAAACGAACATGCCTTCCTCAGAGAAAAGTGTTTTTTTGATACAACAGAACGAAACAATATTAAAGTCTGGAAACCAAACCCAAAACTTTCCTAAAAACTTAAGTAAAAATGGGGAAAATGTAATACGAAAAAACAATATAAAATTGGTAAAAAGTGAATAGGAGAATACGTCAGAAGTCACTGGGAGCCTAAGATGATTGACTACAGAAATATGTGGTTAGTAGAACACTTGAGTTTTTGTCTAGACAAGGTCCATCTAGGGAAGTCAATTGTGTGTGTCTCTGGGGTGGGGTGTAGTTATTATGCCAGTCAAGTGCTGCATAGTGGGATGGGGTAAGTGAGTTGTGCTTCTAAATATTAGTGTGGGGGTGGAAATCTTGGTGTAACCAATGGGGTGCATATTAGTCCTGCATTGTCAAATCGTATTGTTCAAAGTAAGGTGTAGAAAACCCACCCATGTCATACAAAAATTTGAACTTGTGCCAGTCTATCCTAGGCTGCAAGTCTGCCTAGGCCAACCTAACCCTCAATTACTTCATATGACTGAAGAATTCTTTATTGAGGGGAATTGGGATGTTTTGGATGAGGTAGAGTAATTTGGGAAGGACACACATTTTCATGAATGCTTCCCACCACCCAATGACAGTGGTAGTTTAATGCAGCACTCTAGCAGGGGCGTAACACAGGCTCCAGCGGTCCCCGCAGGGTCGGGCCCCCAAGCCCCCGGGTAGCCCCCCTCAATACAGAGCTCTGGCTGCAGAGCTCCTGATTTAGCCCGGAGGGGGTCCATCCATGCATTTTACCATAGGTCTCCATCAAGAGCGTTTCCCACTCATACTAGTACTGGATACCTAAGTAGTGGATAGGACCATTTCAGAGGGTATTGAAATGCTGAAGCCTGTGTGGCCCTGGTTAGCAGCACCAGCACATATTTGAGCCAATTTATGTAGAGGCTGGAACAACTGCGGGATTCTATTATTTAGGTAATTAATGAGATCAGGTTGGTTGTGACATGTTTTATTATGAGGAGAATATCGTCGAAATACATTGATAAAACAATCTTGTGTGACCCAAACTGTATTTCCCTATGATGTTGAAATTGCCACAATACACTGCCATGACGAATAATATATACGTGACAGCCGGCATCTCTGTCTGGTGTCTCTTTGTATCGGTTTTGGATTGAAGAGTGGATTATTTACTTTAATTCTTGTGAATAGGCGAGTTACCCATTTTAATAAGGATTCCATCCCTTTTGTCATCATTTCCTTTATTCTACAGTAAAACAATCAAACAAAACCCCATTCCTGGGACTTAAATGTGGCGGTACCTCAGGGCCACCACACAGAGCTCTGTCAGACCCCCAGGGGCTTGCCTATCAAACTGAGAAGTCCACAAGCAAGATGCCTACTTAGAGTATTTCTAGGTCTATGACACATCATTGCCTCTATGTATAAGTCTGGCTTTTAAATACAAGCTCACCCAGAGCTCTACTTTCAATGTTCACTTACCTTTGTATAGCCATATGTGCTCACCCTTTACCTCACATTCCTTGATTCCTATGGACGAATACCTCAGTAATTATTCTCCTCCTGTCTTCGTGACAGAGAACTGTCAGCAGGAAAGGTGCTCATAAAAGTTTGATTTTTTATGGAACTGGAGAAATCAAATGCTACTACTGCCAGAGTGACCAGTTTGGGAATTGTCCAGGCTTCAGGCAATGGTGATCAACTTTGATACAAATCTTCTATGAGGCTTTATTTACTAAGGTTTCATATTCACCAATTAGTTAGATTAATGATGAAGATAATAATTTAAAAAGATAATTTATCTAGCACTTTCAAGGTAAGACAAAACCGTACTGTGTATGTGATTACATCACCACAGCAGAACAGAAACGTTTTTGAAACCAAAGATAAGAGTTTTGGTATCTGTAGTCCATGTTCATTATACTTGCTAGCAGGTTTCTGGTATAAAATAAGAAGAGAAAGAGCATGAGTATGGAACTGAGATGAAAGGATCAGATAATAGGAAAATGGTATATAGTAAAAACTCAAATTTATGATAAACCTAATGCAATGACAGCGAGTACATAAAATACAAAAACATCAATAAAACCTTACATAATAATAAAAAAAAAAAAAAATAGAATATATATGAATATATATATATATATATATATATATATATATATATATATATATATATTCACTGAAAAAACCATAGGTTATAGACCATATATAGTTAGGAATTAGCATTTAAAAAACCTTATTTTACTCACACAAAACCATTGAAATTCCATATATAGTTAGTTGCACTAACTATATATCGCGCACCCGCAATCCACTGCTGATCATGTCACATATTACATCATTCATGACATGGTCAGTGACATCACTGATGACATCACTGATGACATCTCAAATGACATCACTGATGAGATCACTGATGACGTCATCCAGTGACTGTATAATTCTGTAAAGTTAAAATATGTCTTACATATTGAAGAATGAATGGATGTATAAGTGTCTTGATGAAGGATTTAGTAGGGGCATGGCTGACTGTATGAGTGACTGATTAAATGTGTCTCACTGAGTGCATGGGTTAGTGACTAAACTGTCTTAATTTGTGCATCATTATGTCTGTTGTTCTGTAAACTGCTGCATGTGTTGATCATTAGCTATATGATTAACTGTATGGGTTATTGATTGGTTGCCCAAGCATTTGTATGGGAGACTGAGTGTGTGTGTGGGTGGCTGGGAGGTGTATGACTCTCTGCATAGATGTGTGAGCAGTTGATTGACTGGATGTATGGGTTCAAAAGTGCATGTGGAAACAGCTGTATGGGCGGTTGACTGTGTGCATGAGTGTATTGGTGAGTGAATGGATATCTCAGTGCTACATGTCAAAGTAAGTACATATGTAAAACACAGTACATGTGAGAGTTACCATATATAAATAACTGTGCATAAGAGCCAGTGAATGTGTGAGTGGCTGTATGGATCATTGTGAACTTGTATCCAGGATTGTATAAGTGAGTAAATATGTTTTAGTATATGTTTGAATAAGTAAGGTGTGTATAACTGTATAGTTGAGGAAATGGAGGTGTGATTGATTCTTTGCATGACTGACTAAGTGTCTGAGTAACTCCATGGATGAGTGACAGTCTATGAGTGTCTGTTTACACTGAGTGTATCTAAGGTTATATTAGAGTCTGAAGAGGTTTATCGTATTATCACATGAATGATGTCATCAGTGATGTGATCAGTAATGTCAAATGAGATGTCATCAGTGATGTCATCAGTGATGTCATTTGAGATGTCATCAGTGATGTCATCAGTGATGTCATTTGAGATGTCATCAGTGATGTCATCAGTGATGTCATTTGAGATGTCATCAGTGATGTCATCAGTGATGTCACTGACCATGTCATGAATGATGTAATATGTGACATGATCAGCAGTGGATTGCGGGTGCGCGATATATAGTTAGTGCAACTAACTATATATGGAATTTCAATGGTTTTGTGTGAGTAAAATAAGGTTTTTTAAATGCTAATTCCTAACTATATATGGTCTATAACCTATGGTTTTTTCAGTGAATTTTCAAGGTTTTGTAAATGCTAATTCCTAACTATATATGGTCTATAACCTATGGTTTTTTCAGTGAATTTTCAAGGTTTTGTAAATGCTAATTCCTAACTATATATGGTCCATAACCTATGGTTTTTTCTGTGAATTTCATTGGTTTTTTAACAGCTAATATCTGTAGCTGTAAAATGTATTCTTCTTTAAATCCAAAAATATATTTTATATGTTTATGAATAATTTTTTTTTAAAATATTTTTTTTTCTTCGTTCCCGCTTCGCAAATCGGGAAGCTTCCCGTTAGCTGACCTTGATGCCGCGAAATAGACCGCGAGCCGGTAAACGTTTCTTTACCGCAAGTGCCGCGTTACAAAACAACATCGTGACGCCTCCCGTCCGCATGACGTTTCACGTTGTCGCGTGATACGTCATATGACGTACTACGTTAGCGAACTGGTACGCGAAGCGAGTCGCAAAGCGCAGGTTTCTGGAAGCAAACCGGGAGGCCCTGCAAAGCGCTTAATGTAAACACAGCAAGTCATGTGACTTGGTAATAACACTTTTCATTGGTTCATTTCACTTTTGGTTTCCTAATGATGTAAGACTAGGTCATATAATCTAAAATGAACACTTTTGATTGGTTAAGAACTCTTGTTTTTCCCAAATGATGAAAATCCCTCCTTCTTTCCTCACTCTGACTTTCATCATTGTGAGAGAAAGACCCTTTGTGATCACTGAGCAATGGCTTCTTTAGTAGCTTCAGCTGGTGCTTCCCCACCACCTCCACCACATCCAAGGAAGAGTGGACCACCTGCTCAAGTTATAATTCAACAAGAAGAAGAAGAAGAGGAACAGGAGGACGAGCACGAAGAGAGGCAGTTTTTGCCTGAGCAGCCCAGGACGTCTCACCGGAAAGAAAACTTCATTTGGCAATTTTTTAAAATTCCCAAAGGTCAGAAAAAAGTAAATGCAAGATACGTAACTTGCCTTATATGTCAAGATAGACTGTCCAGAGGGACCGACAAAAAATACAGTTTCGGAAACTACACAATGCATCGCCATATGACTAGGTGGCATCCTAACAACTACAGTGCTGCACAGTTTCGGAACGACCTAGATAATCTCCCTATTATGGCCAGAAGATCTGTTGTACCGGAAGTAACGGGACCAGAGGGCAGGGAGATGGTGCCAAATATACAAATGAGATTTGGTGATGTAAAACACATCTGCGTATTTTGCGATGGATTCATTTCCTACGGAGAAAAAAGCATCACTCTGATCAACAGAGCTATTGACTATCATATGCAAGTTTGTACGAAACGCCCAAAATAATAAATACTTCTTTTTTTTGTTTTGTTGCTCCTGTTGAGCCCTTTACAATGAATCGTTTTCATTGCCCCTCCAAGAAAAACCCCCAAAAATATAAAACTGTTCCGAAAAATTCAAAAACAGTAAAAAAATGTTCAGAAAAATAAAATAAAAAGTTCTTTTCAGAACTACCTCCCCGTTATTAAAAAATTGGTACAATATTTGGTACTGTGCCAACCTCTATTTCTCTTAGTTCGCTTCCCAGTTCGCTCGCCGGTACGCGAACCGGAAGCGAACCAAAAACAGTAAGTATAAGGGAAGGAAACAGACACTTATGTTAAAAGAAAGACAGCTATAGGGGAGTAAACTAGAGATACTATTACCCGTAATCCACTGCTGATGATGTCACATATTACATCATTCATGACATGCTCAGTGACATCATCAGCAGAGGATTGCGGGTTTTTTGGCAACATGCCTTATCCACGGTTTAATAACGCTGCCTTTTGCTTTATATAAGTTTTCAAATTGTATGAAATATATACCAATAGGTCGTTATGAACCTTTAGGTAGTGCTTTTCTTCATGAGGTCTGGTCGCTTCCATACACATACAGATGTTTCAAAGATGATCAAGAAGTTTATCTGAATGGAGAGGAATGCACTGAGACGCCAGATCATTCACTAATGTGTAGGCACATACAGTTACACGGTTCATGCAACAAACACCGACCAAATATGGCTTGCGTGTTGCAAGGCACGCCAGTTCCTGCTATCATCCCCACGTTCAAGTTGTTGGAAAATGGTAGTTATTTGATGCTCAATAATGAAGATTGTTCTGAGTTAATTAAAAGTATTCCTTTTATCGTAACAGTAAGTGAACGGGTTATTTGCTGCAGAAATGTTCTATTTCCTCCCACACATGAACATAGGGAGTTTTCGATCTGGCCACAAATACCAACCTTGGGACACGTTTCAACGGCATGGCAAGAATAAGAGCTCTTTTGTCTCAGAGAGAGGTGGCCTTGAGTTCGGCCCGTGAAACTTTCGTACTTCACATAGCGAACACCCGTACAGAGGTGCACACCCTTTTCAATTAAGATTTGCCTTTCAATTTCAGCAACATGTTTCCGACTATCTTTAACGCATCCTCCACAAAGTCCCTGGCGCACTTTTTTAAAGTTGTTACCAGTGGTCTCGTGACTTCATTTGAGAAAATCTTTGGAGTCATCCCTGCTTCCTTTCATTCCATTTTCTCCACTCTGGTTCGTGGATTGGCATTTTTACTTGCATTACCAGCGGACGCTCTTGTGCTTTTTTACATTTTTAAATATGGATGTCCCTCCTATGCAACCTCCCACCCTGCAGCTGCTGACACTGTTCCGCAATTGCATGCTAGAATATTATGGCACAATGCCATTGGCGATATTAAGCACGGCATATGGATTATCTTTTCGATTCTCCTACTTCACCTGTGTCCAGCCTGTATTTCACTGCCTGACCTGTGATTTCGATTGGGCCATTGATTTGTGTCTCTGCGGACCGGTTTCTCCTGACGTCGACTTTAATCAGCTGATGACTCCTATCATTACTCACGAGTTGGTTTGTCCTGGCGAAAGGATTATGGCTGTGGCATTGATGCATGGACTACTTGGTCCCTGGAATTTACTGGCGGCAGCACAGTCTTTCTTGGAACAGAGCTTTCTTGAAAACCCACCGAGCTGTCCTCTGATGGTGATAGAGGATCCGGTGCTGGGAGAGCACGTATGTTCTTTTCCGCTTTTAAATTGGATGGCTGAACTGTTTTCGGATGAAGACGGTGACTTCCTATTGGAGGCTGTTGCAGCTTATTTTGCATACACAGTTATGTCATAGACCTTTTTCATGTTTGATATGCTGAGTACTAGCATTTCATTGACAATTCATTGACTTATTTGTCAAGTTTTTATTATTTACCTTGCCTATTGGCTTAAGACTCGATAAAGTACTTGGCTGTTTTATTTTTCTTTAGCATTAAATTTTCCTAGTTTTTAATGCTTTACCTTGCGGACCGTCCACATATAAACTTGCAATCTGCTCTCATGAGATGGCACTTCTATTATCTTATTCAGTTCGTTTCCGGATCATGGGGAGGTGTCATCTAGGTCCTGGATATCTTTACACCGTGTTAAGTTAGCATGGGCTCATTACCGGTTTAAACGCCATTTTTCCTTTTTTGCAACTTCTGCACAAGACACTTAGTTGTTGCTTTAGCTTTCCACCTAGTAGTTCATCGTGGTTTACATGAGAATAATATGTTATTGGTCTACTATCTGCTTTACTTGTTAAACTATATCTGTACAGCGAGTGCTAAAGTTTCAAGAACAACACGATACAGAATTGTTATGAGGTCTGATCTCCACGACTTCATACTCATAACATAAGTGCAACTTCTGCCAATTCTGGGCATGAGGCGGGTTTTATATTGCTTTGCCGAACACACATACACAACAGTTGATGCGGTTCACATGAAGAGAGAGCTGGTGTATGCTGATGTGATTCCTTCAAATCTAAGACACTAAAGTATGGGCACGCCCTAAACCAACACAAAGAGACCTTCTTAGCAAATAATATAATATGTGTATTAGGGAGGGTGAGATATAAGCAGCCGCGGGCCGTGGAGGGAGTTACGATGGGGCAGGGAAGCGGGGAGGGGGAGAAGCAGGGTGGAGCCCTCTCTACCTTGCCCCTCCCCCTCCCCGCCTCCCTGCCCCACCGTAACTCCCTCCACGGCCCGCGGCTGCTTATAAGTGTTGCTAACTCTTATTCATTTACAGCATGTTAACATACTGTCACCATTCGCTTTTTATGTACTAGTAACTATGCTGGTAATTTTGCTACTGATAATATGTGTACTTGTATTCTCCACCCTGCTTCTCCCCCTCCCCGCCTCCCTGCCTCACCGTAACTCCCTCCACGGCCCGCGGCTGCTTATAAGTGTTGCTAACTCTTATTCATTTACAGCATGTTAACATACTATCACCATTCACTTTTTATGTACTAGTAACTATGCTGGTAATTTTGCTACTGATAATATGTGTACTTTTATTATCTAAGGTACTACGCCTGAGAAGACGGCATTAGTAAATAAACATTTCAAATACACATCTGTTCTTCTTAACTCCATGTTCTGGTTTCTAAGAAATCTATAACGACCGACTGTTCATGAGTTCCACGTATCCTGAGGTACTATAAGTTCATATTCTGGATTGTCTAAACATTGAGAGTTTGTTATATCCAATGTGACACTGTACCTAGCTTGCTAAGGAGTTTTTGATTACTAACGTGAGTTTTGGGACACCCTAATTCGCCGAGGTTCCAATCCTCTGTCCACAGTTCTGTGTGAGAACAGAAACCCTGCGACAGGGGCACCCCCGACCCTTGCTGGAGCTTCATCACACTTGCGATACAACTCCAGCAATGCATTCGCCGAGGTTCCAATCCTCTGTCCACAGTTCTGTGTGAGAACAGAAACCCTGCGACAGGGGCACCCCCGACCCTTGCTGGAGCTTCATCACACTTGCGATACAACTCCAGCAATGCGCCACCTTTACGGCACAGATACATCACGCATCTGTGCTGTTTTTGCCCCATGATGCGCCGCATTGTAAATGCAGCACACCATAGGTGACGGAACAGCGGCACAGAATGACTAACAAATCCCTGGTGATGCGCCAGTCATCATAAATGTATCCCTATGCTTCTTATCTTGTTAGAGATGAACCGCCATATGTATCATCAAAGTTTTTTGCATTTCCTAAATAGCGAACTTTAAGGAATAAATAGCGATTCTTTACCATTCCTAGTTTGCGATGAGCTATTTGCTAATTAGCCGAATGTAGCCCAATGAAGCCCAATGTAGCCCAATGTAGCCCAAAGATGGCCGCCAGACACACAAAAAAACAAATGTAGCCCAAATATCAGCCAGATGTAGCCCAACTATAGCCCAGTGACAGAATGACCAATCAGCTTCGCAAACCTCCGTTACGCGAAGCGGAGCGCTGTTACAGATATATATCTTTTTTTGAACGTTAATTTCTCAAAATCCACTGGAGCACATATATTGAGACCTAGCAAAGGCACATCGGGCTACCAGTCCCTAATATTTTGCCAAGTTTCGTGCAAATCCATTCAGCCGTTCGATTATTATTATTATTATTTTTTTTTGCCCCGCGGGGCCCTTTTAAAACCTCCACATCAAACCTAGAGGGTCAGCGAGGATCTACTATGCCCCCTTATAGTTATTTCCCCCTTTGTTTTGACCTCCTCTTGTCTCTCGATCCTACCGAGAGACAAGATGGCGGCCGCTACGGACTGTTTGGAATGTTGACAGACGCCGGAGAACCAATCAGCTTCGCTTCACAAAGCTCCGTTGCGCGAAAAGTCCGCGTCCTGGGCCGCTGCCCAGTCCGCTGTTACAGATATATATCTTTTTTTAAACGTTAATTTCTCAAAATCCACTGCAGCACATATATTGAGACCTACAAAAGGCACATCGGGCTACCAGTCCCTACAATTTTGCCAAGTTTCGTGCAAATCCATTCAGCCGTTCGGGCTAAAAGTGAGGCCAACCGCCCTATGGAAATTAACATGGGAAAAACGCGTTTTGGGACCCCCCTTTTTTCTCGGCCCCCCCTTGACGAACCCCCCCAAAATTTTCAGGGGCTGCTCAGAAACAAAATGTGCCATTTTCCTGAAAATTTCAGCCAATTCCGTCCACAAACGCCAAAGTTATTAGACATAGAATTTTCAAAAATCCCATAGAGAAAAAATCCTAACTATATATACCTACTGGCGACCGCCAGTAGGTAATATATATATACATATATATATATATAAATAAATATATATATATATATATATATATATATATATATATATATATATATATATATATATATATATATAAAAATCACTGAAAAAACCATAGGTTTCAGATATGTTATAGTTAGGAATTAGCATTTAAAAAAACCTATGAAATTCACTGAAAAAACTATAGATTCCAGATTACATGTTATAGTTAGGAACTAGCATTTAAAAAACCTTAGACATTCACTGAAAAAACTATAGGTTTTAGGGATGTTATAGTTAGCTGGACATTTCACTCGTACAAAACCATTGAAATTCCTCCATTATAGTTAGTTGTACTAACTATAACTCGTGTGCCCGCAGTCCACTGCTGATGATGTAACATATTACGTCATTCATGACATGGTCAGTGACATCACTGATGTCATCTCAAATGACATCACTGATGACATCACGGATGACATCATCCACGTGACAGTCTGATACGCCTCATCATACAGTAGCATAACCTTTCAACACTCATTATAAAATATGGAGTACCATGTTTGAAACCATTCACACACCAATACAAGTTTCTAAAAACCCACCCAGGGATTCCTACATCTACACACACATCTAAACACTTCCCTCCGCCACCCCCCACATTTGTAAGAAGCCCTGGGGGTGGCAGTCCCTGGGGCTGGGGGGGGCCCTTAGAGCCCCCCCCCCACACCTAATTTGTAGTGGCCCTGGGGGGTGGCGGTCCCCGGGGATGGGGGCCCTCAGAGCCCCCCAAACCTACTTTGAAGTAGCCCTGGGGTGGCGGTCCCCGGGGCAAGGGGGGCCTGAGAGCCCCCCACCCAATTTTAATAAGCCACAGGGGTTGCGGTCCCTGGGGCAGGGGGGGCCTGAGAGCCCCCGTACATAATTTTAAAAAGCCCCAGGGTGGTGGTCCCTGGGGCTGAGGGGCCCCTCTGGGCCCCCCTTTACATATAGTCCATTGCCCACAGGACTTGCCCCCCCCGGAGTAAAAAACAAAGATACGCGCTTCTTTTTTAAAAGAATTTGGCCAGAATTCGGGCTGGGTGCGCGAATCTTGACGTCTTTGTTTTTTTTTAATGCTTTTTTGGGCCCTGGGGTCCTCGTGGGACCCCCTGAGCAGGCCTAGGGGGTCATGGTGTTTCTACCCTGCCCCCTATTCGCGTTTTGTGACTTTTTTCTTTGAACCGAGGCACAAGATGGATGCCAACACTTCCTGATTTGGACTGTTGACAGCCAATTAAAACACAGCTCGTGCACCGCAGGGTGGGCTTAGGCTGCACTTAGGATATGCAGATAGGTACCCCGGACCCACCGCACCCATCGATATATAAATGCTTTTAACTGTCATTTTCTCAGGAACTACTGAACAGATTTAGACCAAATAAGCAAAAGGCACGAGTCTGAACTAAGGACTACCTCTTGGCCAAATTTGGTGTAATTCCGTTCAGCAGTTCGGGCTGTAGCTGCGGCTAAAGTCCTAGGGGAAATTGCATGGGGAATACGTGTTTTGGGGCCCCCCTTTTTTCTCGCCCCCGCTTGACGAATCACGAATCCCCGTGAATTTCAAAACTTGTGGCCAGCGGACCGGAGCTGGCCACAAGTTTTGAAAACTTTGTGAAGATTCGTCAACCGGCGCCAAAGTTATTCTAAATAGAATGTTGCGGATTTCCTATGGATAATAGGTCCTAAATATATGCATATATACAATAAAAAAACAGCTACAAAACCACTAACATTCAAAAGCATTTAATGAATAGAATGATCGTTTTCTGGTCCTCCGTCTTACAGATAATTACCTCCATATCAGAAAGAAATTTAAAACCTGATTGTTCTTGGTATAATAAACCTCATCAATATTAGATGGCTTTTTGTGGAGTTTTTTGTGGCTAATATAATGAGTGATGCACTTTACAAATACCCTAAATAAAATAAATAAATACAATAAATATCAACCCTCAATTAATTTTGAGGGGTAATAGGGTAAATAAGCTGCTTATACCAGGTGAGTGAACTGGACTTAAAACAGAAAGATTTGGAGATGAACGTGAAACAGAAGATTGTACTTGTTGCATGACTGTGGTGGTGTTTGATAGGGCCCTCTTAGTAGAGCTTCCCTGTGCGTGAGTCATGAAAGAATAGATGTTAAGAGGAAGACTTTTTCAATTTGTAGCCACTCGATGGGAGTCAAATCTACCCCAGTCGAGCTAAGGGAGAAATAATTATATTTGCCAAAAAATAGATTTAGGTCCTTAGGAGTTCCTGGAGGTACAGTGGTCCAGTTCTGTAATAATAGTTATGAAGGGTACACAGCACTTTTTAAATGATCCATTTGGCCAAAGGGCCAGTGCAGATATTTGAGATGAGAAGACCAGGCATGAGACCAAGAAGAAGAAAGGCAGCTGACTATTGTACTAATTGCAAGCACTGGAGCAAGAAGGCTAGAAGACATAGATAAAAGGCATTGCATTAAACCAAGCAAGAAAGAATGATAGCCTGGATCAGTGTATACAGAAGAATGAAAGGAAATAGACAACTTTGCACAGCATTCATAATATGACAAAGCATGCACTGGTGACTTTGGAGATATGCTTTTTTTTTAAACCACAAAGTTAAAGATGAAGCCTGAAAAGAAGCAGCAGGAATAGGAGTGGGATAGGGGTCCTGCGTCCACCAACCAGAGTTTAATTATATTAGAGTAACTGCTAAACAGGAGGATTTTAGCAGTCTTGCTACTAAGCATCCAAGTCACACCAGCACCCTTTGATGCTTGACACTTAGTGGCATGCATAGAGTCACCAAATGTAGCTGTAATCTGGATGTCATCAGTGTAGGCCACAAAAGAAAAAGGAAGTGATCTCCTTAGAATAACTATGGGAGCGGGGGTAATTAAAGAGAGTGGGACCCAAAGAGGAGCCATAAGGAATTCACAATGAAGAGGTTGTGGATGGCCTGGCAATGCTTGGTAAGGAACATTTTCAACAGGAATAATGTTTTGAGAAATGGTGATAAATGCCTCAATCAAATCAAGAAGAACGAAGGCTGCTTTATCACTGGAATCCAAACAGCTTCTTCTGTCATCAGTGATAGCAAACAATGCAGACTTGGTCATCTATAAATGAAAACATCCAGTTTGTGCAGGATCGAGAATATTATGGTTTTCTACAAAGCGAGAGGGCCATCGATTAATGAGATGGGTAGACGTTGCGGGGGAACTGAAGGGTCTACATCACATTTCTTCAGCAGTGGGCTCATCATTTCATTTTGTTCACTTGTCATGCAAAATCCCTGAGGCTAGAGAAGAATTACATAGACTAAAAAGTACAAAACAAACGGAGTTTGAAAAGAAGAAATGCCAAACAACCAAAGCTGCTGCACAGCTGGCTGAAGGGAAATGTGAAAATTACTTCAACTCTACCTCACGTAAGTACAATGCTAAAAATACTCCTAATTTAAAACTTAATAACAAATAGAGCACTTCAATATATATATATTAATCAAACATTTAGCTCATTATATTCCCAAAACAGATACTTTAAGAGTAAACCTTAAAGCTATGTAGTGAAAGAAATCAAATTATCCTTAAATACCAATCGAGATTTAAAGTTTCAAAGTATAAGAAGCCAACAACATGTGAGTTTAAAATGCATTTTCAACACACAAAAGAAACTAAATCCTAAATGTTCAACTATATCACTAAAAGTATTTGCAGTTAATTTATATCATTCACAGATCTAAAAATTTCAAACTAACTAAGCTACACAAAATCACAAAATGGATGTCCTATCTTGGATATACATACTTGTTAGAAATTGGGTTTCTGGTTGGCAAAGGTATTCACCCTGTCCAAGCAAGAACCACAATCCTAGTAAGGGTAAATCAGAGCACATCCTAAATTAACCTGTGCTCACCCCTGGTAGCTTTGCGCATCCCAATCAGGCTTAACTTAAGAGGCAACGTGTAAATTATTTATGCACATCTTCAAACAGTAAAACAGTGAAAACACCACACAGAACGATCCCACACCAGGTTAGAAACATAGAGCTTCATTTAATGAACAAACCAAGACCACAACGAAAAATATTCAATAAATATAACCAAAGTTATGATTTTTTAAAGAATAAACTGCGGTATAGTGCTTAGAAGCATAAAGCGACAACTGGTGATATTTGGTTGTGTTAGACCAGATCAAACCAAACGTTTAGGCTGACTGCAATGGATCATGGGTCAGATACTGTCCCAGATAAGTCCAGCTGAAGATTTACCTTCTCAAGCATTGTCCTGTGAGTCCTGTTCATGGGAAAGAAGTACACCTGGAGCAAGGAGAGGGTTGCTAGAAGTGGAGGTATAATCTGGAACCTCATGGTGGCGAGTGGTGATACTTGCTGTGCGCAGAGATGAACTTGAAACCATTCACGCTGGATTTCTGGGCTTGCAACAAAGTTCCAGAGAGAACTGACCCATTCGCAAAAGTCCAAAAGCTTGACTCAAAGAGCAGGAAGACCACTTTCGAGGGCCCAGGAATTGAGAGGTGTCTATTGGGGCCAAGGAACCGACTAGACGGGTCCAGGAGCTATGGTGAGTCTGTTATGTCCCTGAGGCTCAGACCAGGAGGCCAGCACACTAGCCCTTGAGTCACTCTGGGGTCCTGCGTTCAAGGTCTGTTCCAGGTCTAGTTCTACTTCCCCAGGCAAGAGGTCAGCAAGCAGCAGTTCAGCACAGCAAGACAGTAGCTCCTTTAGAGTAGCAGTCCGGCACAGTGGCAGTCATTTCAGCAACACAGTAGCCAATCTTCCTGACAGAGTATCCCCAGGTCCAGAAGTGTACTGAGCTGGTGGTGTCAGTACTTCTACCCAGTTGGGGCTTTAAAGTGACGGATACTTCAAAGAGATGCCTTTGAAGTGCACAGAGTTCCTGCCCTTCCTATGCTGGCTCCAGACTTACTACAGGGTGTTATGCAGCCCTCTGTGTGGGTCAGGACAAAGCCTATTCAGGTGTAAGTGTGAGGCTGGGTGCAGCTCCTCCTTCCCATCCTGCCAAAGGAGGCCCAACAGGACACAGATGGCCCATCAAGTCACACCTTAAGACCCTTTGTGTGTGGCTGTCTAGAGGGAATACACAAGGTCCAGCTGTCACCCAACAAAGACAAGCAATCCGAGAAAGGCAGTGGGTACAAAATGGCTAAAGTAGGAATATAGAGTATTACCAACTAGAGAGTTAGGGTTATTACAGTCACTCCTGTACCCCTATTTAAAGTATATATTAAACAACCAAAGAGTGACTTAGTGAATAAATAAGATTTGTTTTTTAAACAGATTTGGACAGACCACCAAAGGTAAGCTATTCCTTACTGTCACAAATAAAGATTATACACCCAAAACAAGGCAAAACACTCCCATTAAGGGCATACCATGCCCTCGTGATTAGAAAAAAGAAAAAAGAAAAAGAAAACCTTTTTCTTTTTAAAAGAACCCTCACTCACCACTAATTGGTGACATGCTTCATCATTGGGTTCCCACTAGGGTGACCGAATGTCCACCCCAGCGTGCTACTACGTCTGGTTACAGCGGAGCTGGTTCGTGGTGTGTGGAAACAGAACAAAAAACTAATGAGTGATTTTAAACTGTGTGTGACGTTAAAAAATGCAAGGTTGTAACCTAGATAAATTTTAATAAAGGTCAACCAGCATTAGGTTAAAAACAGTGTAAAACGGACTATACAAGGTTCTGTATTATGAAACCCGTGTCCCTAGTCACAATTGGTCAACATGTTTCTGCTGTAAATTAGCAATTTCGCTCAGCATTCGTCAGGACCTAAAAAACGTATCCTCCGGTGGTATGTACTCGCTAAGGTGCACCCTCCCGTGGGGATTTTAATGTGAAAAATTCATTCTGTGATTTACTCACGGACATTATCCGTAGAGGCTCGCCAGACTTTGCTGGAGCCAGACACGGACATTATCCGTAGAGGCTCTCCAGACTCTGCTGGAGCCAGATACTTTATCAGAAGCGAGTACCCTCTTCCTGGTCTCAAGCGGCTCGGGTAACCTTCACGCCGTGTTTACATTGTACACAAGCGACTCCCCGTCGACTACCTAAATGTAGCGTTGTCGATGGCCCGAACGAGGTATGCCCTTAATGGGAGTGTTTTGCCTTGTTTTGGGTGTATAATCTTTATTTGTGACAGTAAGGAATAGCTTACCTTAGGTGGTCTGTCCAAATCTGTTTAAAAAACTTACAAATCCTATTTATTCACTAAGTCACTCTTTTGTTGTTTAATATAAAGTAGGAATATGTCTACTTTCCAAAAGTGCCAAATTAATCTTCACCATAAGTTATCATTTTGAATTGCAATTCCAGAGATAACAAACCTGGGGTCAAATTCCTTCCCAATAGGAAATTACAATAACAAGTTGTAATTAGCCAATTCCATTATTCTCCTATTGAAGCGATAGGCCTTGCACTAGTGAAAAATGATTTTAAGAGTGTTTCACTACTAGGACATGTAAAACTTAAAAGTACCTATCCTACTTTTTAAATATGTTGCACCCTGCCCTGGGGCTCTCCAGGGTCTTCCTTGTGGGTGGCATTTATGTATTTAAAAGGAAGTTTTGGGGCCTGGCAAGAGGGTTAACATTCTAGGGTGATATGTCAGTTTGAACTGCACACACAGGCTTTGTAAGGCCATGCTTCAGACATGTTTAAAGGGATACTTAAGTGATTGGCACAATAAGTGCAGCAGGGCCACTAGTAGCATTTCTTTTAAAGGTCCTGGGCACATGTAGTGCACTTTTCTAGAGACTTACATGCAAGTTAAATATGAGAATTGTGGATACGTCAATTTAACCATGTTTCAGGGAAAGAGCACAAGTACTTTAGCACTGGTAAGCAATGGTAAAGTATGCCGAATCCTGAGGTCAGTAAAAACGAAGTCAACAAAAACAGGCACATCTGAAGGCAAAAAGTCAGGGGAAACCACGTAAAGGACGCATGGTCTAACAATACTCAATTTCTTTTACTCTTTAATAAAAGTTGCATTGACTTTCTAACCAATTTGAAAATGTCTCACCGAAATTGGCATACTAGAAATTACACGTGTTACTATTTACTGATGATAACTAGTTGATTGCAAATACCCAGTGTAAGAAATTGGGTTGTTGGTTGACCGGGGTATAAGCCGTGGCCAACCAGCAACCGCAATCCTTGTCAGGGTAAGGCACAAGCAAATCCTAAACTAATCTGTGCTCACCCAGTGGTAGCTTGGCACAGTGCAGTCAGGCATCACTTAGGGGCAATGGCTCAGATGTACGAAAGGATTTGTCACTCATTAACAAATCGAATCACAGTTTTAGTCCATTATGAAATGCTAAATTGCCTTTCCATATGTACAAAGGCAGATAGGGAATCTCAAAAAGCAATTTCTATGCAATAGAAATCCCATTTTGTGATTTCCTAAATAGGAAATCACAAATAGGAATAGCCATACAAAATGCAAAATGGGCATTTAGGAAATGCTATAACCATCGACTTCAAGTCAATGGTATCCATGTGCCATTTGAAAAAAAGCACCCCAAAATGCTTTTCTTAAACGTGCCATAAACGTACACAGCCGAAGCGATGTAGTGAGGCTGTGGTGTGAGGTCCCGTTGCATCAACCTCAAGGATCTAGTTGACAAAGACTTGCAATGCAAAGTCTAGAGTTGGGGATGGGCCGGGCAGACAGGGCGATGAGCCAGTTCTGAGTAGCTGTGAGGTTGTGGTGCACAGTTTGGGGTCATCGCCGAGGCTGCTGTCAAGGAGAGATGCAAGGGCCTGTGCTCAGAATGCATCGCGCAGTGGCTGTTTCAAAGGTGATGTCGACTGTGGTGGCAATGCGAGTCTTTGCGACTGGTCAAATCTACCCAGCAGTGAAGATGCATCAGTGCAGTTGAAAAGTTGTTCGAAGCTTGTTATGTCCTAAGCTTCAGATTAGGAGGCCAGCAAACAAGCCTTTGGAGTCACTCTAGTTTCTGGGTTCAAAAGATGCAGGTCCGGTACTACTCACCCTGGCATAATACCTACATACCCCAGTATTTAATGAAAAATACATTATGCAAGATAATATGCTGATAAATAATTACACCCCAAAATTAAATACAACCTATCTAGTAATACTATGTACACAACTCTAACTTCTTTATGCACCACATTAAAACTTACAACAGGACAGTTTGAAACAAACATAATACATTAAATACATTTCAAATATGGAATTGATTATACCATGACTAAACATTATATTACACTACACATATACACTACACATAGAAGTATGCATTTCAGCATTAAATACGCAGTATATATATATTATAAATAAAGTCCTTTTATTAAACCAACTAAAGTTGTTGCCAAATAAAATGACTGAAAACGATACTTACATTTCTGAAGCTGCAGTAACTCCGTATGATAAATCACCTCTAGTTTATATAATTTTAACCCCTACAATGTTTTTTTAAAAAGATCACTGCCCTAAAATAAAATTAATCCAAGTAGAAAGTTTCATATCCAATCCAATAAATCCTTTATACACCTGAAAAATAAGTTTAAGTTCATTGAACCAAAATAAAATGAATAACATTATAAAAATATTTGGATGCCAGAAAATCCAAGTAAGTTTTCTAAGAAAAAAATCAACTTAGAATTGTGCCCAAATATGTTGTTTGTGACTGATAAATGAAAACGCATTATAATCCCACTCCACGCAAAGTACTCAAAATATCTTTGCTTGCATAAAATAAACTAGCTGTACATTACAAAACATATTCATTTACACAGCCATACTAATTAGATACTAATTACACTTCCGTATATTAGGCTAAAGACACACTAACACCATACTGACATATTTAAAGTATGTTCAAAGCTATTGCTATAGTTCTGAATTACGTACTGTTGCATGCCCTTACGAATTGGCCCCAGAACCCCTTAGATCGGAATAACATGGGCACACTCAGGTAATGTTAAGATACACAAATTGCAAACGATGGTGCCCTCTTTGCACTTTAAATAATGGAAGAGGCCAGTCCACATGTTTTAATCGACCCAAAAACCTTCAACTGCTTATTATGACAAGAAAAAGCAATATGCTTGCCTCCGATATTATCACTAATGATTGTTTGCTTGTGTCACAATATTTTAACCATGATGTTATTGTCAAGCAATATTTTGGAGTTGATATTCAGGTATCATACCAATTTCTCCCTCTTAGCTCAAAAGCCAATGGAGGGGCAAGTGGCAGCACAACTTTCATGACATTAGTAATGTACAGCAAAGCCAGAACTATGTCCCTTTAATATCTGAGTATTTTGGCATTCTGGCTCAGATTACGCCTAGTCAGCTCATGTGTTGCACATGACATACACCTGTTCGTCCTGTCTCTAGGTTCCTCCTGAAGTTGGTGGAGAGGTGAGCAGTTGCATTCCTCACAGCATCTGACATTTTCCCCACCAGCTAATATTGCCCATATGGTCTTCCGAATGGTGTTTAGTGCCGGATCTTCCTTGGTGCCCTTCAAGGAATTTTACATTCTAACTAAGATTTGTGGCACTTTGCCTGCTCTGCAATTATAGCCAATGGCTCCAAGTTATGTTTGATGTTTTCTAATTCAGTATTGATGCCTGCTAGGTCATCTTTGGCAATGGCAGTGTCTGTCTGGCATTCGATGATCTTATTATACTGTGGTCTTTTGTTTCCATGGACATCCTGACATGTATCATATTTACCTCTGGCATTTATGTATTATTTGTTTCTAGAAGGCACTGATCTCATGGAGCTTTTCTTTGTTTGTGGTGATATATTGTTGTACTCCAGCTGCAACATCTTTTTGTCATCTTCACCGCATATTTTTGTAACTGACTATGATATGGCAATATCTTCACATGATTATTTGAGAGTTTTTTGCTGGGCTAAATTCACAGAGACAAACGGGAAACACTGTCTAATTTGAAGTGCTGTATCATTTTTTGTTTAAATCTTTTTATTAACAATTTTCATGTTTTGAGCATACAACCAGAACAATGCATATATGCCATGAATAGTTACTTGCAAATTTCACATTATCCAGAACCAGTCCGTAAGAGAAAAGAGACAGATGAGTGGTTCAACCGAGACTAAGAGAAGCCTCAGGACAGCGCCTGTAGACATGGCGTACCGGTGTTAAAAAAATCTGACCACTGGACAGCTTGTAAAAGTTTCATACATGGCGCATCGTAAACCAAACTGTGGACATAGGGTACAACAAAATGAGGACAGCTGAACCCAAGGAGGGGTAAGGGGGGTTGCGTGAGACCTGCTGCCATACCTAGAGTAACCGAGTGAACAAGCCCTATCAGGGCCCAGTGACAGAGGGATTATGTAAAGGAGCCCTATCTCTTTGGAAGTCAGTACTACTCGACATTGAAGTGCTGTATCATAATGGACACCATGATTGGTAAATTATATTTAGAGAGGTCTTCAGACGTTGACAAGTACGGACATGGTCACATTTCACGTAAGCAGTGGACATCCAACATTAGACTGTGTGACAGGTTCTTACCTCCTTTACTAAGGATTATGCCTGCATTCATGTTTTGATAATGGCAATGAAATGTGTATACTTTGTGAATTTTGCTTGAACCTCAGAAATCTCATGAATAAACTGGATGTTCTAATTCCTGCATCACTCCCTTTAGCTTCCTGGCATCCAAGGTGCTCTCTTAGATCTCAGATTGTGTCATTTTGGATGTCATTTTGGATGTTCTTGTAATGTTCCCTCTGTGTTGTCCATGTGAGAAGAAAGATTTCCCGATGTTATCTGTGCTGTTCTTTCAGCTTTAAAGTTTGCACCTTACTGCTTGTGTTACATTAGTGCTGCAGTCTGGTGGATTTATGGTTTATGCATGGTTTATGTAATCAGCATCATGCAATGCTAAGAAAATATGATGCTCTACATAGTTTAGTTTTTGTATTGGAAGCAAGCAATGCAACAAGTTTTTCTGTTGCATTGCTTTGCACAGTACCAATTCTAGCAAATTATCCCAGCAAGTTACCGGTCAAAAAACTGAGGAAGTAATTCATGAAGCTTTTTCTATGAGTAGTTGTGTCTTACTTCAAGTGACTCGCTCCAAAATGTCCAGGAGATACACGTACTTACTGGTGGAGGAAATGTTGTACAATGTTTTGCAACAGGCCTTGAGATTCTACCACTCTTCAACACACCACTGCTCGACTTCAGTTTCTTGCACTGATTCACTGGGCACCAATTTTATCTAATTTTCAAAGTTGTAAGGTTCACTGGGCATCAATCCTATCTATATTTCAAAGATGTAAGATTCTGTGAGGCCATGGGGGCAACTAACGAAGGCCTAAATGAGTATCCGTTGTAGCCCTCCTGTAATACAACTTCATGCACTTAGAAAAACGAATTAGCTAGGCTACAGGTGTAATTCTACTCCTACGCTGGTCCTGTACATTATGTGCAACGGCCTCAGTCCAAGAGCACGGACGACTAGGCACGCATAGATCAATGTTTTTAGATCTAATTGTGGGCATGGAAATGGGGAGTAGTTGTAAATTGAGGAATTGTGGAATATCTGCTACAGAGTACGTTAGATCTCTTGACACAAGCTTGTATCTTCTCAGAGATTCCTTAAACCCCAACCTCTCTTACTTGTGAAGTGGAATACAGTAAGCAGACGGATTACAGCTAGCAAAGAGAATCTTTCTTTTGAACGAGTGGTGTGTAACCCTGGAACGGCTATCGACCTTCAGTACAAGTGATTCTTGCAAGTGTGACTTGTAAACTTAAATCTTTCTATAATTGGTCTATGCTACTGGATTTGGATATCCACCTGAGATTTATCTCAGGTGCCTTTGGGGCTCCACGTGATCACTAATCATGGTAATCACTAATCATGGATCTTAGTTGAAGAGGCTCAAGTGTGGGCTGTGGAACTCAATGTGAGTGTCTTCTTCTAAAGCAAAATGTTCTGAATATCTAGAATACACATAAAGAGATACATCTCCGATAATTGCAGTACATATTGGTTAAGTTCCTACCCTTTATCTACCCACCCCCAACAGTAAAGAATCGGGTTACATGCTCAGTGGTGGGGCCTAGTTCCATTTAATGTGGCAGAGATACACATACCCCCATGATAGTCATTCCATTTACCCCATATTTTCTACCATTTATTAGCACAGCCTCTATTCTTACAACCCAATTTTTCTGCCATTATGCTGTAGTCCATGTCATTCTTCCAGTCTCTAGTCATGATGCAGTTTACGGTCCTTAAAGGTGGGCAATGTTGCGCTTGGCTATCGTCCAGAGTCATCCAGGTCTGGTCCAAATGGACAAGATCCAAGTCATCCCAAATTTTAAGCAAGCACAATTGAGCTGTGAGAGGTACAGTAGCTCTACACAGGGTGTTCATACAATTGACAACTGTTTCTCAATAGCGATGTATGACAGGCTATTCCCATATGATATGAGAAAAGTGCCTTTCAGACCACAACACCTGCGACAGGTCTCATCTGCTGCTCTACCTATTTTTACTAAGGTGGTACAGGCAAAATAAGCTCTATGCAGCATTTTGAGCTGCACCAAGTGGAATCTGGCATTGATCACTATTTCCCTCACGGAGGTTAGGGCCTCAGACCATTCATCATTGTCCACTCCACCGAATCCAAAGCCCATTTCCCACGCTGTTGTATGAGGGTATCTGGGGTGTTACTAATCAGTTTGTGATACATGAAGTATGTTGCCTTACGTGGGAAATTGCTTTTTCTTTACATGTGGATTGCGACAGTGTACATGTTGACTTGGACAAACAAAGAATCAAAAAGAGTGAAGAACATGAGTAAAATTCTAGAAATGAATAAAAATTATGATAACAGCAAGAATAATGGGACCCCCTCATAACTGAATTAGGCCAGGGAAAAGGAGGGGAATGAAAAAACACAATAAGAGGAACAATTTTCCCTCGATGGCCACAATGTTTTAGTACAAATATATACTTTTCTATTCTTTGCTTAGCAATCAATTAGGTATGAGTGACAAATACGCAGCAGTCTTATTTACTTTCTTTTAAAAGAAGTATAAAATTGTATTCATTATTTTCAAGTTATTATTTCTTTCAGTGATGATCCTTTAAAATTTTAGAGAAAAAAATGTTTTTCTTTTTTTTAAAAAGAGTTTCTCGTTTTTTAATTTATAACCAATTTCATAATAGATGCATAAATCTCAAATGTGCAGATACATTGATATTTCATTCAAAAGAGAAATAAAAAACACATAAATATATATATATTATACAAGATACAGGTCTACATACAAAAGTCACAATTCACCAAAATAATTATACCACTGGTAACCAACACTCCGTCACAAACATACTCACACAGTCATACTGTCACCACACTCATACATACAACATCTGAAAAAAGGGACTGGATCCAATTGGCAGAGGCACCCTGCCAATCGGTGAATCTCAAAACACAGTATGAGACTTCGCACTTGGTCGACGCGCATTTCGGCGGCGCAAGGCCACCTTCCTCAGGACCTCTTCCAGATAAGCAAACTGATGTACCCAGGGGACATTAAGACCACAAATTACTAATCCTGCCCAAAGGAGATGATTACAGCAGTTGGGCCCTGTTATGCGATGTATCCTAAGTCAAAAAAGGTGAAGTACTGGATCCCCCCAATGTAGTGGTATCGTTTATTTGTAAAGATTTGCGATTGATGCCATCACAGAATGAGATCATGGATTTCTGAAAAAGCTTTTTGTATAGGTTATTACCACAGAACAACCGATTTCATTTTTTTTTTCCCTTTTCAAGGGAATTGAAGTTGTATCTTCAGCTTCATAATAATCACCTGATATTGAATTAATTGCGGGCCAGCGTGTCTTGCAACTTCATGACACTATTAGAATCGTGTAATAACAAGAAACTCTTTTTAAAAAAAAGAAAACATTTTTTTTCTCTAAAATGAAAAAGGATCATCACTGAAAGAAATAATAACTTTAAAATAATGAATAAAACTTTATACTTCTTTTAAAATAAAGTAAATAAGACTGCTGCATATTTGTCACTCATACCTAATTGATTGCTAAGCAAAGAATAGAAAAGTATATATTTGTACTAAAACATTGTGGCCATCGAGGGAAAATTGTTCCTCTTATTGTAAAATTGATGATAAAACAGACTGCTAAATGCGGTATTTTGCTGTGCCACTGATTTGGGACCCAGAGGTGTTCCATTTTGAATGTTGTTGAGTTTAATACATGATGTTTGGGCTGAGCACCTTTCCATTGAGCACGCAGTTAAACTTGGAAGAAAGCTGAACTTGATGAATTTTGGAAAACTAATGAAAACACGTGGTGTGCAACCAATCCCCATCTGATGTTACGTGCCACATGGTCATCAAGTAGTCTATCCTTCAGTGAGGAAGACTCAGGCAGCTCCTTGCCTCTGGGATTGGAGAGTGTGCCCAACCTGTAGATAGCGGTACGTTTCAGAGGGAGCAAGTTAGTAGTCCTGTTTCAAATCAGCAAATTGTATTGTATTGTAATTGCATTTATATAGTGCCTACTGCTACTGCCCCTCTCACCTGCTTAGCATGGGCAGATGGCTGCCACCCGTCCATGCCACCTACAGCTTGCCTGTGTGAGTTCCATGGCCCTATCCTCTCCCTCCTGTCCTCCATGCTCCTTTTTTCTGCCACTCCCTTCAGCCCTCCATGCTCTATTGTGCAGTAACTGCTCTTCCTGACTGCCCTGTGTGGTCTGGTGTGAAGCCCCTACCCCTACCCTCTCTTGTCTATGTCCAGGCCCTACCCCTCCCTTTGTTTCTCAATGGTGCTTTGTGCATGCCCCTGCCATCTTCCTCTTGCCCACCATGGCAGTTGTGCTGCCGCTAACCCTCTTGATTGCCATGCATGTTCTTCTGTACTTATACAGCCCCTCCCACATCTCCTGTGTGATCAGCTTGCGACCTCTGACCTCCCACCTTCCCTCCATTGTTTAGCATCTGTATGCTATTACAGTCTCACAGTTGTCCTCCATGGTGTGTTGTGCTTCCAGTACCCATCCCACTCTCCTTCCATGGTCAGCTTGCTGTTCCTGCTCTGCCCTCATAACCCCTCTCTCCTGCCTTGTCTGATCTGTTGTCATTTCCCAGGCCACTATCTCCTGCCCCTCATTGTCCAATATACTGCAACTGTCCCTCCTGTCTGTCTGTCATAGTCAGCTTGCTGCCCTTGCTGCCTTTGCCTCTTTCACCTCTGCTCCGTGTTCTCCATGTACTTGGCCATGTTCCCTCCCTGGAGGCGAGTCCAAAAAAGGCTGACAACACTTTATATATATTCATTGAAAAAACCATAGGTTTCAGACATGTTATAGTTAGGAATTAGCATTTAAAAAAACCTTTGAAATTCACTGAAAAAAACATAGGTTTCAGGGGTGTTATAGTTAGCTGGACATTTCACTCGTATAAATCCATTGAAATTCCCCTGTTATAGTTAGTTGTACTAACTATAACTTGCGCGCCCGCAATCCACTGCTGATGATGTCACATAATACATCATTCATGACATGGTCAGTGACATCACCTATTTTCAACTTGAGTAGCCATGATACCAACTCGGCTACTCTTGCTGTGCTTTCCAAGGGACTCTCATTTGTTCCCCATTCGGGCTTGAACAAGTTTGAGCTATTCAATGATATGATGAGTTTCTTTCGAAAAATACGGTTAAAAAGCTTTTTTCGAATAGGGAATGTGACTCTCGTGAACAAAATAAGTCTGGTCTGTCACTGAAATCAATTTTTACGCCAACTCTTGATCAAATAGATCCTGAAATAGGAATCTTTGAAAAGATTGTAACCTCTAAACTACAAAACATCACTAAATATATACCACATACTCCTTATAACATTTCCATCGATGAACACAAGGCTCTACTAGAACTTAAGGAATCCACTCAAATAACTGTAAAAAGCTGTGATAAGGGGGGTGGAATCGCCATCTTAGATACAAACAACTACATTGAAAAAATGGAACTTATGCTTAGTGATACCAAATTTTATACCAAAATCTTAAGGGACCCTACAACTACAATTAAAAACAAAATCACCAAACTAACAACAAAAGCTTTAGGTAATGGTGATATTTGTCAAAAAGAGTATGAGTTCATGAATATAGAGAATCCAAAAATGGCCAGTATATATGGTATCCCAAAAGTTCACAAGAACGAACAAGATCCGCCTCTTCGTCCAATAGTCACCACCATCGGAAGTGTGACTGAACCTATATCAAAATATGCAATTTTGCGTCCACATATTGTAAAAATTTTGGGACATATCCAGGACACTAGACATGTAATCACCCAATTTGAAGGCACAACGTTTAATGCCCATAGACAATGGATGGTGACATTGGACATTGAGAGCTTGTACTCTAACATTCCCTGTAAGGGTGCCATGGAAGTCATGCAATGGTTCATAGAGTCTTTCAATATCGACTGCAACATGCCTTTTATCTTGGACTGCCTTAAGATTATTCTGGAAAACAACATCTTTGAAATTGCAGGGAAACTCTATAAACAAACCAGAGGAGTTAGTATGGGCGCTTCGTGCGCACTAACAATTGCAAATATATATGTGGCTCAATTTGAAGAAAAATACATTTTTAATGAAGTGGCACCTTTTTGTGAATCGATATTTTACTGGTCACGGTACATCGATGACATCATTTTTATTTGGGATGACAATGAGGATGTTTTGCAAGACTTCATATCATGGCTTAATGCCTGCGACTCCAACTTAAAATTTACAGAAAAAGTAAGTAATTCAGAAATAGAATTCTTAGATTTAAACATTAAACATCTTGAAGGAAAACTAATAATGGACCTTTTCATCAAACCTACTGCCCGAAATACACTCCTTCATTACAGTAGCTTTCATCCCTCGTCACAAAAAGACAGCATTCCCTTCAGTCAATTTCTCAGACTGAGGAGGAATTGCACCAGATTAATTGACTATGATGAGAGAGCTACTGTGATGAAGGAGAAATTCAAAGAACGTGGCTATCCGCACAGATTAATACGCGAATCATATAAAAGAGCAAGATACTATGATCGCCAGCATCTCCTCACAGGTACCAATGACAAGCGAGATGCTAGTTTGGTATTTGTGATGAGGCATTCCTTATTGAATAATCAGATTCGTCAAATTCTGTATTCGAACTGGCATATCCTTAATGTTAACAAAACTGGCAATTAAATTATCCAAAAACCTCTCTTTGCATTTAAAAAAAACATAAATATAAAGGATATAGTGGTCAGATCTAGGATGTCAACAATGAAAGACAAAAGTCAAAGAAACATTATTACTGGGGCTCCGGTAATAGGAAACCATAGGTGTGGAACTTGTAAAATGTGTCCACAAGTAATTGAGACCACAGAATTCATTTTTTACAACATAACTATCCCTTTGTTATATATGACAAACTGTAAAACTACGAATATTATCTATCTATTAATTTGTCCGTGTAACAAGGAATATGTTGGGGAATCCTCACGTTCCGTGTGCACTAGAGTTACTGAACACAAATCAGCAATTCGAACGAGAAAAGTGAATGCCCCCTTAGTAGCTCATTATCTCGAAAATGACCACAAACCAGAAGAAATACAGTGGGTAGTTCTAGAAAAAATTGTGGCAAAACCCGGTATCAATACAGATAAAATTCGCCGAAAACGCGAAGTATTTTGGATATTTACTTTGGACACTGTAAGATCGGGCCTCAATTCTGAAATTCCCTGGCAGCAGGCAATCATATAAAGTTCTCCCTGTCAAAATCCAAGGTATAGACATGTGTCCAGATAGAATTATTTCATAGATATGAACAAAATATAGTTAAACTTAATATGAAAGGTAATGAGGACTCGCTGACTATATTTGTTTGCCATATACAAGCCCCCAACAAAATTTAAATAAATAACATATTTATTCAGGAATAAAAATACACAAATTTTTTGGTAACTTAGTGATATGTCGGTTGCGAATAATACAACCTAATGATAATTGGTGATAATTTTGATTTAACTGTGAGCATGTTTATTACTAGCAATAAGATTACAACAATCATAATATCTTTGTAAATTTTGCATAAATAGATCCGATTGAAAACTATCTTAACCAACTTTAGAGATACAATCCAATTACGGAATTCTTTCTTCCTTTGCGCTGGGAGCATGAAAAATGTAAATAAGGACTACAAATTAGTCCGTCAACTATATCTATTATGTATCCACAAGTACGGAGAGGAATACATCCGTCTAGGTACATATACGTCATTGAAACGCGCCATTGGAATTAAATCAGCTGAAAACTATCAGCAGTGATTTACAAAGCCGCGCTGACCTATAAATAGTGAGTGTTTAAACAAATCTTTTCGACCGTTATCCTCGGAGGTGAAAACGAGCAGACCCCACATTGAACAAATCAACTTTAGAACAAAGGTATGTCTCCAGGTCTAGCATAAAAACAACGTTTAGATACAACTATGGAATAGAAGCAGGGATGAACAACATTAATGTGTTCTTTGCTCCTAATTTATATCGCAGATTACCTGTCCTAAACGATCGCCCAAATAGCGAATTGCCCTACAGGACATTTGTAAGGTAATTATCTTCTGAGGCTATTGCTGTATATGATTACTGACTAAAATCGGTTTATTAAAATACTGTTTGGTGTCCCTCTAGATTATTTACAAAAAAGAAGAAATAGATGTCCATACCTCGTGGTTCCACACTAAAACAATAAGAAAAGGACTACATGGATTGAAAAAGTAAATTCTAATCGTGAGGATATATTTGAGGTACGAGTAAAATGAGTTTTTAGGAATACATCGGGTAAAAACTAGACAATCAATGCCTTGCCAATAACTAGTTTAATTGCATCTTCATCTAGCGCCTTCTATACATATAACCATCCTGATATGACTTTTCATAACTTGATATTAAATTGGTGCCATGTAGTAACACAAAACATGCTCTGACTTAAATAGACAATAGCATTGTGGTATATAAACGTTATTCCTTTTGTCCCTTATTATAGGCCTTCATAGAGTCATACAACTAGGAAGAATCTTCCTTGAAAATATATATATATAAATCTATCTAAACCTTTGAGCCACATATGAAATCTCCAGCTCTAAGGGGCATCAACAGAAAATTATCAGGTATATCTACACGAAAGGTTTCTAGTTTCCATAGTGCCGTATAATAAATATGCTAGTGAATAAATAAGATCATGTGCTTGTCTTTCAGTACGTAACAAAGTCGACGCCATTAGAGATAAGCAACTCCCATAGGGAACAGACATTCCGTGTGTTTGATCAGACTTATTTTATGTAAGTAACAATAGTTGTCTTTTGTTAACTCAGCATAAATCACTAACTGTTAATACCACCTTTGCTCTATCTGTATCTTGTTTGATCGACTTGTCTTTTTCTTCTATCCTCCTCTTAAACTGGAACCGTTAGAAAATAAGTCTTTAAATGGAACGATGTAAAATACTTAGAAACAAAGGAAGTATGTAATGAAATAAATCTCCTGTGAGAATATGTACTAATGAGAATTCCAATAGATAATAGCTTTTGATATTGAAATAAATGAACATACAAACTGGATTGGAGACGCAATTGTTGTAATTAACAGGCAACATAGCACAGCGGATTGTAAGTGGATATATTGATAGAAGAATATTGTTCATATATGTATTTTCAAATGAAAAATTATAGACCCTAGAATTACTGTACAGATAATAAAATACATCATTGATTGACATCATAATTATATGCAATTCTCTTATATGTATATATTATTTTTTTGTTTGTCTAGGTTTGTGTTACACGCTATTTTGTATGTAACGTACGAATGACGGTCACCTGACGAAGGCCCTTTGGCCGAAACGCGCGTAGTTTCATTCAACCGCTTTGCCTTCATCTAATTTTCCTACGACTGGTTGTATCGTATATCACTTTAATGTTCTGTTTTATGTTTATGTATTTATTTGCACTGTTTAATTTGAAATATGTCTAATTTATGGAATTTGAATGCTATCTACATGAATCATACATGTTTTTTACTGAAGATAAAGAATTAATAAGATAAAAAGAAGATATACTAAAATCGAAATAAAATGGTTAAATAATTTTGATATATCACTGTCTCAGAAAGCATTTATTTGATGTTGTACAGTACATATAAGTTCATGTGTATTTAGGGTTAGCATATATCCATTGAGTTTGCCACGTTTTTTCTCTACTTCAGTGACATCACTGATTACATCACTGATGACATCTCAAATGACATCACGGATGACATCACTGATGACATCATCCAGTGAAAGTGATTTGGTTTGTTATTTAAATATGTATTATATATATATATATATATATAGCGATCTGCCTTGAAGACTGAGTGGATGTATAAGTGTGTGAATTTGAATGGTTTTATACGAGTGAAATGTCCCGGTATGTGAATTTCAAAGATTTTTTGAATGCTAATTTGTAAATATTTTTATTTATTTTTTATATTTTTTAACACATTTTTTTTTATTCTTTCTATTTTTAGATATTATTTTTTAAATTACATTACACATTTTTTTATTAATTATTTTTTACATTAAAAAATGTATTTTATATTGTTTATAATATACTTAAACTATTTTTATTATTTTTTTCTATTTTTTGCTGTTGTGCACTCTACGAACACCCTACTCATTTACTGCGCGAAACTCGTCCGCCATTTTAGGGTCGCTGTCTAGGGTGTGTAACGGGTACAACTTTTCCCACGCGGTTGCTATGCAACTGGTGCGCGACGCCTTGTGCATATGGGAGATGTACGTATAACGCGACGTGATGGACGCGCGGTAGCGCGTGACGTCATATACATATCAGACGCGGTGTGTGCGCGACTTCCGCGATTTTTTCAATGTTGAAAAACGTATTTATATATATTTAATATAAATATTAAGACAAGAGATTATCTGAGGTTATTATTTTAATAATTTTCTTTAACTTTCTTAAAAAGTACATCTCTGTTATCCTATGGGTAGAAATTCACTTAGCAGGTAAATAGTGTTATCGTTACATTTTCTTACTCAGTCGTGGATCCTGGATACAGCACTGCTGCATCTCGTCTAAACAGTTGAAAGAACACAAATTACCAAAGACGCACGGAAGCCCATGTCTTTTTAAAAAATAAATATCGCTATTTGCGCGGATCATACGCGCACCCCGCAATTATGTTTCTACCCTCCCCCTTTTCACATTTTAAACACACATTTCACACGCTTCTTCATCCTCCCTTGTACCGAGACCTACAATGGCTGCCAACAGTTTCTAGTTCCGAATGTTGACAACCACTTGACAGACAATTAGCCTTCAGCGTGTAATCGGAAGGGTGCACTCACGGTACGATGACAATAAGCAGAGTATACGTATTACATTTTTTTATGGGAAGTGGGCCGCGAGGCCCCCCTCCTGTGCCCAATTCCGGGCACCGGAGTCCCCAGCCCCCGGGGCATGGCTAATTATAAATTATTATTTTATGGAGGAGGGCTGCAAAGCCCCCCTCCTGAAGCCACTTCAAGACCACGGGGACATCTAAACTCCATCTATGTATGAACCCTGTAGGAGTTGCCATCACTTTGCGCATGCATGTTTGTGGTAGCACATGCGTGTTAATGTTACGCATTCGCACAATACGTCCCACCGTCTGGCTATGTACCCCTAATGTATTTTATTTTATTTGCGCATGCTTATTTACAACGTGCCCAATCATAACTCTCAAACCCAGTGACATCATGCTCAACCAATCATCCTTCTGCAAAGCATTTATAAGCTACCAACCTTCTTGAACTTTTCCTATTCCGCAGTCACAGCCATTGAGAGTGTTTGTATTCCCTTCTACGTAGGTGAGCACTTTTTTAAGAGTAATTAAATTAATTAATCTGAACAATCTTTAAATACCGCGTAAATGCAAATTAATGTTCGATTTGGCAATGCTGTTTTTCAGCACGCTTTCCTGCTTTTTTATATCGTTAAAGTTGACTTTGTAACTTTTGTTTCTCTGCAAATCACTTAATCCTGGTGCGTTTGTTTAATTTGCCAAGCGCCACGTGGCCGCTCCTACAGCAGTGTGCTACATGCTGTTCAAGTCAATATGATGTAGTTTTTCTCAGGTAAGTAGTGCGTCACGTGCCCCATGCATTGCAAAAGTATTGTTTTCGGCAAAAGTGTATTTTAGCACGGTTTACAGCTCTTATAACTTAAATATTTTGCCTTGGTAGGTGATGTTTCTGAGCAAATCACTTAATCCTGCCGCATATAATTTTCTAAGTAGTGCGTCACGTGCTGCTTCCTCCCCATGTACTGCACATGTAATTGATTGGTTAATGTTGTATTTTAGCACGCTCTCCATGTTTTTAATAACCTTAAACTTCATTTGCCCCCTGTTCTATCTCATTATACAGATATCTCAACCATGAGACGTACTGGTCGCCACAAGCTGTCCTGCCCATACTCTATACCACATGGTGGTGAACAACTCGACACACCAGATCCACTGACTGCTCTCCATATGTTAACAGCCAAAAATTGCAATGGACCTAATGGAGTTATAAGGTTTGTCTTCAACATTTCATGATCGAAAACCATTCTGGGATAAGCACCTGTGTATTTCATGTGTTTGCAGATGGATAACTGTGGTATTGTCATGTTTTAATATAATTCGTAGGCATTCTGAAATCAACCAAACTTAAAAAAAGCATGTCCTCCCGATTTTATTGCCTAAATATCTGATTTAAAATTGAACAATGTATGAGTTATAATTTTTCCTGCTTCTATTAATATTTTTATAAAATATAAATCTGCATTGTAATACTCTTATAGACGTTTCTTTCTGAAACCCATTTCTCATTTTAATGCTCGTTACACGTTTTCAGCCTGTACTTCAGATACAAAGTAAAAAAAAAAATTTTTTTTTTTTTTTTGTTAACTTGTCTTTTAATTTTCCTTGCTATTTATTTCAGAATTTTTAGATCATGGAAGTCCAAAAAGGGCTCTATCAGATCAAGCCCAGGAGTTTGTGAATGTAGTGAGCGACCAATCTCGGCCTAACATTTGTATAATGCAATACTATTTCCTATTTTGCTGTTCAAATATAACCTCTGATGATTACTTTTTATCCCCAATCCTATTGAGAACAATTATTTTTATGAACATTAAAATTAAGCTTGGACTGATGTACAACATATACATTTTTAACTCTTTTCAGTTACCACAATGTTCCATAAGTCAGCAGCAAGTTACCAACATGGAAGAAAGTATATCCTCCTGTTCCAGTTCATTTCACCAATGTCTCAAATATGGCATGAACTAGTTGTATGAAGCCAGAGAGATTCACAAATTTTTAACGGTCAACTTTAAGGTAAATACTCACAATACGACTACTCGACAAAGTTAAAAAGTAACGATATAAGTACTTGAGGGGTTTTCGGTGGCAGATAATCTCAAATTCACACTTGTACGGATAGGTCTGATACAGGGTAGATCTCTGTATAACTAAAGGATGATTAGGTATTAGGATGGCATACAGAGCTCCCAATCTTCTTACTTTTTTTTTAAAGGGTTCCAAATTGGGGACGAATAATAGGCTGTGCAGTAGAGGTTGATGGTGTTGCTCCACTGGTACTTGGGCCTCCTCATGAAGCAGGAGGAGCCTCTCTCAATCTCCTTAACTCTTCCCTTGCAAAGTTGACCGGATTTGTAGTGTAGTTCCTATATTGCCAATAGGCTCTGCGCATTGGAATAATATATCCTATAGATTTAACGTACGACTTATGTCTACTAGGTCTCTATCGAATATATTAAACTTAATTGTGAGTGCCAGCTAGCTTAGAGGTGACTAGAAACTTTCTCGAATTCACAAGAAGGGATTAATTTCTGACAACCGCATAAACATGACAACTTTGTTTCCCCAAGATAAAACTGATTGATCTTCAGAGTCGTGGAAACAATAGATCGATATTTTACTCAGGCCCCACTTTTGACATGTGTCTTAGAGGCATGTTGTTCAAAGGGGTTTATAAAATCCTGGTCCGAATCAGTCATTATAGCCATTTATAAAAAAAGGGGACCGGGAGAACCCTTCTAGTTATAGACCAATATCGCTTTTGGATTCTCTAATGAAAGTTGCAGGAAGGGTGGTGCTAAATAAACTTCAAATCTGGGCCAAAGGCAATAACATTCTGAGCCCGGTTCAATATGGTTTTAGGGAGGGGATGGGCACTGTAGAACAGGTTTTAAATTTTATGCTACTTCAAGGGAAATATACCCAAGCAAAGACAGGGCGCCTGTATGCAATATTTGTCGACTTCACGGCCGCCTTTGATTGCGTAGACCACAACAAGCCATGGAGAATTTTAGAGGACATAAGGGTAGAACCCTCTGTTGTGCAATTTCTACGATAATTGAATGCAGGAGCCACCGCGAAGGTGAGACATGGCCTAAAGGTAGAGTGCACCAAGTCATTCCGCGTGGAGAGGGGAGTTAGGCAAGGCTTTTCCATATATACCAACTCTTTGGAGGAGGTACTGAGGGCCAATGTAATAGACTCCCCGAGATATAATAACAAGCAGATTGTCTCCCTTCTCTACGCGGATGATGCGGTGTTAATGGCCAGAACCAAGATAGGCATACAGAGAGCACTTTCCACTTAAATTGAGTTTATGGCCAGTAGGGGCCTAAAACTCAATGCAAAGAAATCTTTTGTGATGATGTGCGGGAAAGAACAAACTAAATGTGAAAATCTAGTAGTGGGTGATGTTAGAATTGAATACACTAGAACATTTCCCTATCCAGGTATACTACTTGAGGGTGCAGGCTCCTGGGGCCCAGCGGTTAAGAGCAGGACTCTTTTGTTCAAACGATCGACCGCGGCATTAATACATTTTGCACAAAAATTGGGAAAAAGACCACCGGAGATCCTATTAAAAATATACATAGCAAAATGCGGAAGCAAAGCAATCTTTGGGGTGGGTATTTGGGGTTTTTATAACGTAGTGCCTTTACAAATTGTAGAAAACACTTTTTAAGGTATATTTTAGCTCTTCCCCAGAGTGCATCAGTTTTCAATTGCCATGCTGAATTGGGAATTGAGTTTATTACAGATCTTATTAAACTACAACCCATTTTACTCTGGCATAGAGCCTGGTCCTCATCCACGTTGGGCCTAAATCGAGAAATTATTAAGGATATAATGGCTTTGGACCATGCCAGAAATATTCCATGGCTAAACTACTTCAGAAACTTGTTAAATGATCTAAATAGACTGGAATTCTATGATAAGCCTGAGTTGATTTGTTCTATATCCAGAAAGGAACTGAAAATATTATGCATGAATCACTTTGAACTGCTTAGATTATCAGGGGAAATCAATAAAAAGTCTGTGATTCAGCATCAGATTACCTTGGCCTGTTACACTATCCAACCCTATTTGCTTTATTGTTTAAGGGGTTTTGATAGATACGTTTTGACTAGGTTCAGATTTGAAACATGTCATCGCCTGGTAACTTTTCCAACCAAAAATGACTGGTCGAGGGACTTGGTGTTCTGCCCATGCGATAATCTTTCTTTGCAATCTACCATTCACGTGGTTTTATTTTGTAAGTATTATGTTAAAGATCATGTAAGGTGGATTAGGCAGTATTTGAAGCAGGGTGCTGGGCGACAATGCCGCCCAGCTTATCTATTCCTGCAACAACTGGATAATGAATACTGTACTGTAATTATGACTGGTCTTTAAAAGAGTATTCTGAAGAAACGGAACACTATAATTTGTTAGCTGTATTACTGAAAAGCATCACCATTTGTATCGAATAATTTTAATTGTGACTTTGTATGAACTTGTCTATTTTTTTAACTGTTTCTTTTATGATTTTATACATTTGCTGAAATCGAATAAAGCATTTTTCTGATTCTGATTCTGATTTTGTGTGTTTGCTTGGGCAAGTGTGGGCATATTTATACCTTGAAGGTGCCGAGTTTGACGTAAAGGTGGACATAATAACGTCATCAAAGAGTCTCAGTTCTATGAAAACTCCATGAGTTCGTGGACAAATCAATATTCAAGTAAGGGGAAGTCCCTAACTGCTGAAGCCGAGTTTTCCAAGAAATCGTTGTGGATTTTCGGAACTAGTGGAAGTAGACATGCCGTATTTGTACTGCATGAGCTCTATCTAAATATGATTATGATTCCTATGCCTATATAAGGACATGGTGATTTATGCCCAAATAAGGGCATAAATCCAATGAATTCCCTGCAACGTGAATACCATCACGCTGATGACTGAGTGTATGGATCAAGTGAGTCTTTTGTAGTTCTTTCTGTAACAGATCTACTTTTTCCAAAGCAATTTGTGCTTGATTGGGCCACCTTTTGTGTCTTTGAAACCGTTTTATACCCAATTCTGCAAGTATTCATTGTAAGACTGGACGCAGTAATACGAATCGCACATTATGAGTGTGGGGAATTCGCAATCGGTATTTTCAAGCACCATCTTGAAAGCCTGTTGTTCAGCTTTCTGAGCTGTGCAGTCTCAGAGAGATTGAGTTTTTGTGACCGTAGGTCTGAATTTACCATCGCACCAGCGACCTTTGGCAATTGCACACGCTGCATTATAAGCTTCTTTACCCCCAATTGCGGGCTGTGCTGATCCGGCTGTATATTATACATCCGTAATGTTCTAGAGGCAGAATCTCAGTGGGCAGAGGACATTCTTGTTCGTATTGTAGAAATTCTTGAGTTTTCAAGTAGGGGTCAAAAACATATTCAACGTCTGTTGCAGCAAGAGAATTAACCCAATGTATCCATCTTGGATGTAAAGCTTTTGCATTTGGAATGCTTGCTTTTGTCACTGCCTCTAAGGCAGGTACAGGAGTAACGACCTTTTTGCGTTTTTCCTGCGCGAGGGCTCTCTCTTTTGCTACTGCAGTTTGAACTGCTGTCAGAATTTTTTCTGTTGAAGTGGATTTCATTTCAGCTTGTGTGTGTACAAGTGTGATTTGTAAGCTATTGGTACCTTTTCACCTTCATTAAAGGTTAGGTATGTGAATCCGCATTTCCCTAGGATGATTCGGATTACAAGGTTGCGTTCGTTAACGCATGTCTGTAAATGGGTTGTTGCTAACATGTCTGTTTGCACTGAACGCAAAATTTCTTTGTGTTTTTTAGTCCAATTAGTAGGTTTGAAATCATGTTTGATTAGTTCGTAGAGAGGTTTAACCCTTTCTGCATAGTTTAAAATATAAGTTCTTCCAAAATTCAGGAATCCTTGAACTGACTGTAAGTTTTTCAGTGTTTTGGGAGGTTGTAGCAGTGCACATTTCTCTAAAAAGTTTGCTGCCAGGCTTTTGCCTTCACTTGAAAGTTCGTATCCTAGGAATAGGACGTTGAGGTGGGCAATTCTTGATTTCTTAAAATTGAATTTTTACCCTTCAGAGGCGAAGCCAAGTATTATGGTGTTCACCTTGTTCAAGTGCCTGTCCAAATCACCGTCTGTAAGATAGATGTCATCGACATACGATAATGCCTCATCATCATACGTTTGTAGTAACTCTGTTACTCTAGCTGAAAATAACCCTGGACTATTCTTGAATCTCTGTGGGAGACGACAGAAGTGACCATGTGTCCCCATAATTGAGGAAGAGGTCAAGTACCTGCTTTCAGGTGCGATATTTTGACAGAAGAAACTGTTTGAAATATCTAATGTGGTTTTATTCTTTTTGAACACAATATTATTCATCAGTGCAGCACTGTGTGCATTTTTTTACTGCAAAGGTTTTGCAACAAGAGTTTAAATGTCTGTAGTCCAAAACTAGACTATAGGTATTGTCTGGTTTGGAGACAGGAAACAAAGGATTGTTCATTGATGAGGTGCATGTTTCAATCACCCCTTGGTATTCAAGTTGATCTAGGATCTCCCTGGCCTGTTTTTTAGCTTCTTGCTTAACTGGATACTGCCTCTGAGCAGTAGGTTGATTTTTTAACTGGATCTTATGGTGAGGAGAGACCTCATCCCACCCCACATGATTTTTATATAATGCTGGAGCTGGGCTACAGCTCATTGTTTGGCATAGGTGTATTTTTTATGAATAGGAATATGATTTGAGAAGGCTGGCATAATGATCTCTTCACCATGTGGGCAATCCCTGACAAATTCAGGTGGCCAGTCTTTTTCAGCCAGAAGGATGTCATAACCCTTAGATAGTTTTTCCCAAAAGAGTGCTCTTATTTTCCTAGGTATGTCCCCCTTTATACGGAGTGTTACTTCATATAACTTATGGGGTACACTTAACCCTGGTATCGGCAGTTTCAACCTGAATGTATTCATTCAGGTCCACAGTCTCCAGATGATCCTTCAGGATCTTGCGAGCTATGTTATGTTATGTTATGTTATGTTAGGTTATTATATTTTTTATAAAGCGCCTTATCACCCCGAGGTATCTAAGCGCTAACCGTGGACACACAACACCGGTAGGAACACCAAGCCTCTCACTACAGTGGCCCCCATGCTTTCAAGAAGAGCACCGTCTTCAGATTCTTTCTGAAGATAAGAAGATTAGTTTATTTCTTCAGTTTAACTGGAAGCGAATTCGATGCTCGGGGAACCGTGCTTGAAAAAGCTCTGCCGCCCTTGGATACCAGGTTGAACCTAGGGCACATCAAAGTGCATGCCTCAGCAGACCGAAGGTAACTTCTGCTGCGCTGTCCAGTATTGTCTGGGCCCACTCCCCTTCTTGAGTTGTGTCCTCAAGATCCTCGGCATCTCTGATTTTTAGACTTGCTACCTTTTTTTTGGTGAATTGAGTTTTCTTATTTTTTGGAACGTGTTGATCGTCTTTAGACTTCACGCATTCTTCCCTGTGTTCTGATCGTCCTCTTCTTTCGGTTTTCTGCGAGGAAGTCTTAAAGGTACGAGAGGAACGTGTATCAGTATCTTGATATCTATCAAGTTTTCTCAAATTATCCCTGATTCTGAGATTATACCTCTTTTCAGAGGGCTCCTTTTGAGGAGACCTACCTCTGGATTGAGAACTCTTCTCTTTAGGAAGTGTCTGTCTAGTATTTTCCCACTTCTTTTTAAGAGTAGTGAGTGTATTTTTAATAAAAACTTTTTCTGGAATTTCTGTGAGTTTGGGCTTTACTGGTTTCCCTCCCAAACTATCTCTACCTAGTTCTTCATAGGATTTTTCTATTATTCTGGCCAGTTTATATGGTTGCTCAGTTACATCAAGTTCTTTTATTTTTTCACGGATTGCTACGGATGCTGCTTCACCTTTAATATTAGCTAATATCATAGGTGAGACCTGTTTGAAATCCTTCAGTAACTTCATACCGATATTTAAAGCAGACTGTGCCCTGTGTTCATTTTGAATCTGTTTCAGGACGTCTGGTATCACCGCCATAGACGGTACACCATGAGTTTTTGTGTAGATTGCAGCAAAGAATGTACCCCAAGTGTCACAGTCCTCCAGGTGTGGTGCGATCCCCATTGGTAAACAGATTGTTAGAATCCTGTGTTTCTCATGAGGTGTACTATCGGAAATACTGCCTGGATCTGAGTCATTTTTTTCAGCTAACTAGAATGGAATTTGTTCCTTTTTGTGGGTAATTTACCAATGACTGATTGTATAATCTGTGGTGTAATTTTGTTTGTGTTCCCTTGATGAAGGGTTTGCTTTGGAATCCTGATAGTCGGTTGGACTGTTAGAGTCCGCATGACATATTGTACCAATTGTCTATGTATTTTAATTAATTGTTTTAGCTAAGCTAACAGTTCTACACCTGTCATTCTTTCAATGTCAATATGTGGTGTATAGCTGGCTAGTACCGGCCATGTTGCTCCTGGTCTACCTAGTGGACCGAGCCTGGTAATGTGATTTTGATGTCGTAGGGAGCCTTTAAACCAGATCTGATGCTCTTGATAAGTTAGTGGAATTTCAATGTCCTCGAAAGGAACGTATTCCACTGGATGTTCCTCTATCTTGTAGGAGTGGAACACGTGTGTTGTTGGATTTGCTTGTGGAAAGATAATCCATGAATAGAATACCTCTGCCTGCCGTTATTCATGTGCCTCTATGACAAATATAACCCTACCAACTCTTGGTGATAGGCCATTTTATATAAGCTTTATAACTATAGTTTTCCTTACATTTTCCGGGATGATTATTGCAGCCGGGTCATCTTGTTGGAGACCTGTAACGTCTAAACCCCGTCGGGTATTATTTCCTGCGGATCCACAGTTCTCGTCGTCGGTATCCGAAATTTTGTTGAAAGTCTTGCAGAGCAAGTTTCAAGGAAACAAAGATAAGGTGCACAATATTTTGGAACACCGTATCCTTCAACGTTGACCAAAACCAAATACTAATACCTAGGATTTTTTGTCCTACTCAGTTATGCCGGATATTTTATCCTTTAACCCACTCCAGACATTTATTGGAGTATTTTACGGGAAAAAGGGGTCTCTGTGAAAAGCACGACTGAGTTACTCTAGTATCTAGCATTACATTAGTGCCTTACCAAACGTTGGGCGCCATGTAGTGTAGTTCCTATATTCCCAATAGTCTCTGCGCATTGGAATAATATATCCTTTAGATTTGACGTAGGACTTATGTCTACTAGGTCTCTATCAAATATATTAAACTTAATTGTGAGTTCCAGCTAGCTCAGAGGTCACTAGAGACTTTCTCGAATTCACAAGAAGGGATTAGTTTCTGACTACCGCATAAACATGACAACTTTGTTTCCCCAAGATAAAACTGATCTTCAGAGTCGTGGAAACAATAGATAGATATTTCACCTAGTCATTTGTGCATGCTTCGTTTCATCAGAGGTGCAGAGAAATAGAGAGACGGGCGCTTTCAATAAAAGTATTTTATTGAACAGTCTTCTTTCTCATGCAGAAGAAATGAACTTCTACAATCGTAATACTGGCTGTAAAGTATAATGCGTACAGCAAGAATAGTATTATAAAATAATACTGTAAAAGCATGGTATGGTTTCTAAGCCATAAAATATATACATAAATAAATAAAGACTAAAATGCACTCAACTGGTGCTTCTAAAATACGCCTACCCTGATGTACCCAACCTAAGTCTAGTACGAGGGAAGAAGTATGTGTGGTGTAGCATAAGTTTAGTATTCTTTTGCCAAGAAACTATCCAAGATTTCTCTTAGGGTCTAATCAGCTCCATACCTTGGTTTAGAATGAAGGAGGTCAGTCTCAGGACTTGATTTCCGAACAACCCGCAAGGGTAGCTTGGAAACACTGGAGCTGGATTTCTCGGCAGGAGAAA
This sequence comes from Lissotriton helveticus, assembly GCF_964261635.1. Classification (NCBI taxonomy): domain Eukaryota; kingdom Metazoa; phylum Chordata; class Amphibia; order Caudata; family Salamandridae; genus Lissotriton; species Lissotriton helveticus. The sequence continues at coordinate 55,399,337 of NC_136062.1, read as the reverse complement.
AAGACAGCATCTTTCTTAGTGCGTCTGCTGGAGGGTCGGCTTCCTTCGGCACTTGCTGTAGCGAGATGCGTCAGGCAAGTAGATAGTCGAACTGCTCTAAACCACCTTGTGTTTGCTTGGGCAAGGGTGGACATATTTATACCTTGAAGGTGCCGAGTTTGACGTAAAGGTGGACATAATAACGATATCAAAGAGTCTCAGTTCTTTGAAAACTCCATGAGTTCTTGGACAAATTAATATTCAAGCAAGGGGAAGTCCATAACTGCTGTAGCCGAGTTTTCCAAGAAATCGTTGTGAATTTTCAGAACTAGTGGAAGCAGCGATGCCGTATTTGGACTGCATGAGCTATTTCTAAATATGGTTATAATTCCTATGCCTATATAAGGACATGGTGATTTATACCTATATAAGGGCATGAATCGGGAAAATTACACTAGGGTCCTAAAATGCCATACAACAGATTCTTAGTCTGCAAGTGCTTCCGCATACTTGCAGTTCCACACCAGTCCTCTTTATTGGGGTCTCCTCATGAAAGCAGTCTTGCATATGCGGCAAATAACTTATCTTACATGCACCTTTTTTAAGACTTGTGAAAATTAATTTCAAAACATTCAATAAATACGGTGTCACTATGCATTGTGTCAAATGCTTTATTATACATATGCACAAAAAATTCCCTTTAATTGTTGTTAACGTCTTTAGAAGAGAATTTGGAAGGCGAAAGTAGGAGATGAATAACAGAGGTAGGACATTATATCTCAAACTGCAAAAATTGATAAAAAGGTTAGACCAAAATCTGCATGTACAATGCCAGTGGAAGCGTTTCAGGCACCCTGCAAACATTTAAAAAAATATAAATATTGTCAAGTGTTGACTTGTAATATTTGACCTCATTTAGTCACATCAATCTAATTTTAAACACTAATTTTCTTTTTTGTTTTGCAGATTAACTACAATACTTCTTTTGGACTCCATATTATATGTTGTTTATTATATTGTTTTGTTAGTTATAGTTATAGTTATTTAGTGTATTGTTATCTTTTAGTTATAGTACCAGTTATTGTTTTATTAAAAGTTAATTAAAAAAGTACACACGTCTGTTTTTTTGTGGGGGTAGCAGTCATCAATAGAAATGATAATTATAATTTGAAGTATAATTCTGAGGCTAACTCATTAGCAACATAGTGTGGTGAACTTTTAACCTCTGTGCTCACGTGAGTGTTCCATGAACTGTTACTATGGCAACAGGCAGAAAGCCGTTTAGGGGTAGGGTTAAAAGTTACTGGCTGTACAAAAAACGTTATATTTACCCAGGATCTTCTACATCACAGAAAGGAAAGCAAAGTAAAACAAAACACTGTGTACCAGATATACAACCCCCTTGCAGCACTTTCGCGTCCAACATCCCCACTACAACATTACAAGTATGTGGGCTTCAACGACCTCCCTCAAGACCCGGGAACCACTACCCCCTGAAATTTGTGTATTACCGGATGCAAACTGCGTGGCCTATGTTTATATTTATTCACATGCCACCTCAGCCCCAGGAGCCACAGCGTCAACCTGACCGAGACCCGGGATAAAAGCTGAAAGATCAGAATCAGAGCCTAAATATCTCGAACCCGCTGTTCAGAGTGAAAAACCCAAAACCGCGCTGAGTCCAGAACCGTTTCGATGAAGAGAATCTTCTGAGGGGGCACAGGTGTGACTTCGGCATGTTGATGGACAACCCCAGCAGGTGCAAGAGGTCGACCGTAGACTGGAGGTGGGAGACGACTGTCTGGGGCGAGCCCTCCTTCAACAACCAGTCGTCGAGACAGCGTAAGACTGGAGCAGCTGATCTGCGCAGATAAGTGAATAAACATGTGAATAAATCTTTCTACTTTTCTACGAGACTATAGAATATTGTCCATATACCACAACAATCTGCGTTTCAATATGCATGGCATCTATTAAAGAGAAAGTGTACATTTTACAGATGAAGGAAACCGAGTCTCCCTTATGAACTTTAGACTATGCATCGGTACTTACTTGTAATTACTAAAATCTCTCAATAAACACAAGGCTCTTTGTAGAACCACCCGACATCTATACACATAAGCTTGATATATATCTCAAAAATACATGCTTTGTTTTTTTCAGCGACCAAATGCGTGGATCCTACGCACATCTCGCAACTTTTTTTGTAAAAAAATGTTCTTACTTTTTTTGTCACCCCCTGAGCAGGCCTAAGGGGTCAGGGTGTGTCTAACCTGCCCCTGTTCACGTTTTGCCAACATATTTAACAGACTTCTTCATCCTTGCTTCTAATGAGGCACAAAATGGCTGCCAACTGTTCCTGGTTTCGAATGTTTACAACCGCTTGGTAGCCAATTAAAATTCAGTGCGTGATCGGAACAGTGCGCTTATCCTACGAGGCCAATCCTCGCACAATCCGCGGATTCTCCACGCCCATAGATATATAAATGACTTTAAACGTAATTTTCAAAGAAACTACTGAACAGATTGACACCAGATATGCCAAAGGCACAAGTCGGAACTGAGGACTACCTCTCTGTCAAATTAGTTATAATTCCGTTCAGCCGTTCGAGCTGTGGCCGTGGCTAAAGGTCGCACGAGAACTTGCATTGGGGAAAACGTGTTTTGGGACCCCCTTTTTTTCTCAGCCCTCGCTTCACTAATCACCCCCAAACTTTCAGGGAAGGAGCGGAACTAAGCTGGCCAAACGTTTGGAGAATTTCAAGAAGATTCATCAATGGACACCAAAGTTATTGGCAATAGAATGTTGCGGTTTTCCTATGGATAATCGGTCCTAACTATAACTACCTACTGGCGACCGACAGTAGGTGATATATATATATATTACCTACTGGCGGTCGCTGGTAGGTAGTTATAGTTAGGACCTAGTTTCCATAGGAAAAGCGATGTTTTGTTTTTTTCAATATCTTTGGCGCCAGTTGACAAATTTTTGTGACATTTTCAAAACCAGTGGCCCTCTCTGGCTAGCTCCTGTCTTGAAAGGTTCGGTGCGATTCAACAAGCAAGGGCTGAGAAAAAAGGGGGGTCCCAAAATATGTTTTCCCTTTGTAATTTTCCCTAGGAAACTTTAGACACAGCTACAGCCCGAACTGCTGAACGGAATTACACCAAATTTGGCAAAACTGTAGGTTTTGTTTCAGAAAGAGCCCTTTTTGTTAAATGGTGTAAATCCATTCAGTAGTTCCTGAGAAATTTGCAAAAGAAAAAGTTTCGATATCTAGGGATGCGGTGGAGTCGCGATTGCTCCTGAGCATGAGCTTCACTGTGATTGCTGCCAACACTCTAAACCAAGTAGTGTCTGCAGCCATCTTGTGACTCGGTAGAACGGAGTCACAAAAAAAGAGTAAAACAAAGTTGAAAAACAAGAAAAGAGGGAAGGGTAGAAACACCCTGACCCCTAGGCCTGCTTAGGTCCAAAAAAAGCATTTTTTCTTTAAACATTTTAGCGAAATTTGCGCTGGGGTGTATGTTATTGATTCGACTGTTTTGACATGAGTTTCCTTTGAAAACATACGGACTGACTAATGAAACTTCATTTTAATGAAAATAAATCATTTTGTGACCAAAAAAACGTCTGGTTCACGCAATACAAATTGGTTGCGTGGCTATAATTCATTCCAAAAAAAACCTGACTAGCCACTTTTGTTCTGTTTAGCACTTGTTGAGGTCCAGGCTAGCCAGTGGTAGGACCCGATACCTTCATTTGTGTACCGTTTGCAATGACAGGGCAGGAGCTGTGCGGCTCCCGCCCTGTCATTGCAAACTCTGGTTTGGATTTAGCGAGAGCAGTTTTACTGCTCTCGCTTCGAAAATCCAAAGCAGATTGCTTTTCCACACGGGGAGCTGCATGTCAGCAGCTCCCCATGTGGAAAAGCAATGCCAGTTCCCACAGGAAGTGGGGAACCTGCGGGACCGTGGGGGCACTGGGGCTACCCCCACGGTCCCCATTGGATAGGGCCGGCCCCGGAGGATGGGGTCCCCAGGGCTAGAAGAGGCCCGGTAGGGGGCTACGCGGGCCCCCCAAAAAATAAAAAATAAAGGTCAGTTCTGGGGGGTGTGGTTCCTGGGGCCAATAGAGGCCTCAGGAGGGGGGCCGCGCAGCCCCCCTTAAAAACAATATGTGGCCATAACCCATGAGATGGGACTACCATGGCCAAAATTGGCCACGGGAGGGGGGCCCACGCGGCCACCTTCCCCTTTCGATTTTTTTTTTAAGGGGTCAGGCCCTGGGGGATGGGGTCCCCAGCACCTAAAAATAGGAAAAAGAAGGGGGGCCACACAACCCCTTTCTAAAAAGGTTTTTTTAAAAGACCACCATTGTGCCGGAGGCCCTACCCCTCCCAGCAACACTCTGCAAACGCGCCCTGTGGCATGTTTTAAGTTGGGTAATTACTTCCCCTTCAATACTCTGGGTCCCTGGGGCCAAGTAGCCCACCAGGTAACTCCAGTATGTGTCACAAGGCTGCCTTGCAGAGAGGTGGTCCAAAGCCATGCCCCCTTTTAAACCTCTCTGCAACGCAGTTCTGTGGCCCTTAGTGGAGGTAACTGGTGAGCTAGTTGGGCCCCAGGGGATTTAATCCCCCAATTTACAATGCACCAGGTGGCGCATTTGCACATTGGTGCAGGGAGGAGGCTTGACCTGATTTGACAAGTGTGCAAACGCACCCTGTGGGGCATTTAAGTTGGAGGAATAAGTCCCCTTCAATCCTAAGGCTCCTTGGGGGCCAACTAGCCCACCAGGTACCTCCAGTAAGCACCAGGGAGCTGCATTGCAGAGTGGTGGTCTAAGGTCATGCCCCCTTTTTATACCACTCTGCAACACAGCTCTTTTGCGCTTACTGGAGGTAGCTGGTGGGCTAGTTGGCCCTCAGGGACCCTCAGGATTCAAGGAGACTAAATCACCCAACTTAAAACACGTCACAGGGCATGTATCCACACTTGTCACATTTGGCCCCGCCCACGTCTCTGCACCATAGTGCAAAAGTGCACTGTGGTGCATTTTAAGTTGGGGAATTAATTCCCCTTCAATCCTGTGGGTCCCTGGGGGCCAACTAGTCCACCAGGTACCTTTTGAAAACGCCACAGGGCTGTGTTGCAAAGAGGTGCTCTGAGGACACACCCCTTTTTATACCACTCTGCAAAAGCAGCTTCTGGTGCACTGCTGGTGGGGCGATGTGGTTCTCTTGTGTCCTGAGGACCTCAAGACACAAGTGGACTTCATCCTCCGAGCAGCAGTGCGCCAGAAGCCGCGTTTGCAGCGTGGTGGAAAAAGGAGCGTGGCCTCAGAACACCTCTCTGCAATGCAGGTCTGTGGTGCTTACAAGAGGTACCTGGTGGACTAGTGGATGTAGCTGGTGGGCTACATGGCCACCAGGCACCTTCAGGATTCAAGGGGACTTAATAGGGATGTCATAGTTAGAAATTAGCATTTACAAAACCTTAGAAATTCACTGAAAAAGACATAGGTTTCAGGGAATCTATAGTTAGCTTGGCATTTCACTCTTAAAAAACCATATACATTCCAAGCAAACTTAGGCAGAACACACATTTTAATCAAGTGTATCCTCTCATGACATGTGAGGGGAAGATTCTGCCATCTTTTCAAAAGGATGTTTACTTCCTTAGAGACTTTTGCCAGATTTATTTTGGGCAATTCTTTTAACTCTTGTGTTATAGTTATTCCTAGATACAGTACCTCCTTTGATACCTTGGCACCCTGCACTGTTAGATTCCAGGTCATAACTTCGGTCTTGGTGCTATTGACCTCATATCCAGACATTGTCCCAAAAGTCTGCACTTCTCTAAATAGTTCTGGGAGGGCTTGGTTAACATTAGATGTACACAAAATGAGGTTGTCAGCATACAAGGGTAACTTCCTTGAAAAGCCATTTACTAAAAAGGGGAGTATTTATTTATTTTGCCTTAGACTATGAGCTAAGGGCTCAATATATAGTTAAAAAAGAATAGGAGACAGCGGGCTCCCTTGTCTAGTGCTGCACCCTATGAATACTGGAGCTATAAGATTGATGTTTACTACGATTTGAGCTCGCGGATTATTATTAAAAAATGTAAGGACTTCTCTAAAGGTCTTATCGAAACCAAAAGCCTTCAATATTCTACTCAAATAGCACCAGTTCACTTGATCGAAGGCTTTTGCGGCGTCCAGGGTGATGATCGATAAAGGTACACTATGGGCCGTTGCCAAATCTATTGAACCAATTAGAGTACAAACTAGGAAGGAGGCCGTTCTGATCATCATGGATTATTAACCCGGCGATTTTGCATAAACGAGCGTTCAACACTCCAGTGAAGATTTTATAATCACAGTTCAATAGTGATATTGGCTGGTAAGATTGGCATTGTGTAGGATCTTTCCCAGGCTTTAAGATTAGTGTGATGACTGCCTCATAACTTGAACCCGACAGCGGGAAGAACCTCTCAGTATATCATTAAACAGTCTCATCCAAATAGGAATGACATCTTCTACCAATAGACCATAAATCTCATCAGGGATCAAATTTGGGCCAGCTTCTTTACCTTTCTTAATTTTGTTTAGAGGCAGTCAGAATTTCACTCCCAGTTATATCCTGGTTAAGCATTGATAAGCTGTCAGCATTCAACTTCGGTAGCTGTTTTCTCTCTAGCCACTGATCTATGGCGGACTCATTCACCACTAAATTCTCCCGGTACAAGTCCTGGAAGAATTTACTAAAAGCCGATTCTATCTCTTCTTTATCGTCAGTATAATGGCCGCCATTTTCCAATCTGATCTTTCGGATAAAGTTCTGAGACCTAACCATTCTGCTCTTCATTGGTAATAATTTCTCACAATTCTCTCCCTGATCAAGCTCCCTCTTTTTGCTTGCGTCCCATTTCTGTAACATAATCTCTTCCATTGCCAGTCTATATTCCCGCTGCAGATCTTCAACCTTCCCCGCTAAGCTTTCTCATTCCACCCCCTGAACATGCCCGACCTATAAGCTTGCTTCAGCTGTTACTAGCCGCTCCTCTAATGAAACTATCTTTTCTTTCTCCGATCTAACCCAGACCGCCACAGCACACTTCAGAATCCCTCTTAACTAGGCTTTGAATAAATCTCAAACAACGTGTCAAGGAGCTGAATCTAGGCTTTGATTAAAAAAGGCGGCTGCCTCCATTTTAATCATATCCGAGATGTCTGGTTGCAAAAGCAACCTTCTATTCAAGGTCCACGTTCTAAGTGAAGGTTAGATAGTTAATTCTATTGCTCCATGGTCAGATAGATGGAGAAACTATCAAAGGGGTTTCAAAATCTAACAAAGAAGAACTATAATTATTCAAAGGAGTAGTGTCATCTTCGTTAGGGCCATAATAACAAGCCAGCATATAGGAAGTACCACAACTTTTTATTTCTACCACCGCCTATCGCCCTTTTGCATCTACTTGTGATTTGCATATTTCTATTCCCAAATTTGCCTTAATAATTATAGCAACCCTTTAGAGCAACATTGTTGGTCTGTAGCTACAACCCTATCTACCCATCTTTGTTTATTAAACAATGCTAAGCATTGCGATCTTAAAAGGTGCATCTCCTGGAGCATAAGAACTTTAGCTGAAATAGCCTTAGGATGTTGAAGGACCAATCGCTGTCTCATTTTGACCCTTAAACCACTCACGTTCCAACATAATATGCCCATACATTCTCTTCCCTTAGGACTCGCCCAATCCTCCATCATCGATACTTCTGATCAAACTACATCTACTAGTGTCGGTTATATACAATGAGGACAGTTTTTTCTTTTTTTTCTTTTACCCCAATGATCACCACCACCACTTGTGCATCCCCCTTCCCACCCCATATCCTTCCCTGGAAACCCTCCATGACTACCCATTGGCAATTGCCAATTTGAGCTGCTGTCCACCACCCATGTAATTTGCCTCATAAGAGAAAACACTAACTCCCACCGCAAAAAAATAAAGAAAGATTTTAACTAGTTGAACAAGCTGATGACTTATTATTGGATCAAAAACTATCTGCCTCCTCTGGAGAATGAAAATTGTACATTGGGTTGGCCCACATCACTTTGAGGAAAGCTGGAAACCTTAACTGAACTTGAGCACCTTTTTCTTTCATGGGATCTATCCGTTTGCCCAACTCACGTCTTCTGTCTTCCATCAATCGTGAGATGTTGGACCTTATTTTAAATGACCAGTCTTGAATCTGAGTGCTTTTCTGTTTAAGGGCCACCCCTAGTAATTTTTCCTTAAGGGTGTACGATTGTATGTACACCAGGATTTTCTAGGCTTTTTCTGTTTAAAAGGATCCCGATATACTTGGTGGATTTCCGTTTCCCAAACTGAGGTAGAGGCAACTCGTGAAAAGGCTTTTGTCCCTTCTGATTCCTCCTTAATGTCAAGAATCCAAATGTTATTCTTTTTTTTAATTATTTTCCAACCTCTCCAACCTGTCTGATAGATCATTTTCTCTCACTTTAAGCCTGACAACTTCCTGAGAATTATCTTTAATTTCTTACCTCATTTATAGCACCTTATTTTCCAGGTCTTCCATGGGCTGTGTAATCACTGATAAATTTATTTCCAGACTACACATGTGTCTGTAATTTTCATCTGGTTACTTTCTGAGGTAGCAAAGCAATCTTTAATTTCTAGCGAGAGCTGACTCAGCAGCCCCTGCACCGCATCTAGGCCTGGTGTACCTTTAAGAGCCTCTTCAGATGGTTTACTCAATATCTGGTCTCTTCCCCCCACCAGTACTGTATCCCCAGGTGCCGTAGTATGAATGGGATTACTCAATACGGAGAACCTGTTTGTGACTGATATAGCCTGCTGTAAAATCAAAATATTTTCTGGTGGGCTGCTGCCTGCTCTGGAGACTCCATATTGCACTGCAAGTTTAACTTAAAAATAAGACCTAAGTGAAGGAGTTACTCTTGGACCTGTTGGAACTGATCTCTTTTTTCTCTCTCTTGAAGGGGAGGCCTTTCCTAGTTTAACAGAGAGACTTTTATTTTTTGGTCTTACCCAATGGGGGGACTAAAGGTTGCTAGTTTGCAATTCAGTTTGAGAAACAGACACTTTACCCAGGAGGGTATTAGATCTCAATATATACCTTTTACTGAGACTTATCTCACTGTCAGGGTTAGTGAATAAACCTCCCCCCTTGGATTGAATTACTGGCTCGCTCCTTTTACTACCATGTTTTTTACTCATAAGTAGTTGAAATATGCAGATAGCACACACCATACTTCTGACTGATCCCCATTACCTGCTTTCCTTTGTTTGGAGTTTTATTTTGGGCTCTGCGCTGGAACTCTACAGATGGACCCCTTCTCGAGACAAAACCGCCAAAACAGGCAAACTAGCTGAACCCAGAAAGGCTCTCTGAGCTTCCTCCAGGAAGCCGCAAGTGCTGACTCTGCCATGGTTAAACCTGGATTAGAAGCCAGGATTTCCAGGTCGTGACAGAGCGTGAAGTACTGCTCGTGATTCTCTGAGCACGCCTGTAGCTCTGAGGAACACAATGCCAATACACATCAAAAGAAGAATCAAACGCGAAGCCATTGATGGCCGCAGCAAAGCACAGTGAACAAATGAGATAATAGACAATGCACAGTGAAAAAATGGGCAAATGGTTAAATGCAGCAGAATGCTGTTACGTTACCCCCAGCTGAGGTCAGCCAGTGAATGTGGAAACACAACCACAGAGTGGACAATGAAGAAATGTGGTATGTGGCGTAGGCAGAAAGCTGATAGCCCACTAGTCCATTATTCTAGCTCTGAATAGTGGGGTTTTATTTTCCAAAGCAGCGGGCAGTACAAGGCAGCCCCCGGCCGGCTTGCTAGCGGGCTGCCATGTTCCCTGTAGATCGTCCCCCAAAAAGTTTGTTTTAAAAATAGCTTGCGGAGGGGCACAATCCTAGAATGCCCGCTCCCAGTCCTGTGACCAGCATTAAATGGTCGCTTAATTTCTAATTGGCCCCTGGGTGGTCCCTTAGCTCTGCCACCCCTAGGGCCGGGTTGTGCTTCAATGCTCCTGCCAAGCCACAGCACACTGTGCTCCGCTTTGAGCATTTTGCTCTTGCTTGCTCAAAGTGGAGCACAATTGCTCTAACAGAGAGGGGGATGCATGTTATCAGCTCCTCTCTGTCAAAGCAATGCGGGCTCACACAGGAGGCTCCACGGCGGTCCCCAACACTATAAAGTGGGTGCCCTGGTTGTACCAGGGCACCCACACCAGAGGCCAGGCCCGGGGAGTGGGGTACTCTGGCCACAATCGGTCCAGGAGGGAGCCATGCAGCCCCATCCCATTGTTTCTTAAGAAAAAAAGGGAAAGGCCATGCCCCCTACCTTTAATGTATAAAAATAAATTTCAGAAAATGCTGTGCCCTGGGTTCTCCGGGGTCGAAATCAACCGTGCGCTCCCCAAATTCAAATAAGGACTGTAATTAGTGATGTTGTTTGAGATGTTATCATCAGGGATGTCATCAGTGAAGTCAATGACCATTTCATGAGTGATGTAATATGTGAATTCACAAGACTAACATATCCACCACTCTAATTACTTTCATTTTTCACTATACAAATTCACCTGTAGTCATTTATAGGTTCCATAGTAGCATGCTACTCACCAAAAAAACACCTCATTAGGGGTAGCAAGAGCTATATAAATGCAACTGTTTTCACACTTCTATCCCTCCGGTATCCTTCTCAATCCAAATAACCTACTAACATATTGACCACTTAAATAACTTTCATATTTCACTATAATAATTCACCACTAATCCTTTAGGAGTTATGGAGTAACATGCTACTCGTCAAAAAAGCTCTTAGGCGCCTCTTCAGCAGTAGTAACCGCTATATAAAACCTTTTGCTTGTGACTCGGTTCAACCGAGTCACAAGATGGCTGCCAACACTTCCTGGTTTGAAGTGCTGGCAGCCAATCAGATCTCAGGCACGAGATCGAGAGAGTTTGTGGATCGATTTTGTCCACAGTTGTATATCTGCGAAATCTTTTTACATTTCTCAGCAACTACTGAACGGATTTACACAATTTAATACAAGGAGTGCTTTCTGAACCAAGAGCTACCATTTTGCCAAATTTGGTGTAATTCCATTCAGCAGTTCAGGCTGCAGCCATGTCTAAAATTTCCTATTGAAATTAACAAGGAAAAAAAGCATTTTGAGACCCCCCTTTTTCTCAGCCCGCTTGATGGACCACTCAGAAATTTTCAAGACAGCACATGACCTGACCACCATGTTAGCTATGAACATTTTGTGAAGATTTGTCATACGGCACCAGAGTTATTGGCAAATGAAAAAAAGTTTTTCCTATGGAAACTAGGTCCTCACTATAACTACCAACTGGTGACTGTCAGTAGGATATATATATATCGTCAATGGCGGAGGTGCGGGCGTTTTTGGATAAACCTGCATTGCACTTACTTTGGGTCTGCTTTTCGTCCTTTGGATGGCTGGCGTGGTGGAAAACTTTAAGGATATATATATATATATATATATATATATATATATATATATATATATATATATATAGATAGATAGATAGATATATATTACCTACTGGCGATAGCCAGTAGGTATGTATAGTTAGGACCTAGTTACCATAGGAAATCTGCAACATTCTATTGGGAATAACTTTGGCGTCGATTGAGGAAATTGCGTGCAATTTTCCAAAATTTGGGCCAGCTCAGTTCTGCTCCTTCCCTGAAAGTTTTGGGGGGATTCGTCAAGCGGGGGCCGAGAAAAAGGGGGGGTCCCAAAACGTGTTTTCCCCATGTTAATTTCCATAGGACGTTCAGACACGGCTACAGCCCAAACCGCTGAATGGAATTACACCAAACTTTGCAAAATTGTAGGGACTGGTACGCAGAAGTGCCTTTTCTATATTTGGTGAAAATTGCTCAAGTGGTTTTTATGAAAATTAACTTCAAAAACACATATATATCTATATGTGCGCTTCAAGCGCTTACCGGTACGCGTACCGGGGAGCGCACCCGGCGCGCCACGGAAGATCGCGAGCGGAAAGCTGATTGGCTCTCGGGTGTCTGTCAACATTCCAAATGGTCCAGAGAGTCCGCCATCTTGTGTCTCGGTAGAAAAGAGACACAAGAGGTGAAAAACAAAAGGGAAAACTCTAAAAGGGGGCAGGGTAGAGACCCCCTGACCCCCTAGGTTTTCGCAGGGGGGCCTAGGAGGACCCCGAAGGGCAAAAAAACTATTTATTTGTTTTGAAAATTTCACGGAGTACGCTCTGGGTGCGATGCCATGTACGCTTACAGGTACGCGTACCCTGAGCGTACCAAGGGGAAAAACAGAAAAAAAAATACTTTTGGGCCTGGGGGGTCCTTGTGGGACCCCCTGAGCAGGCCTAGGGAGTCAGGGGGCTTCTACCCTGCCCCCTTTGCGTGTTTTTCACTTTTGTTTCACTGCTTTCTTGTGCCTTGGTTCTACCGAGGCACAAGATGGCTGCCAATCAGCATGCCTTTCACAGGAAAGCAGCATGCTCACTGGCTGTCAATACTTCTAGCCAGGAAGTGTTGGCATTCATCTTGTGCTAGGTAGACCGAGGCACAAAAGAAGCAGAAAAACAAACGTGTAGAATGCAAAAAGGGGGCAGGGTAGAAACAACCTGACCCCCTAGGGCTGCTCAGGTGGTCCCACAAGGATATTAACATATTTAAACATTATCCGCTAATAGAATTAGCATTTAAAAAACCTTGCGAATTCACTGAAAAAAACGTAGGTTTCAGGCCTTATATAGTTAGGAATTAGCATTAAAAAAACCTTGCAAATTCACTGAAAAACCATAGGTTTCAGGCCTTATACAGTTAGGAATTAGCATGTAAAAAACCTTTGAAATTCACTGAAAAAACCATAGGTTTCAGGCCTTATATATTTAGGAAGTAGCATTTAAAAAACCTTTGAAATTCACTCGAAAAACTATAAGTTTTAGGGGTGTTATAGTTAGCTGGAAATTTCACTCATACAAAACCATTGAAATTGCTCCTATATAGTTAGTTGTACATTCATGACATGGTCAGTGACATCACTGATGACATCTCAAATGACATCACTGATGACATCACTGATGACAACATCCATGTGACAATCACATACACATTTTCATACACTAGTAAAATCTTTCATCACTCTTTGTAAAATACAGAGAATCATATTTGAATTCATTGACACTGCAATACAAGTATCTAAAAACCCACTCAGTGATTCCTAGATGTATACACACATCTAATCACTTACCTGTAGATTCACTCATACATGCTGTCAATGAACAATAGAACACTATCAAAAATACTTATACAGATATATTGACATTACACACCAGCACACAACCTATTCACATATGAAGTCATCCTACTCACTTATGCAAACAATGGATCATACTTACATACTTACATAGCTACACACTTATACTAACACAAATTCATCTATTCATTTAGATAGTAAGTCATACTTAGTGAATTATAAAATCATTATTACAAGTATAAAGTTATCCATACAGTCACTCACACAATCATTGAGTCTTATGTGTACTAATTTATATACAACAACTGACACATACACTGCCTTTTATTTTTCTAGTTTGTTGGACATGTACCATTGAGAAATATATTTGCTCATCACCACACCCATAAAGATATTCCCTCACCCAAACAACTGTTAGAACATGTAGTTTTAACTTCATATATCTAGTGAATCAACTATTCACACATCTTTGGGCAGTCACACACCCCCCACCGAACCACACACACATTCACTCTCCCATACAAATACTCAGTTAACTAATCAATAACTAATATAGACTTTCACATAGCTAGTAACCAACTGGAGAACCAGTTTACACAACAACTGACAAAGTGATACAGATATTCACGCAGATTAGTCACTATCCACTATATTTAGTGAGACACTATAAATTGGTAAAGTAACCAGTCAATTACACTGCTACTAAATCCTCCATCCAAATATTTATTTAAGTGTTTCTATGACCTCCCCAAGGTCTACTGTTGTGTCGACAACTCCACCCCAGATTCCAACTGCGCCTGCTCCTATCCCGCCGGCTCTAAATGGCTCTAATAGTGGCAATAACGGAGCCACTAAACCCCCTGATAGTAACAAATTGAGCTCTGTAGACCCACCCAAGACTTCTGGTAAGGCTAATACTGTAACTAGTAAGCCCTTAAATAACATCCAGCAGAAAAACTTGGTTCTTCAACAGGTTCAGGCTCCTGTGCAAACAGTAACAAAATCTATGGCCCAAGTTGCAAGAGAATCCCAGAAGGGTGGCGTAAATTCCAGTACTAAAAATCAGCAACTGGGTAGGGGGAGGTTGTCCAAGCCCACAAATGACAAACAATATGGACCCAATGTTGAATTACCCCCAGAGTCGCTACCTTTTGTAGTTGTACTCACAGGTGTCCCCCCATTAGAAGTAGGTAGAAAGGAGGGCCATCCTCAACTTAAGAATAAGATTCTACATTGGTTAGGACAAAATAGACCACTCCCATATTACATCGATGGGGAGATAGTCCATGTCAGGCGCCTGCCCTGGTTGGGCAGTAGGGAAAAAAACATTGAGGGAGACATAGTTGTTATCAATTTTAGGAACCCAGAAGCAGTCAGGTCTATACTAACAGGGCCCCCTGGGAATCCGAATACTGCTATAGCCCCATACGATCTGACTTATTTTTACCCAAGATCGTATATGACCCCTGCTCTTTTTCCCGGGGGGTTTCCTGACTCCAATGGTATCAGGAACACTCACATGCCTCCCCCAAATAGCTATATGTGCCATTTTCAAAGGCCCCCGTCTACCAGGAATAATCTAGGGTGGAACATAGTCCCTGCTAGTGGCCGCAGTATGCCCCTCGTGGGGCCAGAGCATTCGCAGGAGAGTAGGAACATGGAACACCTGATTCCTTTTACCCCACTGGAAACCTCCAACAGATATGGCGCCCTTTCTTCCCTTGACGGCTGCGATTGACTTCCCGATTTGGCCGCCCCCCTTGTAAATGATTTAAGTGTTGGTGGAGGGGGGCTAGTAGGGGAGGACACTCAGAGTGGGACAAGGTTCTTAACTATACCCTTCCAATGTGGTTGTTCCCCCCCTAGTATACATGAGGTTAACTGCACCATAACCAACCATGAAATCTCTATGGTACAGACGAGTCCTGAAGTGGGAGACTCAATTGTAGAAAATGTCATACCCCCCAATCAGCCAACTGTCTCGTAAAAATAAAAATCTATTATTATTGTCATGGAATGTGGCGGGCTTGGTCGCAAAGCTAGATAGCATGGAGTGGTGTGACTTTGTGGATAACCATGGTATCTGTATATTCCAAGAGACATGGGCCAGGACTACCCACCATAGAATGGGTTTTGTTACTTACGCTGAGCTTGCAACTAAGGGACCTAGAGGTAGACCATCTGGTGGACTGACCATATGGGTGGGTGTCCATCTTGGGTTCTCAGTCAAAAGGATTAACACCAATACTTGTGATATATTATGTATCCTTCTAACTCGCCCAAACACACCCAAAATAGCGATTATCAACATCTACCTACGCCCTGTTTTGGGAGGTGGGGCTTCACATACTCTAGAGTCCTTAACTGCATTATTAAACAGCTTCTCAAGCGATACCAAGGTGTTAATGGGGGGAGACTTTAATTGTCATTATGAACCACTGGGGGGGGTTTCTCAAATAACAACAGATGAGGATGACGCCTGCCGGATCCCACCCCCAAATGTTTATCAAACTAAATCTTGGACACCCATGGTCATGCAGCTCACTTCATTGACATATACATTCTCGCTTAGAGCTTGTAATGGTCGCTTCCCGGGGGACAGCCCAGGAAGGAGTACCTACAATGGAATGGGCCACTCATCAACAATAGATTATCTTATGGTTAGTATGTCCTTATGGCATCTGATCCGACATTTCCATGTACTTGACCGCTCGGAAAGTGACCACAACCCCTTGGTAGCAGACTTGGAATTGCTACTTCCCGATGGGGAGTACCAAGAGGATGACATGGTCTCTAGTAACATCAGAATCTTACAGGGTGGTAAAAGAATCTGATGGGCCTCTATTAAGTCTTCGTCAGATAATTTGGCACTATTGTATAAAAGTGTCATTCCCCAGTTTGAGCGCCTAATAGCTTTGCATGAAAGTGCCCAAAATCTTGATAAAGATGCTAAATTTTTAAATATCCATAAAGAACTAATGTTGGTCCTGGCGGTTAGCTTTTATAAACCAGTAAAGCAGTCTATCCGACAGACACGTGTCACAAACCCCTGGTATAATCAATCTTGTAGGAGGGCGAAGACCACTCTAATTTCCGCCCTCAAACTAGGCCATAGAGCAACCATTATGGCTGCAAGGAAGGACTACAAGAATCTCCTCTCCCATGCAAAATCCGAATGGGAAACAGAGAAATGGGAGGCTATCAAACAGGCATTAATAGCGAAATATGCCCGATCTTTTTGGAATCTGGTCCATACTGGGAAGCCAGAAGGCAAGGCTAAGATTGATCCCAACATTGCCGAGGAAGCCTGGTGCGCCTACTTTGGTGATCTTTATTCTAGCCCTGCTTTCCAGCACAAAGCCTTATTAACCACGTCTCCGAGATTGGACCCTGGATGTCTTCCCCCCCCCTTTACCATGTCGGAAGTTACTCTTGCGGTACAAGCATTAAAATGTAATAAGGCCCCAGGGCTGGACAAGATCCCTGGTGATCTTTTCAGAGATGAGCCGAAGATCTGGGTTCCTTACCTGACCATCTTATTTAATGCTATTCTTGACGGCCAAGATGTTCCAAGTACCTGGCTGGGGGCCGAAATCATCCCGATTTACAAAAAGGGCTCTCCGTTGGCCCCGTCAAACTATAGGCCAATTAGTCTTATCGACGTTACCCAATAAATCTACGCCACACTGCTTTTGCAACGCCTGCAAGATTGGATTACTGAGAATAACATCCTCTCCCATCTGCAAGCAGGGTTCCGAGCGAAAACATCTACCATCGACCAACTATTACGGCTCCAGGTACTTTATTGGAAGCATGTTGGCTTGGAAGGGGGTAGCCTCTACCTAACATTTGTGGACCTCAAATCCGCTTTTGATATGGTGGACAGGAACCAATTGTGGAGCATACTAACAACAATGGGGATTCCACCCTATTTGTGTCATCAATTTAAAAGACTCCACGAAGGAACCTATGCAAAGGTACGCTATGGCAAATATGGCCAGTTGACAAGAGCTTTCCCTATCGAGAAGGGAGTTAGGCAGGGATGCGTACTTGCCCCTACTCTATTTTCCCTTTTTTTAAATGGCCTTGTCGATGACCTAATTGGTGTACACAATATCGATGCTCCCAATTTAGCTGGCGGTAAATTTCCTGCACTTATGTTTGCGGATGACACCCTGCTGCTCTCAAAAACACCCATGGGGATGCAGCGGGTGTTAGACCAATTCACCAAATTCTGTAGGAACAGGAATTTGGTGATTAATATAGATAAAACAAAGTACATGGTGTTTAATGCCAGCGCAATAAATTGTCCGAGCCCGAAAATGGATGGACGAGCCCTGGAAAGGGTTAATATTTTCACTTACTTAGGTCTGACTTTAAATGATAAAATGAGCTGGGAAACCCAAATGACTAAGGCCAACCTAACCCTTTCTCAGTCTACGGGGGGGATTCTTAAAGTGCAGAAATCTTGTGTCCACAAATTAGTCAGCGTACCGCTGGAAATATATAAGGTTCAAACCAGATCTTCCACCCTTTACGGGGCGGAACTCTGGGGGTACCGTCCAGCGAGTGAGATTAGCATATCTGAGAATAACTTCATCAGACAGCTGCTCTCATTACCAAAAAACACACCTCTAACTCCACTAAGGTTGGATTTAAACCTAAGGCCAATTGCAGAAGCAATTGCCTCACTCCCGCTTCTCTACTGGCGTAGATTGTGGAGTGTCCCGGAGCTTGAGTGCTATAGAGAAGAACTGAAGATTGTGATGGCACGTCCGGGTGTAGGGAGGATAAAGTGGTTATCTTTTATAAGGGGGCAGGCGTCCAGGATTGGCATGGAGAATCTCTGGTCTAATCCGGAGGTCACATGTCAATCCATCTCAAAGAGAACCCTGGCAGAGTCTATAAAATATTACAACTTACAAGAAGTTCTTCGATCAGCCAGGCCCTCTAGTCTCACTGACAGCTTTCTAGATTTCAAGAATGTTTACAGCTTTGAGAAGGAACTAGATATTATAGAACCTGTCTTAGCAAAAAAACTGTACCTACAGTTCAGATATGGTACACTACCCCTCCACTCTTACACCGATAAATGGAAAACGGGTTTAGTTCGTCCCTGTCCAGGCTGTAATGATCCAAATGAATCTCTAATTCATGTGATTTTGTTCTGCCCTGCTTACTCTGTTAGCAGAAAGAAATGGATCATACAACTATGTGTGAACCTAGGAGTCAGGAACCATATAGAGTTTTTTAGAATTTTAAAAACTGATACTAATGCACTAATAGTTACTGCTATTGCTAAATTTTTGTTTTCAATGTGGTTAATTAGACGGAGAATGATTCGGTAGTAGCAAGGTACTCCAACGTAGGTAGACAGTTCGTCTCAGTAAAATCTAGGCTTCTACCGCGTTTTAAACTTTTAATCTATGTATTTTATTGTTTTAGTATTTTAACCATTATTCTATAAACCACTTGCTAACTGATTTATTGTATATATATAAAATGAGATGTAACTGTGTATTAGTTTATTGCTACAAATGTATTCTTTTCCTTGATGTACTTTTATGGTTCATAAACAAACCGAAATAAAGTTAAAATGAATGAATTTATTTTTATATATCCACTCATTATTCAATGCAAATTGCTATATATATAATGCATATTTAAATAACGAAGCAAACCACATTCACTGGATGATGTCATCAGTGATGTCATCAGTGATGTCATTTGAGATGTCATCAGTGATGTCACTGACCATGTCATGAATGATGTAATATGTTACATCATCAGCAGTGGACTGCGGGTGCGCAATAGTTAGTACAACTAACTATATAGGAGCAACTTCAATGGTTTTGTATGAGTGAAATGTCCAGCGAATTTCAAAGGTTTTTTAAATCCTAATTCCTTACTATATAAGGCCTGAAACCTATGGTTTTTTCAGTGAATATATATATATATATATATACAAATGTGCGCACAATCTCATGTTTGCAAGTTGTATGTGGCCCCACCACTTTTACCTGTTGCCCCTTGTGTGCCTTCCTGAAAGGCACTTCTAGAGAGGCCACTGTGGATATTTACCATTTCCTTGAAATTGGGGCCCCTCAGAACATTTATATAATGCATTATTAACATGAATTGGCAGAGTTTGCATCGACCTGTTAAAAATCGTTTTAGGATGATTACCAAAACTGTGGTAGTGTAAGGGGGAAGCTCTTACACCTGGAACTCGTCATCCAGAGGAGAGAAGCGTTTACTGCAGCCTGCTTGAGAATCGGAGCTTGCCGAAAGCAAGGGAAGCGGAATAAATTGGACTAAACGGCGCCGTGTTCCCGGCCTCCGTCCTTCCGTGTTTTTGCACGCAGTAACCACTCCTCCAATGCAGACACGTTCAGAGAGTTGTGCGCTCCGAAGCATTACACTGCAGTGTTACGGGGCCCTCCAGGAGCAGCATGTCACTTCTCACCACACGTTCCAGCCAAGCATGTAATGCTATATGATGGTTTCCGTGTTTTGCATCTGCTTATGTCAGGATTCCTTACTTTTCACCTTGCAAAATGCACAAGGATATGGCCCAATTCAACACGATGCGTGTGCCACCTTCTAGCGCACCAACTAAGATGTCTGGGATGTGCTGGGTGTGCTCATTTTCTTTCATCAAACATGACAGTTTCTGCCATGGTGCTCTGCGGCTCCTTAGAAAGAGCTTTCAGGTGCCTCTGTGCAGCCAATATTCTCAGTGAATGAAATAAGACGTTTCAAACATA
Organism: Lissotriton helveticus; assembly: GCF_964261635.1. Classification (NCBI taxonomy): domain Eukaryota; kingdom Metazoa; phylum Chordata; class Amphibia; order Caudata; family Salamandridae; genus Lissotriton; species Lissotriton helveticus. The sequence continues at coordinate 55,379,249 of NC_136062.1, read as the reverse complement.
ATATTTATGCGCTTGGAAGAGTCACTGAATTTGTAAACTGAGGGGAGACAGGCCTGGCTCTGCTGAAGGTTTGCCTTAGAATCACATATCCTTTTTTGGCAGCAGTTACAGAAAAAAGGCTTTCTTTTGAGTAAACATTTCTGACTTCTCAGGTGGTACAATACAGGCGGCTAATCCTGGCTTCTGCCTGGATCACGGGCCGGTCTTTCAGCACAGGACATCAAAGGGACGGCTGAAGCCGAGAGTGGTAAGTCTGGTGCTTTGATCCTCAGCCTCACACAAAGCACCGGCCATCTCATCCCCAGGCTTATAAAACTCATCATTATTGAACCGCCTCGCCACTAAGAAGGAGGGCTGATGGCTGATGGCTGGACCTCTCTCTTGATAGTTTGTTCCCCGGCACGTGCAGTTCGCAGTAGTAGCGGCCTGCATTTAATAATAATTCTCAGAACAGATGACACTTCTCTCAATGATATAAATGGAAGCGGTAATTCATGCCCTGTAACATCTAAATTGGACCGTTGTAGTGCTCGGTGTCTGAGTCACTTTTCCTTCTAGATTTAACATTTGCATGCATCTTCATTTCATTTCATATCACATATGGGGGCTATAAAAGATTCTGTAAAACAATAATTTGCCGGATTCGCCTTCTTATCCCGACTATGTGTCAGTGTAAATGAAACACGCATTTGCAATGCGTCTCACATTTAGGGGAGTTTAAGCTAATGGCATTGTAAATTACAGTGCCTTTTATTTATGTTTTAAAACCCAAAACATAAATAAAAGGCATTGCCATTCACAATGTAGTCTGGAATATTGAGTGTGGAATCTTGAGTTACCAGAATTTGGAAGTCAAAATATCGGCCGGTGTGTCGAGGAGGTAAATGTATATAAGCATTGGAGATGCGGCGAGAGCAAGGTAAGTGGTTTATTCATTCATTTATTTCATATCACTTAACCGGTTGTCTGTCAACTTCCACTAACCCCCACCTCACCACTGCTACCTGTACCAGCCGCCACTGGACATTTTGCTTTAGCAGCACAGTTGTTGGCATCTGTGCATGCCTACCTTGTACCTGTCTGGTCAGGGGGAGGAAGGCCCTCACTACGACTACTGCCATTGTGACAACAAACGTTTACTGTGTGCCATGGCTAGCTTCCACATGGTTTTTGGTCTTACATTTGCCTTCACTTAACACTTTAAATAAGAAACGTTTCTAGATGAAAAACTAATTTAAAGAAAATTACGAAAAAACAGTTGCTATACAGTAGAAGGTATTCGTCGATGGGACTGAACATTATTAAGTAGGGTAATGCTGTAGCAAAGTGTAAACTGAGATACCACAATTAATTCTGGTAAACACCCATCTTTTCTCTTCCGGACCACCACCACCCAATGATAATCTAATAATAAAAAATAAAAAAATAAAAAAAAATATATATATATATATATATATATCAAAGCTCCAAATCCACCGAAAACGTGGGTCACTCTCAGTGTCGGGTGCCGTTAAAACACGGCGGTGTACCGCGTTATTAAATTACAGCTCCAGTCTCCTTTACCCATACCCAGCCGGGTTAGGAACGAAGAAACAGCACTCACGGGCTCAAAATCGTGCAGCAAAGATTTTTATTTATCAAGCAAACGCGTTTCGGGACTGCCTCCCTTCGTCAGTGGTTCAACATTGAGAATCACGCCACGCCATTTTTTAAAACCACAGTTGGTTACAGAAATGAAAAGCGGACTCATCACAACTTCAATGAGGTAGCGCCATCTTAAGATGTTCAGAACGGTCTCAAGGTTAGTAGTTACACATTGTGAATCAAACGTGATAACTAGTTGTGTTCTTAAAAGATTGCGACAAAACATTTTTAGCCGTATATCGACTCAGACCGCTCATTGCACTAATACCTCATATATAATCTTTCTTATGGGGTGTTCTCATGATTGGGCTCAGCAGTGGAACTCCGTTAATATATGTCAATAATGACAAACATGGTATATCAACCATGTCAACTTAAATGGTATCGTCCATATTGTTATCTTGCCGTGTATCGGCAATTGCAGCCTTATGGCTGCCTAAGGTTTCACCTTCCTTGTCCCTCTCAGAGGACACCCCTCATATACTTGATTTCAATCATTGTATATTCAGAACCATAACAGATATAACTGATCACCACCCACAACAGATATTCAACATTTCCTATGTTTTTGCTTGTATCTCATTGTTCAATTCATATTCCATTATTACAAAAGGTTACATTATCCAATTGATCTATTGTACAAATTCACAAAGCGAATGATTCATCCTAGACGAGTTACCATTTCCTCTCCCATATTGAGGCCTCCAGGTGCCTTGGTCTCTAAGTCAACAATGTAACGTGATTCAAGTCTCCTGAGAGTCAATAGTCTGTTCCCTCCCCTTGGGCTTTCCGGGACACAGTCTAAACTGAAAAATCTCAACAATATGGACGATACCATTTAAGTTGACATGGTTGATATACCATGTTTGTCATTATTGACATATATTAACGGAGTTCCACTGCTGAGCCCAATCATGAGAACACCCCATAAGAAAGATTATATATGAGGTAATAGTGCAATGAGCGGTCTGAGTCGATATACGGCAAAAAATGTTTTGTCGCAATCTTTTAAGAACACAACTAGTTATCACGTTTGATTCACAATGCGTAACTACTAACCTTGAGACCGTTCTGAACATCTTAAGATGGCGCTACCTCATTGAAGTTGTGATGAGTCCGCTTTTCATTTCTGTAACCAACTGTGGTTTTAAAAAATGGCGTGGCGTGATTCTCAATGTTGAACCACTGACGAAGGGACGCAGTCCCGAAACGCGTTTGCTTGATAAATAAAAATCTTTGCTGCACGATTTTGAGCCCGTGAGTGCTGTTTCTTCGTTCCTAACCCGGCTGGGTATGGGTAAAGGAGACTGGAGCTGTAATATATATATATATATTATATATATATATTCACTGAAAAAACCATAGGTTTCACACTCGTTATAGTTAGGAATTTGCATTTAAAAAACCTTTGAAATTCACTGAAAAAACCATAGGTTTCACACCAGTTATAGTTAGCTGAACATTTTACTCATACAAAACCATTGAAATTCCCACGTTATAGTTAGTTGGACTCACTATAACTCGCGCCACCGCAATCCACTGCTGATGATGTCACATATTACATCATTCGTGACATGGTCAGTGACATCACTGATGACATCACTGATGACATCTCAAATGACATCACTGATGACATCACTGATGACATCTCAAATGACATCACTGATGACATCATCCATGTGATAATACGATGCACCTCTTCACACTCTAATCTAACCTTTGATACACCCAGTGTTAAATACAAACTACCATTACTGAAACCATTGACACACCAATACCAGTAACTACATACGCACTCACTGATTCCTAGGTCTACACACACATCCACTCATTCACCCATACAATCACTCGTACATACAGACACTCATCAATACAACACTATCATATGCACTCATACACCTATACAGACAGTAACACACTGCCACTCATCCATGGAGTTACACACCTAGTCAGTCATGCAAAGAATCAATCACACTCCCATTTCCTCATCTATGCAGTTATACAGACAACACCTCAAATATAAAAGATATACTAACACATACTTACTCTCTTATACAATCACTGATACAAGTACACATTGATCCATATAGCCACTCACACAATCACTGGCTCTCATGTGTCATTTATATATTTATATATGCCAACTCTCACATGCACTGTGTTTTACATATGTACTTACTTGGATATGTAGCACTGAGATATCCATTCACTCACCAACACAGCCATGCACACAGTCAACCACCCATACAGTTGTTTCCACATGCACTCTTGAACCAATACACCTAGTGAATCAACTGGTCACACATCTATGCACAGAGTCACACACCTCACAGCCACCCACACACACACTCAGACTCATATACAAATACTTGCGCAACCAATCAATAACCCATATAGCCACTTATATAGCTATTGATCAACACATGCAGCAGCTTACACAACAACAGACATACTGATGCACACATTCAGACAGTTTAGTCACTAACCCATGCATTCAGTAAGACACATTTAATCACTCAATCATACAGTCAGTCACGCACCAACTAAATCCTTCATCCAGACACTTATAGACCCACTCATTCTTCAATATGTAAAACATATTTAAACTTTACAGAAACACACAGACACTGGATGATGACCTCAGTGATGTCATTTGAGATGTCATCAGTGATGTCATCAGTGATGTCACTGACCATGTCATGAATGATGTAATATGTGACATCATCAGCAGTGGATTGCGGTGGCGCGAGTTATAGTGAGTCCAACTAACTATAACGTGGGAATTTCAATGGTTTTGTATGAGTAAAATGTTCAGCAAACTTAACTGGTGTGAAACCTATGGTTTTTTCAGTGAATTTCAAAGGTTTTTTAAATGCTAATTCCTAACTATAACGAGTGTGAAACCTATGTTTTTTTCAGTGAATTTCAAAGGTTTTTTAAATGCTAATTCCTAGCTATAACGATTGTGAAACCTATGTTTTTTTTGTGAATTTCAAAGGTTTTTTAAAAACGAATTCCTAACTATAACGTTTGTGAAACCTATGGTTTTTTCAGTGAATTTCATAGTTTTTTTTAAAAGCTAATTCCTTTGTATATCGACTTTGTAACCTACGATTTTTTTTATTAGCAGTTTTTTACAACAATTAATTATATATTTAAAAAAACAATTATTTGTTCAATGTATATATTTTTTTTTAAATTTTTTCCTGGTGCGCTCAGGGTGCGCGCACCGGTAAGCTCTCCCAAGAGCGCACCGTGAGCGCTATTTCTGCGTTCGTAAAAAAAAATATGTATGAAAAGTAAATAATAATGCAAGACATTTAGTACCATACTTATAAAAGCAGTATTTTTGATTTACGAAATGAAAATGATTTTGCATTTCCATAAAGCTATCAAAACGTCACTCAGGCGCGCCGCGGAAGCACCCCCGGAAGCGCTTACGTTCACGCCGCGTAAGCGCCCCCGGAAGCGCTCCGGTGCACGCAGCATAAGCGCGTCAAGTCATTTGACCTTAAAATAACTCTTTTCATTGGTTGCTAACAGTTTTTTTTACAAAGAATTAAATCCCCACCCATTTCCTTCACTTCTTCTTTCACTTTTGTGACTGCAAGACCTGTCTTTTTGCTCTTGGATCTTTGTTGGATTACCATGGCTGCCAGAGCATTCAGCAGCGATGATGACACAGAGGGATTTCTTGATGAAGAGGTTCCTCAGCCGAGGGTAAAAGAACACTTCATATGGAAGTTTTTTTCCATTCCAGATGATCAAAAAAAAGTAAATGCTCCAAAGGTGGAGTGCCGGATTTGTCACACTGTCCTGTCACAGGGTGACCCCACCAAAAAATATTCATTTGGAAATTCCACCATGATTCGCCACGTCGAGAGGAGGCACCCCCAGAACTATGCCCGGGAGAGTGTCAGGCCTCTGGCACGAGAGGCTCCCAGGGATGGTGCCTCTACTTCAACCGGAGGACCAACTACATCGGTCAGGGGACGACCAGAAGAGTTGATCCCTAATATTCAGCCTGCTTTTAATGAAGCCGTAATTAAATGCAGAAAATGTGATCAGCTACTTTGTTATGGGGAACAAAGTGTTATGCTCATGGTTCGAGCATTAGACAACCACCGCTGCCGTCCCCAGTCCTAATTTTGATTATTTTTTTTTGCTCCTGTTAAGAAGTTTCCCATTCCCTGTTTTTGTTTTTGTTCAAAAAAAGGAAAAAAGAAGAAAAAAAAAGTTATTTTCAGAAACTACCTCCAATTCTCATCAAAGAGCTGTAATATTAAAAAAATGAAAAAGAGTAACTGAAGTGGAGTGCAGTGAGAGAAGAGAGGAAAATGAGTGGGAAAGCAAAGAAAGGGACGAGAGGGGAAGGGAAGTGAAGTAGGGGGACTGAAAGAAGGTGAGTGTGGGGAAGGAGAGTGAGGAGAAGGAGAGTGAACATGGGGAATGTGGATAAGTGAAGAAAATGTAGTAAAAGAACGGTGGTGTGGAAGGGTGAGAAAAGAGCAGTGATGTTTAGGAAAGAGTGGAGATACAGACTGGATAAAGACAATTGAGTGTGAGACAAGGTGAGTAAGGCAGTGAAGAAACAGAGAAAGTGAAAGAAAAAGTAAGAGTAGAAGACTGAAGGCCTCATTTATGAGGCCATGCGTCACTTTTACGCCGCTGGTGCATCACTTTTTGTGACACACCAGTGGTGTAAAAAATGCACCTTGTTGAGTCATATTTACAAAGTGACGCATCTAGGTAGATGCGTCATTTTGTAAACCCCTGCGCCACATTATACCTGCGCCAGGTGTAATGTATGCAAAGGGGGCGTATTGACGCAAGAAAGGGTCGTAGAAGTGACGCAGTGAAATCTATGAGATTTCACTGTGTCACTTTTAGGATACCATTGCGTCAAAATCTTGCACCTGCCTCACAGCAGGCGTAAAACTGACGCAGGCCCTTTCACATGGGGCTGGCCCCATGTGAAAGGATGCATTGCTGGAGTTGCGTCACTTTTGTGACACACTCCAGGAAAGCATCACTTTTGCGCTTACAGATACGTCAGAAATCCTGACGTATCTGTAACTCCTTGCGACATAATGCGTCATACATTAAATATGACGCATGAGTAGAAGACTGAAGGCCTCATTTATGAGGCCATGCGTCACTTTTACGCCACCGGTGCGTCACGTTTTGTGACGCACCAGTGGTGTAAAAAATGCACCCTATATTTACAAAGTGACGTATCTAGGTAGATGTGTCACTTTGTAAACCCCTGCGCCACATTATACCTGCGCCAGATGTAATGTATGCAAAGGGGGCGTATTGACATAAGGAAGGGTCGTAGAAGTGATGCAGTGAAATCTATGAGATTTCACTGCGTCACTTTTAGGACACCGTTGCACCAAAATCTTGCGCCTGCCTCACAGCAGGCGTAAGACTGACGCAGGCCCTTTCACATGGGGCTGGCCCCATGTGAAAGGATGCATTGCTGGAGTTGCGTCACTTTTGTGACACACTCCAGCAATGCATCACTTTTGCGCTTACAGATACGTCAGAAATACTGACTTATCTGTAACTCCTTGCGACATAATGCGTCGTACATTAAATATGACGCATGAGTAGAAGACTGAAGGCCTCATTTATGAGCCCATGCGTCACTTTTACGCCGCCGGTGCGTCACTTTTTGTGACGCACCAGTGGTGTAAAAAATGCACCTTGTTAAGTCATATTTACAAAGTGACGCATCTAGGTAGATGCGTCACTTTGTAAACCCCTGTGCCACATTATACCTGCACCAGGTGTAGTGTATGCAAAGGGGGCGTATTGACGTAAGGAAGGGTCGTAGAAGTGACGCAGTGAAATCTATGAGATTTCACTGCGTCACTTTTACGACGCTGTTGCGTCTAAATCTTGCGCCTGCCTCACAGCAGGCGTAAGACTGATGCAGGCCCTTTCACATGGGACTGGCCCCATGTGAAAGGATGCATTGCTGGAGTTGCATCATTTTTGTGACACACTCCAGCAATGCATCACTTTCCTCTAAACACTCTACTTTATTTTTTTACTCTATTTTTTTACACTGTTTTTCCCCGTGGTGCGCTCAGGGTGCGCGTACAGGAGAGCGTACCGGGGAGCGCAGCCAGCGCTTACCCCGCGAAAATTTCAAGCAAAAAAAAAAGGTTTTTTGCCCTTCAAAGTCCTTCTCGGCCCCCCTCAGAAAACCTAGGGGGTCAGGGGGTGTCTACTCTGCCCCCTTTTAATTATTTCCCCCTTTCTTTTTCACCTCTTGTGTCTCGATTCTACTGAGACACAAGATGGCGGACTCTCTGGACTGTTTAGAATGTTGACAGACACCCGACAGCCAATCAGCTTTCCGCTCGCGCACTCCCGTAGCGCGCCGGCTGCGCTCCCCGGTACGCGCACCTGTGAGCGCTCGGAGAGCGCATATAGATATATATGTGTTTTTGAAGTTAACTTTCGTAAAAACCACTGGAGCAATTTTCACCAAACATAGCAAAGGCACATCTGCGTACCAGTCCCTACAATTTTGCCAAGTTTGGCGTAATTCCGTTCAGCGGTTCGGGCTGTAGACTTGTCAGACCGTCCTATGGAAATTAACATGGGGAAAACACGTTTTGGGACCCCCCTTTTTTCTCAGCCCCCACTTCACGAATCCCCCCGAAACTTTCAGGGAAAGAGTGCAGTGGAACTGGCCAAAATCTTTTAAAATTTCACACAAATTCCTCAACCGGCGCAAGAGTTATATATTGTCCAATGAGGTGGGTACATATATCTACCCTGCAACTACTGAAAATGTGCGAGAGGGATGAACACATTTATGCTACAGTGTTAAGTAAACAATGTGGCAAGAAAATGCTTAAAGTCTGCAATCCATTTTGACAGTATTATTGCGTTATTTTGTCTTTTTCACATGTGTTAACACCGGCTAGAATAAGGACACCTGTTTAACACTCAAATACAGAAAAACGCAATTAAAGAGTGATCAGTTTACTTCCGATCCACGACGGTCGTTTTAAGAACTTTTGATCCGTTTGAGCAAGAAACGATTCTTTTTAAATATTTGAAAATCATGCAGCAGATGATGTACTACATGGTAAATGTGTAAAGTCCATAATTATGTGCAAATTGAACTGCCTCAGAACAGCACAATTCCAGTGACCGTGCCTTAACCCAAGAAAAATGCACTGTTTCAAATAACGTGTGCACTTACCAGTCATTGGGTGTATACATCAGGTAAGGAACATTATCATGTTTGCTTAAAGCAGTTAATGCAACTATGCAGTGTCCAGAATCTAGAAGCCACTGCCAGCATGGAGAGTTAATGAGAATCAACACCTGCTTGGTAATTCAAGACACTTGTGATACTACCTGTGCACCAGTATTCTGCATGCAGCTGAACTTCCATTACCAAAACACTGCTATCAGCTGGGGGAATAGTGAGCAGCTCTAAGCATCGCCCTCTGGCGACAGCAACGTTGTTGAGGTCGGAGGATGCTCACGTGGTGGAGCTCATTGTGTTGTGGAAATATTGGACGGTTTTGAGCAGTCACGGGAGAGCCTGGGAGAGAGAGAGAGGCGACAGCAAGGGCATGAGGGCAGAAAACAGCAGCAATAAGTACACAAGCTGACAAAGAACAGGCACACCCCCCTCTGCAGACCGGCACCCATCCCCAGGGAACTGACGCAACACTCTAGCTTCAACCAGGTCCGGCTCCAGGAATTTTTATTTGGGTGGGCCAAGGATGCATTTGGGTGGGCCACTGCGGGCTCGATTTGTCACATATATGTCCAGGCAGGCCTGCTTCAGGGCCCTCCTATATCTCTTCTTAGTCTTACAAGGCCCAGTAAAACTCACTCTTTTCCAAATCTCTTTTTAATGTTATCACTCACAAAAAGTCTTTTTTCCATGTAATGTTCCTTCGATGGGAAGAGGAGGTTTCTGAGGTGGGAGTATCAGGCAAGTGACACCTCTTGGGCTCCCTCTGTGCGAGGCTTCAGGGAGAATCCCTCTTCATTACTACCTCCACCTGACCACGGACTCTTCAACGCACTCCCTTACAAGCTTGATTAGCCACTATTCCTCTCCAATGCACCTTATCTTGGGCCCCAGCCCCATATCAGGCACCATCTCCCGGTAAAAACATTAGTAAAATCACCTTCATACTTAAAACATTGAATAGAGCAGTAAATATAATTAGCACACACTTTAAAGTATGTTCCACAGTGGCCCGTATGGCACGACTGCTAATTAAATAAACAAAAACAGAAAGGCCATGACAGGGCCGGCTTCAGCGCTGATGCAAAAGTCTTTTTTGGCGCTGCACCAAAAACCTCTTTCTCCATAAATACCTTTACTACCAGCTTCCAGCAGTGCCCCTCATCCATCCATGGCCCCCCTACTGACCTCTTCCTCGGATTCCCTCACTGCCACACGCCACAAGTGCCCCTCATCTCCCCATAGCCCCTCCCCCTTATGACCTCCTCCTCAGACTCCCTCACTGCCACACTCCACCAGTGCCCCTCATCTCTCTGTAGCCCATCCCCCTCATGACCTCCTCCTCAGACTCCCTCACTACCACCCTCCATCGGTGCCCTTCATCTCTCCCTAGCTCCACCCTCTACCCCATGACCTCTTCCTCGGATTCCCTCACTGCAACCCTCCATCAGTGCCCCTCATCTCTCCCTAGCTCCACCCTCTACCTCATGACCTCTTCCTCGGATTCCCTCACTGCCACCCTCCACCAGCGCCCCTCATCTTTACGTAGCCCCTCTATCATATGCATTTAATTTGTTGTATAGCGCTGCTCATGTCAATGTAGTGTGTGTCAGTACTTTACACCACGCACACACTTACAGAGACAATGAATCATACAAGTATGTAAATCAGTCTACAGGGTATGTCACATAAGCCAATGAGGATTCCAAGGTGTAGGAATCCTATGTCATCCATTCTGGTGGGCAGTATATTTTAAAAGGGTTTGGTCTGGGGAAACACAACCTTAGGATTTAAAGAGTATTCCATGGGGGTCAGCTTTACTGATAAACATGTATATCTGCCCAAACATACTCATTTTAGCAACATTAGAATAATGAAAGACTTGGGAAGTTCTAACTATATCACATAACACAAAAAGCGAAGTTCTAACTATACCATTCATGTTTGTATGCAGCTCTTTGGTGGCAGTTCATTGGTCACTGCCCTTTGTTAGGATTGTAACTTCTGAAGTAACACAATGATCTCTGTGACAAGGGCAGTAACCCACTGAGCTATCCACATAAAATACAGTTCATCTGCATTTAAAAAATACTAACAGACAGACAAACAATTGCTCTCCAGCAGGATCATTAATCACCAGCTTTATCTGGGCATTTTGTATTGTTTTATTGTTGACTGGCATCGGCTATGATGAAATGATAAAAACTGTTTAAATGAAGCACACGCTAAGTATGTGTCCTCCTGGGCCTGTGCAGATTTTAAAAAGAAAAAAATGTAGCAACACTTTCTCTTACCTACTCCATTAGTCAAACTTTGTGTCACAGTCTTATGTGATAAGCAGCTGCAGGGGTCAGTAGGTGACTAGGAATAAACAGACCTCTTTTCCACTGCACTGCATAGAAAAAGAAATATCAACGCAGCAGGACAGTAGGCAAAGGTTACTGTTGTCAAAGAAAGGATTTGTCCCCTTTCACTATGCAGAGATGAAGGGGTAAAAAACTAAACAAAGCCTCCTTAACATGTAAATGGTCTCTTAAAGACCTGTTAAGTACTTTGGTGCGGCTGCTATAATCTTAAAACTGTCTGTGTGTGTGGCTGACACAAACGACCTGTGCGTTGCACGCCTGCCTTCAAGCCCTTACTGCGAGGGCCAAGGCTTCTTCTTTTCTTCAGAGGAAGGTTAGCAGTATATTTAAGTGGTAAGCATTCATTTGGTGTGAATAGGGGGCATTATTGGAAAGAGCTGGGATTTAACGTGTTGAAGCCAGGCCCGGTTCTAGCGGGTGGGCCGGGTGGGCCAGGCCCACCCAAACATGAGCCTGGACCACAACACCCGGCAGGCAACGCGGCGGCGCGTGCAGGTGATGCAACAAGTGCCAGAGAGCGCCAACAGCCAGCACAAAACCAGACGGATCCCCGCGTCGCGGGAGCGCGTGGGTGCGCCCGGAGCTAAGCCCGGGCAAAGGGCGGGCCCTCTACGGCCCTCATCAGCTCGACCGGCCAGGCTAGGCCACCCCCCTGATACCTCTCACACGGATTATAAGGTACTGTCTCTAGTTAGTTCTATTTGATATAATTTTTCATAGAGGCATTGGCCTCCCATTCCGTTACTGGATTTCTGATTGACTTGCATAGCATATCGTTGCCAACATCGACTGTATCCATCTGAATTGAGCCTTGAAAGGTCGTCTATAATTACCGCTTCAATAATGGGGAAAAAGCTGGTTCCTGCCCCAGCTGAGACAGTGAATACTATTGATTCATATCTTGTACAAGTGGTCAGTAACATCAATAATAAGAGAAGGCAATCTCTTGGCCTAAGCCAATCACCTATTCTGCCTACAGACAGCCCCTCTACAAGTATTTTAAGTACAGCGACATCAGATTCACTCACAGAAAAACCGACGTCAGATCTTGCAGACCCTAATCCTCAAAATAATAGCACTGAGGCAGCTGCTGCTGCTGACGTTGACTTTCCAACAGATAGAACAGACTTAATAGATCTATCAGATAGCGTTTTTATTGATGTGAACCAACAGTTAGCTGCCACGGACGAAGACCCACAATCCCTGCAGCCTTCTACACGGGCTGTTAGAGCCTGTAGAAGACTCCCAGTAAAGAAGGGGGGGAAACAACTAGGAAGGAAAAAACCCGCCACACCACCCTCTAGGCGGGGGGGGGAAATACGTAGAGTCCGATACTGATATAGAGTCTAAACGCATTATCGATGATGATCTTTTTAATAGGATTCAAGAAATGATAGACATCAAGATCAGGACTATAATCAAACCCCTGATCGGGAAGCTAGATAAATTAACATCTGAGGTCAAAAGACTGGGTGGGGTACATAGTAAACTAGTAGATGAGGTAGAGAATCTATCCTCCCTCGTCACAAATCTAATACCCACGGACGTGGAGGTTACCCCAATTGAAAGTAATTTACAGCCCATTCAACAAGGGCCGCTGCTTCTGCCAGCGTTACCGTCAGTACCTATTCCTGGTCAGGATGCTGTTGTAGATGCTGGAGTCGCCCGTAACAGCACTACTGGCCCTATAGTGGTTGCGCAACAAGAGGACGTTTCAGCCCAATTTATAGTGGAAGCCTCGCCGGTAGTGCTGGTGCTGGCAAATGTCCCTGTTCTATCACAAGATAAAAAAGAGTCCAATCAGGATCTAAAAGATAAAGCGTTACATTGGCTCTCTAACAATATGTATATGGCTCAACAAGGGCTCGACAAACTGGCAGGGGATATTGTTATGACCAGGAGGGTTTCTTGGATTGGCAGTAAGCCAAAAAAGTTCCAAGGGGACTGTGTCATCCTAAACTTTGCCAATGCCGAGGTCCTTCCAGAAATCTTGAGTAATGTTTTCCCACCCCAACGTCGTAGTGGCTCTATAGTTCCTCTCACTCTCAAGTTCTTTTATGATGAGACTCAGCTTGCTACCATACCCATTATTCCCAGTTACAAAAGAAACATTAATACCAGTAGCTGGGGAGGGGGTACCAGATCTCGACATTTTAATGACTGGTTTCAGCCTATAGCACATCGGGAGCCAGGAAGATTCAACTACCAGAAAGAGTTAAATAACAGGCCTGTCCTTGCACATGAGCCAAGGTTTAATGGTTGGGGTTCCGGCCTTATGGGCTATGAACATAGTGCTCGGGGAAATAGGCCTACACATTGGTTGAGAAACGATCAGTTTCTTACACGCCCAAATACCCCACAACCTATGTGGAACCCAGCTCTTTATGGACAGGGTCAGGCGGCTACTCCATTTGAGTGGGGCTTTGCCACAGGAAATAGGTTTGGCCCTTTATCTGACTTGAATACCTGTGATTGACTCGAACCAGGAATTGATCTGGAAAGGGAGGTGTTGAACAACCCAATAGTAAAATGTGGAGATTTAATTACTGTTGAGCACTTGAACAATTCTGTCCCCAATGTAGCACCAGAGTCTCAAGCGTCAATTAATCCTGTACAGCACCTGCTTTTATCTCGGACTGTGGCTTTTGTAAATACGAGTACGTTGGGAGAGGGCATACAGAGCCTGTGTCAAGCTGATATCAGCGAAGGCCCATTATCGCAACTAGCAGTCGAAGGTGATTTAGAGAATGTAAACGAACTAAGGCTATCCACTGATTCCTGTAAGATCATTAGTTGGAATGTAGCAGGCCTAACTGCAAAACGTCAGGACCATGCCTGGCTGAGCTTTGTTACTAAGCATCATATCATCGCCTTGCAAGAAACCTGGGATACATCCAACAATCTCTGGTGGGATGGGTTCACCTGCTTTACCAAACCCGCAGTGGCTAGCAGGGCGGGCAGAGCAAAAGGTGGATTGGTGATTTTGTTCGCTTTAGACTTAGTGGGAAGCTACAGGCAGATCAGTACTGACTCTGACAACATCCTAATGGTTGAAAGGGTGATTAATAAAACAAGCAGGACTTTATATGTAAATTTCTACAATTCAGGGAACAGTGATTATAGCGGTCGCAACATCTCCAGTTTGGATAACATTTTAAACACAGCAGCACAGAATATCGAGTTAGTTTTTGAGTTCATTTTATTAGGCGATTTTAATATTCATTTATGCAATTTAGCATGTAAGGGAAGAGGTAGAAACAAGTTTGACGATGCGGCCTTACAGGGACCTCATTTTGAACACTCTGCAGAGGGCCAGGAGCTTGAAGATTTATTGGCCAACTATGACTTATACGAACCTGATTGCGGCCTGAGGTCGCCAACTTTTAATGGCGCCCAAAATGGCACAGTGATCGATTACATTTTTGTCTCACCAGGGATCTTAAATCGGACCATGGCTTACCGTACAGTTGCAACACACTATAGTGACCATAACCCAGTTTTACTCGAAGTGGCCTGGGGTGCCCAGATGGGGGCGCCACCAATAACAGCAAAACCGGCACATCCCCTGAGGACCACTGACCAAGATCGACGAGTGAAGTGGGCTAAAGTGATTCCGGAAAATTTTTATGAAAAATGCTTCCCTAAAATCAAAGACCAGGTGGAGCTTTGTAAAAATCCGGGCACGCAAGGTAAACACATAGTAGCAGCTTATGAGGCAATCTGTAACCAGGTATCCAAGGATCTTTTAGCAAAACCAACCCAGGGAGTACAAGGACATAAGCGATGGTTCGATTCTGTATGCTCGAAAGCCCATAGAGAACTGTTGGCAGCCCTAAAAAATGCCCCAAGGGATAAAGAAGTAATCTCGAGATTAAGGAAAACTTATAGGGCAGCCATTAAGAATCGTAAAGACACCATCAAACGCGAAACATGGGACAATCTTCTTTCAGCGGCAGTGCTTAAGGATAGCAGGAAATTTTGGGAAATTATCAAACAGCCCCTATTCTCTGATGACAGCAATGCACCCATGGACTGCGTGATCACAGATGAAAAATGGTTGTCTTTCTTCAAAAATGTTTATGGGGGTGATGAAGAGGGTATTAAAAAGGGCCCATTAACTAATGTGGATGTTCATCCCATCATCTTTAATCCCCAAGAAGTGGAGAAAGCTCTCTTGGCAACCACCAAACACAAGGCACCAGGCCCCGATGGAGTCCCTGCTGACTTTTTTATGTACTCTCCTAAATTGTGGGCTGAGGTAATGTCAAATGTGTTTAATGCAGTTAATGGTAATCCAGCTCCCGCCTCATGGGCCAGATCCACCATCGTCCCCATTTTTTAAAATAAAGGTCAGCGGGACGACCCTGCGTTCTATAGGCCCATATCCCTCTTGGACTCAACTATAAAAATTCTGGGCAGAGTCCTTTTATCTAGATTGAGGGAGAATGTTGAGGGCTGTGGTGGGCTGTCTGACCTGCAATATGGTTTTAGGGAGAGAAAAGGGACCATCGAACAATGTATTAATCTGCATTTACTCATCTCTAAGTATACGGTGGCCAAGGAGGGTTCTGTGTTTTTGGCATTTATGGACCTCTCCTCGGCCTTCGACCTCGTCAATAGGGCAAAACTTTGGTCAATTCTTTTGGAAATGGGTATTGATGAAGCTTTGGTTACGTTTATTGTCACCATGCATCAGGAGCTTTTTGCAGCCGTCCGAGTGTCAAACAATGGCAGATGCACCCCACTTTTTAAATCTTTAAAAGGGGTTCGGCAAGGCTGCATCTTAGCCCCCACGCTTTTCACCATCTATATTAATGGCCTGGGGGAACACCTGCGAGACCAGGACGCGGATGTGCCACGTGCAGAAGATGTCCATATCCCGGCACTCCTGTACGCGGATGACGCCGTGTTGATCGCCCGCACTGGTGTAGGTCTGCAGCGCCTCTTGGACGCTTTTGGCTCCTTCATGGATAATCTGGACCTTAAGGTCAATGTTTCCAAATCACATACGATGGTTATGGGGCGTGAGCGTTCCAAAAAAAGACATAAATCATTCTTCTGCAGAGGGGCCCCGGTGGCTAAGGTAACCACATTTCCTTATTTGGGTGTACTGTTTGACCAGAATGGAACGTGGGGGCCACAGATTAGAGCAAAGAGGCTGGCGGTTATTAGATCTTCCTCAGCTCTCTTGGGCTTTGCTGGCAAGCTGGGAGCCAGGCCCATGGAAGCCCTCTTAAAAATCTACAAGTGCAAGCCTGTGGCTATTGCACTATATGGATCCCCTTTGTGGGGGTATGTAAATCTTGACCCCATTCAAAGGGCAGAAAATAGATTCATAAGATCTCTTCTCTCTATCCCCCAGTCAACTCCGACTTATTCCATACATAAAGAGGTAGGTTTATCCTACCTGTCAGACTCACTGAGTTTAGCACCCCTAACCCTGTGGCTGAAAATGTGGTTGAATGAAGATCTTCCTTTGAACCATATAATACTGAAGGATGTCTTATCACTTGATAAATATAGTAGTATCCCATGGCTGGCCTATCTAATTAAATCATTTACTGAATTGGGCCGTCCAGAACTCTTTTTAAGCCCAGATAAAATTAGGGCTCTGGACATAGATCTTATAAAAAAGTCATTCAGGGATATGAAGGAAGTGCGCCGTGAGGAAGCTGAACTGCAGAAGCCAGCAGTTAGGGCACATAATCTTTTGGTGAGCGAACCCTCCCTTGCACCTTACCTCACTTTTGTTACAGTCCCTTATCACAGGTTTTTACTTACTAAATTCAGGTTTAACCTGTTACATTTTTATTTAGGTTCTTTCAAGTCTTGGCAGAAGCCAGACCTAGCCCCCCCATGCAGTTGTGACCATTTCGCTGTGCAGGACACAATGCATTTTATCATGTTTTGTAGCCTGTACCATGAGCAGAGGAAAAAATATTTGCTCCCTATTCTGAAAGAAGTGGGTTTTACTCAGGTGCGTCCGGCGTTGATGTATTTACAACTCCTGACAAATCCCCGTACAATTTTCTGTATCGCTAACTTCTTAGTGGCCGCTGCGAGGGTAAAAATGGGGGGCCAAATCTCGCCTTAAAAAACTTTTAAAGTTGCTATGTTTTTTCTTTTGATATGAATTGTAAAATGCATTTTCTATTTATTCTTGTATATAGTATTTATATTATTCATCCAGATTGATGTTTTTAGGTAATTGAAGGGTCAATTGTTAAAGTATGTATCCCTTCTCAGGGTTTTATTGTTTTGTTTCTTTGTATGACTTGTAATAAGTCGAATAAAGATATTCTGACTGACTGACTGTATTCAAAATATATCCTTTCTTCTCTTTTCTTCAATAAAAAAGGTTAAAATCTGGCCAACTTGTTTTGTTCCAAATACTCCTTTAACTTTATCAGGGCTCAAAGTAGTGTCAAGTGAGTGTTTTCTTAAATCCCATAACATGACAGTCCATCCACGCAATATCAATTGAACATACTCTACATAAGGTCATCAATCGGATTAGTGGTTTTCGGTTAGTACAGAGTAAATTCGTAGAACACTCTTTCCGATACTATAATAGGCATCTTGTGCACCCATCATTCCTAGAAGTCGGGATAATTATGGGAATGATAGTTCTAAATTGTAATTGTCGCAGAAGCAGTGGATATCATTCTCGCATGTAAGATGTAATCATGGGTTTATATTAGAGTAGGGTTTCGTAGCAGGAGGAGACAGCTCGTCTCCATTTTCATCATGGTCTGATTGGATAGGGAGAAAATAGAAACCTTTCATTAAACATGACCCCAAGAATAGTTGTAAAAAGTCCCTGGAGGAAATATAGACATGCTACTATTTCTGAGGAAGAATTTAAAGCAGTTGTGTGCTGAAGACTAACTATCTCCTTCTCCTCCTACGAAACCCTACTCCATCGTACATGTGAGAATGATACCCACTGCTTCTGAGACAATTACGAAATGGAGCTACACTTCCAAGAATTATTGTTGCCCTTCTGAAGTTGGGTTGATGTCAATAATCTTGTGACCGTGGTACATACCCTCCCGCCGTCGTTTTAAATGCGGCAATTGAGCCATATCGGTGCCGTTCTCTTTTAGCAGCAGACAACAGTGCCTGGGAGGTATTGTTAATTCCCTGTGTAACAAGATGCTTCCCGGGACCTTTGCCAAAAGTGGGTCCACAGACATGGACCGATTCGGGATCCACCCGAATTAAGACATGAGTAGGTCCCGCACTCAGGGTTGACTTGGGTTTTGATCTCTCGAACAGAGATGCCACTCTACTATGCTCTGTGTTTACGATAGTCCTATTATATTATACAACTTCTTGCTGGGACTAATTAAGTATGGGCCAAATTTAGAGAATTAAGCCTCTCCCAAAATCAGACGACCCTTCCCTTTCCCCTAAATCAGAAATGCCTGACAGATTTTATTTGATAACACTAGATGAGAATGAGATTGCTAACTCGCCGCTAGTGTTTTTTTACAGAGCGATGCCGCTCCTGAGCTGCATGGCAGGGTAAGGTGAGGTCTGTTTTCCTGCAATATATGGGTAAGGCACTAAGACTAAATATATATGCTTTCTTTCAGTACTTTTTGAGTTACAAATATACAATCAATATAGATTCTTTTCTTGTTAAAAAACTTGACATAACATTAACAATATGTCACAATACAGTTTCTTTTAATTCTGAAAGAAAAAAGAGAGATATTGTGCGTGATTTAAAATTAAGAAAACTCCAATAAGTCTTTTTTCTATTTATGCACATGTATAGTTATCACCAGTGAATCCCCTGTAAAACATGATAAAGACGGAATAAAGATCACTGGTTTTGTATCTTCTATTTGTATTCTTTTCTCGTTTTGAGATATTCATAAGCTCTTTTTGAATATCTTTTATTGTTTGTGTCACTTTGTATTACACTGGTATGTGGACACACAAATTCACTTAGCAGCAGCACAAGTTGGTCCTGACGAAAGCCACAACACCTTTAGTGAGGGTCAATAGGCTGAAACATGAAGATCACAGATGCCACTACTCGCAGGTATATCTTATCCCTGCCAGTGCTCTGTTTTTAATTCAGGCCCGGGAGGTGTTAATAAAGGTACATCACGTGCCCAGTAGCCAGTTTTAACTTCTTCACAATCATTCACATTTTCCTTGCCCTGCATCTCTCATCTAACCTGCTTTGCAACTCATCATTATGGTATTTAGCATACCTCAAATTAAAAACAAAACATCCCTGAGCACCTCCCTCTCAGTGAGGGGGTCGTAGTCCATGCCGGGACTAGGGATACCAGGTACAAGGAGAATCCCAATGATGAAGCCTGCCACCTCTGATGGGTAAGGGATTTTATCCTAATAAAGGGACACCCCAGGGGTCGCTGAGACATTTTCTCTGATACTCTTACTCTTGTTAAACATCTAGACCAGAGGATTCCATTTTCCGTGATAAGCAGTAAATTGGGGAGTCAACCCTCACAGGTCTTTGGAAATGCTCTTTGGAACCCCCTCCTGTGAACTACAATCAATATTGTGTACCCCTTAGACTTCAGTACTCATATTAAGCCGTTAAACTTCAGTGTAATCATTGTCTCTGAAGATTGCTTCATGGAAAGAAGGTGGCCCATCCATGCAATAACATGGACATTGTTTTCACTGTTTTTGATCACCCTTGGTATACTTGGACTCTCTATGAGATATTGTGGGCAACTATGGTGACATTTTGACTTTCCCTGTTATAGTGGTGCTTATCTTTGACATGTTTCTGACCTACTTGTATTGATAAAGAAATGTTGAATAGGTAATGCTGGATCTGATTCAATGGTACCCATCCTTGACCTGTTGTGGCCTTTCTAGACATACCTTTGACTCCCCTTCCCTAATGGGATTGTAATTTTTGCTATGCAATGAGTCTTCCTGTTATTTGATGAAAAGGGGACTGAAAGGCTTACATAGATCCTTGTGTGACAGTGTGACCACTTGATGAAAATGGCATGGTTCTATTTGTGGAATTGAATGTATCTATGTAAAATGAAAAACATGCATTTAAAATGAAATGTTAGCATTTTCAGCAACAGGGAAGCAGATGTTTCAGATAATAAGACTGCCTTTTCCAAAAATATTTTGAAGCTGGTATTTGAGCAAAAGTTCAAGCACAGTGTTTAGGCAAATATATGCCTTTGGTTACTCATGAGTCCCAATTAAGGGCCTAACCTTCATATGTGATTATCAGGTTGTGCCATAGAAAAGCTAGATTGGATAACTTCATTTGCAGGGGTAATTTCTCATTAACTGTTAATAGGGCATGTATGGTGTTATTAAATAGATATTTCAAAGTGGCGAGATGTTTGCAGTTGATAGTGTGGAGGGTTGCAGGGTCTAATTTGTCCAAGATTGGTTTTTCAAACGTCCAGCTAAATGGGTGTAGAATTCTGAGGTATGGAGAACCAATGTGTGCCTTGTTTGTCCAAAAAGGCTGTTTGTTAATCCCTGAAATGGGTGAGATTGAGGCATCCTAGGTTAGTGGGAAGACAGAGTTTTTCCAGTGCTATTCTAACTTTCTTACATTGCAAAATACAATTTGTGATCAATTTATCTAATTTATGGCCGAAGTAGTCAGAAAGTAATAGAGGTAGCATACTATTTAGGTAGTGAATTATTGGTGTTATCATAATTTTTATCGTTTGAATGTGGCCCCACCACGTAAAACATTTGGGTGTCCAGCTTTCTAATAGTAATGTTGTTTTCTGGAGGGCGAGTTTTTCATTGTGTTTAACAGTATCACTTAAGTCAGAGAAAAATTGGATGCTAAAGTATTTGGGGTATTGGGGCATATCAGGCCTGAGTCTTTTTATAAGTCTTAGGGAATTGAGAGATTTAAATTCTGATTTGTCTCTGTTTAATTTGTACCCAGAGACTTCTGAATACCTTTCAATTGTTTTCATGAGGGTATGTATGGATGAGTTGGGATTATCTGTGACAATTAAGATGTCATCTGCGTAAGTAGACAATTTATCACTTTTCCATGAAAGTTGACACCTGTTATACTAGGATTATTTGTTAACTAGGAAGAGAGGCATCGAGAGCAATCAGAAAAAAAGGAGGGGAAATGTGGAGAACCCTGCCTAGTGACTTTTTCAAATTTGAGTGGTTGGGATACGAAGCCACTAGTGGAGAAATGGACATTCGTATTACTATATAAGGCCATGGTAATTTTTATGAACCCCTCTCCCAAATTAAAGGTGTCAAAGGATTCTTCGAGAAAGGTCCGCGATACCCTATCCAATGCTCTGCGGTATCAAGCTCTATCCCGACAGAAATCAACATGGATGCTCTTTCTTAAACAGGGCATAGGGCATAGGAAACAGGTATTGTCTTTGGACATACACGTTTAAGGAGCTGACCTGTGTATTACCTTATAATGGTGATAAGAAAAGGTTTAGGTGTTTGGCTAGCATTTTCACATATAATTTGCAGTCCAAATTTGTTAGCAAAATGGGCCTATAGTTTTTCAGGAGCAATAGGTCATTCCCTTGTTTGGGGATCACCACGATGTTGGCCACTGCTATAGTGCCTACAATAACACAGGAGGTTGCAAAATAGTTAAATAGATCTAACATGCTCAGGTGAAGCGAGTGGGTGAATGCTTTATAACATTTGGCTGAGAAGCTGTCAGGGCCAGGTGATTGGTTTTCGTTAGGAGTACCAATTGCATTAGTAATCTTGACCAAATAGATTGGTTTGGATAAGGATGCTTTGTTGTCTTCTCACAAACGAGGTCATTTTGACTTACTTAGGTAGTCTGAGCATTGAACCAGGGTAATCTGTTTATCATCAGAGTACCAGTCTTCACAAATGTTTCCAAAAGTTACAAATTCTGTTGGGATTGGTATGGGATTAGTTCTTGTTGTCTTTAATCGCAGTTATGTTTTTTTGGTTCTGTTTATGTTTAAGATATGCTATGCTTACTTTGCAAAGGTTAAAAAAAATCAAATATTGTTTAAAATAATTTCTTCAAGATTTTCATGTTGTTAGGGTTGCCAAGAACATCTTTGTTGGAATACCATATCTTGATAGGGTTGGGAGCGCCAGCGAGAAGCGTACTAATACCAGAATATATCAAAAGAACGAAGTGTTGGCAATATGTTTGTTTGGTCTATTTTTGTTGTATATGTGTGATTTTTAGCACTGTACCTTTAATAGAATGTTATAGATGTCATTAGCTATGTCAAGCATGTAGTTGTCTTAAGAAAGTTCCATTGCAAATCAGTTGATGGTTTGTTAAGTCTTGTATCTGGATGGGATCTTATATTCCTGGATTAAACTTTATTTCATGGACCACCTTGTATCTTGGATTTATTAATGAAGATACTTCACTGGCGTAGTCGGCAGGATTAGGTCTTTTGCGTGGTGGGTTTTCCCCATCCCCAATAGTTTGAACCAATTCAACATCACAATCAGATC
Organism: Lissotriton helveticus; assembly: GCF_964261635.1. Classification (NCBI taxonomy): domain Eukaryota; kingdom Metazoa; phylum Chordata; class Amphibia; order Caudata; family Salamandridae; genus Lissotriton; species Lissotriton helveticus. The sequence continues at coordinate 55,356,533 of NC_136062.1, read as the reverse complement.
CTGAAGAAGCTTTCTCAAAAATTTCTACTTCTTTTACTTTGGATCTAATCTTTGTTTTACACAATGCAGTGACATGTCCTTTCAACTTACATTTAGAACAGGTTTGTTTGAGAGCCGCACATTTTTTGACATTTGCAAGATGACCTGGCTTACCACATCTGAAACATCTAAACTCAGTTCCAGATTTTTTAGAATCTGACTTGACAGTATGCTTAACATATTTATCACTTTTACTCTTTACTACTTGGACCTTGTTATCCTTCTCTGTACTTTTTTTAATTATAGCTACTCATTTAAGAGAATGCTCAATACGCTTAGCAACAGCTAAGACCTCATCAAGTGGAGGCTCATCTTTTAACCATAACTCATCCCTAACTTTCTCTATTCCACAACCAAACATAAATTGATCGCGAATGCGTTCATCAATGAGAACCCCAAACTTGCATGAAGATGCAAGTTTCCTTAAACGAGTTATATATGTTTCAATGGTCTCTTCATCATTTTGCATACATTTTGTGAACTGATACCTTTCAAGAATGGTACTAACCTTAGGTAAACAATGTAAATCCAATTTTCTTATACTAATTTCATACTCGTTTAAGCCATTTGCTTCTGAAGAAGGCAAATCAGGTAAATCATCAAAAATATCCTGGCCTTCAGACCCTAAACAGTGAAGTAATAAAGAACACTTTCTCTCAGCACTGAGAGAAGGCCCACGTATTTTAGCATATCGTTCAAAAACTACCTTCCATTTTTTCCATTTGATTGGAGGCTCACCTGGACTGGATAGAAAAAATGGGGCTGCTGTAACATTTTGCATTTCAGTATTTTCTTGAAATGACATAATTAATGCACCCTAAAATGGAATAAAAGACAAGTTAAAATAATAACACAAAAGTCTTTTGATTTGTTTTTACAAACAATTGTCCTTGTGTTCAGAAAATGCAGGAAATTAAACAACCAATCAGAACCCACTTTTGAAAGTCAGTGAAAACCAATCAGAACCTTTCTTATATCACTCCTAAAAATTTTTGACAGAAACATTGAAGTCTGCCATACAGGAGAAGACCAAAATAATTCCTAATATAGAGAAAAGTAAGTTGCAAAATAGATCGATTATTTGATCCAAATGATTATTTGATGTTTAAATGAGAGATTGCCAAGTATATATATGTGAGACGAGAGCTGAATTGATTGACACTATAAACACAATGATTGCTCCTGAAAACAAAGCTGAACTCATGAAGTTTTTAGGCATGATCGAGTATTATGCAAAATTTGTCAAGGGTTTTGCCAATTTACTGTTAACATGAGGTGCTTGTTAAGGAAAGGAGTAGAATTTCTATGGTCAGATCTATGTGAGAAGGAATTTAATGAAATCAAACAAAAGTTAAATTGTGCTCCTTCGTTGAAAAGTTTTAACCCTAAGCTTAAATCCATCTTACTCACTGACACTAGCGGAAAGGGGTTAGGTGCGGTGTTAAAACAAAATGGCCCGGATGGCATGCACACTATAATGTTTCTGTCTAGGAGTTTGAGAGATGCTGAATCTCGGTATTCCGTTGTAGAGAGAGAAGCATTGGCTGTTTTCTGGGCGGTGAGAAAACTGAAAAAATGTCTTTGGGGTTTATATTTTGACGTCCACACTGATCATGAACCCTTGGTTGAAATCTTTAGTAAGAAAGGGTTAGATCTTGTATCTGGGAGAATAACAAAATGGGTTATTGGCTTACAAGAATACAACTTTGGAGTTCCTTACATTCCGGGGTTTGATAATGGTGTAGCGGATGTTCTTTCACGTCTGGTCTCTAGTGAACATTTAGAAGATGAATATTCTGAGTTAGATGAAGAATTGGTTTGTGCAGTTGATTATGATTTTCTATCTGAAAGGAAGTGGTCTGAAGAATTGGGAAATGATGATACTTTGCGTGAAGTCATGTCTTTGATGAGAAATGGTTGGACCAGAAGCAAAGAAGGTTCTGCTTTGACCAAGCCTTTTTGGCCGGTACGCAATTAATTATCGGTTGATAATGATTTAATATTTCGTGGGACGAGGTTAATTCCTCCATCAAGTCTTAGGAAAGAATTAATTGATTTAGCTCATGTTAGTCATTCAGGTTTATCTAAAAGCAAGGAGAGACTTCGGATGTCATATTGGTGGCCAGGTATGGACAAAATGGTTGAACGTGTGATCAGAGTTTGTTCTCATTGTAATATTAGTGATGAGTCGTATTGCACTCATACTCAACCCATGATTTTAAGAAGACGTCCTGATGGTCCTTGGCAAGACATAGCTTTGGATTTAGTAGGTCCCATACAACACATGGATTCTCAAGTGTTTGTGTTGGTGGTTATTGATATGTATTCTAGGTGGCCAGAGGTGTTCTTTTTGTCTGGTATTGATTCTAGCAAAATTATTCAATGTTTGAATGAGTTGTTTGCTAAGGAAGGTTTTCCTGTAACCCTTTTGTCGGATAACGGTGTTCAATTTGTTTCCAAAGAAATGGAACACTATTTATCCTGTAAGGGTATTACCCATAAGACATGTTCTCTTTATCACCCAGAGGCCAATGGTTTGGTAGAGAGATTTAATAAAGTAATTAAGGACACTATTAGTTTAGCTAAGAACATGTCATCTGATTGGAAAAAATGTGTGTTGACAAAAGTGGAAGAATATCGTTATACACCTCATACAACGACTGGAAAAACTCAATTTTTGTTGTTTCGTGGGAGAACTCCTAACACGCCTGTGGAACCTTCTTGGGTTAATAAATATGAATTATTGAAGGGTAAAGAATGTTTGTGCAACAAAGAAGAAGTTATGAAGAAAGAAAAGGATAAAGCTGAGCGTAGAAAGGCATATTTTGATGTTACAAGAAGTGTCAAGAAAACAGTTGTGCATGTTGGTGATATGGTCATGATCAGACGTCCTGCCATGGTGGGTAGTTCAGAAACAAAGTTCATGAAGCCAATTAAAGTAATTAAAATCTTCAACAATGCTGTTCAGACACAAGATCATCGTATATGGAATTTAAATAGAGTAGTTATTGTTAGGAAGGAATTGCAAGGTGAGGCGAAGATTGTTGACAAAGGTAAGAAAAGTGCAGTTTTAAAGAATCATAAAGAGATTGATTTTAAAAATGTTAGGTCTTCTACGAGAGTGTCAAAAAGACCTAGTTACCTTACTGATTTTGTATAGCTTGTATACTATATGTATCACTCTTTATTATTTTATTTTTTTATTTTGTTTTGTGTTTTTGGAGGGAAGGAGATGTGTGATATTTAGCACTGTACCTTTAATAGAATGTTATAGATGTCATTAGCTATGTCAAGCATGTAGTTGTCTTAATAAAGTTCCATTGCAAATCAGTTGATGGTTTGTTAAGTCTTGTATCTGGATGGGATCTTATATTCCTGGATTAAACTTTATTTCATGGACCACCTTGTATCTTGGATTTATTAATGAAGATACTTCAATAAGCTCCAGAGATGAGAATATAATCGATCCTTGTATTGGAGATATGTGGTGCAGGAAAAAAGGTGTAATCTCTGGAATCAAGGTGTTGTGTAATCTCCAGGTATCTTTGAGGTTGTATTAAAAGCAAATTAATGCATTCATTATTTACTTAATTTCGTCTGAAAGGCAAAACGAGTATCACATGCAATCAATATTAAAACACATACATCGCATAAATACAATCACAGATTACCCACATCACTACATATACATGAAGGAAATATTAAAAAAGAATTCACATACGAATTTTGTGCACAGCTATGCTCAAAGGTTTCCTGTAAAGTGCAATGTATCAACATAAAATTATTTTAAAAAATGGCAAATAAAAATGTCATATATGTTATTTATCAACCTTAACTGGGAGTATTAGGTAACATTTAGAGCAGATTTTAAAAAAAACTTTGTGAACTTTAGGTGGGTGATATTTACAGGTGTATTGACGGTCGAGGGTCATGTCAAGTGGAAGGTTGAAATCCCCACCTACGATAATGAGGTCACTGGAAGGTAGGTGTCCAATATTGTCTTCTATTTTCTTCCAAATGGAAGAGTCATTGCTATTATAAACTACATGGATATGTGCTCTGTAGGCTCCCCTTTATCCTTCTTGAACTATTAAACAGAATACCAACCACTGGACCGAGAATTCTATAGCTCCCTCAAACTTAAGATTTCCATTCTCAATTCCAAATATCACTGCAGAGTACTCTCCCTTCAAATATTCATTTGTAAATTGAACAAACTGGTCCACCATGTTTCCAAATTCTATCAACTATTACACCCTAAAACTTAAAGGGCAGACAAGTAAGTAATGGAGAACTGAGACACCCGCTCTTCTCACCCCACGTCTGAGTCTCAATTGAACGCCACATGAAATAAGTAACCTCACATAAAATATCAGCTGTACTTTCCCAGGATGAATATTAGCTAATTCACAAAGCCTACGTGACTCCTTTCCATCTACATACTTTACCTATCTTGGTTAGTCCCATGTGCTGAAACTGTATGGATGAAAACTGGTGACCTTGCCTACCTAATCTTTCTCCACAAATCAGTAAAAACATTTTCTTAATTCGCACACTTTTTTAACATAAGGCCCAAAAAAGAATTTCATTCCTCAACAAGAGCTTCCTTGTCCCTAATGTCAGAAGCCCTGCTAACCACCTCTTACTCGATCTTTTGTTGTCAACTGCAGTTAAAACGATCACCTCTTACTGGAATGTCATACACAAAACTTTGTTAACAGCCTGGCAAAACTGAGTATCACATCAGAGATGCAGATAGTGTTGCCCCTGGAAATCCCAAGACAAACCTACATGCAAATCCTTCATTGACTACTACACAGCCACTACACCCCCTTGAGCTTGTGGATTGTGGTTTATACTTTAAATCTCCATATGGATGGCTGTCCATCTGCATCATTATACTGGATACATATGCTTCGAGCAAGGTAATTGATATTCCTGATCTCATATGTATTTTTTATTCTTCTCCTTTCCTAATAGTATTTTTGAATACCCTTTCTAATGATTCTTTAATACAGATGTTACGTATGGAATGAAGTTGATACTTGTTTTTACTAACATATTTTCTCCAACCAGTATAGTGACCAATGAACAATTATTATGGACACTTCACTTTATCTGTATTCTCCTCATTATTTTAAGAATCACATCTTATGTATTCCTTCGCTACATCTTAGTAGTATTCTCTTGTTGTATTGTACCGGAAACTAATAAAACTATTTTGAAATTTAAAAAAAACGTTCAACCACGTTTCTGAAAGCTTATTGGTGTTTTTAGTTGTTTGGGCCCAGACTGGATTTTTACTTAGCTGCTGTTTCACGATTTGTGCAGAGGCATTGTGTTATCTATATTGATAAAGCACTCTACGTGAGCCAGTAATTTCTGTGCAATGGAACAGAACCATTACTGTGTGAGTCTACAGGGTTTGTATAGGGTAGGTGTCTTTTACCTGTGATTTTGAGTCTGTTTTCATTTAGATTCTTCCACCCTGTCCCTTCGATTAGAAACAGATTTATAACATAACATATGATTGGAAATACCAGGCAGTATAGGGTGGAGAAGAATGCTATGTGAAAGGATGACTGGAGTGGAAGTAATGTAATGTAAGCATATAATTACTTGACTGGCAGCACAGACAGGAACGTCAACTGTATAACCATTCAAGTATATAAATTCCACACAACATTCTAATTCTAATTAAGAAGGTATGGAAAACAAGACAATCCAACACATCTCCCTATACAACACTCTATAAATGTAGAGAAAAAACACCTATAAATAGCCAACCTTACCTAAACGAGCTAAACAATGTGTAAACATTAAGGAAAAACAGGTTTTATACATATATATGTAAGATATATATGTTTAGACATGCACCAAGTTTATTTCAATACAAAACATAATCCTGAAACTTTGGTAGAAGATTGATACTACTGCATGATTTCCTGAAAACAACGTTTTTGTAAATAGACTTGCGTTTTCCCTACAAAGTTATAGGATTATGTTGCTCTGGAACAACAGATAATTTGCTCTCATTCCAACATTTTCCATCCTCCAATATTACTGAATATTTATTCACACTAACCAACTTCTTCGTTAGGGAGAATTGGGAATTTGATTTCCCTCCCCTAAACTGAACTATCACCCTCACATAATCTCCTTCTGAACATTAAGTCATCTGCTGTGAGTTGAAGCATACTTGCTTTGAGCCTCTCTTCGTTTCTCATTCACCTTTTGCAAAACTTCATCACGATCGTTTTTCTTTTCATCCATAGTCCATTCATTTTTGATCCCGGTAATCTCTCTTTTAGCAGTACGGAGGGAGAAACTGTGGTCTTCGCATTGGGTGTGGTGCGGAGAGCCTAGATTACATTTTTTATTTCTTGCATCCAATCAAAACCATTCACATGGATAATTGTATGTTCCCGTTAATTTTCCTATTGCAACATTCAACTGGCCCATTGCTTCTTGGATGATATGATGAGGTAGTATTTGGCTTAACACCTAAACTAGATAGAAAAACCTTATACTCCTGAGAAGTGAATTGAGGGCCATTATCGTTGACAAGCTCCTCTGGAACTCCTTCACTGAAGAACAACTATCTCATAACATCCTCCACCACTAAAGAGGTAATATTATTCACAAAGGCCACTTCTAACAACCTAGAGTAATAATCATCTATTGCAATACCATTCTTAACATGGCCATTGCTTACCCCCTCTGGGTCGATTATGCCCTAGGCTAGCTTGGACCATGCATTCTCTGGAAGGAGGACTGCAACAATAGGACTTGGAACTGTGTCCTGTGTTTTACCACATGCAAAACATAATTTTCTCCGCACATATTGCTCTTTCTCCCTGTCCACACCCGGCCACAAAACAACTCTCTCACCCTTCTTTTCAGTGCTCTCATGCTGATTTGTCATTAGTGATCCAGCTCCATAACCTTCTCCCTTAAGGCAATAGTACCACCAACAGATCAGACCTACGCAGTAATCCTCCCACTACGGACAATTCAGATTACATTTTCCTGAAAGCATCAATGAGATCATCTTTAAGTTTGTCTTTAGACCAACCTTCAGTGTTCGTAACTTTTGTTATAGTGGCATCCTGACTCAAGGCAATTAACCATTCTGACTCTGAAATGGCATTGTTAGTGATGCATGTTAACTTACTAACAAACCATGTGTTTTTTCTTCCATCGTTCTCATTCTCTGATCCTTATCATTGGAAATCACCGGCAATTTTGACAAACAATATGACATCACGTTCTTTATACCAGGAATGTACTCTATCTTATAGCAGAACATTTGCATTTTATATTGTCACTGGCCTTGTCTAGGAGTTGCCTTACCAGCCCCGTTTGTTGCAAACATGTCAATCAAGGGATTGTGATCAACTCTCACTTCAAGCTCTAGCCCCAAAAATACTGCTGGAAGTGGTTTACACCCAACCAGCAAGCCAAGGCCTCATGTTCCACCAATGAATATGATGCCTGTGCACCCTTGAGACTACAACTGGAAAATTCTACCACTTCATCTCTTCCATTTCTTTTCTGTAATAATACTGCTTCTAAACCATATTGACTAGCGTCAGTGATGACAATACTAGGATATCTACTGTCAAAATGTTCAAGGGAGTAGATTTGGCTATTTCTCTTTTTACATCCACGATAGAAATCATTCCATACAAATTGTTCATTTAAAAAAAATATTGAATGCATTGCATAAGTTCTTTCTGCACAGCAAGCAATTGAACCGAAATAAAATTCCATAAGTCCCATGAATGATCTTAATTGGTCCTTCCCTTGGGTAAATGATGCTTCAACAATTGCCTTCCCTTGGGTTCAACTCCAACAGTTGATGATTTATGACCCAAATAGATACACCAACTTTACATTTGTCTGCTTTAAGAGTGACTCCTTTCTGTTACAGAACATCCAGAACTAGCGCTAACCTTCTGTCATAGTTAACTTTGTCATTGCCAAATACCAGCACATCATCCTGAAAACATAGGATACCCTATACATCTTTAAACAATACTTCTATGAGACGGTGAAAAGTAGCTGATGCAGATGCAAGTCTAAAGGGCTTCCTCTTAAAATGGAAAGCTCTCCCTGGAATTTAAATCCCTGAGATCAACACAAATCCTCAAACTCCTGCTCGGTTTTCTTGCTAGAACAACAGGTAACAACCATTCAGAGCTCTCTTTGTGCTCTATGACTGCTTGGCTTTATAGCATGTCCAGTACTTGTCACTATTTTGGTCTATTAGCAAGAGGTACCCTCCTCACTTTGTGGACTAGGGGATCAACTCCTAATTTAAGATAAATTCTAATTTTAAATCCCTCAAACTTTCCAAAAGTCTCAGTAAAAACTTCAAGGAATTTCATCTCCCACTAGGAAAGTTGGAGCTCACATACACCTGAATACTCTCTTTTGAGCAGAACTTGCTCAGGGCTGTTAAGATCTAAGATGGTTTCTGAATTCTGCTGTCTTAACCACCACAACAATGATGAGCCATGTTTTTCTGCATGCACAACAGCAAGTGTAGTATTGCCTTTAAAGAGGAGGGTGATACTACATTCTCCAATTACTTCAATTGGTATCCCACCATAAGCTAGGGGTCTAACGACAGAAGTCTTTAGTTCCACTTTCCTGAAGTTTTTAAAGTCATTCACATCAATTAAAGGAAATGAAGATCCAGAATGTTCCATCATGTTAACATCATGGGCTTTTGATAGCGTCAACCTCCACATGCATTATTTCAGGTTTGTTCCTCTGTTGACCATGTGAAGCTTCAACACAAAACATTAGATTCTGAAGATCTACACTCCACATCATGTTCACTCACGCTACTCGCTACCTTGGATTTACCACTTTTCTTCCTAGATTTGCATACTTTTACAAAATGTCCCATCTTCTTACAACCATTGCACACTTTATCGTGGATACAACAGAATAATGAGTTTTCTAACTGGTTAGAACTTGCACACCTTTAGCATAGTAACACCTTTGCTTTCCGTTTTCTTGCAATCTTTTCCTTTTAATCTATAGTCTCCTTTTCCTTTTTATCCCAGGTGCATACATCAGCCACCAGTACTTTGTTTGATACAGATTCACCCCTAAGAGACATTTGAGACAAAAATGGTGCAGTGCGTTTTTAATACCTGCTGCTAAATCCACTGACTTATTCAATGTAAGATTAGGTGTGGTCAATAAAACCTCCTGAATCTTTCTGTTGTTGGTATGTTCCACAATTTGGTCCCCTATTAGCTTATTATTGAATTCTTTATACTCACATGTAGATGCTAATATTCCTAAAACACCCACATAACTATCAATATGCTCTCCAGAAAGTAGATGGTGTCTTTAAAATGTATACCTTTCAAGTATAACAATTTATGAGATTTAAATCTTGTGACTAACCTATTTAACATGGAAGTAAATTCATCCACCACATCACTCTCCCCTAAAATAGATTGTTGAGGTAGATGTTTTAAGATTTTCCTGCCTTCAACACCTAAACAATGTTTTAACAAATCATCAGTCTTTTTTTTATTAAAATTTCCTCCATCTATAGCCACCATATATGCCTCTAAACTTTATTTCCACTGTTCACAATCAATACTATAATTAGTTGGGCTTGGCACAAATTATGGTGGAAGTACTATACTCTGTTACAGGGTGCTTAACTTCACTCTATTGTACACAAGGCATATATAATTAGAAAATGCAGAAATATTATCCTTGCTATATAATACAGTCAGGTGCGTGTGCCACAGATCAAAACACACTAATGACGTTGATTTAGGCATGAAGTAATGAAGTTACAGGAAAAATCCTTCACATGATAGAATTGTGAAGAATTGTATATGGTTGCAGGCAAATGGTGTGCTAATGGCCATGATCCGCAAGTAAAAGAAAGTAACTAAGGGGGTCATTACGATGGCGGACGGACTTTAGTGGGACGTCTGTCTACAAGGTGGTGGACCCACATGGGGTATTAGGTTGTAACCGCCACCTGGCAGTTGCACTTGCAATACTTTGCATTGTAGTGGGTGCTGCTGGCTGTAGCACCCGCCACAATGTAAAAAAGGCACTGCTTACATTTCCCTGCACTATGTGGCAGGCACCATCTGGTGCCTGCCTCATTTGATGCCTGCCACATGGTGCAGGGAAATGTAGGGGGCAACATAGGTACCCCCCAAACACCAAACAAAAGTGTGGGATGAAGGGGGACCCGCTACAGACCTCCAAAGTCCTTCCCGCCAGCCTTTCCATTGCAGTTGAACTCCCATGAAAAGGCTGGCCGGGAGGTACAATCTAATCCCTATACCGGTGCCTGGTGGGCACCACCACCATTTTGGGGATGGAAAGGCCTGTGCCGCACCGGCAGGCTCAGGGAGCCCGTTGGATGCGTGGCGGTTGGAATTTTCGAACGCCACTGTACTACCCGCCATTATAATGACCCCCCTCTTTTGTAAAAAGTTGTGTGCGGATCACCATGATATACTGCACAAAGTTACTTTTTTCTCTTTTTGCAGCTTGTAGACACATATAATGGTGTGTGAAATAGCACAGTAATGTTGTGGAATTAAACAACACAAATGTACGGATCACCACAATCAGTTATAGATCAGAACTGTCACGCTGTGCCTGTACGTCTTTTGTGTGCCGCGTTACTAGGAAACTGATCCAGAAGCTGTGATGAACAAAGGGCACAGCAAGGTGTGTCAGGGTTACCCTGGAAACCTTGACCTTGAAAGGTTGATAGAGACATACAAACATCACGCACATACATGCACCCTCACGCATGGCTCTCCAAAGCAAGAGTATTCCCAATTTTTGTCATGCTCCCCACAGATGAGGCAAAAGCCAAAACAAAATATAAATGGCAGCTTTCACAATGTACCCAGTCTGTTTGCTTTAAATCACCAATGAGATGCACATATAATGAAGTGTTGAGGTTCAACCAGATGCACGTATAATAACGCTTTGTTTAGTGGCAGGTAAAATGTATTAAGCATCCACAAACAACTTCCAATTTTCTCTCTTCCTCGGTCGGGGAATAGGTTGCATCACAGTCACTGGTAGTTTACTTTCTTTATTTTCTCACCTACAGTACATAGGTAAAAGGATGGTCAACACGTTTCTGCATGTGCCTTCAATAGGACAATAAAGTACAAACACCTAGATAGTCCATTTAAAGTGCCCATTCCGTTTTTGACATTCACCTGCCACATCTCCGTTGTGCTCACCGCCTTTGCTGCCGCACGGGAGAAGGTTTGCGGGCTGCGCGCCGGGGGGGCAAGGGCTGCCATTGCTGGACCATCGCCAGGAGAGGGCTACATTGCCCAGGCTCCTTTGCGGCTGCTGATGCCGCGCTTCGCACCAGGAGGCGCTTAAAGCCCAGTTAGGGCTCCCGCAGTGCGGGAATCCGTTTTTGACATTCACCTGCCACATCTCCGTTGTGCTTACCGCCTTTGCTGCCACACGGGACAAGGTTTGCGGGCTGCGCACCGGGGGGGCCGAGGGCTGCCATTGCTGGACCATCACCAGGAGAGGACTACATTGCCCAGGCTCCTTTGCGGCTGCTGACACCGCACGTCGAAGCCAGGAGGAGGCAGGGCAGGGCCACTCCCATTACATGAGAATATCGGCCTTATGTTTATGAACTTGGTCAGTGACTTTTTGAATTTCATACTAGGGCTGACTGTATTTTATTTGTTCTAGTTCTTGATTGTATTGGTTGCTTTAAGTATGAGTGTGAGTATGGGCACTCGCAAAGGGGCAGGGGGCCAAGGGGTTGTGGGTACTCTCGATGCCATCCTTATTAGGGCGGAGTTGGTTTTAATTCATGAAATAGAACTCACGCAAAGAAGACTCTCCTTGGATACACGTCGAACTTCTATGGCAGCCACTACAGGTGGGCCCCTTCTTAATTTAGTTAGTCCGGTTGAATACAACTCGGACAGCACGCCCCAATTTGTTCCTGAGCCTTTGATAGCAATTTCAGAAGACCCGCCCACTATAGCTATAGAACTCCACGGCTACACCATTATCCCCACCCCTGATTGTGACTCGATTGACACGACAATCGCAGTCAAAGGCTAGGGGGGGTATGGTTCCAGTTCCGCAAGGAAAAGAAAGGCGGGGATGTACCTCTTACCGCTCAACTAACAAACAAAAGGCGGTGTTCGTGGCAAGTAAGACCCCACAGAAGAGGTAGCTGTTATTAGCCCCATTAGCCCAAGTGCCCCTAGAAGCCAATGTCCCAATACGTACCCCCAAATTGATTTGGAAGATGGTATACTAGTCATATTAGAGGAAAAGCTAATGGTGTTGTTAAAGCCCTTGTTAAATAAACTTGTAGACATTGACACCCGTCTAAGTAGTATTGAGCAAAAACTCATTTCCCCAACTAGATAAACTACCAAATGTAGGCTCAATAGCTCGGGGGGATCTAGGAACACGTTTGGCTTTCGATTTAAATCGGCCTCCAACAGCCAATGATGTTACCACTAATGTAGGCATACAGGACCCCGCACCAAACACTGCCAATGCCCACTCAGTACAAACTAATCCCGCCTGTGAAGGAGTAACGTCTGGGGGACACCTTAACTTACCTCCTGAGTCCACACCCTACACCGTTGTGCTTTCCAATGTACCACACCCAGCACCTAATTCTGGGGAACATTGGACAACTCTAAGAAATAGGGCACTCCACATGCTGGACACTAAAACAGGGTTGGTTAGCTACCTGCTCCAGGAGTTCAAAATGATTTGCAGGGTTCCCTGGATAGGGAAATCGAATAAAACTAGTAGGGTTGATTGCATAGTTTTGAACTTTGGTTCCCCTTATCCAGTAAAAACAATCTTAGAAAGAGCAGGGACAACGCAAATGGGTAGGGAGGGGATTCACATTTTACCTCTGGGCTTTTTCTACTGTAACCCCCGACCTTACCTGTACACAGACGCAACTATCCAGTCATTGTCCTTACCCAGGGGACGTATGAATACAATGTGCCGACCTATAATCGTTTTGATCAGACTTTCTCAGACCTGGAAGCACAGGACTGACAATCAGATAGGACGGCTAATGCCAATGAATGTGAGGGAAACCTATTAAGGGACACATTAGTTCTTCGATCAACTATTACAGTGAAGGAACAAGAAGCATAGGAATTAAGAAATGTGCAGTTAGCAGTTTCAGTTGACCATCAGTTACAGGCAGAGGGTGACACAGGACCCGCATTAGCTGCTAATGTTGAAATATCAAAGACCCACTATAATTCCAAGAGAAACAAAAATGATTTTGATCTCAACATTCTGAGTTGGAATGTTGCAGGCCTTGAGCCAAGGCTAGCTGACACAGACTGGTTGCATATAATAACTGGTCAAGATATCATAATGTTTCAGGAAACATGGGCCACACATTACTTGTATATAGAAGGGTTCCATTGTTTTAGCCTAACAGCAGCACCCAAGCCCGACTTTGGTCGCGCATCCAGGGGTTTATTCATCGGGATCAGCATAGCTTCTGGGGGAGTATTAAGGTGATACCAACTAATAGTCCCAATATACAAATATTGGAATATAAAAGACGGGTCCCTTTCTATTTAATCAATTTTTACAATAATGATTTCTATTCTGTCCCAAATAGAAACTTTACTGGGCTTTTTCAAAATATTTGATATTTAGACAAACATCAAGGATCAGACGATTGTATCAGGATTTTTCTAGGGGGGATTTTAATGCTAAAGTCCCAATTGAACCTCGGGGTACGGCTATACTATATGCAGACCCAGCTGTGCGAAGGGGATTGGAATTAGATACCTTTCTTAGTGAGCATATCCTTACCAATGTCATGGACTTGGTTCAATCTCCTACAAATCAGCAGGCACCGACATTCAGAGGAAGGGGTTGTTTTTCAACTATTGATTATATTTTTGCTTCCCCCTGCCTTGCAGACCGCCTAATAGCTGCTGAGGTTTATGCAACAGATATTGGGGATCATAACCCCTTGACAGTGGTACTAAGACTAGCATCCCGCCCCGTGTATACCATCTTTCATGGGGCTATGGATGTCACCCCCTCAACAGACAAATTAAGATTGAAGTGGAGGGGGGTTGACAGCGGCAAAATAGTTGAGACCCTGATAGGAGGGTACTTGCACCTAATTACCTCATGCCTATCAACTAAAAGTAACCATCTAAGGGTAATTGAGGATTTCACTAAACTTTGCTCCTCAATCAGATCCCTCCTGTAAGCGCCATTTCCTCAGGATGATAAAGAACCGAGATGGTTCGATCATAATTGCTCGGAGGCTAATAAGAATCTATGCAAGGCCTTAACCTCTAAACCTAAGTGCCCTGCAGACGTAAGGACAGCAAGGAAGATGTATAAAATTGCAATAAGTGAGCGGAAGGGTACTCTCCTGGGTGAACGCTGGGAAGCATTATCGGAGTCAGCTGGGGGAAAGAATGGTAACTCATTCTGGTCCGCAGTCAGGGACTTGCGCAATATGGGTCAACAATTAAGTCAGCTGTACCATTTCCAGCAATTCATGGGAGAATCACTTTTCTAAAATGTATTCCACACCGTTACATGGCTCAGATCATTATGTGCAGGGTCACTTATGCTGTCTACAGATTACGCTGTCAGAGGTAGAAGAGGCGATTGCACAAAGCCATGGTAATATGGCTCCCGGCCCCGATGGGCTACCCATAGATATAATAAAGTGGAAACCAGAATTCTGGGCCCCACTTCTTTTGAATGTTTTTAATAGCTTACTTCAAGCCCCCATGCCCGACCCCTGGGCTACGAGCATCATTGTCCCAATTTATAAAAAGGGGGATAGATCAGATCCAATTAACTATAGACCAATTTTCCTGCTCGACAATACATTGAAGATTTTGGGTCGAGTCCTACACAATAGGGTTTTAGATTGGACAGAGGAAAGCGGTAGGTTAGACCCATGCCAATTGGGTTCCAGAAGTAAGGTTGGCACAATAGAACAGTGTTTAAACCTTAATTTGGTTATCAGCAAATATAATATCGCCCGATCTTCCCCAGTTTATTTAGCGTTTATGGATCTATCATCCACTTTTGATTTAGTCAATAGGTCTAAACTCTGTCCTATTCTGTTGGACTATGGACTGGATGAATCTCTGGTATATTTCTTGTCATTTTTACATACTGATCTTAAAGCACAAGTCAGGATCGGCATGGGTGGGGAGGTCTCTGGTGCAATCAGGATAGGAAGGGGAGTCAGACAGGGGTGCGTTCTAGCACCCCTGTTTATTTTTATTTATTTATTTATTTAAAAGGTTTTATATAGCGCTACTGGACCCAAGAGTATCAGAGCGCTTTACAAGGCAGGTAAGCATATTATGACAGAATAAACATTGTGCAGTTTGCTAACATAGGGTAAGAAATAGTAATCAAATGCGAGATGGTGGCCAGGGGCAGAGAGATAAGATAAGGGGGCGAGGGATATTGAGATTTGAGCGATGTGTAGAGGGTGTAGAGAGGGGGAGGGAGAGAAAGAAAAGAGGGAGTGGGGGTGGGTAGAGGAGAGAATTAGAGGAAAAGAGTGATCAGAGTCAAATTCAGTGAAATTAATTACCCCAGCATTTGTTGAGAAGAAGAACTTTGAGTCTTTTTTTGAAGAGTGGGTGGGAGGGGTTGCAGCGGAGATCTTTGAGGAGGCAGTTCCAAATCATGGGAGCATTACCAGAGAATGCACAAGCTTGTGTCTTTTTACATTTAAGTCTAGGAGGGATAAGGACAAGGGAGTTAGTGCTCCTCAGGGATCTGGAGCATCCTGCTCTTTGTAGTTTGTCTGAAAGGTAAGAGGGGGTATTTTGGTGAAGAGCTTTGTGAGTGATACATGCAATCTTGCAAGTAGATCTTCCTTCTATTGGGAGCCAATTGAGATTTTTGAGGACAGGAGAAATGTGGTCAAATCTTTTACATTCCGAAATAAGTCTTACAGCTAGGTTGAGAACCGATTTGATTGGTGCAAAGTGGACTTTAGGGGTGCCCGCGAGTGTGGCGTTACCGTAGTCAATTCTGGAGAGGACAAGCGATTGGACAACGGTTTTGAAGTCATCAGCTGGAATAAAAGGTTTAATTTTCTTGAGGTGGTGAAGGGTGAAGAGAGCACCTTTATCTGCATTTTTAATGTGGGGGTAGGATTCAGATTAAGATCGACGCTGATGCTTAGGGATTTGACAGAATTAGAGATGGAGAGGGAGCAGTTAAGTGCTTTGATGTCAATGATCCAGAGTTGGATAGGGAGGGAGTTGTTTTTAGGAGTGAAAAGGATGATTTCCGTTTTTTTAGGGTTCAACTTGCGATGATTAAGATGGAACCAGGTTTGGACTTTATTCATGGTATCATTGAGGTGAACAATGTCATTGTGGGATTTGATCCTGTAATAGAGTTGGGTATCGTCAGCATATAGGTGGTAACTGATTTTAGCATGTTTGAGAATGAGGGTGAGTGGCTCCATGAATAGATTGAATAAGGTTGGGGAAAGGATAGAACCTTGAGGGGCCCCAAAAGAGACCGCTTGAGGTTTTGAGAGGCAGTGATTGAGCTTAATTAGTTGGAAAGTTTTTGAGGAAAGAGGAGAACCATTTGAGTACAGTGCCCTTAAAACCAAAGCGATCTTTGGGAGTATTAAGGAGGGTGGGATGGTGGACAGTATCAAATGCAGCCGAGAGTTCGAGGAGGATAAATAGTGAGGATTCACCCTTGTCTAATG
Source organism: Lissotriton helveticus (assembly GCF_964261635.1). Classification (NCBI taxonomy): domain Eukaryota; kingdom Metazoa; phylum Chordata; class Amphibia; order Caudata; family Salamandridae; genus Lissotriton; species Lissotriton helveticus. Next base: position 55,339,723 of record NC_136062.1, on the reverse strand, counting down.
AGCGATGAATGTCATCTATGATATTTAGCATAGCAGTTTCAGTACTGCATCCCTTTCTAAAACCAGATTGAAAAGCGTTGAGGAGATTGAAGGAGACAACATGGTTATCTAATTGAGACAGGACACATTTTTTGAGGGCTTTAGAGAGGAAAGGAAGGTTTGAGATAGGTCGTAGATTGTTAAGGTCATTAGGGCCCGCGGAGGCGTTTTTGAGAATGGGAGAGATTTGGCCTAACTGAAGGGAAGCAGGAACACAGCCAGTGGAAAAAGAGGAGTTGATGATATGGGTCCATATTGGGGCAATGATGAATTTGAGTTCTTGAATCAAATGGGAGGGTAGAGGATCTTTGGTATGAGAGGATGGTTTGAGTTTAGAAATGATGTTGATGATAGTGGTGTCTGAAACCATACAGAATTCACTCCAGGAAGCATTGTTTTTGGCATGGTGGTCAATGTGAGGGGAGTCAGGTTGACGGGGAGTAGGGAGGTGTTGAAGGGATCATGATAGGTGGGAAAGGAGGATAAAAGTGAAGAAGGAATGTTCAGGGGGGAATTGGCGGAGGGGGTATTAGAGTGAGAGAGGGGAAAGAGAAGGATAGTTCGATCGTGTTGGCTTTATTTGAAAAGAAGCTGGCGATTTCTTCGCATCTTTCTACAGTGACTAATAATTTCATAGGGTCAGAGGAAGTTTGTTTTTTAACGATGTTAAAGAGTTCTCTGGGTCGGTTTCTAGCCTGGTCACAGTTGTGAACGGAGGAAGGAGGCTTTTTCATTGATAATATGTTTTTTGTATTTAGCTCTGGCAGTTCTAAGGAGAATCAGAATATCAGCGGTGGGCTGATTCCTCCAGGCACGTTCTGATTGCCTGAGGGCCCATCTTTCGTTGTTAAGGTCGGAGTTGAACCACGTTTTAGGAGGGATTTTTTTGTTGTTTGAGTTTGATTGGGGTAATTAGGTCGAGGGCATCAAGAATGGAGTTATTGTAATGTTCAGTTAGGTCATTGGTGTTGTGAGAGAGAGGGGGGAGAAGTAAGCGTGTTTTAATTGAGGATTCTAATTCTCCAGATGGAATGAGGTGTAGATTACGAGTAGGTTTCATAGGTAAACTGCCGATAGGGGAGGGGCGGGTAATGGAGCTACTCAAGGAGAAGAGTATAAGGTGGTGATCCGACCAGTCTACGGGGAGGATCTTAGAGAGAGAAGCCAGATTCTTGTTAGTCAAAATAGCATCAAGGGTGGAACCTTTGTTGTGAGTCGGGGATTGGCAGAGATGGGTCAGGTCAGTGATGTTCATGGTGTCATTAAATAGGATGACAGCATGGTCATCATTTTTATTCCAATGGATGTTGTAATCACCAAGAAAGAGATTCTTGGAGTGGGAGAGCGATGCTTGGATAATAAGATCAGACATCTCCTCAGTAAAAGAGATACAGTTTCCAGGGGGGTGGTAAATGGTGTGTAACCGAATGGTGGGTGAGCCAGGAATATTGAGATGAGCGCAAAGGTAGTAGAAGGAGTAAGGGTCTTGTAGATGGACTAGCGAGAGATTAAGTTCATCTTTAAAAATTAGGGCAAGGACACCTCCTATTTGATCGATTCTATCTTTCGTGATGATGGAATAACCTGGGGGAATGAGCAAGTCAAGGATAGGAGTGGAGTGGGGTTTGTTAAGAATGCAATGTCAATATTTTCACTGAGAATGGTTTCATCAATCTCGATTGCGTGGCAGGAGGCGGATCTGCAGTTGATCAACATGCAACAGAGGGGAGTGGGGTCTCGCAATTGGGTGAGGGGACAAGGGGTAATAGGTCTAAGTTGTTGAGGGGGTCTAGGTGATGTCGGAAGACGGGGTAGTCTGCTTGTTCCTAAGAGAATTGGGATAGCAGCTTGCTGGTTAGGTGGAGTGGTGGATGTGGATGACGAGGGAGAAACAAGGGAGTTCATAGAAAAGTTAACTCCCAAGGACATAGGGCAAGGGTCAAGTAGTGGCGGGGAGGATACGTTGTCAGTATATGGTGGGACATTGTTGGTAAGTTCACTGGGTTTGGATGAGGTTGTGTAGTTAGGAGGGAGGTGTGAGCAGGGTGGAGTGTAGTTTTTGGAAACTACGCTAGACGAGCTGCTTGTAGGAGAAGTGAGAGGAGTGTTGATGTGCGATGATAAGATGTGTTGTGAGGGGACCGATGTAGGGGGTGATCGGAAGAGAGGGTTTTTGTAAGTAGTGAGACATCAGTTCTGAGGGAGGTGAGTTCAGAAACAAGGGACGAAAGGAGAAGTTCAACGTTCAGGAGTGTTTGTGTGAGAAGTGAGGAGTGGAGTGGATCATTAGTTATTAGGAAGTTATAGGAGTTAGAGTTATCTAGGAAAGTGGGATAGTGGGGAGGGAGGGGTGGAAAACCTGGGAGGGAGGAGGGGGGAATTATAATGTGGGGGATGGTCATTTTTGGGGAGGGGGACATCAGAGGTAGACGTAGTTAAGGTATTCATTTTAGGCAGGCATTTCGGTGATTGTGGAGGAGAGATAGTAATGGGTGGCGAATCTGGTATATTATTGGTTGCAAGAGGGAAGACGGGTGTGTGAAAAAGAGGAGTTGGTGGCTTGGATGTGGGGGCTGTTGACGGGGTATGGGGGTGGTTACTGGAGGAAGGAGAGGATAAAGTGCATCAGAGGGTGAATTGAAATGGAAGTCAAGGGGAGAGAGATGGGTAGAATAAGGTGTGTTAGTGGTATGGGGGATGTAAGGGGGTGAGTGGGAGGGTCTAGAGGAGTAGTTGAGGGGCAATATGAGGTTGAAGAAGGGGGGGATTGTTCAAGTGGTGAACAAAAGCAGAGGAACGTAAATCAGAGCACAAACAGTTCAGGGTTAAAGAGGAAGCAAGAGTAGACGTGTGGATAACATGGTATTAGACAGTTTGGAAGAATCACAAGAGGGGGTGGGGTCGTCATTGGTATAGGAGGAGGGGAGGGAGGTATGAACAATAGGAGATAGGTATGAACGGTTGTCGTAAAAAGTTGTAAAGTTGGGGGTTGGGGTGGTAAGCAGAGAAAGAGAATAGTCATCATGATTGGAGGAGGAGGAGGGGGAAACAGTGTTAGGGGATAATGGGGGAAGTAAGTCGGTACTAGTAATAGAGATGCAGGCCGTGGAGGTCAATTGTTATAGGGAATGAGCATTAGTGGTAGGTGGAAGCGTGGAAGATTCAGTGTGGGGGAAAGAGGGAGCAAGGGGGGTAGGGTATCACTGATAGTAATGGAATTAAGGGTTAGAGTAGTCAATGGCGATTGGGTGTAGACGTCAAACATGGGAGATGGGGGAAGGTGAATCGGGGAAAGGAGGTAGGGGGGTAGGAGACAAGAGGGGTTATGGTGGAGCTAGGTGTTGGGTAACAACACAAGGACGGGAAACGTTGGGTACGAGAGGGGTGGAGGAGGGTCAAGGGGTTGAGGGGGTGAGAGGGGAGGAATCATTGATTCAACAAGGGATTGGGATAGAACTCTAAAGTGGTGTTCAAAGATGTGGAGGTGATTTTCAGATGCTTGGATTAGAATGTTTCCCGATTTGAAGATAGAAATGTCTATTTCGCCCGGAAAGGAGGCAGAGGGATTGGTGGAGAGTTTCAGACCGTAGGGGATATTGCAGGAATTCGTGATGGGGAGGTGTCGAAGAAACAGGCTTTTCGATTTAGATGGACGTTTGGAGTAGAAGATATAGTTGGTGAGAATGGAGGAGTGAAGGCTATTATGGTGATCCGCAAACAAGGTTTCAGGGTGGAGATAGAGAAGTTTGTGTTTGAAGTTTTTCTTACCATGTTTGGAGAGATGGGTGGGGTAGAGGATAGACCAAGAGTTAGGGCCATATTTTGAGATTGGTGATGTTGAGATATAGGGGGGGCGAGTGATGGTAGGCATGTTGAGAAGACTAGGAAGGGAGAGAATAAACACAGAGATTAGACCACACTAATCCTCAGGACCAGAATATAGAAAGCAGGGTTAGGGAGAGAGAGAGGAAGCACCAGGAATAGAACATACTAATCCTCAAGACCATAATGTAGAAAGCAGGGTTAGGGAAGGGTGGAGTCATGTTAAGAGTCAGAGGGTTAGTCAAAGCAGATTCCAACAATGGGAGGTGAGGGTGAGACCATATAAAACAACAACATGTGGGGGGACAATATGCTTAGGTAAAATCCACAACAAAAAAACAAAAATAAACGAACAAACTGTAGTAAATAGAGCTAGTAACAGGGGGAGTGGAGTTATGTTTCGCCAAACTAGGTAGTCATGATAGGAAATGTGGGTGAGCCAAACAGAGGAACAGTAATAGGGGGGAGCATATTCATATGAAAAACAGTTAAATAAAAAATATAAAAAAAGAATGGGTCACATCAGAATGCACATTCATAAAATTAAAATTTAGAAATGAGGAAGATGTAAAACAGATTATCATGAAAAAGAAGTAGATAAACAATAAAGAGTAAACACCAATGGAGTGGAGTTACTTTTGGTCAAACCAGGTAGTAATGATAGGAAATGAGGGTGAAAACAGAGGAACAAAAATAGGGGGGATCATAATCATACGAAATACAATGAAATAAAATATACAAAAAGAATGAAACACATTAGATTGTACAATTCAGAAAATTAAAAATTAAAATGAGGAAAATGTGAAACAGATCCTCATGAAAAGGAAATAAATAAACAATAACGAATAAAAGCCAATGGGGAAAGGTGTAGGAGCATAAATAGAGAGCAATAGGATATATACTAAAGAGCAAACATCTAGAAGCATGCAACTTAAAAACCACAGAACTAATCAAAATAAATGAGGAGCAAGACTGAGAACGGGGGATGGAGGTGAGCCATACAGAAGAATATCTTAAAGGGTGGTGAAATTTTCAGACAGAGCACCTAGCAATGAAAAAACACATCAGAAAGATTAAAGTTCAGAGACCGAGTGAGAGGGAATGCATTAAAGGGTGCTTAAATAAATCCGTCAAGAAGTGGGTGGCATTAAAAGTAGCATAGAAAATGGGTTGGTAGTGAACATATATAAGAAAGATATAAAAGGAAATAGAGGATAGGAAATAGAAAGATGGAAAATGATTACTACAAAGGAAAATTATAATCAGAGCTCCAGTCAAAGATGGCCGCAACTATTGAAGGGGTGGATTAAGTCCTTTTTCGATTTCTATTGGTCCATTAGGCATGAGGGACAACAACAATAAGTCCATTTTCGATTTCTATTACTCTAATTAGGCAAGTAGGACCACAACACCAAGATTGGGGAAGGAAGGCAAAATGGAAGTCAAAAAGCTTGTTAATGATTAGGGGGGACAAAATGGGCGCCACATGTTTGAGAACACGTCGGAATTAGGTAGTTTGTAGTGAAAATCGACATCAATTTATAATTATGAAAGTTCCAGCTTAATAGTACTGGGCAGAACCTTGGCAAATACAGTGAAATATTGAAATATTCAAATGTCGACGTCTTCGGCGGCAGCCATTATAGGGTCAGGCAGGTCAAGCTTTGATTTACTAACTAACTGTGCTGGCATGAGGAAACAATAATTGAGAACAATTCAACAGTTCCCAGCCCAACTTTCGGGTTGCACCTCTGACCCACTGCAGATAGTCACCTTATCTGTTTTTTTTTTATTATTGATATCAATGGGCTGAGCAATTCCCTGAAACAGTCAACCCCATACGTCCCGAAAATCAACGGTAAATCGTTACCGGTACTCCTCTCCACAGACGATGCGGTCCTTATGGGCCGCACTCCAAATTCTCTGCGTATCCTGGATAAAAGTTTTGTTGAGTACATGGACGGTCTGGACTTACGTGTGAACTTTAAAAAATCGTTCATTATGTCATGGGGACCAGAGAAAACACCAGCTGAACTCTATACTGGTGGGGAATGACAGATTAATTTCCACTCGTACCTTTCCATATCTGGGGATGGTCTGTGCTGCGAATGGCTCGTGGACTGGGCATTTGGCCCACTCCACAAGCAAGTTCTCAAAGGCCATCAGTTTAATTTTAAGTCTACCCCGTCCGAAGAAAACAGGTGCAACTGAAGCAATTTTAAGGATTTTTGAATTGCAATGCATTCCAGTAGCCACATATGGGGCTGAGATATGGGGCCTGGCGAAGAATCGGTGCATCCAACAGGAAGAAAATCGTTTCTGCAGAAAGCTGCTGGGTGTACCGATCTCCACATCTGAGTATATTTGCCATACGGAACTCAACCTACATTTTATCTGTGATTTTATTAGCGCTCGTCCTGCGCTATTTTGGCTCTCAGTTTGGAGCAATAAATCTGCCTCCCTAATGCAAGAAATTATAAATGATTGCCTCAAGTGCGAGAGAGGAATGGATATTACTTGGCTCTCGGCGGTCTATCAGAGTCTATGTAGCGTTGATAAAGGTATCCTCTTTTTAGACCCAAGCAAAGCCGACTCATTCTACAAGAATGATTTGAAAAAAGCACTCTATGCACTTTACAACTTAGACAGGATCAGCAAGGAATCCAAGAAATCTACCGTTTCTACCTATGCAAGGAACTGCATAGGTATCCTTTACCAATATATCTCACCTTACCAATGGTAAACTGGGAAAGAAGCCTCCTATTTCGATTAAGGGCGGGAACTGTAAGATTCTTGTTAAGTTTTCCTCTAGGCGATCGGCTAAACTTAGAAAATACACCATGCCCCTGCGATGGAGTGAGCGCACAAACTGACTTTCACTTTTTCTTCTTTTGTAAATATTATTTAAAATATGTAAAATGGTTTTTAACTCCTTTTTAAAAAAAACATAGACCCCTTTCTTTGGGGGAATCTTATCAAGTGCTGTTTTCTTTGGACAATGAAGAAATAGTTTTTCGCACTAGCACTTTTTTGAGAACTGTCACCCGAGCCCGTAAAATGATGGATAATCCTTGATTTTCCCTTTTTATAGCATCTTGTTACAATTGTCTGATGTCTATTATGATTTAACAAAATTTTAACAAGGATTTTATAATACCATTGTAAAATTGTGAATGTGCTTTTATGAATTCTTGGAATTCGAATAAAGATTTATGAAATTAAATGAAGTGCCCATTCAACAACAGTCCAACATCACGTTTATCTACAAAAGAACATAAGTGTAACTTTAATAGTGCTGTCAAACATATCCGCAATTTCGAATCTCCCTCTTTCAACATTACTGTAAAGTACATTATTATTACAATGCATTTTTGTTGAAGGAATCCATTTTAAAGCAATTAGCATACGAACAGACAGTTTCATTATAAATATGATCATTCTTAGCATTTTTTAATGTAATGTCCCATATGAGCATGGTAATCAAGTTTAAAGAGAGTCGAAATCTAAGTCTGTATAAAGTTCTCTGTATGAGTATAAGGAAGCAAAATGAACCAAACTCTTTAATATTGCCTATTAGGCAGATTAAAGTCAATTTGCTGTTCCTCCTTTATCATTGTAACATCTTCTAATTGAGAGATTTGCTAGCAAGGAAAGTGCAAACAGTACTGTTCTGTTTGTAAAAATGTGTGCAAAAATGTTCATAATGTGCTTATGCCTGAGATGTTTAGCGAGTGTTGGAAAAGAAATGGGGGATATTTTATGAGGAAAGTGCAAGTAGTGCTGTTTGTAAACATTTGATTGTGGAAAGCTGTTCAGAAAGTGCTAATGCCTGAAATAATATAAGGATATAAGAGTATTTGTCCAGGTGGGAGTACAAATAATGCTCCTTATTAATACTTAAATGTGCAAAAATCACTGGAAAGTGTCAGTGCATAGGATACAAGAACATGAAGTTTCCAACTTAAGTGAAGTTCCTCTGATTAACATTCTTGAATCCTTCTCACAGTAGTAAGTTTTAAATAATTTGTATATAATGGAATCGAAACATTACTTTATGAGCCTATAGGTTTTGTATTGGACAGATGTCTTTCACCTGTGGTTTTGAGTTTGTATTGCGTTTGATTTTTCCACGCAGTCCCTTATGTAAGAAACAGAGTAATGACATGACACATGATTGGAAATTCCAGGCAGTATAGAAATCGAAGTGAAGAATGATGCTATGTAAAAAGATAGATGTAATGTACAAGAGTAATGTACAAAGCAGATACAGTTTATTAAGCATCTATTTACATGACCGGCAGCACAAGCAGGGACCTTCAACTGTATACTCATTGAAGTATATATATAAATTCCACATACACTTACCACATTCTAATTCCAATCAAGAAGGTATGCAAAAGAAGGGAACTCAACATTATGCACATTCTGAACATAAATGCATCATGTGACAGTGTTTAGTTAACTTTCGTTTAACCGTCTTTAACCGAGTCCTATGTTTCTCAAAAACATTATTTGCCCACATTGTTTCAACATTTTCTCAGAGAGGGTGAGCCTCAACTGCCCTGATGAGTGTACGACCTACCACAAGAGTAGTGGGTAAGTTATTTCTCTCTTTTTTGAGCAAATTATGTAAAAGTGTGCTCTCACTATTTTTTCTGAATATTCTCAGGAAGAATCTCCTAAGTCAGGCATGTTCCTTTCACTTGCCCACTTGATCTTATTATAGTTAATTATTTATACCCCATCACTGCAACAAACACAAGAAAAGCCTAGTTTCAAGGTGCAAAAGTGACGAGATCAAGAGGGAGAGGAAGGTGTAGCATGCAACAGCTCACATGAGAGACGTTCCTTAATCATGCTGCATGGACAAAGGGGAGGTAAGTAAAGGGAGGGTAAATAAATCCTACTGCTTACAGGTAACTCAGAGGTAAGAAGTCAGATATGACAAATGACTTCCATTTACATTAACATTATTAATGATGTCACCATGGTAATAGTGTCATTTATATGGCTATACATTGTTTTAATGATATTTGTAGGAAATTCACATTTTTTGCAACCCTTTGCTCAATCCTATTTTTGCTGGCCTAAGAAGTATGTTTTAAAAAACAAGGGAACTCTGGAAGTCAAAAGGGACCTTGGGAACAAACGCTTTATAAAGGAATAATGGTCCCTTTCAAACAAAGTCATACAAAATAATAATACATATGATATCTATGTGTTTAAATTCCAAATGGAATTTATAAGTTCTTAAATCAAAGTTAAGTAAAAAAGGCGATTGAAGTGGGACTATGTGCAATGAGAAAAGTAGTCAATATAACTACAGAACTCAGGTATTGCACATCATGTGGCTAAAGTACAAACAATAGTTAAGCTAGAAATCCATAGTACCTTTGCTCATATCTAAATTAGTTAAGTACACAGGTGAAGTCAAGGTGCTTAAGTCGACTATGTTTCAATCCTTTAACAGTGACAGGGAGATTATTATCAGGACATAACTGGTTATGCCTAATAGAATGCTGCATGTCGCAGATGACATATGCCAAGAACCACCTTTAAAGAATTTCCTTATTATTATTAATATTTGAATTTGTAGGGTGCAACAGCTACCCAAAAAAGGGTTTCCCGGCGCCATAGGAGACCGGATCTAAATACAAATAGAATGTTCACGATGTGATAGCTAGTGATATTGGTAACACATTCAAAGGCCTGAAGATTGTGGCAAAATTAAGAATCCAGAAAGGAGAATGACGAAACTCACAAGTTCTCACTTGCTGCACCAACGCTGATCAGTAGACTGTTGTATTAGTGAAACCAATTATTTATTGCTATGAAAACTGTAAGAGCATGAACAGTCCATTTAGGGGCAAAGACACTTTGCCATGCTAAGCTAGCTCTCTAGCAAGCTGGGCTAACTGATGATGTCAAAGATATTGTGATATACAATTTAACAAGTGATGTCATTATTTGTGTTGTCATCTGTGACATAATGTATTTATTTATTTATTTATTCAGTATTTTATATAGCGCAGACATGGCCCTAAAAGGGTATCAGAGCACTTCACATTTACATAGCCTTAAACTTAGGTCAGCATTTTTGACATGTACTTAAGTAAACATAACAAGCCTACAACAATTTGTGAGAGACAAATGTGCTACAAGATCAAATGTATATATACATCAATTTGAGAGAGAAACATTTGTGCTTTCACACTCATATATGCGAAAGTAACCTAACAGTGTCTAGTCTACTGTTATTATGGGAGCAATTTACTCGTAATAAAGGACTTGGCTACTTTTTTGAAGGCAGAAATGGACGATATTCTTCTAATGTTGGGGGGAGAGTGGTCCAAATTCTTGGTGCTGCAACAGAGAAAGCTTGGTCATAAGTTCTTTTCTTTTGGAAAATGGCAGGTTTCAGTAATAGATCTTCATGGCTCCGAGAAACTCTGCAGCCTCCTGATAATGTGATTTTCTGGGCTAGGTACATTGGTGTTTTGAAGTGTATCGCTTTGTGTGTGATACATGCCATCTTTAGTTGGATTCTTGCTTCATAAGGTTACCAGTTGTGCGCTTTCAGATGAGGGGTGATGTGGTCGAATTTTCTGGAGCCTGTTCTAAGTCTTGTGGCTGCATTGAGACAAGCTTTTAGTGGGGCTGTTGAAATCATGAGTAGTCCTGCTAGAGTTGCGCATCCGTGCTCGATCCTTGATATGACTAATGCCTGGAATGCTGTTTTAAGGTCTTAGTTAGATATAAAAGGTTTCAGTTTTTTGAGGTAGCTTAGATGGTAGTGAGCATTTTTTGCCAACATGTTAATATGTGTTGGCATGTTCAGGTTTATGTCTAGCATAATTCCAAGGGACTTGGTTGAATCTACTAGACTGGGAGTACAGTTTGACGCAGTGATCAGTTTTGTCCATTCCATGATACTTGTACGCTTGTCTGGGTGGAAATCAGAAGGAATTTTGTTTTATGCAGGTTAAACTTGAGATGATTACTAGTTAGCCAATGAACGGTCCACTTTAATGCCTGTTTCATGATACCGATCTCTTCCATCGATGTAATTTTGATGTAAAGCTGTGTGTCATCTGCATACATGTAAAAGGAGATGTTTGTCTGCTGTAAAATTTCTGTTAGTGGTTCTATGTAAAGATTGAATAGAGCAGGGGATAGTGTTGAACCCTATGGTACTCCAATAAGATTTAGGGATGATGCAGATAGAGTTTGGTTCACTATAAATCTTTGTGATCTGTACTCTAAGACGGATCTAAACCACTCTAGGACTGTACCCTCTAAACCCATCCTTTCTTTCAGGCGTTCTAGTATTTTGGAATGGTTTACAGTGCCGAATGCCTTCGAAAGGACGAGCAGAATTAGGAGACAGGTTTCTTTGCAGTCTAGGGCAAGTAGAGCGTCCTCCACTATGTGAAGAACTACTGTTCAGTACTGTTGAACACATTTTTCCATAACTTTGGCTAGTATGGGAATGTTTGTTATTGGTCTAAAGTTGTTAAGATCTGAGGAGTTCTCTGTAGTTTTTTTAAGATTGGAATGACTTTCCCTGTTTTTAGGCAGTCTGGTAATGAGCCTTGCGATAGCGATGCCATAATAATCTTTGTCCAAGTGGGAATAAGCAAATGTTGTAGACCACCATTTTTCAGGTAGAGGATCATTGAAATGGTTCTTTGGTTTTTTGATCAAAATAATTTAGGCAATATCTTTGTCGTCATATGACTTAAATTCTGACTATAAAGCATTATTTTTAGGCATTTCCAGAGCTGGTTGAGACTGAAGCTTAGCTGGAGTGCTCTTTTGGATCAAAGGGATCTCTGCAGCCTGTTTGAGCTCCACCTCCATGGACTTGGCTTTCTCTGTAAAGAAGGAGGAGAATTCCTCGCTGCTGATGGTTGATTTTGAGCAATTGGCGTGTATTTGGCCATGTTGTTGGATTGATCTTTTAGCAGTTCGAAGAGTTTCCACGGTCTGTTTTTTGAAATGTATGTGATCTTGAGCAGTCCATGGGGGAGTAATGGTTGTTCAGTTCACAATAGCTTACACATTTCTGTGTCTTATACTTTTTTTATTGTTACTCTAATGGGCCACCAAGTAATGCATTTTAGGGCACTTGATATGTTGTGTGACTTATTTTGATTTGTTATGATACACTTAGGCCTCACTCAATGTACAGCTGCAACTAGGCCCAATGTCACAATGTATCCTCACTGCCTTAATCCTTTTTCTGACTTCCTGGCATGTTTCACATTTTTCCAATACTATTAACTGAGCCCCAACTTCTCAGAACTCCAACTTCTCATCATTGAAGAACTGGTCTGGAGCAATATCTCTTCAAGAAACTTAGATCTGTTCTATTGTCACCTCAAGGTGAGTGAGAGGACACATAATTTTCTACACTGCAGACCAAGGTCTCTGAGGTCTTTGAGTCTCGGTTTCATAGAGCAGCATTTTTCTTGTTATAGATGACTTTATACAGATGAATACAAATTGTGTAGTAGCCCAGGCATTAATTGACACACAGTAACAGTATGAAGTGTTATGATAGGTCCCTATGTTGTTTGAAAGATGTTTAATCTCTCCATTTTTATACATTTTCCCTACCGCCTAGCTTTCAAACTGGATAGATTAGAATATTATATGGCAATCAGGCTCAAACTGAACAGGTATTCCGTTACTACACATCCACTACATGAAGATTGTATGGCTTTTATAAAAAATTTGGAGTACTGTTCCTATCACACAATTAAAATATATATGCATTATTTAAACACAATTCTCTCTGGCCCTTGGGTGCTTGCAGTCAATGGATAACTTTCATATATATAGCAACCACGCACAAAGCATGCAGTTGGTTTGGTGTCCGGTATTGGAAGGTATGGACCTTTTTACATTTGGTCATATGCAGGGCACGCTATGGTATGATCAATAGATCTGATACTTGATGATTTTAAGTACTGTGTTTTTGGGTGTTAAACAACAGAACATTTCTTTCTGTCTGCATATTTTGAGATGTGCTTTGCTATAAGCTAGTTGAGAACACGAGGCACTGCATAATACATGCCATGCTTTGCTCTGTAGCAATATGCAGCCCTGTTTTTCTTTGGTCCTGAGGAAGCCGAAATGTAATATGACCAAAAAGCTTCAACCTTTATACCTTAAAGGAGTCTTTTTGGTTTAATAACACTATGGACTGATTAATTTAGACTGTAAGGCGCAAATAAAGGAATGCAGGAGGCGTGGCCAAGATGGCGTGCGAGTAAGACGTGTTTTAGAGTCTCTCTGACGCCACCACCAAAAGTGTCAACTAAGCGCCCGGGGGCGAGCATTTCCCCAAGGAGAAAATGTACCGGAGGTTCGGGGCACCCCGCTGGCCCTTCTTCTCAGCCCCGCTGACCCGCAAGGACAAGAACCATCATCGCATGGCAGAAGAGCGGAGTGGGGCCGGGCTGCATGGCATAGGAGTACTCGGCTCCTGGCTGGGAGCCGCCTGGGAAGAGGCACTGCGGCAGTCCCATTTGGAGGCCCTAGAAGAGGGAGGGGCCCAGCTGGGCATCAGGTGTTCCTGATGCCGCAACACACACACTGCAACCGGCGGCTGGGACGGAGGAGTCTGGCCTAGACAGAGGCCTATCAACGGAAGGCAATTAAACCCAGAGATTGGGGAGCGATAGCAAGAGACCATATGCAGTGAATGCAGCAACCCCTGGTTCATGTCAGTATCAGGCTCGTACCGGTGCTTTCGCTACACAGCTGGGGTGAGGGCGTGACGCTCAGGCAGCTGACATAGGCAGACTCTGCCCAGCGGCACCGGTAAGCCTGGGAGGGTTGTTTCTCTTTGGGACTGTTCCTTGAGAATGCCTGGGGGGCCAGAGTGAGACCACAATAGCAAAAGAGCAGGTGGAGGGCTCAGGACGAAAGGAAAAAGACACATCAAGGTCCCTGGTAGCTGTAAAGACACCCCCAAACCACCATCATAGGTTCACCATGTGGGAAAGGGCCCTCTGGCTGGAATATGGATTAGAGCCCTACATAGGAGCACCTGCATCCCGATCGAGTACTACATAGCCTGGTGCCTGTGGACCTACTGGCTTCACGAACAGAAACATGGTCGAGGAGTGGGGGGTCGAGGAGTGGGGGAAAAGAGTAGAAGGGGAGTCCCCTTGCAATGACGCTGCATGGAGGTCTGGATCTTGGGGAGAGGAATGTTAGCTTGGAGGACCCGTAAATAGCAAAGCTGCTTGCACACTTATCACAGGTGAACGGGAGGGCACAGTGGAGGATAACCCTTCAGACCTCACAAAGCCTGTAAGCTAGAGGTAAAGACCAGAAAACCACCCGACCGACTACCAGACAGACCTGCTGAACAGGAGGTGCTAACAGAGTACATAGGAGGTAGAGGGAGAAGGACTTACCTGCAGATCTCTTACCAATGCCCCTGGGCTCACAGCGACAAGACAGCCTAGTTGCAAGACCCCAATGTTGAAGGCAAGAGTAAGAAAGGATTGCTCGGTGAAGGAAATGCTCACAAAGCAATCATTGATGGGTGCCCCCGCATGCAGGTCTGCGGGAGAGGAAGACCACAAAGATGGAGCGGACACAGCCGATGCTCTGGGAACCAAGGCCTTCATGACCTCGCTTTTCACCTCTCTGTGAGAGGATCTCGTCACGATGCAGGCTCAGCTTTCAGCAGACCTAAAAGAAGTACGAGAAGACCTCAACAATGTTGGAGACAGAGTCACGATGTTGGAAGAGAAAGAAAATAGCGGGTACAAAGAGCTGGTGATGATGCAGCAGGACATACTGCAATTAAAGGAGCAGCACATTTATCGGCAGATGGCCACTAACAATCTGGAAAACCTCTCGAGTAGAAACAACGTACACATCCGGGGAGCACCATCACAGTCCAAAGGAGATGATATTTGAGCCTACGTCCTCACTCTCTTCAAACACATGCTGGGAGATGAAAGCCCCCTGGACATACAGATTGACAAAGCGCACCGAGTGGGTTTACCCAGGGTCAACAATGCGCCCCCACCAGACATTTTAGTGTGCATGCACAACTATATTTTGAGATGCAAGAAAAGCACACCCAGTGCAATTTCGGGGTAATACACTGCTCTTTTTCCAAGATCTCTCCTTAATCACACTGTTCAAGTGCAGAGATTTTTGACCAGTCACCACGCACCTTAGAGGAAAAGTGATCCTTTTTGCATCATATTCAGGCTAGACGACAAACTATGACAGATCAAATCTCAAAAAGAAGCATGTGAGGTCCTGGGAATTAGCATAGAGTCAATCCAAGAGGAGCGTGGCAGACATGCTCGGTGGGACAGTACAAAGGTCTCCCGCTGGGACTCCCCACCAATCACAAGCCTGATTTCGAGACAATAGCAAGTGAAAGTAAAGCAGTAATCAATGCTCTGGCCAGCTCGCCGGCACAATTGATTTCATGATGGCCCTGGGAGATTTGGGCAGGGGGGCTTTTCCGCCGTGTAAAAGCATGTGGTCTTTGGTGTTTGGGGGCCCTTTGCGGGTCCCCAGGGTGTCAGGGTGCACATGGGGGGTACCTATGGTACCCACCAGCATTTACATGCACAAAGCGGCAGGCACCGCGCGGTGCCTGCCGCTTTGTACATGTAAATGTAAAACATGCATTTTTAAACTTGCGGCGGGTGCTGCTTCAAGCAGCACCCGCCGCAAGGTTAAAGTTACGGGATGTGACCGTGAGGGTGGCGGTCACATCCTAATTGCACCGGAGAGACCGCCGCTGCCCCTGCGGATGGTCCCTCCACCTCTGGGTGGCGGACGGACGCAGGTCCGTCCGCCATCCTAATAGGCCCCATAGTCCATAAAGAGCTTGATAGCCACAGCAATATCCCAATCAGAGTGAACAAGCCTATTGAGGCGCCCATTACACATCCCCTGCACATGATTAATGGTTAGGACCCTGAAGAACATAAACCTCAATGTCCGAGGCCCACACCATCCAGTAAAGCGTTCAGCGATCCTGTCTGTGTTAGAAAATTCAGGCGGGTACATCTACCTCCTACAAGAAACACACCTCCTGCAATGAGAAACACACTGCATGAGCTCCCGAAGATTCCCCGCCTATTCAATTATGATCCTCTAACACATCCCAAAAGACCAACAGAGTGGCCATCCTCTTCAGTGCACGGTATAATGGTAAAGTAATCACTATTCTTGCAAACATTAGGGGATGTCTGTTGGCCATCAGAATACATTGGGACTCTATGCACTTCACACTCGCTGCCATTTACACCCCGAACACCCAGCAGGAGTCCTTTCTACGTAAAGCCTTAGGAGAGGTTATGACATCACCAGATGCCGCTATTCTAATAGGAGGGGACTTCAACCTGGTTATGGATAACACTCTAGATAGATTGGCTCAGCGTCATGCACGGACAGGAACCTTTTCGGCAGATGACCGGCGTTGGCTAGTAGACCACGTTTTGCATGATATATGGCGCACTCACCACCCGGCATCTCATAAAACTTATGCCCGTATAGATAATTTTTTAGCCACACCGGCCTTAACTTCTAGCCTCTTGGACCCTGCCATTGAACTGCGCTCTCTCTCGGAACATGCCATTTGATAAATTACAACAGGATTATGACCTCCCTCAAACAGATGAGTTTCAATACAGGCAGCTTATCCATTGGGTATGGGGCCAACATAACAGGAGGCTTCGAGAAAAGTAACTGGGTTTGAGAAATGGCTGGTACAAAAATATGACGATAAACACCTTATATCTGAACTTTATGTGTGGTTGACGGGGGTGGAGAAGAGTGCACAGAGCAAAGGGCAGAAGCAATGGGAAGAAGAGTTAGGGTGCACCATCTTCAACAAAGAATAGGAGGACATTCACTATAGAGCCTGACACACAGCACTTTATACGACAGGTGCAGAGTCTGCATACAAATTGTTATCTTCTTGGTACCTTACCCCTGCTCGAATTCACTCCTGGGACAAGAATCAATCTGAGTGGTGCTGTCAGGGATGCAGTAATACAGGTTCCATGGTTCACTTACTTTAGCACTGCCCCAAACTAGAATCCTTCTGGGAGGCAATCTTTGATGACATAGATAAAGAATTTGATACCACAATCCTGCGCTTCCCTGCGTACACACTACTGGTCCTACCAAACTCTCTGACATTCCCCTTACGGTCCCTGCATGGCTGACAAATGGCTCTTGCATTACTCGCCATGCGACAAGCAATTCTTGCTAGATGGGGCACATCAGAGGCCCCGGATCAGGTGGCGTGATTACAAACATTTTGGCTACTTATAGCCATAGAGCGAATGTCCATGGTGGCAGACCACAAAGAGGAGAAATATGTGGAACTATGGTCTCCGTTCATACAGATTTTATGGTCTGAATTTCAAGAAGTCCCCTGCCCATAATACTTGCGAATCCTGCGCCTTCTCCCTCCCTGAGAGACAGTCACTACAATCTACCCTTGCCATATATCTATTCGTAACCCTCGCACTCAGTTGGGACATACTAACCTAAGTAACCTGCCGGAATCGAAATTGGCCCAGTGTGGAGGAGAAGAGGGAGGAATGCGAGGGGGGTGGTAAACGTTTTTGATGTGTTTCTTTTTGTTGTACTTTGCTATTTTTTTTGTTCTGAAAATGATCTCTCACCACTGCTGGCCCCTGAATTCTAGGCATACACCTATGCTTACAACCACTACTGACCAACGCTTCCGGCCGCAGGGTTGTAGACACATAGCTGTGTAGGATGTATGGATCGATAAATAAACAGAATGGTTCCATAAAGGAACAAAGGGGCATATTATAAAGAACAGCGTTAAAATTATAGCCGCTTTAGCGGCAGGAAACTGCCGCTAGAGCGGCGATAATGGGCTTGATAATATGCCCTTGTGAATTCCCATAGAAGCCAATGTTCTGGTGTGAACATGGGCTTCTATGGGAATTCACAAGGGCAAATTATCAAGCCTATTATCCCCACTTTAGTGGCAGTTTCCTACGCTAAAGCTGCGATAATTTTAACGCTGTTCTTGATAATTTGCCCCGCAGTTCTTCATCTCACTCCTGACTTTGTTGGACTACCTCTAGGCGGATTCTGACCTAAATAAGTAAACAATCTTACACATAAAAATATGCATTGAGGGACAAGGATTAAACAAATTTGTGTGTACTTTTTTATGAGTGTATTTTTATATATGTATATGTGTAATTGATGTATGTCAAATGCATAGAAAATGTAATATGTACTTAAAACGTGGCCATTAAAAATAAAAGATATCTTACCTGGTGGCAATTCTGATTCATTCGGATAAACAATGTTAAATGTCAATTTAATTGTTATGGAATACCAGAGCTTTTGACTATCCTCCTAATCACCATTTCTTTCTTTACACTGCAAGGCACTGATGAGCAAGAAGTACAGGCCCTATATCATGCATATTCTGATTGATACTTTACATTTCACTCTTGCAAATATACTGCCCAATACCAATAACTTGTTTCCTCCCATAGTGTATCAACCTTCTGAGCAAGCCTGACTGAAGCAGTCATTTGAACAGACTACATTAAATGGATTCTGGCACTATTTATAAAAATATCCACCATTCTTGCCATTCATGAGTACATCTCAGAACAATTACAGAAACAACATTCTCTCTCTCATCCTCATTGTAGGCTGTTCTCTCTCATCCTCATTGTAGTCATTGCCTCTGTAATCATTCCTAGCTTTAATACTGTCCCGCACAGAAAAATATGGCACAAATGATACGGTAATATGGTAAATGCAATATAGGGCCCTACATGAGTTTACGTATTACGCCACCTAATTAGATATAAACAGATGGAGAAGAGTGTTGTAACATGTACCATCCCCAGAATGTTTATGTAGTGGTTCAAACTGTTCTCCTAGGTGACATTAGAATGTACTCTTGATTATTAGTTGGAGCTGTTACCGCACTGGATAGTCATACCCTAATTTAGTGTCAATAAAGCTGGAAGTGACTACACATCAGAAGCCTGTGTACAGTGTTTACTTCAACATAATAGTGGCAATGAACGGCCTGTTTCAAAAGGCCATCAACCCTAATGTGACGACGCTGCATCTATTCATGATGGATCGGCATCATAAGACTATATTGGAAAAGTTGTGGGTTATGTGTGCTCGCAATTTCTCAGGCCAATTATTTATATAGACTACCACTGACTGTGTTTACGTAATGGGTAGTTTTTATTCTAGACCCTATTCTGACAACCGTTGAGTTTGTGGAATTTTGAATGCGGGGACACCTACCAGGTGCTGGGAGTGTCTTCGCGGGTCAGACTGATTTGCATATAGCCATGTCTGAAATGGGGTGGCTGAGTGGGCTAAAGAATGGTGATGGATTAAACCCAGATCAGTTGACTGTGGGTGAGTGTTTGATTTGCTCAAACGCTCCGTCCATCATCCCCTTTTGTTTCGCTTTGTTCGCCCTAAGTGTGGCAGAGTATGCTCAGACGTGAGTCCCTTGCTCACTTGGCCACTGGATTCAAGATAGCCTGGCTGATGAGGATTATGAATCCGAAACCGGTCCCAGGATGCTTGTTTCCGGTCCATGGAAGACATGGCTTGGCAGTTCGGGCTGGACTGTTCCCATGAGGCACAGGGTCAGACTGATTTGCATATAGCCATGTTTGAAATGGGGTGGCTGAGTGGGCTAAAGAATGGTGATGGATTAAACCCAGATCAGTTGACTGAGGGTGAGTGTTTGATTTGCTCAAACGCTCTGTCCATCATCCCCTTTTGTTTCGCTTTGTTCGCCCTAAGTGTGGCAGGGTATGCTCAGACGTGAGTCCCTTGCTCACTTGGCCACTGGATTTAAGATAGCCTGGCTGATGAGGATTATGAATCCGAAACCGGTCCCAGGATGCTTGTTTCCGGTCCATGGAAGACATGGCTTGGCAGTTCGGGCTGGACTGTTCCCATGAGGCACAGGGTCAGACTGATTTGCATATAGCCATGTCTGAAATGGGGTGGCTGAGTGGGCTAAAGAATGGTGATGGATTAAACCCAGATCAGTTGACTGGGGGTGAGTGTTTGATTTGATCAAACGCTCCGTCCATCATCCCCTTTTGTTTCGCTTTGTTCGCCCTAAGTGTGGCAGGGTATGCTCAGACGTGAGTCCCTTGCTCACTTGGCCACTGGATTCAAGATAGCCTGGCTGATGAGGATTATGAATCCGAAACCGGTCCCAGGATGCTTGTTTCCGGTCCATGGAAGACATGGCTTGGCAGTTCGGGCTGGACTGTTCCCATGAGGCACAGGGTCAGACTGATTTGCAAATAGCCATGTCTGAAATGGGGTGGCTGAGTGGGCTAAAGAATGGTGATGGATTAAACCCAGATCAGTTGACTGGGGGTGAGTGTTTGATTTGCTCAAACGCTCCGTCCATCATCCCCTTTTGTTTCGCTTTGTTCGCCCTAAGTGTGGCAGGGTATGCTCAGACGTGAGTCCCTTGCTCACTTGGCCACTGGATTCAAGATAGCCTGGCTGCTGAGGATTATGAATCCGAAACCGGTCCCAGGATGCTTGTTTCCGGTCCATGGAAGACATGGCTTGGCAGTTCGGGCTGGACTGTTCCCATGAGGCACAGGGTCAGACTGATTTGCATATAGCCATGTCTGAAATGGGGTGGCTGAGTGGGCTAAAGAATGGTGATGGATTAAACCCAGATCAGTTGACTGGGGGTGAGTGTTTGATTTGCTCAAACGCTCCGTCCATCATCCCCTTTTGTTTCGCTTACAGTGTTTACTTCAACATAATAGTGGCAATGAACGGCCTGTTTCAAAAGGCCATCAACCCTAATGTGACGACGCTGCTTCTATTCATGATGGATCGGCATCATAAGACACTATTGGAAAAGTTGTGGGTTATGTGTGCTCGCAATTTCTCAGGCCAATTATTTATATAGACTACCACTGACTGTGTTTACGTAATGGGTAGTTTTTATTCTAGACCCTATTCTGACAACCGTTGAGTTTGTGGAATTTTGAATGCGGGGACACCTACCAGGTGCTGGGAGTGTCTTCGCGGGTCAGACTGATTTGCATATAGCCATGTCTGAAATGGGGTGGCTGAGTGGGCTAAAGAATGGTGATGGATTAAACCCAGATCAGTTGACTGTGGGTGAGTGTTTGATTTGCTCAAACGCTCCGTCCATCATCCCCTTTTGTTTCGCTTTGTTCGCCCTAAGTGTGGCAGAGTATGCTCAGACGTGAGTCCCTTGCTCACTTGGCCACTGGATTCAAGATAGCCTGGCTGATGAGGATTATGAATCCAAAACCGGTCCCAGGATGCTTGTTTCCGGTCCATGGAAGACATGGCTTGGCAGTTCGGGCTGTACTGTTCCCATGAGGCACAGGGTCAGACTGATTTGCATATAGCCATGTTTGAAATGGGGTGGCTGAGTGGGCTAAAGAATGGTGATGGATTAAACCCAGATCAGTTGACTGGGGTTGAGTGTTTGATTTGCTCAAACGCTCCGTCCATCATCCCCTTTTGTTTCGCTTTGTTCGCCCTAAGTGTGGCAGGGTATGCTCAGACGTGAGTCCCTTGCTCACTTGGAGTTTGTGGAATTTTGAATGCGGGGACACCTACCAGGTGCTGGGAGTGTCTTCGCGAGTCACGTGGTACTGCGAGTGTTCCCTTTCTATCGCCAGCATCAACATAAGGGTTTGTATTGTGTTTCCTGATTGGGTGAGGACACACTTCATATCACATGTTCTCATTGGATTATAAAAGGTCTTCTCTTCGAATGGCAAGCATCAAAAGAAGGGTTTGTATTCTATATCCTGATTGTCTGAGAAAACATCTCATGTTAAATAATCACATCTGCATCAAACGTGACTGTGGGATTCTTCAAACTGCTCCATCTGCGCCAAACTTACACAGAATATCAAGATACTGAGCATCAACTACTTGAGGGTGAAACGTTACAGTCTACCTTTACTACGAGCTATTGAAGATGATCTTGGGGCACCAATGTACTAAAGATCACCAAAGAATTACAATAAATATATTTTGAGGGCACAACTAAGATTTGTGATCATGATATACTGGAATTGCGTCCAGACTTTTCATAGTAGTATATCACTGGGAGTTTTTATTTTAATTCTTTATATTAGTTTGTTGATTTAATGAATTATTTAAATAGTTGTTTTATTTTATTTTGTAAAGTTTCTCTTTAGGTATTTAAAAATGACCTCAGTGGGACTGTCAAAACCTACATCATTTTTATAAGAATCATGTGAACAATTATTGCCATGGATAAAGTGGAAACAATTATTTGACTCACAGTTGATTGCAATTGTAGGAGAAAAGTTTTCACCAGCAAGGAAACAGGGTGTACTACTTCACAATTTGAGTATTGAAGCACATAACATTTACAAAAATCTTGATGAGCTACCTATTGGCACTGGGGATGGTGAACCCAGAGATGTATTTCAGATGCCTGTGGCAATGTTAGAAAAATATTTTGGGCCATGAATTAACATTAAAATGGACAGACGCAGGTTTTTCACAAGAGTGCAAGCAAGGGAGGAAAATGCGGGAAATTATGTGGCTCCTCTTGAGAATGTATTTAACCAGAACCTGTGATTTTGTTGCTCTATCATATTCACGCATTTGTGATCAGTGGATGCGATGTACTAATGATGCTAGGGTCTAGGAGATGTTGCTGGCTAAAATGCCTTCTCTCAAGGAGGCCAATGATATTGTGAAAGGGACTAGAACACCATTCATGTTGCGTGAAGGAGCTTCTACCTTCTACACCTAATTCTATTGATAGAGTGTCTGTGGAAAGACAAGTTTCTGATGCATTTCATGACAACAAAAATGTAGTGCAAACACCTGCAAATGTTATATGCAAAACGGAAATCAGTTCTCATAGAGATTCTAAATGGAACTTTTTTAAGTGTTGCAATTCAAATTATCTGTTCTACAATCCTAAATGGTATGCACACAATGCACAATGCCAATTGTAAGAATTGTTGCAGAAGGGGTCATTTTGCTCGAGTGTGCAAAAATCCCAGGGTTATTTTGGTGAATGAGGTGTCTGATGAGAACTAGAAGGAAGTTTTACAATTTTCTCCACATAGAAAACCGATGGATGAAGTTGTTGCCATGCCTGAGTATGTTGTTTTGATTGGTGGGAAACCTGTGGTGTCTTAGCAGATTCTGATCTCCTTTCACATTAGTGGGTGACAATTTGGTGAGTACAAATTAACACTGATACCTGCAGACAATAATCCTGAGGGTTATATTGATGTGAAGATTGATCGTATTGGATACACTGTGATGACTATTAATTTCAAGGTCAGGGAAATGGTTGGGAAGGTCTATGTAGCCAAAAGAGTGTCAGGATTAGGCCGGCAACATGCGGTCTAGGGCCCGCCCCACTCACTATTCGTACATGTATGCCGTTGTGCACTAAACTCTTTTGTGGAAAGGCGCATGAGTCTGCTCCTTGGGTCGTTGGTGGCTATGTTCTCATTTAAGCTAATGTGCATTACCTGTGCTCTATGCATCGCATCAAATGTGATACAGTTTGACTCAAACTGACATTATGTGCAAACTTTGTACAATGTTTGAACTGCTACTTTTAATTTGTAAGCGTTGATGGCTATTGAACTACTGCTTTATCCGCGGGCCATTCTTAAAGCTCTTCATTGCTTTTCAGGAGGTCCTTCCCCTATTAAACTACATCTCCCAACATCCTTTGAGTAAGCTGCACAAGAGCATAGCGACACTAATGTCAGCGACCACACCCTTTCACCCTTGCTCACTATTCAGTGTCAATCAACGGGTGAGGAGCTTTCTGCTTGGGTTCCAGTTTCCCGTCCTCCAGGAGCCTCTTTGTGCAGGTTGGTTGAGCTTGATTCTTTTCCACTTGGGCACGGTGCTTTTTTCAGCTAGTTTGCCTGTGCCTCTAACCTCCCGGAGCCAGTTTGTGATTAGTGCCGGCTCCCGAAGCACTCGCTGGCTTCCCGCTGTTTCCTGAAGGTCCGTGCCGGCTCACGCAGTGATAACTTCATTATCCTCGCAACGTCAGCAGAGTAGGTCATGCTCTGCAGGTAAGGGAATAATCTTCTTCAGAAACCTGTGAACTACGAGCATAGCTTGAATTTCCAAACTCATTTGCATATGTATCGAGCAAATACCTTATAGTGTTTATCTTGTATTCCTAAGCTAATTTGCATATTTACCGAGCAAACGCGCCTAAGAGTGTTTTCATTGTTTAACATGCAGGTATTTGGGACAAGCGTTTGGAAACTGAGACAAGCATTTGGAATGTTTCTATAAATCTGTTGTTATACATACATAGTTCATAGTTTGTCTACTATAAAAGGCAAATCTGCTGGAAATCTTTCTTCAAGTAAACATATAGTTTTGGACGAATTTGTTTTTGCAAAGAAAGCCATTCATTAGTCAATGGTCAGCGCAGCTCTATATTTGGGCAGTTTAATTGTCAGACAATTACTGACATAAGTATACTGCTTAAGAGCTCATTCAGAAATACAACTTGGATAGTTGTAAACTTTATTATGTATAATTACAATTGTTTTGTTGTCTACTAACCTCCTTCCCTGCTGTTCCCATCCTACTTTCCCTTACTCCAGCTTGATCACTTCAATCCTCTGTTAACTCTAAATCAGAGTTGAAGGTATCGAGAGGTGGGTCATTCTGTCTTCGCGTAAGACCCTGAGGAAGTTCAAACCTGACAAAGAGGAGACAAACTGTTGGGGTGGCATCAGCAGAATGATCTTGGAATCATGCTTAATCCCAATTCTCCCAAATGTGCTACTCGTGGCAAATGTAAGTGAAGATAAGGATTTGGTTAAGAAATTTCTGAAGATTTTCAAAGAGGAATTGGGATTGTTAAAAAATGTTAAGTTCATGGTGCACAAGGCTAGGAAATTAGAGAAATGTATGTTACAGCTTTTACAAGATGAACTAGACCGAATGTTGCAATTGCCCATGATTGAGAAAGTTGAGGTTTCAGAGTGGTGGGAACCAGTGTTTTTAGGACCCAAGGACACTGGCACCAAAATTAGAATGTGGTTAGATCTTCGAGATCTAAACCAATGCATATGAGTTGACCAGCAAATGTTGGCAACTATTTCTGAAGCCTTGGCATTCTTGAATGGAGCTAATGTTTTAGTGTTATGGATTTATCAGGTACCATTACATGAGTATTCTAAACATTCAACATATTTTTAACACTCTTGCGAGATTATATGTTTTTGAGGATGTGTCTTGATTTAGTATGCCGGCAGCATGCTTTCAAAGGGTGATGAAGGAAATACTTGGATGTATTGACTGTATTGTGTTTTTCCAGGATGACCTATTGCTCTATGGTAAGGACAGCGTAAGCAATGATTTGATGCTGAGACACGTATTAACTATGTTGAAGGAGTGTGCACTCATACTAAAGAGGGAAAAATTTAAATCTAGGGTAAGCACAGTTGAGTACCTTGGCCACACAATATCTGGGTATGGAATATGTCCAGGAATTGAAACTGCCAATGTGTTAGAAAGATCAGGGGCCCCTGCCTTAAAGGATAAACTCGGGCAAGGAAACAACTTTTTAGAAAAGTGGAGTTAGCACCGGGCTTTGTGCATGCTTTTAAACATCAAACAGACGCTTTGGCAATAGCTAATGTGACTCAAATGACACTATTGCTTATGATTCAAATTCCTTTATTGTTAAATTCTTTTTATCTTGTTTTCCCTTTTTTATGTTATTTTTTCTTCTTTAAATGAGGAAACACTTCCTTCCTTTTATAACATATATATATATACAGAGAATATATTTATATACAATTTTGAAAATAGCTTATAACAGTACATTGATAATACAAAATTCATAAACTACAATACTGTTTTTCATGATCATATACAGAAAAAAATTTCCATTCAACGCGTTTCGGCTATGCCTTCTTCAGGAATTCTGTATATTTTTCATAGATGATAACTATGAAACGAGAAATTGTTGCAATTAGTTCATTGATTTCTCAGTTTATCAGCGTCCAATTGATTACTTTCATTTATTTCGGAACCATTTATACTACATTATCCCACCAGACATTAAAACACACTTACAGGGCTGGGGACGGTTACTTTATCTTGATTGGTAGCTCACCCTTATTCCTAATACATTCCTAATACATTACTATAAAAAAACATTCCTACCTTTTTACATTATAAAAATACATTTCATTTCATATATACAAACTATACATATTTACAAATGTGCCTATACATAGACATTGTTATTGCTTCCAGGCAGCCTATGGTTATCGCTAAACATGTTCATACAGCGTTAAACAGTTACTCATATATTTAAAATTCCTAATATTTATTTTATTCCTATAGTTTTCTATCCTTCCAGCAAATAATGTAGAGCGATTATTGCCATTTGGGCCCCACCACATCAGTTAGAGAATTTTATATTTAAATATTTGCCTCGTATTTGACTCAAGCAATAGCTCTTCATACATGGATTCACTGGGGTTTGTATGTGCAGATATAGTGCACTTAAAGCGATTAAGCTTTGACAGGGTGAGGCCGGGAATATAGATAGGCAGCATCACTGGCTTAACATTATGGGATTAATGTATCTCTTCCTTTAGTATTACCTGTATTAAATTCAAGGAAACCGGAAATAGAGGCAGGTTGAATTGCATACGAATGGTGTCTTTCTATAGTATTCAATCTTCTTCCCTGAAGGTTCCAAAGCGAGATAAAAACATACCCAAATCTGATGAGTAAAGCAAAAGATAGGGCCCTATTTAGATGTAACATTTAATCGACACCGTAGTGGAAATTATCCAGTGATCTCCTCTGTACATACCTAATGTTTATACGTGTAGATTCCTCTATGTGGTGATTGGATTAACACCACTATGAGCAGATATTTTAATTTTCCTGTTGTCTTTATTCTGTTATTTGATCTACAAGATAAGGGTGGATTATAGTATTTATCATGTACTTCGTGGTTGTTTAAACTCTATCCTATGTCCCCATATTTATTTTGCTTCATACCTGTTGGTATCTGTAGTTAAAGTCAGAATTCCGGGGGGATATTGCTGTTCTAAATTCGTAGCCTGCCACTTTGAAAAGATTCCATCTAAAAGGCAAGATGGTTCGCAATAGTTAATCACATGTTCCCTAGAAGTTTAAGTATTTTCCTGTGCCCCCATGTTTTGTCTAAATCATACCTGGTAGCGTATGCAGAGAAGGCCAGCAATTCAAAGATGTAGTGGTGATATAAGATCGCAGCCTGTCACTCTAAAGAGACGCCATGTACCTGTAGAGAAATATATAATGGGCATATGCTATAGAGGCTCCCATAAGCTACGAGTTTTAACTCAATGCGCGTTTGTCTTCTAAGCATCGTTTGATGCTAAAAGTAACTTAACTATAGAACATAATCCCTCCATGTATCCTCCCAACTATGTCTTATACTATACCTGCTATCGACTTCTATAAAAAGACTGAGGAGGCTGCTTCAATCCAATTTTCATACAATAAATTAACGATAATGACGTTTTTATGCAGTCTCATATGTGCCTGATCTGATAATGTGCCCACACAGCAGGTTCTGCGTGCAACTCCCCGGAACGGTAAGGCACTCAAACAGTTATCGTTATAACTGAAGCTCCTGTATTCTGTCAAAAGAGTACTTGACTTTGATATACTCCTAACGCTACTTATGTTCTCACAGATACGGTGCTCAATCTAATTCGGTCACAGAGTGAGAACTAAAACATACGGCAATCCCTGACGCCTAAAAACGCGGTCACGGTTCTAGCTTCCTCAATTCCAGAGAGTATCTTCCCCACTTACTTGATTCTCGGTAAACAGCGTCCTATAGTCACCCCGTCTAATCCCGTCTCGTTTGTGGCATTCATACCTGGTCGGCCCATTTAAATGTAATCTTTAACGCGCCATTGTATTCAAGTCTCGCGATATCTAATGGTTAACAGAGGTCTAATGTCATGAGGACTAACAGCTCCGCCATCTTGAGATCGTGTGTGTGATTCTGTCCACATTGCAGATACCCCATACTTTCCGGATAGCTTATTTTATTTATATCAAGAATCGAAAATATTTGGTATATTTGACTATATTACTTCATACATTCAAATGTATAGTGGGAAACTTTTTTTTCCCCGTATTAATTTTTCAATTCTTACGTATATATATAAAATGTAGGTTGTTGTTCACTAGTGCTATATGTTTAATAATAAAATGATACTATGGGAAACATGAGACGGGTGACCACATAGGTCATATCTTGTATTTTAGAGCCACTTGCTTATGTTTAATCATTTATTAAGGCACTCTATCAGGTTTCGCTAATATCCCGTGATGATATAATGTCAAAAAGGGACTCATTGCCCTACCATTGAAGATGGAGTATATCGATTAGTCCCCATCAAGATTTACTATTTGATTATACCCAAGGTCAATTATATATGGTTTATATCTTTTATTTTATTTCTAATTATGTGATTAAACGCCTGTTTCGAGATAATAATTTATCAAACAATTGAAACACTGTAGGGAACATATATCAAGCACCTTTGTAGGTCATATCATGTATCTTAGAGCTTATTGCCTGAGCCAAATAAAATATTTTATTAGAGGCAAATATTAACTATCTGTTGTGTGTGACTATAAGTAGCACAATGAATACTTGAAGGAAGAACACTGCTATAGTGTCTCACATGATTCATACTTGTACCTTTCAGTACAGAGTCCATTCTGACTAATTAGGAAAAACGTATATGGATTAAATAATTGCCTGATTCCATGGAATTTCCATATTAAGGCCACTGATTGCTGTGTCCAGAGTAAATATCCAGTAGACTTCACGCATTTTTCTTATTTTTTCTTGGTCTAATCCTGTTTTATGCTGTATACGTTCTAAAATGTCCCAGGTCATATCTTCTGGTGCGTGATTTAGTTCTGTGAAATGGCAGACCAAAGGAGCCGTCATTTTCCATGTCCTAATGGCTGAACGATGTTCGGTTAGTCTGACATTCATTGCCCTTCCTGTTTGACCAACATACCCTTTTTGACAAGGGCATATGATCAAATATATCACATTAGTACTTTTACAATTGTTAAGAACCTTAGGTTGAATTATCTGCTTATTAAATTCTAGGGATGGTCCCTGTATTGCTGTGTCACACGATTTACAGTTTAAACATTTGTATGTTCCTAGCACTGGCTGTGCATTAGTAAGCGTGTGTTGGATAGACACTGCTTGTTGAGTCATTCTAGATCTTACAATATGGTCTCTTAGAGATTTATTCCGCCGATAAGCAAACATGGGCTTCGGCAACTGGGTTTCTCTGGACATGTTTACATTCAGAATGTGCCAATTGGCACATATGGTTTGTCTAATTCTTTCATTCAGGACCGAATGCTTAGTGATGAAGACTAAACCTGGATCTTTCTTGTCTTGCTTGGGTTACAGAAGGTGCTGCCGGTCATAGAACCGACCCCACTTGTATGAGTCGCGCACTATTTTTTTCGGATATCCTCGTGTAAGGAATTTTGCTTTCATCATTGCTGATTTCTCATCATAGTCGCCAATACTTGTGCAATTACGTCGTAGACGTAAGAACTCCCCGAATGGGACACTATTTTTTTGCACAGTGGGATGAAAGCTGTCATAATGCAGCAACGTATTCCTCGCAGTGGGCTTGACAAATAAGTCCACTGCGAGAATGCCATTTTGATGTTTAATAATGACATCCAAATACTCCACTTGCTTGTCATCAATGTGGTTGGTGAATCTGATGTTTATATCACATAAATTGATCCATTCAAGAAATTGGTGGAGGTTATCTATGTTATCATTCCAGATGAAAATAACATTGTCTATGTATCGTGACCAGGAGGTCACTGACTCATAGAACAGCGCAACTTCATTAAAGACAAAACGATTCTCAAACTGGAACATATAGATATTAGCTATGGTGGGCGCACACGATGACCCCATACTTACTCCCTGTTGCTGTTTGAATAGTTTACCGTTGAACTCAAATATATTGTCACATAGGACAATTTTTAGGCATTCCAGAATAAATACCGTAGGGCATCTTATGCTATATTCTTGCATGAACCAATGGACTGCTTCTAGGGCCCCCATAATTGGGATGTTACTGTATAAGGCCTCTATGTCCATTGTCACTAATAGCTGGGAGGTGGCACAAAAACTAACATTTTCTACTAAATTTATAATATGTCTGGTATCTTTGACATGTCCTGGTGTACGAGTGATGTGCAGACAAAGAATAGCATCTATATATTTAGCCAACGGTTCAGTTACCGAGCCTATTGTTGTAACTATAGGCCTCAGAGGAGGATTTAAGGCATTTTTATGGACCTTTGGTATCCCATAGATACTTGCTAACTTGGGTTTTTTTACGTTCAGATACTCATGTTCTTTTTTGCAGATTTCCCCATCTCTTAATGCCTTGTCAGTTAGTTTCTTAATCTTAGTCAACATTTGAGATGTAGTGTCCTTGATGATAGGTAAATAGAACCTTGTGTCGTCTAACATTTCTTCCATTTTTGTTATGTAGTTTGCCGTTTCATATACTACAATTCCACCCCCTTTATCACATGCTTTTACTACTAGATTTTTATTAGTCTTGATTTGGTTTAAGGCTTTGTATTCCTTTTGATTTAAGTAGAATGGAGTTTTGGGCACAAGATAAAAAGAATTTAACAATAAAGGAATTTGAATCATAAGCAATAGTGTCATTTGAGTCACATTAGCTATTGCCAAAGCGTCTGTTTGATGTTTAAAAGCATGCACAAAGCCCGGTGCTAACTCCACTTTTCTAAAAAATTGAAACTGCCAATTCCATTGTGAAGGGTCCCACTTCCACGGGAAACATCCTTTACAACGCAACTTTTACCACGCAGTGCCTTTACGATGCAACTTTTACAACTCAAACCATTACAACGCATTGAGCTGGGGGCGCTCTAGGATAGGGAATAGGTTTAATTTACTATCCAACACCTTCCCTACTATCCACGGGGACTGGAGTTAGAATAGTAAATTAAACTATTCACTATCCAGCGCCCCAAAGCACTATGCGTTGTAAAGGCATGCGTTGTAAAAACAGCATTGTAAAGGCATGCGATGTAAAAGCATGCGTTGTAATGTCATACATCCCACTTCCACAGACAAGGACCAGATGAATCCTTCCTGGGATTGGCTGAGAACTACTCTAAGTGTGTCCCTAATGTTGCCGGGTGGTGCAACCTATAACACTTTTACTCAGGAAGAATGTTGGTTTCAAATGGAGACAGTCAGGATGCCTTTAGGAAAGTTAAAGAGATCTTCTTTGTTGATGCCGAATAGGAGTTTGACAGGGTCCATTGGCCCTATCTCCGGGCCACCCTGTCTCACTTCGGTCTTTCGGACCGGTATATTCATTGGGTGTTCCGGAGCTATGAGAATCCCGTTGCCAATGTGCGAGTGAATGGGACTGCCTCGAGAGACTTCCTATCTGCAGAGGGACGCGGCAGGGTTGTCCCCTGTCACCACTCCTCTTTGCTCTATATATGGAGCCTATAGTCCAGAGGGTTTGTGCATCCCCTGCCATCAGGGGTGCACAGTTCGTGGGGACGGAGTGCAAGCTGAACCTTAATGCGGATGATGTGGTGGCCACGCTGGAGCACCCTAGGGAGTCCTTCCCGACCTTCCTAGCAGAGCTAGACAGATTTGCCTCTGTTTCAGGGTTCAAGAGTAACGTGCACAAATACCAGGCACTTGCTCTCTTACTTGCTCTGGACACACTACAGCTCCTGCAGCGATCATACCCTGTCCAATGAATGAATGAATGAAAATAAATTTGTTAAGCGCGGTTGCTGCCCAGGGGCGTCCAAGCGCTAAATGAGACAAGATGTGACGGAGCACAGGAGTTAGAGCTCGGAGGATTTAGCAAATAGCAGTGTCTTCAGTTTTTTCCGAAAAGAGAGCAGGTCTGGGTTGGAGCGAAGTGGGAGACGGGCACGGGAATCACTCCCATACTTGGGGATGCAAATCACTGCAGCCGTGGACTCCACTAAAGCACTGAACTACACAGCTTTGCTACAGCAGATCCGGGAGTGTCTCCGGAAATGTAGGCCACACGCACTGTCCTGGTTGGGCCATAAACATGGTAATTTTACCTAAAATCATTTATGTATTCCACACACTGCCACTGGTTCCTCCAACTGGGGTTATACACTCCTTACAACGGGACATGGAACGCATTATTTTTGCGCGATCAACGGGCTTGCAAGGGTAGGGAACTAGCTTATCGCAGCCCAGATGAGGGGGGACTGGGGATCCCGGACCTAGTGGCCTATTGGCGAGCAGCCCAAGCTGAGGGTACTGGTGGAGTGGTCTCACCCGGAATCCGAAAAGCACTGGATTTTCATGGACCGCTCTCTGGCTGGCCGATCTCTCTGCGGTGTTCCTTTTCTGGCTCGGACCGGGAGACCTCACAACCTGTGTCCCTCGGAGGTGACCCGTCCCACACTCATGGCCACGGACAGAGTATCCAATGACCAAGGGCTAATCACCTTTCCCTCCCAGCTCAAACCCATAGCAGGCAACCCTGACTTCACGCCGGGGCTGGATGAGACCGAGTTCCGACACTGGACGGGCGAGGCAAGCCGATCCATTGGTCATTTTTTTAACCTTGAGGGCCCCAGATCCTTCACGGATATGTGCAGAGAACAGGGCATACCCGAAACTGAGCGCTATCGGTACCTACAGATCTAGCACTGGGTTCTCCATGGCGAAATCTGCGCGGGTGCAGAGAGACGCCTTACTCCCTTTGGAAAATGGCTCCTCACCCGACACACAGATGCTCGCTTGACCTCGGACTTATACAAATTTGCATGACCTGTTTCTGGAGAAGGGAAGGTTCCGGGACAGGTACGGTGGGAGAAGGAGCTGGGCAGGGAACTAACACAGAGGAATGGTCAACAATATATTATAGGGCCCGGCACACGGCTCGCAACCTGACCTCAACTGAGACTGCCATTAAAGTAGCTTCCTATTGGTATTTAGTCCCCTATACGCTTACATCACGGCAACCCCTCTTGAAGCCCCCTCTGCTGGAGAGCATGTGGCTCCCTAGGCACACTCACTCTCATTCTTTGAGAGTGCCCACTGCTGGGGACTATTGGCGACAGACTCTGGATGACATCTACTCTCACTTTGACACTCAAATCCCACACTTCCCTCCGTATGTCATTTTAGGCCTTCCGAATGCTCTCACATTCCCACTTAAATCCAGAAGGGGTAAACAGATGGCCTTGGCTTTAGGGGCTGTAGTTCAGAACATCCTTACACACTGGGGTACTACGACATTACCGACATGCCTAGGCTGGCTCCATAGACTGTGGGGGATCTTGGAGATGGAGTAAATCTCGCTCACCTTAGCTCATCCCGAAGTGTCCTTCCATGGCCTCTGGGAACCGTTCCTTGCATTACTCACCTCCGAGTTTACGGAGCACACATGCCCTAAATACTTAAGACTCTTACAACTCGCAGATCCGCCTCGGCCATCGGACCCGAACGCCACCAACACCTAATTGCCCACGCTGCTACTACACACCATCGACACACACCTGAGATCCACCACACTTGGACACAGATTGCTGAGGAGGGGAAGGACGGTGCTGGGGGGTTTCTTGTTCCTTTCTTTGTTGTACTTTCTAAACCAGACATATGGATCTAAAGCCGGATTGCAATCTGATCAATGTGAGGCACTTACTGGCCTGTTGCACTTAATTTTGAAAAACAATAAAAGAAAGTTAAACAAAATAAGTTCCATAAGTCTACTAATCACCCTCACTCACTCAGAAACTAATCAAGAATATCTGAAACTAGGCAGGAGTTTAGTGGCTCCGGGGTCCCTGGGGATGGAATTAGATTACGAACTGCATAATGTGTAAAGGCAATATGTGAAGGTGCCCTAAAACAAAGCAACTGCCATCCCCTTCCATGTTTATCATTTTATATTTTCACTGTAGTTTGTATTTCTATTCTGATTGAAAGTTCTGCAGCAGAAAATTCATACATCATGCATCTCTTGCTGAGCAATATCTCTAAAAAGGTTTTGCAGATACCACAAAGGACACCAGGTCAATTGCCAGCTATGCTTTCTCAAACCACAATAAGTTTGCAAATTAACTCACCTTCTGAAACCATATATCTGACAACCACACAGAATGTGCTAAAACACAGACTCCTGACTGAACAACAGCAGAAATATCTATTGAGCATGGAAGGACAAAACAGATACAATTATGGAACTCTCAGAATAAACTCCTACAGCTTTTTCAGATTTGTTGTATTTACTAATATGTTTGCAATTTCTGTTCGCATAGCCTGGAAACAGAGATATATTTCTAAGCAGGTTGGGGAGTACTAAGGGTTGTTGTTAGACCTGGCATCTATTGGCATGGTTTCTAAGTATGGGCGAAATTTGCGAATTCGCGAATTCGTGCGAATTTGCGGATTTTTTTTTGCGTGTTTGTGTTTTTTTTTGCGTGTTTGCGGGTTTTTTTTGCGTGTTGGCGGGGCTTTTTCGCGTGTTCGCGGGTCGCTTGCATGGCGAAGTTACCCATGCGGTCGTTTATGGGCACAGCACCCTCTGGTTCACCACTGCCACCCTCTGGTTCATCACTGCCACCCTCTGGTTCACCCCTGCCACCCTCTGGTTCACCCCTGCCACCCTCTGGTTCACCCCTGCCACCCTCTGGTTCACCACTGCCACCCTCTGGTTCAGCACTGCCACTCTCTGGTTCACCCCTGCCATCCTCTGGTTCAGCACTGTCACCCTCTGGTACACGACTGCCACCCTCTGGTTCACGACTGCCACGCTCTGGTTCATCACAGCAACTCTGGTTCACCACTGCCACCCTCTGGTTAACCACTGTCACCCTCTGGTTCAGCATTGCCACCCTCTGGTTCACCACTGCCAACCTCTGGTTCACCACTGCCACCCTCTTGTTCACCCATGCCACCCTCTGGTTCATCACTGCCACCCTCTGGTTCACCCCTGCTGCTCTCTGGTTCACCCCTGCCACCCTCTGGTTCACCCCTGCCACCCTCTGGTTCACCCCTGCCACACTCTGGTTCATCACTGTCACCCTCTGGTTCATCACTGCCACCCTCTGGTTCACCACTGCCACCCTCTACCGAGACCTTTTGTGACACAGCGGCAGCACAAAAGATGCGCCATGGTGCTGGGTATTAACAACGTGACGCATCTGAGAGATGCGTCAGGTTGTAAAGCCCTGCGCCATCAGGAGGCGTTCCGGCGCAGGGGAGGGTGTTCCTGCGCAGGAACGCCTCCTAAAAGTGGCTGAGTGAAATCTACAAGATTTCACTCAGTCACTTTTAGGCCAATGCTGCGTCAAAACCCTGCACCTGCTTGAAGCAGGCGCAAGGCTTGATGCAGCATTGGGGAGATAGGGCCCCCCAGAGCATTGCTGGAGCTGCGTCGCAAGCACGACGCAGCTCCAGCAATGCGCTGCTTTTACGGCACAGATGCGTGACGCATCTGTGCCTGTTTTTGCCACATGGCGCGCCGCAGGGGATGCACCAGTTATTGTAAATCTGCCCCTATACATTTAGCCAACGAGGGAGCACTTACTGATTAGACAGTAGAAAGTACTCCAGTTGAGTAGAGGTATTGCACAAAAAGGTGGCATCTTCGTGGACAAACACGCAGGGCGGGATTCATTCTGCCCCCTGTTAGACTCATTTTTTGTACCCTTCTGCCATCTGTTAGACTCGTTTTTCCCTTGTTTTTCTGCCCTTCTGCCCTCTGTTAGGCTCATTTTTCCCTTGTTTTTCTGCCCTTCTGCCCCCTATTAGACTCGTTTTTTGTGCCCTTGTGCCCTCTGTTAGACTAATTTTTCCCTTGTTTTTCTGCCCTTCTGCCCTCTGTTAGACTCGTTTTTTGAGCCCTTCTGCCCTCTGTTATTCCCTTGTTTTTGTGCCCTGCTGCCCTCTGTTAAACTCGTTTTTTGTGCCCTTCTGCCCTCTGTTAGACTCGTTTTTGTGCCCTTCTGCCCTCTGTTAGACTCGTTTTTCTCTTGTTTTTCTGCCCTTCTGTCCTCTGTTAGACTGGTTTTTTGTGCCCTTCTGCCCTCTGTTAGACTCGTTTTCCCTTGTTTTTCTGCCCTCTGCATCACCACATCATCACTCAGCGCTACCCCAGCATCACTCGGCACCACCACATTATCACTCAGCACCACCACATAATCACTCAGCATCACCACAGCACCACTCAGCACCACCACAGCACCACTCAGCACCACTACAGCACCACTCAGCACCACCACAGCACCACTCAGTGCCACCACAGCATCACTCAGCACCACCATATTATCACTCAGCACCACCACATTATCACTCAGCACCACCACAGCACCACTGAGCACCACCACAGCACCACTGAGCACCACCACAGCATCACTCAGCACCACCACAGCATCACTCAGCACCACCCCAGCATCACTCAGCACCACCCCAGCATCACTCAGCACCATCCCAGTATCACTCAGCACCACCACAGTACCACTCAGCACCACTCAGCACCACCACAGCACCTCTCAGCGCCACCCCAGCATCAATCTGCGCAACCATTCAACAACAACTGGTTCAAGTATGTTCTCTCAATGTCTCAAACTTTATTACAAATGTCACAAAAATATGTTAATATTTCACTTCTGTTCTTGGATTTTCGTCACAATAAAATACACTGAACATAATCTTCACAAAAGTTATTTACAAAAGTTTAAGCTATTGCCATTATAAATTAAAATCACTTTTATTTAAGTATTAATTATTTAAAACAATTAAAAGCCATTGTAATTTGTAATATCAATACAGCTAAGTCACGTAAATACAAAACATGTTACATTACAAATGCTATAGGTGTCACATTTGCGAAAGTTATAACTATTGGCATTGTAAATGACAAAGCTATTAATTTAGCTATTTTCAAAACCAACACATAAATAAAAAAAATTGTCATTTACAAGACCAATAGCTCAAACTTTCCTAATGCGAGACCTATTGCATGGCAAATGCTTGTTTTTATATCTGTCAGTGCTTCCTGTTGAGGTTTAATTTTCGTGACAGGCGCCTCATTGCCCACTTGTAACTATTCTCTGACCCTGCTTCAACGGTCAGAGCAGGGTCAGAGAATAGTTGCAAGTAGGCAACAAGGTGCCAGGAAGCACTTACAGGCTTACAGCAGCAGGTGCCCAAGTTGAAGTTAATTTCTTTGTAACCCTTTTGTAAAAGGTTACAAAAAAAATTTGCTTCCACCTGCTGCTGTAACCCTGTAAGTGCTTGGCTGAAAATTCGTCCCCGCTGATTCGCGGAATTTACCGCGATTTCGCGAGATTCGCGGATCGCGAAATCGCAGACAATCCGCAAATTCCGCGAGCGGAACGAATTTTCAGCCCATGCTTAATGGTTTCTCCTGTCTTATTGTGTACTGGATTCCATTTTTGCTGGCATTAGGACTCTTGGATCCTTACCACTGCTGACGAGTGATAAAGTGCAAGTGCTCCCTAACTAAAATGTAGTGGTATTTGGTTTCTCCATGATTGGCATTTTTGATTTACTAGTAAGTCCCTAGTACAATGCACCAGGTGTGCCCAGGACCTGTAAATTAAATGCTACTAGTGGGCCTGCAGCACTGATTGTGCTATACACTTGAGTAGCCCTTCAACATGTCTCAGACCTGCCAGTCTAAGTGTGCAGTCTTAAACTGCCATTATGACCTGACAAGTGCATGCACTTGCGAGGCCCAAACCTTCCCTTATATTACAAGTAAGGCACCCTTTAAGTAGGACCAAGTTAGCTCCAAGGACTGGGTGTAGTGTATTTAAAAGGAAGGACATGTACTGTTGTATTTTACATGTCCAGGTAGTGAAATACTGCTAATTTTGTTTTTAACTACAGCAAAGCCTATCTCACCCATGGGTCAGCATTAGAGCTGCCTTTTAACATCTTACAAGTGTATCTTCCAATTGGTAGCTGATAGAAAAATTGAGTTTGGTGTCTCTGGACTCACAATCTAAAAATACATATTTTAGTAAAGTTGTTTTTTAAATTGCTGGTCTGAAATTGCCACTTTTAGAAAGTTGTAATTTTCTTACATTAACCATTCTGTGCCTCTGCCTGCCTCTAAATACAGGTCTGGGGCAGGGTGACAGTTGGGCTCATGTGCATTCACTCTAGACAGTCACACAATGGGAGCTGAGCGGTGTCCTGATGGCCCATCACCAGGCTGATGAGCCTTCCCGAGCTAGAGTGTGGCAGGAGTTGATGCATACACTTGACTAGGGATGTCCTCATACACATGAGTCTCTACCCCCTTTGTAGAATATCTGTGCCCATGCCCAGGAAGGGCAGGGTCCTGTGCACTACAAAGACCTTCTTTGAAAGATTTCCTACATCAAAGGCTGACTTGGGTATAAGTACTGGACCTCTGTCACCAAAAACTTAGAACACTTCTGGACTGAGGACATTCTGCCAGGAAGAAGAGCTGTGTAATTTCAGGAGGGACTGCCACTTTGCTATTTGTTTTGCTGGCCTGCTGCATGCTGCTTCTGTCCTGAGAGCGAAAGGACTGGACTGTGCTTTCTTCATCCTGCTTCCTGAGGTTCTCCAAGGGCTTGATCTGAGCTTGCCTCCTCCTAAGAAGCTCCAGGACCTTCAAATACTTCACCTACCAGCATCTGGGGTCCTCTGTTGAGAGCTCTGCCTTGCCAAGTGGTACCAAATCCCGTTCCCTGGCCCTTGGAAATGAATTCTGGTGTAACAAGAAGAGAAATCAATAAATCAACTCCCAGCATCATTCCGAACCAGCCCATCATCACCAAACTCACTGCTTCGCCGCTGCTAGCACCGAAACATGGCCCCTGCTTGACACAGCTTTCAATGCAGGTCCTGACTTTTCACCGCAGCACCTCCAAAGAACTACCACTGCACGAGTCTCGAGCACCTCATCACTGAAGTTGGTACCGCACTGCTCTGACTCCAACGCAGTGCCTGCTTCACCACTGTGGAATCGACACCGCATGATTTGACTTTCTACGCATCATCGATGTATCATCTCTGGGCACAGATTTCAAAACAGCACCACAGTAAGGAACCTAGGTATTGTGCCCGCAAACAACGCAAAACCTCTCCTGCACCAAGCATCGTCACTGAGCGTTAGTGGCTCAATGACTCTGCACCATCTTAAGGAACCAACGTATCACTGCCTATGTTGATGTATCACCTCCTCTGCGCAATGCACTGTCCCCGAGCGCCAACGTGCCACCGACCTGCATAGCATTAAGGAACCAACGCATTCCTTGTCTCTTTGACACCTCACCTCCCCTGCGTCATGCATTGTCTTTTTGATTTTTAACACATCTAAGGTACTTTGTAATGGTCAAGCACAACCAGTGAGTTCTAAAGAACTATAACTTTATTTAACTTTGAAAACATGAGCTGTGTATTTTGGAATCCTTTCCATTTTGGTCTTGTTTTAATTAGATAAATATTGGCTATTTTTCTAAACTGTTGTGGTGTTCTTTTATGGTGTTGTCACTGTGTTACTCTGTGTGAGTCTACAAATACTTCATACATTGCTTCTGAGATAAGCCTGACTGCTCTAGCCAAGCTACCAACGGGGTGAGCACAGGTTATTCTGAGGGTGAAACTTATTTACCCTGACTAGGATTGTGGGTCCCTACTAGGACAGGGTAGAAACCACTGCCAACTAGAGACCCCATTTCTAACATTGGTGGCAGCAGTGGGACAGTGATTGGTGTACACTACTTCCCTATTGCAGGCCATTACACCCCAGCACACTATTTTTGTTTTTTTTGTTTTTGCAACTCTTGAACTTGTGCCACAGTTATGTCTCAGTCATGGGAATCTTCAACTGCACCTGCAGATTTAGTGTTTGAGCAGGAAAAGTTGAAAAACCTATACAATGCCTCAGTTCAAAAAGGTTTGCAGGAAATGTAAATGTCCTTTTAAAGGCCTCACTGAAAAGAAGAAGCGGCAAAGGGCGCTGAAGACCTGTTTGGCAACAAGGGAGAGTGGGGAGCAACCAATGGTGGAGAATGATATTGTGGATATGGAGCTATAGAGCCTGCATGGTGATTTTATGGTAAAACAGTTGTCCTTCACATGTAGATAAAGCTGTTGTTTGTACACAGAGGGAAGGGTTTTAACACTTGCAATATAGTCGGTAACACTTCTATTTAACCTATGAAACCTCAGTGAGTGTTTGTATTCATTTTGGAAGCTGCAATTATCTGCAAATTATCGGAATGCACTGACTTATAGCCCACTGAGACCTTTGCAACTGCCGAACTGACTTCTCACTGAAACTGCTGGATTCATATTTTGAGCATATCTCAAAAGGATAATCCAGACAGAGTCTCATGAGACACCAGGATTGATAATCCTCACCATCCTTAATCACAATGTGAATAAACTTAGGCTCAGTCCAAACTTGAATGGCATACCACCAACTTCCCTTTCATCCTTTTTAATTTTGTCCTCATTCACCTCCAAAACAGATAAAGTAGGGTATCCATTATTTCTGCCCTTGTTTTTTAGAAGGGATACGGACCATAAATGGGCTTACTCTAGTGGAACCCCACCTTTCTACGGCTATCTCTCTCACACGGTGTAAACACCGGAACTCTTATGGTTTTTGAGAGTGTGACCAGACCCTGTAGCAGTTAAAGGAGTTTGTTTGCCAGTGTAATCATTGGACTTTGTAAAGATAGAATATCAAAGGAAAAAACTTTATAGCAACTCTTCTGTGTTCACCAGCCACAGCTGTAATACATTCCAGAAGGCTTTCTTTTTCGAATTTCTACTGGATAAGTCCATCCTGGACATATACATGAGAGACTCCAACAATTCTACATACTGTGGTGGTATGTTGCTCACCCATTTTCGACAGATCTCTCTCCTGGCTACCAGGATTGCATAAAACAACATGTCTCTGACACAGCCCGGATATTCATCAGCAACACCAAATATAACCAGGGAGAGGCTTACCTTTATTTGCCGACCCAAAATAACTGATACTGTTGTTTTCAATTTACTCCAAAATTAGCTAATTACGGGACATTTAAAGAACATGTGTACGTCCGTAGCATTTTTAAGCCCGCATTTAGCACAGCTAGCTCGACTTCCTTTCCCCATCTTCGATAACTTCTCCGGTGATATATACTCCCTATGGAGTGAAAAGATGTGGTTTCTTCTTAAAAAAGCAGGTTTGATTATTTGGTAAAGTGTGCGCATAGATACTTGCCAGATATTCGGCAGCTTCTCCCTCGGCAAGTAGTTCCCCCACAGTTCCTCGGCTAAGGTAAACTCTCAGTCAGCAATATCTTGTAGGTGCCAATACCAAAGTGCTACTTCCTTGTTTCCTGGTGGTTTAGTTACCAGTTGATCTTCTAGGGAGTTTCCCCTTCCTAGTGACAGTTTTTTGCTTTGCTCCCAGCTTTTTAGTTGCAAGTATTTGAATTTTGAAAGAGTTCCCGCCATCATCTCATTTAAGTTATGCCAAGGTAATAGTTTTCCTTCTTTTGTCAAGTCGCCCCAGGTTTTAATGCCTGCCACTTTCATTGGTATTGTCATGTTATCCTTAAGACACTCTGGGGTACCTGGTGACTCCCAGATGGGGGCAAAGAATGAGTAATAATCCAATTTTGTAAGACGTCTGATTTGGTACCACATTCTTGCCGTTGATTGTAGCACCTTCAATTCAACTTTTTTATAGAATTTGGGATCCCCAAATTTAAAAAGAAACCCCTCTAGATCTATTTCACACTCCTTCAGCATTGGTATATACATTTGACCTATCATGGAGGTGTCCGGAATCTTTGTAAACATTTTTGAATTTTTTAAATTGGAAAGCCCATGCATAATATTGGATGTCTGGCAGGGTTAAGCCTCCCTTCTCCCTTCTCCTCCGCAATTTTTTCCATGAGATTCTAACCCCTTTGTTTGCCCAGATAAAAGAATTTATAGCCTGTTGTATTTTTTGTATGGTTGTTTTTTCAAAGTGAAGAGGTATGGAATCGAATATAAAGGTGAGTTTTGGAAGGATAGTGATCTTAACTATACTAACTCTACCTAAAATGGTTAATGGGAGACGTACTCAACTCTTCATTAGTTTAGCAACTTCCTTAAACATCCTCTTTAAATTATTCTCTGCAATTTCATTTATTTCCTGAGATATCCTAATACCTAGATATCGAATCTCCTTCTTTATTAAGGGATTGCTTCCTACATGGTTCCCATGCCTTCCCCTCCGTCTTATTTTCATTTACTGAGTACCCTGACATTTCTACAAATGTTGCTGCTATACTTAAAATTGCTGGTAAGGCTCTGTCCAGATCTGATGACTAGACCATAACCTTCCTGACCCAGTCTTCCTGATGAAATGGTGGAATGTCAGTTGTATGTCTAATTTTAAAAGCAAAGGGCTCCATATAGAAGTTAAACAAAAGAGAGAGGGCAGCCCTGTCTTGTACCTCTCAACATTTTAAAAGGTGAAGGTAACTTCCCATTTACCAAGACCCTTGCTACCGGTTCTTCATAAATTAACCTGATTGCTCTACAAAAGTTGTCTCCCAGGTTGTATCTCTCTAGTACTGTGAAGAGATAGGACCATATCACCTTATCAAATGCTTTTGAGGCATCTAGTGTTATTATAGCTAAAGGGGTATCAAAAGTCATTGCAAAATCAATGGCGCCTATAAGCTCATACGTGAGTTCGTGTAGATATCTACCTCTTACAAATGTAAATGTAAATGTAGACGTACTTGTAAAGCACACTGATACTCCTGAGTGTCCTGGCGCTGTACTCATACCGCTAGGGAACCCTTCCTGGTTTTTTCCCCATGAAATGTCCACTCCTGGGCATCCCCAGGGTGCAACCAGGCATCCCTAGCGCTGTAGGGGGCCGTTGTGGAGACTAAGCAAGCTATTGCCCAGAGTTGCAGCGTGGGACCCATGCTTAGAGTAGGAACCGAGGCGAGAAATCAGGTCAGAGGAATTATGAGTCCAAGATCCGCCGAGACCAGCCAAGGCAGGAATTGAACCCTGGTCCCGGGCCACACCTCTGCCTCAGGGTCTGCCGCTCTAACCATTGAGCCACACTTCTCCACATCCTCTCTGATCTTCGTGTATTGTACTGCTTGTAATTTTTGAAAGTCTATTTGCTAAGATTTTTGCAAAGAATTTGTAGTCAGAGTTTAAGAGAGAAATTGGTCTATACGACTCACATATTGTTGGATCTTTTCCCGGTTTCAAAATAAGGGAGACAGTGGCCTCATTCCAAGACTTTGGCAGTTTTATACCCTGGCCCAGTATCTCATTCATCACCAAAGTCAACAGGGGGGACACCACCTCCACTAATATTTTATATAGCTCCATTGGTATACCGTCCGGGCCGGCAGCTTTACCCCTTTTGCTAGTTGAGATGGCCTTGGTCACTTCCTCTTGTGTGATTTCTTGAATGAGACTATTTTGTTGGTTAACCTCTATAGGTTTTATACATTCCAAAAGCCATCCCTCTATCTCTTCGTATACTACTTCGTCTTTTCTCTCTTTATAGAGATCGCTAAAGAAATCTTTAAAGGCCTTGTTGATCTCGGAAAATTTCCAGATTGAGTTTCCCTGACTTCCTTAACACTATTCTTAGTTTGCCCTGCCTTAGCTTTCCATGCGAAGAGTTTTCCGGCCCCTTCCCCATATTCAAAACTGTGCTAGTTTACTAGCATCCCACCTTTTTTTTAACCCGTCCTTGGAAAATCTCTGTTAATTAATTCTTTGTAGTAACTACTGTTTCTCTAATTCTATTTGTTTTATCTCCTAAATCTGAACTTTTGATTTCCATATCTATTCTCATCAACTCCTCCTCTAGTTTTGATATTTCTTTTTTATATACTTTATTTCTGTAACAGGTTAGACTTGTGATCTTGGCCCTAATAAAGGCCTTTAGAGTGTCCCACATTATCCTGTTTGGGGCTGTGTCTTTATTAATCTCAATAAATTATCTAACCTCTTCTTTAAGGTTTTCCATTATTTCATAATCAGTTAATACCGTGCGGTCCAGTGTCCACCTTCTCTCTAAGTCCTTACTGCTGTCTTTCAGTGTTAACAGAACTGCAGAGTTATCTGATAAATGGGCAGCTTTATAT
The DNA here is from genome assembly GCF_964261635.1 of Lissotriton helveticus. Taxonomy (NCBI): domain Eukaryota; kingdom Metazoa; phylum Chordata; class Amphibia; order Caudata; family Salamandridae; genus Lissotriton; species Lissotriton helveticus. The sequence continues at coordinate 55,295,518 of NC_136062.1, read as the reverse complement.
TCTATATTCAAAATATGTTCTCTGAAACACCAATCTACCAGAAATTAATCGATTCTGGACCTGCTACCATATTTCTTATTGTGAAAGGACAAACCCTGTACAGTTCCTGCTCTTTCTCTCCAGAGGTCACACAGTGTATGCTGGGCCATCATAGCTTTAATAGATTGCATGAATTAGGAGTTGGAGTTGTTCTGGTTTTACTAGATTTGTATAAATTGGGATTTAGTACACGTTAAAATCCCCTCCCATAATTACGGGATCAGGAAAATCCAAAAGGTTAGTGAACAGATTTGTTAGGGTCTCAGAATCATCATGATTTGGCCATAATAACCTACAAGTGTCAGTGGCCTGTCGTTTATCTTAATTTTCGCTATAATCCATCGTTCCCCTTTGTCCACTCTTGTTTCTGTAACCCATATATTTGCTTGGTTTTTTCACTATTACTGCTACTCCTCTTATATTGCAACTCTGATTTGTACAGAAAACTTGTCCTACCCATCCTTGTTTTTCAAAAAGGTCAACGCACTCCTGTTTCAACAAATGTGTCTCCTGCAATATTAAAATGATTGCTGGGGAATCTCAAAAATATTGCATTAATTTATTTCTTCGTCCTTTTACCCGTGAATCATTAACGTTCCAGGTTAAGATCTGAATAGACATATCTTTTTTGTTCTGACTAAAATTGAGGATCTTGAGGATTTTTTTGTGGATTTTTTTCCAGATGCTCCCCACCCTGTGCCCTTCCACCGCTGTCCCCACCCATCTTACCCATCCTACCTTGGAGAACCCACCCCTGCTTCTTCTCCTTGGACGTGTTAGTCCAAGTTAGCTCTGGCTCTGATTGCTCTCAGCTCCATTTCTAATAACCTTATATAATCTATAAATCTGTAAACCATTGTGCAAAAAAAATCGACCTACTTTCTCAGCTGAAGGGGCTTTCTTAACTACCCCCCCCACCTTTTATGTTTTCTAAGAGATCATCTGCTTCCTTTATGTTTCTGACCATATGCATTTTGTTGTTATGCATAATTCGTAGTGAGATCCTTTTTTAGCTCCTCTACTGTACTCTCAAGGACTTCCGTCCTGTCTGACAGTGAATCTAATTTTTTTTCCAGGTTTTCACAAAATCCCCGAATTTCCAGCTGATTAGCCTTTGATACTGAAAAACCCTTCCTGATTTCTGTGGTTAAACTCCCCATCATTACCTCTAAGGAGGTAGCTGTTGGACCTGCTGGGTCCCTAACTCCGGGGGTAATTTGACCTGTATTAGGTAAATTTGGAGATTTGTTTTTTTCTGGGATGTGCCCCCCAGGATCACTGTTCACCATATCGCCCTTATCTTGGATGCCTAAGGTATCTTGCGTGTGCTGGATGTCTCGGGTGCAAACCTCTATACCCCTATTAACCTCCACTCTCCATATCAAGGATTGTAGTATCCACTGCGCTTTTTAATTCCTCGCTTTTTTCTCCGCTGTCTTTGTCTACTTCTTCTTTTGTCAAGGAAGGTCTTTTTAATATAAGAACATGTGGCTGTCCTTAAAAAAACGAATGTAAAGAGGGAGCAATTTTTAGCTTAGGGTCTAAAGGTTCTGCTTTTTTCTTTTGTTTTCTGACCCTTTTTTTAACTTCCAGTCTTAGTCTCTCCCTGGGGGGGGATTTTTGTGGATTTTGCACTATTTTTTCAGGAGGAATTGATTTCACACAGGCTGCTAAACTCTGGGCGAGAAGCCACTCTTTACTACTTCTCTCCCCAAGCTCCCCCAGTAACTCCTTACTTCCAGCTTGATTCTCTCCTGTTATTTGCCCTCCCAATTCCCTATCTGGTCAAACCCCCCTACCTTTTTTCACTTGATGTCCTTGTCCCCCGGTGCGCCGCACGGGTGGGGGCCGCTTTGGGGCCCCTCGGGGCCGTTTTTGTTACAGGGCCGTTTTTGCAGCATAGCTGCAAACACGGCCCTGTAACAAAATCGGCTGAAAACCGGCCACGGCAAAGAGCATGGTGGCACCCACAACCCCCCCCCCTAATTTTAGTATTCAGGTTTATTTCACAGGAGCCTAGGTGGTTCTCAAGGAAGATGATGGAACTGAAAAGGGACTGCTCATATGCTTGGAAGGTGTTGAACAATCACCAGGGGCATTTGTAAAGCAGAGTTGAGCATTGGGGTGCAATTACATTTTGCAAGGTAAATATAGTTAACCCAACCTTTTTTTAATTCCACCTTAATAGCGAAAATTGTTTTTTAAAACCTGCCAAAATTGGTCCCTCACCAGACTATTGAAATGGATGGATAATGCACCCAATAAGGAACAAGCTATCCACGCTGATAGGACTGATTACCAGCACTCAGTCAGAATGGTTCAACCATGGTGAACCTAATGCGAATTAAATGTGACTAAGCAAATTAAATTCTGAAACAAACTATTCATATAGCAATCAGATAGGTAGTCCTTTCAGTCAAGCAGTAGGCCCCTGTCAAATGCTGGCACTCAGAATAAATGTGGCACAGACTGCACATGATTTATATGAAGGTTTTCAAGGTCGCTTGGTGTGGGGTAAATCCAGTTCTTCTGATTGTTTCCTTTTTGGGTGGTATGGGGAAACTCTACTCAGAAAATGTTAGTTTGCCATGGATATCCTAATTCACTTATTTCGATGTGAAATAAATATTTGTCCAGCACAACTGTTCATGTTAAGCAACTTTAACTATGTGCATAAAACCGACTGGCATCATGGAAGCCAGAAGGAAGGCTGGATTCACAATGCACCACTAAGTATGCCATTGTAAAAGCAATGGACTGTTGCCCCTTACTTATTAGTCACTGCATTTGCTGCCGCGTGGAAAGCTGTATTCTACCCAGTTAGTATTATTTAGGTGTGTAGGTGTCCCCGATTGCACAGGATCACTTTGCCTTGGGCCCTATCAGCACACAGCAAGCAGGGCAAAGACCTGCTTTTCCATCAGCACTGTACAATACAGTTTGCTAGATGCTACACAAAGGGCCAGTTCACATATATAAAATGCAATTTGGATTTCATGCAAATAATTCATATTCTATTTTAAAGTTGTACCTTTCTGCTATTATTTGATCAATTTTGAAACATTACATTTTAAATTGCATGCACTAAAACCTTAGTCCTCGCAGCTCTCTAGACTTTTAGGTCAAATTCTTGTCAAAATGTAGATTTCAGAGCAGTAAATCTACTTAACTGATGACCCTTCAAATGACCCTGCACCTTTTACACGTCGTTTTCTAAGGCCCACACTTGTGCATGTAGAATTCTTTATTTGTGTGCCGTAATGATTTAATCACCTGTCCCAGTCAATTACACATTATCTTCCCAGTAATGGATTGAGAAAGAATTCGCTGATCTTTCTGAGTGGTTCACAAAAAGACGGCGTCTTGTCTTGCAGGTTGCAGTGTTATTGTGCTGCAGTCAGAAGGACACATCAACCTTTGCATGATCTCTAAGGTGCTGAGTCCTGTGTTTAATTATTCATTACATTGACATGCCCTAGTTTTACATTAGTCTGCATCATGGCAACCTGTCACACATCTGTAAATGCACAGTATTACTAGAGCAGCAAGTGCTGTTAAATTGAATCAGGACTTGTGTAATACACCCTTGTTTAGTTTAGCTTGCAACTATTCTAAATATATGTGTGTCCTACAATGCATTTCCCCATCCTCAACCCCTTCCCTTCATTAGTTCATATAAAATGTGTTGTTGTGTTATTCTGTATTGTGGCATAAGTTATTCCTAATAACAAAATACATGATGTCCCATTTCATGTGACAAATAAAATCATTATTTTGAGGGTTATTACATAATCTCAAACTCGTTCCAATCGAAATAAATGTTTTATGACGATAACAGAAAGTAAATGTTTACTGAGAAGCTGTCGATTAATAGGTGGCGTTGCACACAAAATGTCAACGACAACCAATAGATGCTTTCAGAACGAGTTAATGTACAGAAGAAAAATTGCACAAACACTGATCATTATTAAATCTCCCTACATTTTTGTGAAATGGAGCTTATGGTACTCATTTATAAGGCCTTTGCGCCACCGCTGGTCACTTTTTATGAAAGACCTGCGGTGCAATGTGCCTGCCCATATTTGCACGGCCACGTAAAGTTGCCATGCGTGACATTTCATGACCTTGTAAATATGGGCCCCTTTCATGCATTACGCTGCATGAAAGGGGCATTCCATGGGTGGCGTTGTGGGTGTTCCGACAAAATATCCAAGGAACCTGACACATTCAAGGATTTACAAGGTTTTGTCAAGCTGGGAATGCGTCAGAATCCCATGCCTTCCCAGGGGATGTGTATGAGTGGTGCACCGAGGAGAAATACTTTTATTTCTCCTCTTTCTAAGCGTATTGCATTCTGCACATTGCATAGAAAGAGAAAAATGCAATCAATTATTGTGTTTCTTCAGGAAGGTGTGCCTTCCTGCACAAAAACAATCATTCCTGCAACGCAACATTTCGCAAGGGTGCCTGCACTGGCGCATGGCAACCAAATGCGCACCAACGCAGGGCACACAGATGAGTCGTATTGTTCATAATATGATGCATCCCTGTGCTTTTAAAATGACACAGCTTGACGCTGCAAAATGGTTATTGGTGCCAGGCTGTGTTATTTGTTTGTAAATGAGGCACTACGTTTTTCGCAAACAGAAAATGTTTGCCCTGTAGGATACCCAAACTATCTATTAATTCGAAGTGGCTATTGCTGACTTTTTAAATGTATTTATAGAGCTTAGACAGAAGTATCTAGGAGAATGCAGTGTTTGTTTCTGGAACAGGCCTGCAGTTGTGGTTATTCCGGTGGTACCAAACCCAAAATGTTAAACTTGGTTCCATTCAGTTATCAGATAGGAGAGTAGACTGTATGATTCATCGGGTGTTACCACTACCCTGCTACAACCAATTATGCTCTTCAATCCTAGCACCAAAAGTGTGAAAAGTATACCTCTACTCACAAATGTATCTTCATGTCCAGGGACCACATAACGGGTTCACAAACCTCAAGAAAGGACTAGGGGAGGTGAGTAAGTGAATGCTCCTTTGTGGGCTGAAAAAAAGACCAAGGCTAATGGATGCCAACTTAAACATACACAAACAAGACAAACTCTACAGTTAGTTGAGCTTTTAACCACATTTTCCACTCAAGCACAGCATATGGCTGTTCTCTGTTATGCATAAATAAGCTTCAATTAGCATTCTGCCTTCAATGGTCAGGTGAGTTTTGAATTAAGGCAATCCAGAAAAGCTTAGCAGAAGTGTATTCATAGTAATAGGAGCAACCCCCAACTGCTGTCTCCTCTGCAACTCTAGCTGCCGTCTACTGGACTCCACAGCCGGATTCCACTGGTGGAAGCCTGAGGTTGCTGGACAACAGCTGCTAAGGAATGTCAACAAACAAGAAAGAATACAACATATCCTTTTCCTTTAATAAAAAAAATACATATATAAATGATGTAACAATAAAATAGTGAGGGAAAAACCTATTAATCTATGAAAACAAAATTTACACATAAGCATGTACAAAATATATTAATTACAACAATAGTCTTTGAGTTTAATGGGCAACTTTTTGACACGTGTACTCGGTAGTCTGTTCGCTGTTATGTCATGCGAAGGATTGCACGTAGTTTCATTAGAAACCTGATTACTCACAACAAAACCAAAATTGTTTCATTCTTTCTTCAACCATTCACGAATCTCAGTTTCATTGCACTTTGACACTCGATTTGTATTCCACCATTTTCCATCTAAGAGTTTTAGAGAATCACCCTTGATGAATTCTATTTTCTTGGGATTAGATAACTTGGAACATCCCTTGTTTTGTATAGTTTCCATCTTTTCCCTTACAAAATCACCCAAAACTAATTTCTGAGGTATTTTGATCAATTTATCATTGTGTTTTTGTTCATAAGAATTTTGATATTTCTCCACCTTAGATCTTATGACATTATCATCAAGCAATTTCTTACTACACCTACCCATCCAAGCAGGCTCAGCAATGGAACAAGGAACTCTACCTTTGAGTAGACAGAATTGAGTCTCACCAGTGACAGTATGCGGGGTAGTTCTAAAAATTCCATAACATCTTGTTAATAGCCATCTGAATACAATCACCCAAAACTCTATTAAAGCGTTCAATAAGACCGTTTCCACAAGGATGATAGACAGGAGTCTTTAAGTGCTTGATCCCCCAAACTTTGAGAAAATTACTGAACTCATTAGAAATTAATTGAGGTCCATTATCTGATAATATCTCAGCAGGACAGCCTTCTCTGCGAAATATCTCCTCACAAAAATCAATGACAGTGTCAGCTTTGACCTCGCGAACAAAAGTTACCTCAGGCCATTAAAAACATTAATCCATTAACACAATGGCAAATCTATTACTGACACCAAGTATTTGAAATGGGCCACAAATATCAACCACTAGCCTCTCCCAAGCCTGTTTTGGCCAGTTCATGTGATGAATGGCAGATTCTTGAATAGTATGAGTTTTGTATCTTTGCGAACACTCCACACAATCTCTAACAAATCTTTCAATCTCTCTATCCATTCCAGGCCACCAGAAATCTTCCCTGGCCTTTCTTTTCATAGCTGACATCTCTCCATGACCCTCATGTAACACAATTAGCAATCTAGCTCTCATGATAAAAGGAACAATCAACTTATCATTTCTTCTTAAAATACCATCCACCACAGACAACTCACTCCAAACTTCTTTATACAATATTAAGTCTTTGTGGGACTACCAACCTTCCCTCAGAGGAAGACACTCAATGACTCTTTTTGTAATGATGTTATTAGAAATAGCATTTTTCCAATCAGATTCATCTATAGCTTGACAAACCTCACCCAACTTGGCAACTACCCATTCTTCAATGTCTGACTCAAACTCCTTGCCATACTCCTTCTCAACTGGAAGACGTGATAAGCAGGCTGCATTAATATTTCTAACACCGGGTACGTATTTGATACAGAAATTGTACTCCTGTAACCGATAAATCCATTTAGCAATACGAGGAGTGGCTCTTGCAGCATCAGCTGTAGAAAAAGTGTCAATTAATGGTTTATGATCGGTGTGTAAATCAAATTTCCTGCCCCATACAAAATTGCGAAAATTTTGTACTCCCCACCAACATGTCATTGCCTCCTTTTCAATAGTAGAGTAAATACTCTCTGCACCTTTCAAAGTTCTGGAAGCAAAAGCAAGTACTCTTTCTTTGCCATCATGAATCTGCATCAGAATAGCACCCTAGCCTAGCTTGCAATTATGCATTTGTCATTGACATTAAAAGGTTTCAATGAAGTAGCCTTAGCCACAGCTTTTTAATTTTTTCAAAAGCTTGTAGGCATTTATCCGACCATGTAAATGTGGCATTTTCTTTCATCAATTCCCTTAAAGGAAAAACACAATTAGCAAAATTAGACTTAGATCTTGAGTAATATTTGGCCAACCCTAGGAATGACCTTAACTGGTCTTTGTTTAATGGGACTGGTGCTTTTTCTAAATATTCCACTAACTTGAATTTAGGTTTAATTCCCTCTTGATTTAAAGTGTGACCGAGATAGTCAACTTCTGTTTTACAGAATGTGCATTTCTTTAGGCTGATGGTCAAACCGGCTAGCTCTAATTTAAATAAAACAATCGTTAACACCTCATTGTGTTTCTCCATGCTTTTACCCCACACTAAAATGTCATCTTGAAATACCAGAACGTTTGGGATGCCTTTTAAGATACCTTGCATAATTCTTTGGAAAACTGCCGAAGCAGATGTCAACCCGAATGGCATACGCACACATTGAAACGCACCATCAGTGATAATAATAGAAGATAGGTGTTTGTATTCTGGTTGTAATTGCACCTGATGATAAGCGCTTGACAAGTCTAGAGTAGAAGATATTTTCGCATTATCCACGGTGGCCAGCATATCATTTATGTGGGATAAGGGTAAACCCAGATACTGTCATTTAGATCTCTTAAATCCACACACATGCGGATATTTCCATTCGGTTTGTGCGCAATACCAATTGGACTAAGCCACTCTGAGGCTTCTATCGTCTCTATAATGCCATCATTCATTAATCTTGCTAATTCATTCTTCAACGGAATCCTCAAAGCCAAAGGTACGTTTCTTACTTTGTGTACTTTCGGTGTTACACCTGCCTTAAGTATGATGCGATGTCTAAACTTTTTTAGGCATCCTAATTGTTCCTTAAAAAGATCAGGAAATTTTGATACCCATTGGACATTACTATGGTGATCAGTTAAAAGTACTTGCATGGGATGGTTGGAATTTAATGTAATGTCTAAAGCCTTTTGTTCTCTCCAACCGAAGAGGGATGTTCCATTCTCCACAACATATAGTTTAGCCTCTGCCTCTCTGTCCTGAAATTTAATTTTGGATACAAAATATCTAATTACAGGTAACTTTTGCCCACAATAACCAACAGGACTAACATCAGGGTTAATATGGCCTTTAGAACCAAGCTCTGACCAAACCTGTTTGCTAATGATGGTGAAGGGAGAACAGGAATCAGCCCACATCGGTACTTTTTTGTCATCAACATAAATATCACACTTGGGGGGATTATAGTTTTCGCTATTATCGATATCATCAAATTAGAAGATTTGCAAACTCTCAAACAATGTCCTATTCTTTTACATTTGTAGCATCTGCTCTTAGTGGCTGGACAATGTATGGCATCCGAAGTATGCCTCTTGCTTCCATAACTACAGCATAACTGGTTAATACTTGTAGCATGTACTTTGTAGCATGCACGTTTGACCTCCTCAGAAACATTGCTCTTTGTGAATTTGTCCACTATTTTGCACACTTTCAATGACTCATTATCATTTTTAGAATCAGTTACAGATATTTCTTTGACTTAAAGCGAAGTGTTTTCAATGCGCTTAGCAATGATAATGGCTTTTTCTAAAGTCGGGTCACTTAAAACTAGTAATTTTTCTTGAATTTTTATGTTGCTTGTGGTATTAATCATTTGATCTCTTATGATTTCATCCCATAGGTCTTTAAATTTGCAAGTATTAGCTAATCTTCTTAAGGCAGACACATATTGTTCAATTTTTTCACCTTGGACCTGTTTGCGTGAAAGAAATTTGTGTCTCTCCACTAGGATGCTTAATTTTTTACCATAGATTTCTTCTAACATTGTTAACCCAGTATCAAAGGAATCTTCTTCAACAACATCACCAGATCCTTCGATGTCATTCGTGCGAATAGAAACTGGTTTTGGTAAAGTTTTTAATACAGTCTTTCCTTCAACTCCCAAGTGATGTTTTAAAATCGACAATTTCCTATTGGAAACATAATCTTCACCTCCAATTGCTTCTAGATAAGTCGTGAAGGATTCTTTCCAGTCTTCCCAAGACATACAAGGAGAACCAGGGTCTTGGAGAAATGTTGGAGGAGGAGAAATAATTTGTGATAACATATTGTAAAAGATTTAACAATATAATAAAGAGATGATTAAATAATAAAATAGATGATTAGGCAATTTATAAAAGCAAAACTTGAAAATACACTTGTATACAGTTTGTAACAGAATGGTAAAATGAATATGTAACAACAATGTGTTGTTGTAGTGCTGAGGTTTTGTCGATAACTGTAGCTTAATTTTCTCTAAGATAAAATGGAAACGTAAGGCCAGATAAACTGTGTAATGCTAACATTTCACTCTTTCAACGTTGTTGATAACGTTCGAAAATTGCCATAAAATGTGGATTACTTTTTTTAAAAAAATCTGTCTGAAGTGGTTGGCAGGAAATGCAACGTAGTATAACCAATGTTAATGTCAATTGCCAATCAAGATGGCGGCACGTCTGCGTGACCTTAAAGTTAAGGACACCTAGGTAGACGCGCCACGTACGAGGCAGAAAATATTAGAATGAGGCTTGCGTTACTCACATCCGCTCGTGTGCATCTCCTCGCGCTACCAACTTGAAAGATGCGCTCTGGTACGCGCACGCCCTAGCTCTGGAATTACTAGGGAATGACGGAAAATGCAAAACAATTATCCAGGCGGCACGTGCTTTCCAGGCACAGCACCCTTCGACGTCCTCACTGCTCCGATGGGTCATCGCAGCACAATACAGCACCGATTCGATGTCTTCGCAACGTGTATTCACAGAGAACACCTCCAACGGTCGGCAGCTCAACCACACCATCTAGACAGCTTTTGGACAATGGGCTTCATCCATTAGTCTAGTAAATGATAATTTACATTTTGTTTCCATCCACCACAGCATACAGCATGGGGCTCTTCATGCCACTTTACCATTTGGCTCCCTTCTGTTTGCGTGCCTGCAGAAAACGCCTCTGCATATTGTTCACATTCACCTAAAAATAGTTATTTTCTCTTCTTTGATAAAACTGGTTCAAAGTGTTCTTTTTATATTATTCATTTTTTTAAATACATTTTTAAAATTGGCTATTTATTTTGCCCGCATTTAGGGTTACCAGATAGATGGTGATTCATTTTCCATCTCTTTTTGAATGTTGGTTGTTGGGGACGCTGTTTGTCTCTATTTGTGGCGTTTAAAGGAACTCTGGTGGGTACGCCATCAAGGAAAAGGGGCTACCATCGCTGTTGTTTTGCCCCGCACATCTCTACATTCCTGCCAGCTACAGACACTCGTTTGAGGACTACAGGACTACAGGACCCGGGTCCTGTAGTCCTCAAATGACACCAACTGCGCATAAAGCACTGCCTCTCCTCCCGTGGCGCGGAAAACATGAGGTCTGCATCCTGGCAAAGCCCAGGCCAAGGGCGAGCCCGTCCTTGTCCGGAAGAGGCTGGGCTGGGCCACCCCCCCTAATTTATACAACCTTGTTTCTTGCTGGCAGCTTTAAGGTACAGATGGTTTTCTTTGATTGTTACCGTTAGTGCTTTTTTATTTTAATTATTGTGATGGCCCCTGTTGTTTTAACATATTGCACCCTACAATTCGGATGTATGTCATGACAACGCGGGCTTTGACCCCGCGCTGCCGTTACGACGCATCCTTTACAACGAAAGTCATTACAACGACTTGCACTGTAGGTGCTGGATTGTGGAATAGTTTAATTTTCTATTCCAATTCCAGCCCATGTTACAGTAGGGAAGGTGTTGTAATAGAAAATTAAGCTGTTCCTTTACCAACAGCACCCTCCAGTGCAAGTCGTTCTAACGACTTGCGTTGTAATAGCAGCGTCGTAATGGCAGCGCGGGGTAAAGCCTGCGTTGTCATGGCTGCTTACCCTTCAATTCCGGCAAATTGCTGCTTGACTGGTATTTATTTGCCTGCCTATTTGCGCAGCTACCATTTTTTGTTATGCCACTGTTTTGCGCACTATGGTGGTATTTTGAGTTGCCTTGAGGTGTCACCAAAAACGTCTAAACGAAAGGGAGTGGTAGGCACGCTGGATGCCTTTATCGTCAGGGCAGAATCTCTGCTCACCCATGAAATTGAATTAACGGAGAGACGCATATCGTTAGATCCCGCCTCTTTGCAAATGCGTTTATCTCTGGGCTCATCCATAACAGGTGACGCTGTTTTAATCCACTCGTCCTTTATGGTCAATAGTCAGACACATTCTCCGCTGGAGCCTTCACAGGAACCTGGTATATTTGTTATGTACTCAATACTAGGATTACTGATAGCAACAAGCTCACAGAACATTACTCCCATCAACAAGGACTCTATGACTACTGAGGATAAGCCACGAGAACCCGTAGGGAAGTGAAAGAGAGGGGTGAATATTCTAAAAACTAAACAACAGAAGCAGACCTTCCGAAATACCCCTAAAGCTCCACAAACTCTCTCATTTAGTACACAGACTGATGCTGACTCACCTGCATGTCCCACCTCTTGGCATTTGGCAGTTCGGTGGGGAAGACTAACCTGGATCTTGTCTGCTCAAAATTGAAAGATCTAATTGACAATTCCCTTGCTTCCTTTAGGGGTTGCCAGACCATCTGGACTCTACTTTAAATACATTTTCGAATATAATTGGACCCCTATAGGCTAATGGGGAAAGTGTTATGCCTGTAGCTCCTGATTTACATGCCATAGCCCCCTCAGACCAAGTGCTGGTTAGGATTAAGGCCATTGAAGAGCTGTTAAAAAATAAATATGGCGCATGTGTCGCTGATCTTTTGTTGACCCCCTTACAATTACACAGTACAGTAGCTCCAGCCCCCAAGACCAAGTTCCTTCCGGTATTAGATAAAGTGCCTATTAGACCTGATAGCACTATTGGTATTGCATATAATCCAGTCCCCGCTCATGCCGAGCGATGTGTAACCGGTTAGATGTCCACTCTGCCCACAGCCACTAGGGACAGGGATAGGGAGGAGGAGAGGCTAAGTTTGCCACCTGAAGCCACCTCATTAACAATAATTTTGGCTAATGTTCCCCTTCTTTCCCCCGAGGTAAATGAATCCTGGGAGGCTTTTAGAAACAATCTCTCTCTGCTGGCTCGGGTCTAAAACCGGACTAACAGAGCACTTGCTTAATGAGTTTAAAATGGTGAGAAGGGTATGTTGGGTTGGAAGAAGGGAACAAATACTTCCTGGGGATTGTATTGTTATTACTTTTAAATCTCCACCATTGGTCCATGAGATCTTACACAGACACGGTAGCAACCAATTACAACAAACAGGAATAAATGTCCTGCCTCTAGGTTTTTTCTACCTTCCCCCAGAGGTCTGCTGTTACTAACACTCGGTACAAAAGGGGGTGGTGATGGAATTCTATAAAATAGAATTCTATAAAATACTCAATGAATTTCGCAAACCAAATTGCTTAGAAGGAACTCATCCTGTCACTCAAGATTTCACAGACAAAGTGGCAAATCATTACACGGACAAAGCAGGCACGTTGGAATCGTACTTAAAACAGAAACAAAGCACCAGCACTAACCCTTGTACAAAACAACTATCCAAGAATGCTCTAATCAAGCCTCTCCGTTCCTTCCAACACGTCTCACACGATGAATTTATGGACCTGGTCAAAGCAAGCAGGCCTGCCGGCAGCCATTCTTTTAACAACTTCTGCTGCCACTCCAGTAAGAATCATTAACGATTCCTCAACTACTGGAATATTTTCACAGAACTCAAAAAGCCATACATACGCACTTTACTGAAGAAAACAAACTTGGACCCACTGAACCCTGACAACTACAGACCCATTACAAATGGACCGTTCCTGGGCAAACTGATAGAAAGAACAGCATTCACCCAGATGTCACAATTCGTTGAAAAGAATGACATACTTTCAGACTTCCAAACAAGATTCTGCCCGGGAAGAGGCACTGAATCTGCCCTCCTTGCCATCTGGGATGACCTAAAGAATACAGTTGACCGCAACGGGTTCTCTGCGCTACTCCTCTTGGACCTCTCAGCTGCCTTCGACACGGTTGACCATGACACTCTGAAACAAAGACTCTATGAAGGTGGCAGAGAGGGAACTGCTCTAGACTGGATTGTGTCCTACCTTCACAACAGAGCTAATGTCATCCATACCCCACCTTTCCCATCGAAACCGTACTCCAAAAAGCAGGGGTCCCTCAAGGTTCTATCATCTCGCCCATGCTTTTCAACATCTACATGAAGTCATTACCAGTACTGATCAATAAATTTCTCCTTATGTGCTATAACTATGCAGATGACACGCAAATACTCCTTCAACTGGAATGCCCAAAGACATTGGAATATCACCAATTTTCAGCTGTCTCAAAGCCGTGGATCAGTGGATGACCTGGAGCCATCTCAAATGTAATGCTTAAAAAACTGAAATACTCACGTGTGGCGATTGGAAACATTACAACCCGCTTGCAGCATGGCCTGATGAACTGGGATCACTGACTAAATTGCATCGAAGAAAGTAAGAAACCTCGGAATGACCATGGACTTCAAGCTGTCGATGAATGCGCAAGTGGATAAACTAGCAAGATCAAGCTTTGCTACTATATAAACGCTGCGTCTAAGTTTCCCTCATTTGGGATTTCCACACAGGGTCCAAGCAACCATCTCCCTTGTTCTGTCCAAACTCGATTACGCCAATAACCTCTACCACGGATCACCTTTAACGACCATGAAAAGACTACAACGGATTCAGAACTCGGCTGCCAGACTACTCTTGCAGATCAAACCGCGAGACCACATCTCCCCTGCCTTGAAAGCCCTGCATTGGTTACCGGTTGCCAGAAGATCCACGTTCAAGCTGCTTTATATCACCCACAAAGCAATACATGGAATGGGACCACTCTTCATCATGAATAAAATCACCAAACACATTCAACAAAGGAACCTCCGGTCAAAAGGAGCATCTCGCCTCAAAATCTCACCATACAAGAAAAAAAACATGGGTGGCACATCCTTCTCTGTTCAAGCAGCCAAACTATGGAACTCTTTACGCCCCAACGTAAGGTCCACCGACAACCACCTTATCTTCAGAAAACTACTCAAGATTTGGCTCTTCCCCACATAAGCACCATACGCAAACAGAAATTTACAGCATATCCCTCTGTATACAAGCATTTTTTTCACTATAGATATGTACCTATCTTTGTGTATTACTTTGTATAAAGATCTAAAATAATTATGTTGTTGAGAGAAAATAATAATAATAATAATAAATGAATAAAAATAATCTTTGGTCTACATGTGCATACTTCCATTGTGCATCTATGTACCTTCCATGTACTTGGATCTATGTGTCTGTTACTTTTCTGCTGAAAAAGCATATCCAATGCACTACCCTATTTCTCATCCTGTGCCTCTATCAATATCTTTAATCTACATATACTTACCTCCTTTATGTATCTATATACTTCCAATGTAATTATGGATCTCTATGTTTATCACTTTCTTCTAATTTAGCATTTCCAATGCACTATCCTATTTCTCAGCCTATACTTCGCTCAATATATCTTCCAGCCCAACCTTATGACTCATCTCAAACTTCTTCTACTACTTCTTCCAATGCACTACCTTATCTCTCATCCTATACATCTACCAATATATCCTCTAAATCCACTCTCTCATTTATCCCAAACCCCATACCACTACTATGATTGCCAAAATAACCCTTTCTAGACTCTCTCCTACTCTACCCCTCTTTGTATCATCTGGCACCTCTTTTACTATATCGATCCCCTAAAACAAACCTTTCTAAACTCTTCCCTTTGGGTCCTCCCCTCCAAAACTCCTTTTTACTCATCCAAAAGCCTCCTCCTACTGCTTAGACCTAAAAAAATAAAAATATATCCTTCACTCTTTTATCCCTCCACTATCCTTTTCAATCGAAATGAACAGACTAACTTGTTCACTTCTCAAATTCCATATTAAACTATACTAATATACTACCCAAATAACTAAATAACATATCCACTACTCAAACTTCATATTTTTTTACTGTACTAATTTTCAACAGTAATCCTTTATGGGTTCCGGAGTGGCGTGCTACTCGTCAAAAAAGCGCTTCAACATCCGTCAAGGGTAACAAGTGCTATAGGAATGAAAATCTTTCTTCCTCTTTTATCGCTCAGCTATCATTCTAACTCCAAGTAACTGACTAATATCCACCACTGAAATTACTTCATATTTCACCATATTAATTCACCACTAATCCTTTGTAAGCTTCCTCAATAGTGTGCGTCAACAAGCGATATTTAAATACAAACCTTTGTCCTCGTCTTTCCTTCTGCTATCATTCCAAATCCAATTAACTGACTAACCTATCCACCACTTAAAATGTACTTGCATGTTTCACTATACTAATTCAACACTAATCCTCTATGGGTCCCGGAGTAGCGCGCTACTCGCCGACAAAAGCGATTCGACGCCTCTTCAGCGGTAGTAAGCGCTATATAAATGCAATTACAATACAATACATTACAATTGCGACCATTTTGGTGACTGTATCACCCACTTTTCTCATGAGCCTTATGGGGAAGTGATTAATTATGCAATTCATAAATACAATTTGGTACTTATGGATTCTATTACATCTGTTGGGTTAACAACTTTAAATACGTATGAGGGGGCTAGGTCATCTTCATATATTGATCATTTTTTAGTCTCGGCAAACTGTAGAGATTTGGTGGAAAAAATTCTAATCTGCGCGAGACTTCATAGTGATCATCATCCGCTAATTATGTACTTGAGGCTTAGCCTGAAACCTAAAGTAAGATGGAATGTAGCGGCTACAAATATTGGAACCCAGGGTAAAAATGAAGTTTCAATGGGGTGGTCAGGGGTCGACCCCACCTCTTTCATGGAACATCTTAAGGAGAAAACACAGAGAGAATTTGAAATATGTTCAGATAGTTCCACCACAAATTCAGCCGTTATAACGGCTTTCTGTAATATAACTACAGACATAGCGGGTGATTTAACAACTAAGATAAGAAAGAATGTTTCTGATTTCACCCTTAAATGGTTTCATCAAGTATGCTCAAGGCTAAATAGGGATCTAAAGAAGGCTTTGAAAGTAAGACCTAGGGATGGAGGAAGGATTGCCCTTTTGCGGAAATTCAATAAAAATGCCTTGATAGAAAGGAGAATGGATATCCGCGAGGAGGCCTGGAAGAAATTAACTCAGGCCGCTGATACACATGATGCGTTCCTCTTCTGGAAAACAATTAACTATCCATTTTTTTTATGAGAATGCAGAAGTTAAAATCGACACTGCAGTCCGACCTGAGGACTGGATATCTCATTTTGAGAATATTTTTAATCCTGATACTGTGAAAGTAACTAAGAGCAATAATGGCAGTATCATTTTAGTGGAACCTGTAGAATTGTCCCGAATAACCCTGGAGGAAATCACATCCGCCTTAACAAAATTGTGCTAATGGAAACCGCTGCTGGCCCGGATGGGGTCCCAACTGAAGTTTTTAAACAAGATATGGATATTTGGATCCCAATTTTATTAAAAGATTTTACTGCTACGTTAGGGGGAGTATTGCCTGCATCCTGGGTACAAAGTGTTATTGTACCAATTTTCAAAAAAGGTAATAGAGGAAATGCCAATTGCTACCGCCCCATTTCACTTCTGAATTCTACCTCCAAACTAATGGGGAGGATAATGTTGGGGAGGTTAGAAAAATGGTAGAAAGCGAAAATGATGGGACCCCCTCAAAAAGGTAAGTAAAGGCCAGGGAACAGAGGGGAAAAAACAAATAATAAGAGAAAAAGTTCCCTCCTAGGCCTCAGTTATTTCAGATCTGTATTTATCAAATTCTTCATATAAAAGTGACAAAATTGCACCAACCACATTTTTTTCTCATTTTTTTCAAAAATATATATCATTTATTATCTTTATACTTTAAAGTATTAGCATTGCTTTCACAGATACAATACAAAATTCATTATTTGAAAACACCAGATGAAGCTAAATCACAAAATCCATATAGCAAAAGTAGATTATTAACACAATATATACAACAAGAAAAAAGGAATCACTATTTACAACAACATTATACAAAAGACAAGAAGAATTATTTTCGTTAAAAAAGGGAGAAAAAACAATTATTCATGTGTCCCAAAAGGTTCTCACCCACACAAACAACTAACACACTCATGCATACACATTCACAAAAGCTCCAATTGTGAAAAGGTAGCTGGGTACTAGTAGACAGGGAGCCCCCTGTCACTAGAGCAGTCTCAACCAGATTTTTGAGACCCGCACTCTGGTAGTCGACGCGCGTTTCGGCGGCTCTAGGCCACCTTCCTCAGGACCTTCCTCAGGACCTTTCCCCAGATGAAACAGCAACCCAGTGAGACCCAAGGGGACCTAGAGGTTAGAAAAATGGGCAATGAAAATAACATCTTAACTGAGGCCCAGTACGGATTTAGAAGAGGTATTGGGACAGTGGAACAATGTGTGAACCTGGAGCTATTGATAGGCAAATATACCTTTGCAAAGGAAGGGTTCTTACATCTCTGTTTTGTCGATCTCATCAGTGCCTTCAACCGTGTTAACAAACGCCAAATTATGGCAGACTATGAGGGCACTAGGGGCTCCCGATGACATGTTTGTATATTTGTCATAGATGTATACCCTCTTAACCTCTAGAGTTCGCTTTGGCCCATCTGGGGAATGCACCCTGGATTTTAAAGTAACATGAGGCATCCGACAAGGATGCGTGCTTGCTCCACTTTTATTTTCACTATATATTAACAATGTGGATGCCTTTTTACAAAATCAAATAGCAAATGCACCAAAAGTCGAGATGCGTATGACCCCTGTACTCTTATATGCAGACAATGCTGTCCTCATTTCAAGGACAGCAAATGGTCTGCAAAAATTAATCGACAATTTTGCATTAAATATGTCTGGAAAAGACCTACAGATAAACTTTAAAAAAACTTTTTTTATGATTTGTGGGAGTATTAGGTCTATAAACAGAGCTGCAACTTTTTCATATCTGGGCCTGCTATTTAATAGGAATGGCACACGGAAGTCCCACATAGAAAAGTGTAACTTGAAATGTTCAAGAATTACTGAGGGGATTTTTAGATTTGCTACAAAAAATGGTAATAAACCTATATGGGAAATATTAGCTTTATATCAAAGTAAATGTGTTACAGGAGTTTGCTATGGGGCCGCACTATGGGGGAGAGCAAATATTACCCCCCCCCTCCAAATACAAAAAAATTAATTCCTGAAAAGAATGTTGGCAGTGCCTAGCTCTCCTGCGGACTACATAGTACGTAGAGAATTATCAGTATTTTTCCTTAGCAATCTAATAAACAGGCAAGCTCTCACATTCTGGCATGGAATATGGTGCAAAGACGAGACCAAATTCACCAAATATTTAATTATGGACTGTCTAGCTCTTTACTATTGCAAGAAAATCCCTTGGTTGGAGCATATCTATACCCTTTTGAAATTCTGTAAGATAGATACTGATAGAAAGAACCCTGTAGCTATCCAAGATTTTAGCAAAAGAGATTTAAAGCTAAGATACATGAATTCTGCAGAAGCGAGGCTGAAGCTAGCCAAAAGCATAGTGTTCTTACTGTGAAATTATACCTGTAAGGGGAGCACCAATGTACTTAACACAGGTCAGGAATTTACAACACAGATTCTACCTAATACAACTTAGATTAGGCACGCTTCACTACTTTAACAGCCTTCCCCAAAAGGGAAAAGTGGTGCCATAAACTCCCGAATTGCCCATGTGATGGTAAAACACCTCAATCCACGATGCATTTTATCCTTTTTTGTATTTTTTATAAAGATGTACGAAAATGTATTTTAAAACCTCCGTTTTTATCTAATACGCTTTTCCATTACAAACATGCTTTTAACTTTTTACTGAATGCATGAGTTAGTGACTAAACTTTGTGACTGTCTGTATCAGTCTGTCTGTTGTTGTATAAGCTGCTTCATGGGTTGGTCAGTAGCTATATGAGTGTCAGTATGGGTTATCAATTGGTTGCCTGAGTATTTGTATGGGTGCCTGGGTGTGTGTGTGGGTAGGTGGGAGGTGTGTGACTCTGTGCATATATGTTTGAGTGGTTGATTCACTGTGTGTATGGGTTCAAGAGTGCATGTGAAAATAGCTGTATGAGTGGGTAAGTGTGTGTATGAGTATGTTGGTGAGTGAATGGATGTCTCAATTGTACATGTCCAAGTAATTACATATGTAAAAGGCAGTGTATGTGAGCGTTGAAGTATATAAATGACTATACGTAAGAGTCAGTGATTGTATGAGTAGCTGTATGAATGAATGTGTCCTTGTATCAGTGATTGTACAAGAGAATAAGTATTAATTTGTTTCTGTTTGAATAAGTGATGTAGTGTGTGTATAACTGTATAGATCAGTACATGGAAGTGTGATTAATTCTTTGCATGACTGACTAGGTGTGTGAGTAACTCTGGATGAGTAGTGGTGTGTGAGTGTCTGTATAGGTGTATGATTGCCTATGATAGTGTTGTATTGATGAGTGACTGCACGTATGAGTGATTGTATAAGTGGATGTGTGTGTAGGCCTAGTGTTAGACCTGGCATCATAAGCCTGAGTCTCCCTTCGATTTTGTCCAGTTGTCTCCCATGTGTTCGATATGTTTTTGCTGGTTATATGCTTTGGGCACTGTGCCACTGCTATTCAGTGCCACAGCGCAAGTGCTCCCTATGTTAAATTGATGTACTAATTAGTGACTCCATGATTGGGTTATTTAATTTACTGGTCAGACCCTAGTGCAGTGCATCATGTGTGCCCAGGGCTTGTAAATCAAATGCTGCTGATGGGCTTGCGGTACAAAAGGGGGTGGTGATGGACGGAGCATCTGAATCAATCAAACACTCACACCCAGTCAAAAGATCTGGGTTTAATCCATCACCGTTCTTTAGCCCACTCTGCCACCCCAGTTCAGACATGGCTATATACAAATCAGTATGACCCTGTGTCTCATGGGAACAGTCCAGCCCGAACTGCCACGCCATGTCTTCCCTGGACCGGAAACAGGCTTCCGAGGACCGGTTTCTGGCATTCCAGCCATCTTCAGCCCGGCTTGCTTGAATCCAGTGGCAAAGCGAGCAAGGGACTCACGTCTAAGCATACCCTGCCACACTTATGGCGGCCAAAAGCGGTACAAAAGGGGGTGGTGATGGACGGAGCATCTGAATCAATCAAACACTCACACCCAGTCAAAAGATCTGGGTTTAATCCATCACCGTTCTTTAGCCCCCTCTGCTACCCCAGTTCAGACATGGCTATATGCAAATCAGTCAGACCCTGTGCCTCATGGGAACAGTTCAGCCCGAACTGCCAAGCCATGTCTTCCCTGGACTGGAAACAAGCTTCCGAGGACCGGTTTCTGGCATTCCAGCCGTCTTCAGCCCGGCTTTGAATCCAGTGGCAAAGTGAGCAAGGGACTCACGTCTGAGCATACCCTGCCACACTTATGGCGGCCAAAAGCGGTGCAAATGGGGGTGGTGATGGACGGAGCATCTGATTCAATCAAAAACTCACACCCAGTCAAAAGATCTGGGTTTAATCCATCACCGTTCTTTAGCCCACTCTGCCACCCCAGTTCAGACATGGCTGTATGCAAATCAGTCTGACCCTGTGCCTCATGGAAACAGTCCAGCCCGAACTGCCAAGCCATGTCTTGCCTGGACCGGAAACAAGCTTCCGAGGACCGGTTTCTGGCATTCCAGCCGTCTTCAGCCCGGCTTGCTTGAATCCAGTGGCAAAGTGAGCAAGGGACTCACGTCTGAGCATACCCTGCCACACTTATGGCGGCCAAAAGCGGTACAAAAGGGGGTGGTGATGGATGGAGCATCTGAATCAATCAAACACTCACACCCAGTCAAAAGATCTGGGTTTAATCCATCACCGTTCTTTAGCCCACTCTGCCACCCCAGTTCAGACATGGCTATATGCAAATCAGTCTGACCCTGTGCCTCATGGGAACAGTCCAGCCCGAACTGCCAAGCCATGTCTTCCCTGGACCGGAAACAAGCTTCCGAGGACCGGTTTCTGGCATTCCAGCTGTCTTCAGCCCGGCTTGCTTTAATCCAGTGGCAAAGTGAGCAAGGGACTCACGTCTGAGCATTCCCTGCCACACTTATGGCGGCCAAAAGCGGTACAAAAGGGGGTGGTGATGGACGGAGCATCTGAATCAATAAAACACTCACACCCAGTCAAAAGATCTGGGTTTAATCCATCACTGTTCTTTAGCCCACTCTGCCACCCCAGTTCAGACATGGCTATATGCAAATCAGTCTGACCCTGTGCCTCATGGGAACAGTCCAGCCCGAACTGCCAAGCCATGTCTTCCCTGGACCGGAAACAAGCTTCCGAGGACCGGTTTCTGGCATTCCAGCCGTCTTCAGCCCGGCTTGCTTGAATCCAGTTGCAAAGTGAGCAAGGGACTCACGTCAGAGCATACCCTGCCACACTTATGGCGGCCAAAAGCGGTACAAAAGGGGGTGGTGATGGACGGAGCATCTGAATCAATCAAACACTCACACCCAGTCAAAAGATCTGGGTTTAATCCATCACCGTTCTTTAGCCCACTCTGCCACCCCAGTTCAGACAAGGCTATATGCAAATCAGTCTGACCCTGTGCCTCATGGGAACAGTCCAGCCCGAACTGCCAAGCCATGTCTTCCCTGGACCGGAAACAAGCTTCCGAGGACCGGTTTCTGGCATTCCAGCCGTCTTCAGCCCGGCTTGCTTGAATCCAGTGGCAAAGTGAGCAAGGGACTCACGTCTGAGCATACTCTGCCACACTTATGGCGGCCAAAAGCGGTACAAAAGGGGGTGGTGATGGACGGAGCATCTGAATCAATCAAACACTCACACCCAGTCAAAAGATCTGGGTTTAATCCATCACCGTTCTTTAGTTCACTCTGCCACCCCAGTTCAGACATAGCTATATGCAAATCAGTCTGACCCTGTGACTCATGGGAACAGTCCAGCCCGAACTGCCAAGCCATGTCTTCCCTGGACCGGAAACAAGCTTCCGAGGAGCGGTTTCTGGCATTCCAGCCGTCTTCAGCCCGGCTTGCTTGAATCCAGTGGCAAAGTAAGCAAGGGACTCACGTCTGAGCATTCCCTGCCACACTTATGGCGGCCAAAAGCGGTACAAAAGGGGGTGGTGATGGACGGAGCATCTGAATCAATCAAACACTCAAACCCAGTCAAAAGATCTGGGTTTAATCCATCACCGTTCTTTAGCCCACTCTGCCACCCCAGTTCAGACATGGCTATATGCAAATCAGTATGACCCTGTGCCTCATGGGAACAGTCCAGCCCGAACTGCCAAGCCATGTCTTCCCTGGACCGGAAACAGGCTTCCGAGGACCGGTTTCTGGCATTCCAGCCGTCTTCAGCCCGGCTTGCTTGAATCCAGTGGCAAAGTGAGCAAGGGACTCACGTCTGAGCATACCCTGCCACACTTATGGCGGCCAAAAGCGGTACAAAAGGGGGTGGTGATGGACGGAGCATCTGAATCAATAAAACACTCACACCCAGTCAAAAGATCTGGGTTTAATCCATCACTGTTCTTTAGCCCACTCTGCCACCCCAGTTCAGACATGGCTATATGCAAATCAGTCTGACCCTGTGCCTCATGGGAACAGTCCAGCCCGAACTGCCAAGCCATGTCTTCCCTGGACCGGAAACAAGCTTCCGAGGACCGGTTTCTGGCATTCCAGCCGTCTTCAGCCCGGCTTGCTTGAATCCAGTGGCAAAGTGAGCAAGGGACTCACGTCTGAGCATACCCTGTCACACTTATGGCGGCCAAAAGCGGTACAAAAGGGGGTGGTGATGGACGGAGCATCTGAATCAATCAAACACTCACACCCAGTCAAAAGATCTGGGTTTAATCCATCACCGTTCTTTAGCCCCCTCTGCCACCCCAGTTCAGACATGGCAATACGCAAATCAGTCTGACCCTGTGCCTCATGGGAACAGTCCAGCCCGAACTGCCAAGCCATGTCTTCCCTGGACTGGAAACAAGCTTCCGAGGACCGGTTTCTGGCATTCCAGCCGTCTTCAGCCCGGCTTTGAATCCAGTGGCAAAGTGAGCAAGGGACTCACGTCTGAGCATACCCTGCCATACTTATGGCGGCCAAAAGCGGTACAAATGGGGGTGGTGATGGATGGAGCATCTGAATCAATCAAACACTCACACCCAGTCAAAAGATCTGGGTTTAATCCATCACCGTTCTTTAGCCCACTCTGCCACCCCAGTTCAGACATGGCTATATGCAAATCAGTCTGACCCTGTGCCTCATGGGAACAGTCCAGCCCGAACTGCCAAGCCATGTCTTCCCTGGACCGGAAACAAGCTTCCGAGGACCGGTTTCTGGCATTCCAGCTGTCTTCAGCCCGGCTTGCTTTAATCCAGTGGCAAAGTGAGCAAGGGACTCACGTCTGAGCATTCCCTGCCACACTTATGGCGGCCAAAAGCGGTACAAAAGGGGGTGGTGATGGACGGAGCATCTGAATCAATAAAACACTCACACCCAGTCAAAAGATCTGGGTTTAATCCATCACTGTTCTTTAGCCCACTCTGCCACCCCAGTTCAGACATGGCTATATGCAAATCAGTCTGACCCTGTGCCTCATGGGAACAGTCCAGCCCGAACTGCCAAGCCATGTCTTCCCTGGACCGGAAACAAGCTTCCGAGGACCGGTTTCTGGCATTCCAGCCGTCTTCAGCCCGGCTTGCTTGAATCCAGTTGCAAAGTGAGCAAGGGACTCACGTCTGAGCATACCCTGCCACACTTATGGCGGCCAAAAGCGGTACAAAAGGGGGTGGTGATGGACGGAGCATCTGAATCAATCAAACACTCACACCCAGTCAAAAGATCTGGGTTTAATCCATCACCGTTCTTTAGCCCACTCTGCCACCCCAGTTCAGACAAGGCTATATGCAAATCAGTCTGACCCTGTGCCTCATGGGAACAGTCCAGCCCGAACTGCCAAGCCATGTCTTCCCTGGACCGGAAACAAGCTTCCGAGGACCGGTTTCTGGCATTCCAGCCGTCTTCAGCCCGGCTTGCTTGAATCCAGTGGCAAAGTGAGCAAGGGACTCACGTCTGAGCATACTCTGCCACACTTATGGCGGCCAAAAGCGGTACAAAAGGGGGTGGTGATGGACGGAGCATCTGAATCAATCAAACACTCACACCCAGTCAAAAGATCTGGGTTTAATCCATCACCGTTCTTTAGTTCACTCTGCCACCCCAGTTCAGACATAGCTATATGCAAATCAGTCTGACCCTGTGACTCATGGGAACAGTCCAGCCCGAACTGCCAAGCCATGTCTTCCCTGGACCGGAAACAAGCTTCCGAGGAGCGGTTTCTGGCATTCCAGCCGTCTTCAGCCCGGCTTGCTTGAATCCAGTGGCAAAGTAAGCAAGGGACTCACGTCTGAGCATTCCCTGCCACACTTATGGCGGCCAAAAGCGGTACAAAAGGGGGTGGTGATGGACGGAGCATCTGAATCAATCAAACACTCACACCCAGTCAAAAGATCTGGGTTTAATCCATCACCGTTCTTTAGCCCACTCTGCCACCCCAGTTCAGACATGGCTATATGCAAATCAGTATGACCCTGTGCCTCATGGGAACAGTCCAGCCCGAACTGCCAAGCCATGTCTTCCCTGGACCGGAAACAGGCTTCCGAGGACCGGTTTCTGGCATTCCAGCCGTCTTCAGCCCGGCTTGCTTGAATCCAGTGGCAAAGTGAGCAAGGGACTCACGTCTGAGCATACCCTGCCACACTTATGGCGGCCAAAAGCGGTACAAAAGGGGGTGGTGATGGACGGAGCATCTGAATCAATAAAACACTCACACCCAGTCAAAAGATCTGGGTTTAATCCATCACTGTTCTTTAGCCCACTCTGCCACCCCAGTTCAGACATGGCTATATGCAAATCAGTCTGACCCTGTGCCTCATGGGAACAGTCCAGCCCGAACTGCCAAGCCATGTCTTCCCTGGACCGGAAACAAGCTTCCGAGGACCGGTTTCTGGCATTCCAGCCGTCTTCAGCCCGGCTTGCTTGAATCCAGTGGCAAAGTGAGCAAGGGACTCACGTCTGAGCATACCCTGTCACACTTATGGCGGCCAAAAGCGGTACAAAAGGGGGTGGTGATGGACGGAGCATCTGAATCAATCAAACACTCACACCCAGTCAAAAGATCTGGGTTTAATCCATCACCGTTCTTTAGCCCCCTCTGCCACCCCAGTTCAGACATGGCAATACGCAAATCAGTCTGACCCTGTGCCTCATGGGAACAGTCCAGCCCGAACTGCCAAGCCATGTCTTCCCTGGACTGGAAACAAGCTTCCGAGGACCGGTTTCTGGCATTCCAGCCGTCTTCAGCCCGGCTTTGAATCCAGTGGCAAAGTGAGCAAGGGACTCACGTCCGAGCATACCCTGCCATACTTATGGCGGCCAAAAGCGGTACAAATGGGGGTGGTGATGGATGGAGCATCTGAATCATTCAAACACTCACACCCAGTCAAAAGATCTGGGTTTAATCCATCACCGTTCTTTAGCCCACTCTGCCACCCCAGTTCAGACAAGGCTATATGCAAATCAGTCTGACCCTGTGCCTCATGGGAACAGTCCAGCCCGAACTGCCAAGCCATGTCTTCCCTGGACCGGAAACAAGCTTCCGAGGACCGGTTTCTGGCATTCCAGCCATCTTCAGCCCGGCTTGCTTGAATCCAGTGGCAAAGTGAGCAAGGGACTCACGTCTGAGCATACTCTGCCACACTTATGGCGGCCAAAAGCGGTACAAAAGGGGGTGGTGATGGACGGAGCATCTGAATCAATCAAACACTCACACCCAGTCAAAAGATCTGGGTTTAATCCATCACCTTTCTTTAGTTCACTCTGCCACCCCAGTTCAGACATAGCTATATGCAAATCAGTCTGACCCTGTGACTCATGGGAACAGTCCAGCCCGAACTGCCAAGCCATGTCTTCCCTGGACCGGAAACAAGCTTCCGAGGAGCGGTTTCTGGCATTCCAGCCGTCTTCAGCCCGGCTTGCTTGAATCCAGTGGCAAAGTGAGCAAGGGACTCACGTCTGAGCATTCCCTGCCACACTTATGGCGGCCAAAAGCGGTACAAAAGGGGGTGGTGATGGACGGAGCATCTGAATCAATCAAACACTCACACCCAGTCAAAAGATCTGGGTTTAATCCATCACCGTTCTTTAGCCCACTCTGCCACCCCAGTTCAGACATGGCTATATGCAAATCAGTATGACCCTGTGCCTCATGGGAACAGTCCAGCCCGAACTGCCAAGCCATGTCTTCCCTGGACCGGAAACAGGCTTCCGAGGACCGGTTTCTGGCATTCCAGCCGTCTTCAGCCCGGCTTGCTTGAATCCAGTGGCAAAGTGAGCAAGGGACTCACGTCTGAGCATACCCTGCCACACTTATGGCGGCCAAAAGCGGTACAAAAGGGGGTGGTGATGGACGGAGCATCTGAATCAATCAAACACTCACACCCAGTCAAAAGATCTGGGTTTAATCCATCACCGTTCTTTAGCCCACTCTGCCACCCCAGTTCAGACATGGCTATATGCAAATCAGTCTGACCCTGTGCCTCATGGGAACAGTCCAGCCCGAACTGCCAAGCCATGTCTTCCCTGGACTGGAAACAAGCTTCCGAGGACCGGTTTCTGGCATTCCAGCCGTCTTCAGCCCGGCTTGCTTGAATCCAGTGGCAAAGTGAGCAAGGGACTCACGTCTGAGCACACCCTGCCACACTTATGGCGGCCAAAAGCGGTACAAATGGGGGTGGTGATGGACGGAGCATCTGAATCAATCAAACACTCACACCCAGTCAAAAGATCTGGGTTTATTCCATCACCGTTCTTTAGCCCACTCTGCCACCCCAGGTCAGACATGGCTATATGCAAATCAGTCTGACCCTGTGCCTCATGGGAACAGTCCAGCCCGAACTGCCAAGCCATGCCTTCCCTGGACCGGAAACAAGCTTCCGAGGACCCGTTTCTGGCATTCCAGCCGTCTTCAGCCCGGCTTGCTTGAATCCAGTGGCAAAGTGAGCAAGGGACTCACGTCTGAGCATTCCCTGCCACACTTATGGCGGCCAAAAGCGGTACAAAAGGGGGTGGTGATGGACGGACCAGCTGAATCAATCAAACACTCACACCCAGTCAAAAGATCTGGGTTTAATCCATCACCGTTCTTTAGCCCACTCTGCCACCCCAGTTCAGACATGGCTATATGCAAATCAGTCTGACCCTGTGCCTCATGGGAACAGTCCAGCCCGAACTGCCAAGCCATGTCTTCCTGGACCGGAAACAAGCTTCCGAGGACCGGTTTCTGGCATTCCAGCCGTCTTCAGCCCGGCTTCCTTGAATCCAGTGGCAAAGTGAGCAAGGGACTCACGTCTGAGCATACCCTGCCACACTTATGGCGGCCAAAAGCGGTACAAAAGGGGGTGGTGATGGATGGAGCATCTGAATCAATCAAACACTCACACCCAGTCAAAAGATCTGGGTTTAATCCATCACCGTTCTTTAGCCCACTCTGCCACCCCAGTTCACACATGGCTATATGCAAATCAGTCTGACCCTGTGCCTCATGGGAACAGTCCAGCCCGAACTCCCAAGCCATGTCTTCACTGGACCGGAAACAAGCTTCCGAGGACCGGTTTCTGGCATTCCAGCCGTCTTCAGCCCGGCTTCCTTGAATCCAGTGGCGAAGTGAGCAAGGGACTCACGTCTGAGCATACCCTGCCACACTTATGGCGGCCAAAAGCGGTACAAAAGGGGGTGGTGATGGACGGAGCATCTGAATCAATCAAACACTCACACCCAGTCAAAAGATCTGGGTTTAATCCATCACCGTTCTTTAGCCCACTCTGCCACCCCAGTTAAGACATGGCTATATGCAAATCAGTCTGACCATGTGCCTCATGGGAACAGTCCAGCCCAAACTGCCAAGCCATGTCTTCCCTGGACCGGAAACAGGCTTCCGAGGACCGGTTTCTGACATTCCAGCCGTCTTCAGCCCGGCTTGCTTGAATCCAGTGGCGAAGTGAGCAAGGGACTCACGTCTGAGCATACCCTGCCACACTTATGGAAGCCAAAAGCGGTACAAAAGGGGGTGGTGATGGACGGAGCATCTGAATCAATCAAACACTCACACCCAGTCAAAAGATCTGGGTGTAATCCATCACCGTTCTTTAGCCCACTCTGCCACCCCAGTTCAGATATGGCTATATGCAAATCAGTCTGACCCTGTGCCTCATGGGAATAGTCCAGCCCGAACTGCCAAGCCATATCTTCCCTGGACCGGAAACAAGCTTCCGAGGACGGGTTTCTGGCATTCCAGCCGTCTTCAGCCCGGCTTGCTTGAATCCAGTGGCGAAGCGAGCAAGGGACTCATGTCTGTGCATACCCTGCCACACTTATGGCGGCCAAAAGCGGTACAAATGGGGGTGGTGATGGACGGAGCATCTGAATCAATCAAACACTCACACCCAGTCAAAATATCTGGGTTTAATCCATCACCGTTCTTTAGCCCACTCTGCCACCCCAGTTCAGACATGGCTATATGCAAATCAGTCTGACCCTGTGCCTCATGGGAACAGTCCAGCCCGAACTGCCAAGCCATGTCTTCCCTGGACCGGAAACAAGCTTCCGAAGACCGGTTTCTGGCATTCCAGCCGTCTTCAGCCCGGCTTGCTTGAATCCAGTGGCAAAGTGAGCAAGGGACTCATGTCTGAGCATACCCTGCCACACTTATGGCGGCCAAAAGCGGTACAAAAGGGGGTGGTGATGGACGGAGCATCTGAATCAATCAAACACTCACACCCAGTCAAAAGATCTGGGTTTAATCCATCACCGTTCTTTAGCCCACTCTGCCACCCCAGTTCAGACATGGCTATAAGCAAATCAGTCTGACCCTGTGCCTCATGGGAACAGTCCAGCCCGAACTGCCAAGCCATGTCTTCCCTGGACCGGAAACAAGCTTCCGAGGACCGGTTTCTGGCATTCCAGCCGTCTTCAGCCCGGCTTCCTTGAATCCAGTTGCAAAGTGAGCAAGGGACTCATGTTTGAGCATACCCTGCCACACTTATGGTGGCCAAAAGCGGTACAAAAGGGGGTGGTGATGGACGGAGCATCAGAATCAATCAAACACTCACACCCAGTCAAAAGATCTGGGTTTAATCCATCACCGTTCTTTAGCCCACTCTGCCACCCCAGTTCAGACATGGCTATATGCAAATCAGTCTGACCCTGTGCCTCATGGGAACAGTCCAACCCGAACTACCAAGCCATGTCTTCCCTGGACCGGAAACAAGCTTCCGAGGACCGGTTTCTGGCATTCCAGCCATCTTCAGCCCGGCTTGCTTGAATCCAGTGGCGAAGCGAGCAAGGGACTCATGTCTGAGCATACCCTGCCACACTTATGGCGGCCAAAAGCGGTACAAATGGGGGTGGTGATGGACGGAGCATCTGAATCAATCAAACACTCACACCCAGTCAAAAGATCTGGGTTTAATCCATCACCGTTCTTTAGCCCACTCTGCCACCCCAGTTCAGACATGGCTATATGCAAATCAGTCTGACCCTGTGCCTCACGGGAACAGTCCAGCCCGAACTGCCAAGCCATGTCTTCCCTGGACCGGAAACAAGCTTCCGAGGACCGGTTTCTGGCATTCCAGCCGTCTTCAGCCCGGCTTGCTTGAATCCAGTGGCAAAGTGAGCAAGGGACTCAAGTCTGAGCATACCCTGCCACACTTATGGCGGCCAAAAGCGGTACAAATGGGGGTGGTGATGGAGGGAGCATCTGAATCAATCAAACACTCACACCCAGTCAAAAGATCTGGGTTTAATCCATCACCGTTCTTTAGCCCACTCTGCCACCCCAGTTCAGACATGGCTATATGCAAATCAGTCTGACCCTGTGCCTCATGGGAACAGTCCAGCCCGAACTGCCAAGCCATGTCTTCCCTGGACCGGAAACAGGCTTCCGAGGACCGTTTTCTGGCATTCCAGCCGTCTTCAGCCCGGCTTACTTGAATCCAGTGGTAAAGTGAGCAAGGGACTCACGTCTGAGCACACCCTGCCACACTTATGGCGGCCAAAAGCGGTACAAAAGGGGGTGGTGATGGACGGAGCATCTGAATCAATCAAACACTCACACCCAGTCAAAAGATCTGGGTTTAATCCATCACCGTTCTTTAGCCCACTCTGCCACCCCAGTTCAGACATGGCTATATGCAAATCAGTCTGACCCTGTGCCTCATGGGAACAGTCCAGCCCGAACTGCCAAGCCATGTCTTCCCTGGACCGGAAACAAGCTTCCGAGGACCGGTTTCTGGCATTCCAGCCGTCTTCAGCCCGGCTTGCTTGAATCTAGTGGCAAAGTGAGCAAGGGACTCACGTCTGAGCATTCCCTGCCACACTTATGGCAGCCAAAAGCGGTACAAAAGGGGGTGGTGATGGACGGAGCATCTGAATCAATCAAACACTCACACCCAGTCAAAAGATCTGGGTTTAATCCATCACCGTTCTTTAGCCCACTCTGCCACCCCAGTTCAGACATGGCTATATGCAAATCAGTCTGACCATGTGCCACATGGGAACAGTCCAGCCCAAACTGCCAAGCCATGTCTTCCCTGGACCGGAAACAGGCTTCCGAGGACCGGTTTCTGACATTCCAGCCGTCTTCAGCCCGGCTTGCTTGAATCCAGTGGCGAAGTGAGCAAGGGACTCACGTCTGAGCATAACCTGCCACACTTATGGAAGCCAAAAGCTGTACAAAAGGGGGTGGTGATGGACGGAGCATCTGAATCAATCAAACACTCACACCCAGTCAAAAGATCTGGGTGTAATCCATCACCGTTCTTTAGCCCACTCTGCCACCCCAGTTCAGATATGGCTATATGCAAATCAGTATGACCCTGTGCCTCATGGGAACAGTCCAGCCCGAACTGCCAAGCCATATCTTCCCTGGACCGGAAACAAGCTTCCGAGGACGGGTTTCTGGCATTCCAGCCGTCTTCAGCCCGGCTTGCTTGAATCCACTGGCGAAGCGAGCAAGGGACTCATGTCTGTGCATACCCTGCCACACTTATGGCGGCCAAAAGCGGTACAAATGGGGGTGGTGATGGACGGAGCATCTGAATCAATCAAACACTCACACCCAGTCAAAATATCTGGGTTTAATCCATCACCGTTCTTTAGCCCACTCTGCCACCCCAGTTCAGACATGGCTATATGCAAATCAGTCTGACCCTGTGCCTCATGGGAACAGTCCAGCCCGAACTGCCAAGCCATGTCTTCCCTGGACCGGAAACAAGCTTCCGAGGACCGGTTTCTGGCATTCCAGCCGTCTTCAGCCCGGCTTGCTTGAATCCAGTGGCAAAGTGAGCAAGGGACTCACGTCTGAGCATACCCTGCCACACTTATGGCGGCCAAAAGCGGTACAAAAGGGGGTGGTGATGGACGGAGCATCTGAATCAATCAAACACTCACACCCAGTCAAAAGATCTGGGTTTAATCCATCACCGTTCTTTAGCCCACTCTGCCACCCCAGTTCAGACATGGCTATAAGCAAATCAGTCTGACCCTGTGCCTCATGGGAACAGTCCAGCCCGAACTGCCAAGCCATGTCTTCCCTGGACCGGAAACAAGCTTCCGAGGACCGGTTTCTGGCATTCCAGCCGTCTTCAGCCCGGCTTCCTTGAATCCAGTTGCAAAGTGAGCAAGGGACTCATGTTTGAGCATACCCTGCCACACTTATGGCGGCCAAAAGCGGTACAAAAGGGGGTGGTGATGGACGGAGCATCAGAATCAATCAAACACTCACACCCAGTCAAAAGATCTGGGTTTAATCCATCACCTTTCTTTAGCCCACTCTGCCACACCAGTTCAGACATGGCTATATGCAAATCAGTCTGACCCTGTGCCTCATGGGAACAATCCAACCCGAACTACCAAGCCATGTCTTCCCTGGACCGGAAACAAGCTTCCGAGGACCGGTTTCTGGCATTCCAGCCGTCTTCAGCCCGGCTTGCTTGAATCCAGTGGCGAAGGGAGCAAGGGACTCATGTCTGAGCATACCCTGCCACACTTATGGCGGCCAAAAGCGGTACAAATGGGGGTGGTGATGGACGGAGCATCTGAATCAATCAAACACTCACACCCAGTCAAAAGATCTGGGTTTAATCCATCACCGTTCTTTAGCCCACTCTGCCACCCCAGTTCAGACATGGCTATATGCAAATCAGTCTGACCCTGTGCCTCATGGGAACAGTCCAGCCCGAACTGCCAAGCCATGTCTTCCCTGGACCGGAAACAAGCTTCCGAGGACCGGTTTCTGGCATTCCAGCCGTCTTCAGCCCGGCTTCCTTGAATCCAGTTGCAAAGTGAGCAAGGGACTCATGTTTGAGCATACCCTGCCACACTTATGGCGGCCAAAAGCGGTACAAAAGGGGGTGGTGATGGACGGAGCATCAGAATCAATCAAACACTCACACCCAGTCAAAAGATCTGGGTTTAATCCATCACCGTTCTTTAGCCCACTCTGCCACCCCAGTTCAGACATGGCTATATGCAAATCAGTCTGACCCTGTGCCTCATGGGAACAATCCAACCCGAACTACCAAGCCATGTCTTCCCTGGACCGGAAACAAGCTTCCGAGGACCGGTTTCTGGCATTCCAGCCGTCTTCAGCCCGGCTTGCTTGAATCCAGTGGCGAAGCGAGCAAGGGACTCATGTCTGAGCATACCCTGCCACACTTATGGCGGCCAAAAGTGGTACAAATGGGGGTGGTGATGGACGGAGCATCTGAATCAATCAAACACTCACACCCAGTCAAAAGATCTGGGTTTAATCCATCACCGTTCTTTAGCCCACTCTGCCACCCCAGTTCAGACATGGCTATATGCAAATCAGTCTGACCCTGTGCCTTATGGGAACAGTCCAGCCCGAACTGCCAAGCCATGTCTTCCCTGGACCGGAAACAGGCTTCCGAGGACCGGTTTCTGGCATTCCAGCCGTCTTCAGCCCGGCTTGCTTGAATCCAGTGGCGAAGCGAGCAAGGGACTCATGTCTGAGCATACCCTGCCACACTTATGGCGGCCAAAAGCGGTACAAATGGGGGTGGTGATGGACGGAGCATCTGAATCAATCAAACACTCACACCCAGTCAAAAGATCTGGGTTTAATCCATCACCGTTCTTTAGCCCACTCTGCCACCCCAGTTCAGACATGGCTATATGCAAATCAGTCTGACCCTGTGCCTCACGGGAACAGTCCAGCCCGAACTGCCAAGCCATGTCTTCCCTGGACCGGAAACAAGCTTCCGAGGACCGGTTTCTGGCATTCCAGCAGTCTTCAGCCCGGCTTGCTTGAATCCAGTGGCAAAGTGAGCAAGGGACTCAAGTCTGAGCATACCCTGCCACACTTATGGCGGCCAAAAGCGGTACAAATGGGGGTGGTGATGGAGGGAGCATCTGAATCAATCAAACACTCACACCCAGTCAAAAGATCTGGGTTTAATCCATCACCGTTCTTTAGCCCACTCTGCCACCCCAGTTCAGACATGGCTATATGCAAATCAGTCTGACCCTGTGCCTCATGGGAACAGTCCAGCCCGAACTGCCAAGCCATGTCTTCCCTGGACCGGAAACAGGCTTCCGAGGACCGTTTTCTGGCATTCCAGCCGTCTTCAGCCCGGCTTACTTGAATCCAGTGGTAAAGTGAGCAAGGGACTCACGTCTGAGCACACCCTGCCACACTTATGGCGGCCAAAAGCGGTACAAAAGGGGGTGGTGATGGACGGAGCATCTGAATCAATCAAACACTCACACCCAGTCAAAAGATCTGGGTTTAATCCATCACCGTTCTTTAGCCCACTCTGACACCCCAGTTCAGACATGGCTATATGCAAATCAGTCTGACCCTGTGCCTCATGGGAACAGTCCAGCCCGAACTGCCAAGCCATGTCTTCCCTGGACCGGAAACAAGCTTCCGAGGACCGGTTTCTGGCATTCCAGCCGTCTTCAGCCTGGCTTGCTTGAATCTAGTGGCAAAGTGAGCAAGGGACTCACGTCTGAGCATTCCCTGCCACACTTATGGCAGCCAAAAGTGGTACAAAAGGGGGTGGTGATGGACGGAGCATCTGAATCAATCAAACACTCACACCCAGTCAAAAGATCTGGGTTTAATCCATCACCGTTCTTTAGCCCACTCTGCCACCCCAGTTCAGACATGGCTATATGCAAATCAGTCTGACCCTGTGCCTCATGGGAACAGTCCAGCCCGAACTGCCAAGCCATGTCTTCCCTGGACCGGAAACAGGCTTCCGAGGACCGGTTTCTGGCATTCCAGCCGTCTTCAGCCCGGCTTGCTTGAATCCAGTGGCAAAGTGAGCAAGGGACTCACGTCTGAGCATACCCTGCCACACTTATGGCAGCCAAAAGCGGGAGAAAAGGGGGTGGTGATGGACGGAGCACCTGAATCAATCAAACACTCACACCCAGTCAAAAGATCTGGGTTTAATCCATCACCGTTTTTTAGCCCACTCTGCCACCCCAGTTCAGACATGGCTATATGCAAATCAGTCTGACCCTGTGCCTTATGGGAACAGTCCAGCCCGAACTGCCAAGCCATGTCTTCCCTGGACCGGAAACAGGCTTCCGAGGACCGGTTTCTGGCATTCCAGCCGTCTTCAGCCCGGCTTGCTTGAATCCAGTGGCAAAGTGAGCAAGGGACTCACGTCTGAGCATACCCTGCCACACTTATGGCAGCCAAAAGCGGTACAAAAGGGGGTGGTGATGGACGGAGCATCTGAATCAATCAAACACTCACACCCAGTCAAAAGATCTGGGTTTAATCCATCACCGTTCTTTAGCCCACTCGGCCACCCCAGTTCAGACATGGCTATATGCAAATCAGTCTGACCCTGTGCCTCATGGGAACAGTCCAGCCCGAACTGCCAAGCCATGTCTTCCCTGGACCGGAAACAAGCTTCCGAGGACCAGTTTCTGGCATTCCAGCCGCCTTCAGCCCGGCTTGCTTGACTCCAGTGGCAAAGTGAGCTAGGGACTCAAGTCTGAGCATTCCCTGCCACACTTATGGTGGCCAAAAGCGGTACAAAAGGGGGTGGTGATGGAGGGAGCATCTGAATCAATCAAACACTCACACCCAGTCAAAAGATCTGGGTTTAATCCATCACCGTTCTTTAGCCCACTCTGCCACCCCAGTTCAGACATGGCTATATGTGAATCAGTCTGACCCTGTGCCTCATGGGAACAGTCCAGCCCGAACTGCCAAGCCATGCCTTCCCTGGACCGGAAACAAGCTTCCGAGGACCGGTTTCTGCCATTCCAGCCGTCTTCAGCCCGGCTTGCTTGAATCCAGTGGCAAAGTGAGCAAGGGACTCACGTCTGAGCATACCCTGCCACACTTATGGCGGCCAAAAGCGGTACAAAAGGGGGTGGTGATGGACGGAGCATCTGAATCAATCAAACACTCACACCCAGTCAAAAGATCTGGGTTTAATCAATCACCGTTCTTTAGCCCACTCTGCCACCGCAGTTCAGAGATGGCTATATGCAAATCAGTCTGACCCTGTGCCTCATGGGAACAGTCCAGCCCGAACTGCCAAGCCATGTCTTCCCTGGACCGGAAACAAGCTTCCGAGGACCGGTTTCTGGCATTCCAGCGGTCTTCAGCCCGGCTTGCTTGAATCCAGTGGCAAAGTGAGCAAGGGACTCACGTCTGAGCATACCCTGCCACACTTATGGTGGCCAAAAGCGGTACAAAAGGGGGTGGTGATGGAGGGAGCATCTGAATCAATCAAACACTCACACCCAGTCAAAAGATCTGGGTTTAATCCATCACCGTTCTTTAGCCCACTCTGCCACCCCAGTTCAGACATGGCTGTATGCAAATCAGTCTGACCCTGTGCCTCATGAGAACAGTCCAGCCCGAACTGCCAAGCCATGTCTTCCCTGGACCGGAAATAAGCTTCCGAGGACCGGTTTCTGGCATTCCAGCCGTCTTCAGCCCGGCTTGCTTGAATCCAGTGGCAAAGTGAGCAAGGGACTCACGTCTGAGCATACCCTGCCACACTTATGGCGGCCAAAAGCGGTACAAAAGGGGGTGGTGATGGACGGAGCATCTGAATCAATCAAACACTCACACCCAGTCAAAAGATCTGGGTTTAATCCATCACCGTTCTTTAGCCCACTCTGCCACCCCAGTTCAGACATGGCTATATGCAAATCAGTCTGACCCTGTGCCTCATGGGAACAGTCCAGCCCGAACTGCCAAGCCATGTCTTCCCTGGACCGGAAACAAGCTTCCGAGGACCGGTTTCTGGCATTCCAGCCGTCTTCAGCCCGGCTTGCTTGAATCCAGTGGCAAAGTGAGCAAGGGACTCACGTCTGAGCATACCCTGCCACACTTATGGCGGCCAAAAGCGGTACAAAAGGGGGTGGTGATGGACGGAGCATCTGAATCAATCAAACACTCACACCCAGTCAAAAGATCTGGGTTTAATCCATCACCTTTCTTTAGCCCACTCTGCCACCCCAGTTCAGACATGGCTATATGCAAATCAGTCTGACCCTGTGCCTCATGGGAACAGTCCAGCCGGAACTGCCAAGCCAAGTCTTCCCTGGACCGGAAACAAGCTTCCGAGGACCGGTTTCTGGCATTCCAGCCATCTTCAGCCCGGCTTGCTTGAATCCAGTGGCAAAGTGAGCAAGGGACTCACGTCTGAGCATACCCTGCCACACTTATGGCGGCCAAAAGCGGTACAAAAGGGGGTGGTGATGGACGGAGCTTCTGAATCAATCAAACACTCACACCCAGTCAAAAGATCTGGGTTTAATCTATCACCGTTCTTTAGCCCACTCTGCCACCCCAGTTCAGACATGGCTATATGCAAATCAGTCTGACCCTGTGCCTCATGGGAACAGTCCAGCCCGAACTGCCAAGCCATGTCTTCCCTGGACCGGAAACAAGCTTCCGAGGACCGGTTTCTGGCATTCCAGCCGTCTTCAGCCTGGCTTGCTTGAATCCAGTGGCAAAGTGAGCAAGGGACTCACGTCTGAGCATACCCTGCCACACTTATGGCGGCCAAAAGCGGTACAAAAGGGGGTGGTGATGGACGGAGCATCTGAATCAATCAAACACTCACACCCAGTCAAAAGATCTGGGTTTAATCCATCACCGTTCTTTAGCTCACTCTGCCAGCCCAGTTCAGACATGGCTATATGCAAATCAGTCTGACCCTGTGCCTCATGGGAACAGTCCAGCCCGAACTGCCAAGCCAAGTCTTCCCTGGACCGGAAACAAGCTTCCGAGGACCGGTTTCTGGCATTCCAGCCGTCTTCAACCCGGCTTGCTTGAATCCAGTGGCAAAGTGAGCAAGGGACTCACGTCTGAGCATACCCTGCCACACTTATGGCGGCCGAAAGCGGTACAAAAGGGGGTGGTGATGGACGGAGCATCTGAATCAATCAAACACTCACACCCAGTCAAAAGATCTGGGTTTAATCCATCACCGTTCTTTAGCCCACTCTGCCACCCCAGTTCAGACATGGCTATATGCAAATCAGTCTGACCCTGTGCCTCATGGGAACAGTCCAGCCCGAACTGCCAAGCCAAGTCTTCCCTGGACCGGAAACAAGCTTCCGAGGACCGGTTTCTGGCATTCCAGCCATCTTCAGCCCGGCTTGCTTGAATCCAGTGGCAAAGTGAGCAAGGGACTCACATCTGAGCATACCCTGCCACACTTATGGCGGCCAAAAGCGGTACAAAAGGGGGTGGTGATGGACGGAGCTTCTGAATCAATCAAACACTCACACCCAGTCAAAAGATCTGGGTTTAATCCATCACCGTTCTTTAGCCCACTCTGCACCCCAGTTCAGACATGGCTATATGCAAATCAGTCTGACCCTGTGCCTCATGGGAACAGTCCATCCCGAACTGCCAAGCCATGTCTTCCCTGGACCGGAAACAAGCTTCCGAGGACCGGTTTCTGGCATTCAAGCCGTCTTCAGCCTGGCTTGCTTGAATCCAGTGGCAAAGTGAGCAAGGGTCTCACGTCTGAGCATACCCTGCCACACTTATGGCGGCCAAAAGCGGTACAAAAGGGGGTGGTGATGGACGGAGCATCTGAATCAATCAAATACTCACACCCAGTCAAAAGATCTGGGTTTAATCCATCACCGTTCTTTAGCCCACTCTGCCACCCCAGTTCAGACATGGCTATATGCAAATCAGTCTGACCCTGTGCCTCATGGGAACAGTCCAGCCCGAACTGCCAAGCCATGTCTTCCCTGGACCGGGAACAAGCTTCCGAGGACCGGTTTCTGGCATTCCAGCCGTCTTCAGCCCGGCTTGCTTGAATCCAGTGGCAAAGTGAGCAAGGGACTCACGTCTGAGCATACCCTGCCACACTTATGGCGGCCAAAAGCGGTACAAAAGGGGGTGATGATGGACGGAGCATCTGAATCAATCAAACACTCACACCCAGTCAAAAGATCTGGGTTTAATCCATCACCGTTCTTTAGCCCACTCTGCCACCCCAGTTCAGACTTGGCTATATGCAAATCAGTCTGACCCTGTGCCTCATGGGAACAGTCCAGCCCGAACTGCCAAGCCAAGTCTTCCCTGGACCGGAAACAAGCTTCCGAGGACCGGTTTCTGGCATTCCAGCCGTCTTCAACCCGGCTTACTTGAATCCAGTGTCAAAGTGAGCAAGGGACTCACGTCTGAGCATACCCTGCCACACTTATGGCGGCCAAAAGTGGTACAAAAAAGGGGTGGTGATGGACGGAGCATCTGAATCAATCAAACACTCACACCCAGTCAAAAGATCTGGGTTTAATCCATCACCGTTCTTTAGCCCACTCTGCCACCCCAGTTCAGACATGGCTATATGCAAATCAGTCTGACCCTGTGCCTCATGGGAACAGTCCAGCCCGAACTGCCAAGCCAAGTCTTCCCTGGACCGGAAACAAGCTTCCGAGGACCGGTTTCTGGCATTCCAGCCATCTTCAGCCCGGCTTGCTTGAATCCAGTGGCAAAGTGAGCAAGGGACTCACGTCTGAGCATACCCTGCCACACTTATGGCGGCCAAAAGCGGTACAAAAGGGGGTGGTGATGGACGGAGCTTCTGAATCAATCAAACACTCACACCCAGTCAAAAGATCTGGGTGTAATCTATCACAGTTCTTTAGCCCACTCTGCCACCCCAGTTCAGACATGGCTATATGCAAATCAGTCTGACCCTGTGCCTCATGGGAACAGTCCAGCCCGAACTGCCAAGCCATGTCTTCCCTGGACCGGAAACAAGCTTCCGAGGACCGGTTTCTGGCATTCCAGCCGTCTTCAGCCCGGCTTGCTTGAATCCAGTGGCAAAGTGAGCAAGGGACTCACGTCTGAGCAT
Source organism: Lissotriton helveticus (assembly GCF_964261635.1). Lineage (NCBI taxonomy): Eukaryota > Metazoa > Chordata > Amphibia > Caudata > Salamandridae > Lissotriton > Lissotriton helveticus. The sequence goes on along the minus strand of NC_136062.1, from coordinate 55,255,545 downwards.
ACCCTGCCACACTTATGGCGGCCAAAAGCGGTACAAAAGGGGGTGGTGATGGACGGAGAATCTGAATCAATCAAATACTCACACCCAGTTAAAAGATCTGGGTTTAATCCATCACCGTTCTTTATCCCACTCTGCCACCCCAGTTCAGACATGGCTATATGCAAATCAGTCTGACCCTGTGCCTCATGGGAACAGTCCAGCCCGAACTGCCAAGCCATGTCTTCCCTGGACCGGAAACAAGCTTCCGGGGACCGGTTTCTGGCATTCCAGCCGTCTTCAGCCCGGCTTGCTTGAATCCAGTGGCAAAGTGAGCAAGGGACTCACATCTGAGCATACCCTGCCACACTTATGGCGGCCAAAAGCGGTACAAAAGGGGGTGGTGATGGACGGAGCATCTGAATCAATCAAATACTCACACCCAGTCAAAAGATCTGGGTTTAATCCATCACCGTTCTTTAGCCCACTCTGCCACCCCAGTTCAGACATGGCTATATGCAAATCAGTCTGACCCTGTGCCTCATGGGAACAGTCCAGCCCGAACTGCCAAGCCATGTCTTCCCTGGACCGGAAACAAGCTTCCGAGGACCGGTTTCTGGCATTCCTGCCGTCTTCAGCCCGGCTTGCTTGAATCCAGTGGCAAAGTGAGCAAGGGACTCACGTCTGAGCATACCCTGCCACACTTATGGTGGCCAAAAGCGGTACAAAAGGGGGTGTTGATGGACAGAGCATCTGAATCAATCAAACACTCACACCAAGTCAAAAGATCTGGGTTTAATCCATCACCGTTCTTTAGCCCACTCTGCCACCCCAGTTCAGACATGGCTATATGCAAATCAGTCTGACCCTGTGCCTCATGGGAACAGTCCAGCCCGAACTGCCAAGCCAAGTCTTCCCTGGACCGGAAACAAGCTTCCGAGGACCGGTTTCTGGCATTCCAGCCGTCTTCAGCCCGGCTTGCTTGAATCCAGTGGCAAAGTGAGCAAGGGACTCACGTCTGAGCATACGCTGCCACACTTATGGCGGCCAAAAGCGGTACAAAAGGGGGTGGTGATGGACGGAGCATCTGAATCAATCAAACACTCACACCCAGTCAAAAGATCTGGGTTTAATCCATCACCGTTCTTTAGCCCACTCTGCCACCCCAGTTCAGACATGGCTATATGCAAATCAGTCTGACCCTGTGCCTCATGGGAACAGTCCAGCTAGAACTGCCAAGCCATGTCTTCCCTGGACCGGAAACAAGCTTCCGAGGACCGGTTTCTGGCATTCCTGGCGTCTTCAGCCCGGCTTGCTTGAATCCAGTGGCAAAGTGAGCAAGGGACTCACGTCTGAGCATACCCTGCCACACTTATGGCGGCCAAAAGCGGTACAAAAGGGGGTGGTGATGGACGGAGCATCTGAATCAATCAAACACTCACACCCAGTCAAAAGATCTGGGTTTAATCCATCACCGTTCTTTAGCCCACTCTGCCACCCCAGTTCAGACATGGCTATATGCAAATCAGTCTGACCCTGTGCCTCATGGGAACAGTCCAGCCCGAACTGCCTAGCCATGTCTTCCCTGGACCGGAAACAAGCTTCCGAGGACCGGTTTCTGGCATTCCAGCCGTCTTCAGCCCGGCTTGCTTGAATCCAGTGGCAAAGTGAGCAAGGGACTCACGTCTGAGCATACCCTGCCACACTTATGGCGGCCGAAAGCGGTACAAAAGGGGGTGGTGATGGACGGAGCATCTGAATCAATCAAACACTCACACCCAGTCAAAAGATCTGGGTTTAATCCATCACCGTTCTTTAGCCCACTCTGCCACCCCAGTTCAGACATGGCTATATGCAAATCAGTCTGACCCTGTGCCTCATGGGAACAGTCCAGCCCGAACTGCCAAGCCAAGTCTTCCCTGGACCGGAAACAAGCTTCCGAGGACCGGTTTCTGGCATTCCAGCCATCTTCAGCCCGGCTTGCTTGAATCCAGTGGCAAAGTGAGCAAGGGACTCACGTCTGAGCATACCCTGCCCCACTTATGGCGGCCAAAAGCGGTACAAAAGGGGGTGGTGATGGACGGAGCATCTGAATCAATCAAACACTCACACCCAGTCAAAAGATCTGGGTTTAATCCATCACCGTTCTTTAGCCCACTCTGCCACCCCAGTTCAGACATGGCTATATGCAAATCAGTCTGACCCTGTGCCTCATGGGAACAGTCCAGCCCGAACTGCCAAGCCAAGTCTTCCCTGGACCGGAAACAAGCTTCCGAGGACCGGTTTCTGGCATTCCAGCCACCTTCAGCCCGGCTTGCTTGAATCCAGTGGCAAAGTGAGCAAGGGACTCACGTCTGAGCATACGCTGCCACACTTATTGCGGCCAAAAGCGGTACAAAAGGGGGTGGTGATGGACGGAGCATCTGAATCAATCAAACACTCACACCCAGTCAAAAGATCTGGGTTTAATCCATCACCGTTCTTTAGCCCACTCTGCCACCCCAGTTCAGACATGGCTATATGCAAATCAGTCTGACCCTGTGCCTCATGGGAACAGTCCAGCCCGAACTGCCAAGCCATGTCTTCCCTGGACCGGAAACAAGCTTCCGAGGACTGGTTTCTGGCATTCCAGCCGTCTTCAGCCCGGCTTGCTTGATTCCAGTGGCAAAGTGAGCAAGGGACTCAAGTCTGAGCATACCCTGCCACACTTATGGCGGCCAAAAGCGGTACAAAAGGGGGTGGTGATGGACGGAGCATCTGAATCAATCAAACACTCACACCCAGTCAAAAGATCTGGGTTTAATCCATCACTGTTCTTTAGCCCACTCTGCCACCCCAGTTCAGACATGGCTATATGCAAATCAGTCTGACCCTGTGCCTCATGGGAACAGTCCAGCCCGAACTGCCAAGCCATGTCTTCCCTGGACCTGAAACAAGCTTCCGAGGACCGGTTTCTGGCATTCCTGCCGTCTTCAGCCCGGCTTGCTTGAATCCAGTGGCAAAGTGAGCAAGGGACTCACGTCTGAGCATACCCTGCCACACTTATGGCGGCCAAAAGCGGTACAAAAGGGAGTGGTGATGGACGGAGCATCTGAATCAATCAAACACTCACACGCAGTCAAAAGATTTGGGTTTAATCAATTACCGTTCTTTAGCCCACTCTGCCACCCCAGTTCAGACATGGCTATATGCAAATCAGTCTGACCCTGTGCCTCATGGGAACAGTCCAGCCCGAACTGCCAAGCCATGTCTTCCCTGGACCGGAAACAAGCTTCCGAGGACCGGTTTCTGGCATTCCAGCCGTCTTCAGCCCGGCTTGCTTGAATCCAGTGGCAAAGTGAGCAAGGGACTCACGTCTGAGCATACCCTGCCACACTTATGGCGGCCAAAAGCGGTACAAAAGGGGGTGGTGATGGACGGAGCATCTGAATCAATCAAACACTCACACCCAGTCAAAAGATCTGGGTTTAATCCATCACCGTTCTTTAGCCCACTCTGCCACCCCAGTTCAGACATGGCTATATGCAAATCAGTCTGACCCTGTGCCTCATGGGAACAGTCCAGCCCGAACTGCCAAGCCATGTCTTCCCTGGACCGGAAACAAGCTTCCGAGGACCGGTTTCTGGCATTCCTGCCGTCTTCAGCCCGGCTTGCTTGAATCCAGTGGCAAAGTGAGCAAGGGACTCACGTCTGAGCATACCCTGCCACACTTATGGCGGCCAAAAGCGGTACAAAAGGGGGTGGTGATGGACGGAGCATCTGAATCAATCAAACACTCACACGCAGTCAAAAGATTTGGGTTTAATCCATCACCGTTCTTTAGCCCACTCTGCCACCCCAGTTCAGACATGGCTATATGCAAATCAGTCTGACCCTGTGCCTCATGGGAACAGTCCAGCCCGAACTGCCAAGCCATGTCTTCCCTGGACCGGAAACAAGCTTCCGAGGACCGGTTTCTGGCATTCGAGCCGTCTTCAGGCTGGCTTGCTTGAATCTAGTGGCAAAGTGAGCAAGGGACTCACGTCTGAGCATACCCTGCCACACTTATGGCGGCCAAAAGCGGTACAAAAGGGGTTGGTGATGGACGGAGCATCTGAATCAATCAAATACTCACACCCAGTCAAAAGATCTGGGTTTAATCCATCACCGTTCTTTAGCCCACTCTGCCACCCCAGTTCAGACATGGCTATATGCAAATCAGTCTGACCCTGTGCCTCATGGGAACAGTCCAGCCCGAACTGCCAAGCCATGTCTTCCCTGGACCGGAAACAAGCTTCCGAGGACCGGTTTCTGGCATTCCAGCCGTCTTCAGCCCGGCTTGCTTGAATCCAGTGGCAAAGTGAGCAAGGGACTCACGTCTGCGCATACCCTGCCACACTTATGGCGGCCAAAAGCGGTACAAAAGGGGGTGGTGATGGACGGAGCATCTGAATCAATCAAACACTCACACCCAGTCAAAAGATCTGGGTTTAATCCATCACCGTTCTTTAGCCCACTCTGCCACCCCAGTTCAGACATGGCTATATGCAAATCAGTCTGACCCTGTGCCTCATGGGAACAGTCCAGCCCGAACTGCCAAGCCATGTCTTCCCTGGACCGGAAACAAGCTTCCGAGGACCGGTTTCTGGCATTCCAGCCGTCTTCAGCCCGGCTTGCTTGAATCCAGTGGCAAAGTGAGCAAGGGACTTACGTCTGAGCATACCCTGCCCCACTTATGGCGGCCAAAAGCGGTACAAAAGGGGGTGGTGATGGACGGAGCATCTGAATCAAACACTCACACCCAGTCAAAAGATCTGGGTTTAATCCATCACCGTTCTTTAGCCCACTCTGCACCCCAGTTCAGACATGGCTATATGCAAATCAGTCTGACCCTGTGCCTCATGGTAACAGTCCAGCCCGAACTGCCAAGCCATGTCTTCCCTGGACCGGAAACAAGCTTCCGAGGACCGGTTTCTGGCATTCCAGCCGTCTTCAGCCCGGCTTGCTTGAAACCAGTGGCAAAGTGAGCAAGGGACTCACGTCTGAGCATACCCTGCCCCACTTATGGCGGCCAAAAGCGGTCCAAAAGGGGGTGGTGATGGACGGAGCATCTGAATCAATCAAACACTCACACCCAGTCAAAAGATCTGGGTTTAATCCATCACCGTTCTTTAGCCCACTCTGCCACCCCAGTTCAGACATGGCTATATGCAAATCAGTCTGACCCTGTGCCTCATGGGAACAGTCCAGCCCGAACTGCCAAGCCAAGTCTTCCCTGGACCGGAAACAAGCTTCCGAGGACCGGTTTCTGGCATTCCAGCCGTCTTCAGCCCGGCTTGCTTGAATCCAGTGGCAAAGTGAGCAAGGGACTCACGTCTGAGCATACGCTGCCACACTTATGGCGGCCAAAAGCGGTACAAAAGGGGGTGGTGATGGACGGAGCATCTGAATCAATCAAACACTCACACCCAGTCAAAAGATCTGGGTTTAATCCATCACCGTTCTTTAGCCCACTCTGCCACCCCAGTTCAGACATGGCTATATGCAAATCAGTCTGACCCTGTGCCTCATGGGAACAGTCCAGCCCGAACTGCCAAGCCATGTCTTCCCTGGACCGGAAACAAGCTTCCGAGGACCGGTTTTTGGCATTCCAGCCGTCTTCAGCCCGGCTTGCTTGAATCCAGTGGCAAAGTGAGCAAGGGACTCAAGTCTGAGCATACCCTGCCACACTTATGGCGGCCAAAAGCGGTAAAAAGGGGGTGGTGATGGACGGAGCATCTGAATCAATCAAACACTCACACCCAGTCAAAAGATCTGGGTTTAATCCATCACTGTTCTTTAGCCCACTCTGCCACCCCAGTTCAGACATGGCTATATGCAAATCAGTCTGACCCTGTGCCTCATGGGAACAGTCCAGCCCGAACTGCCAAGCCATGTCTTCCCTGGACCGGAAACAAGCTTCCGAGGACCGGTTTCTGGCATTCCAGCCGTCTTCAGCCCGGCTTGCTTGAATCCAGTGGCAAAGTGAGCAAGGGACTCACGTCTGAGCATACCCTGCCACACTTATGGCGGCCAAAAGCGGTACAAAAGGGGGTGGTGATGGACGGAGCATCTGAATCAATCAAACACTCACACCCAGTCAAAAGATCTGGGTTTAATCCATCACCGTTCTTTAGCCCACTCTGCCACCCCAGTTCAGACATGGCTATATGCAAATCAGTCTGACCCTGTGCCTCATGGGAACAGTCCAGCCCGAACTGCCAAGCCATGTCTTCCCTGGACCGGAAACAAGCTTCCGAGGACCGGTTTCTGGCATTCCTGCCGTCTTCAGCCCGGCTTGCTTGAATCCAGTGGCAAAGTGAGCAAGGGACTCACGTCTGAGCATACCCTGCCACACTTATGGCGGCCAAAAGCGGTACAAAAGGGGGTGGTGATGGACGGAGCATCTGAATCAATCAAACACTCACACGCAGTCAAAAGATTTGGGTTTAATCCATCACCGTTCTTTAGCCCACTCTGCCACCCCAGTTCAGACATGGCTATATGCAAATCAGTCTGACCCTGTGCCTCATGGGAACAGTCCAGCCCGAACTGCCAAGCCATGTCTTCCCTGGACCGGAAACAAGCTTCCGAGGACCGGTTTCTGGCATTCGAGCCGTCTTCAGGCTGGCTTGCTTGAATCTAGTGGCAAAGTGAGCAAGGGACTCACGTCTGAGCATACCCTGCCACACTTATGGCGGCCAAAAGCGGTACAAAAGGGGTTGGTGATGGACGGAGCATCTGAATCAATCAAATACTCACACCCAGTCAAAAGATCTGGGTTTAATCCATCACCGTTCTTTAGCCCACTCTGCCACCCCAGTTCAGACATGGCTATATGCAAATCAGTCTGACCCTGTGCCTCATGGGAACAGTCCAGCCCGAACTGCCAAGCCATGTCTTCCCTGGACCGGAAACAAGCTTCCGAGGACCGGTTTCTGGCATTCCAGCCGTCTTCAGCCCGGCTTGCTTGAATCCAGTGGCAAAGTGAGCAAGGGACTCACGTCTGCGCATACCCTGCCACACTTATGGCGGCCAAAAGCGGTACAAAAGGTGGTGGTGATGGACGGAGCATCTGAATCAATCAAACACTCACACCCAGTCAAAAGATCTGGGTTTAATCCATCACCGTTCTTTAGCCCACTCTGCCACCCCAGTTCAGACATGGCTATATGCAAATCAGTCTGACCCTGTGCCTCATGGGAACAGTCCAGCCCGAACTGCCAAGCCATGTCTTCCCTGGACCGGAAACAAGCTTCCGAGGACCGGTTTCTGGCATTCCAGCCGTCTTCAGCCCGGCTTGCTTGAATCCAGTGGCAAAGTGAGCAAGGGACTTACGTCTGAGCATACCCTGCCCCACTTATGGCGGCCAAAAGCGGTACAAAAGGGGGTGGTGATGGACGGAGCATCTGAATCAAACACTCACACCCAGTCAAAAGATCTGGGTTTAATCCATCACCGTTCTTTAGCCCACTCTGCACCCCAGTTCAGACATGGCTATATGCAAATCAGTCTGACCCTGTGCCTCATGGTAACAGTCCAGCCCGAACTGCCAAGCCATGTCTTCCCTGGACCGGAAACAAGCTTCCGAGGACCGGTTTCTGGCATTCCAGCCGTCTTCAGCCCGGCTTGCTTGAATCCAGTGGCAAAGTGAGCAAGGGACTCACGTCTGAGCATACCCTGCCCCACTTATGGCGGCCAAAAGCGGTCCAAAAGGGGGTGGTGATGGACGGAGCATCTGAATCAATCAAACACTCACACCCAGTCAAAAGATCTGGGTTTAATCCATCACCGTTCTTTAGCCCACTCTGCCACCCCAGTTCAGACATGGCTATATGCAAATCAGTCTGACCCTGTGCCTCATGGGAACAGTCCAGCCCGAACTGCCAAGCCAAGTCTTCCCTGGACCGGAAACAAGCTTCCGAGGACCGGTTTCTGGCATTCCAGCCGTCTTCAGCCCGGCTTGCTTGAATCCAGTGGCAAAGTGAGCAAGGGACTCACGTCTGAGCATACGCTGCCACACTTATGGCGGCCAAAAGCGGTACAAAAGGGGGTGGTGATGGACGGAGCATCTGAATCAATCAAACACTCACACCCAGTCAAAAGATCTGGGTTTAATCCATCACCGTTCTTTAGCCCACTCTGCCACCCCAGTTCAGACATGGCTATATGCAAATCAGTCTGACCCTGTGCCTCATGGGAACAGTCCAGCCCGAACTGCCAAGCCATGTCTTCCCTGGACCGGAAACAAGCTTCCGAGGACCGGTTTTTGGCATTCCAGCCGTCTTCAGCCCGGCTTGCTTGAATCCAGTGGCAAAGTGAGCAAGGGACTCAAGTCTGAGCATACCCTGCCACACTTATGGCGGCCAAAAGCGGTAAAAAGGGGGTGGTGATGGACGGAGCATCTGAATCAATCAAACACTCACACCCAGTCAAAAGATCTGGGTTTAATCCATCACTGTTCTTTAGCCCACTCTGCCACCCCAGTTCAGACATGGCTATATGCAAATCAGTCTGACCCTGTGCCTCATGGGAACAGTCCAGCCCGAACTGCCAAGCCATGTCTTCCCTGGACCGGAAACAAGCTTCCGAGGACCGGTTTCTGGCATTCCTGCCGTCTTCAGCCCGGCTTGCTTGAATCCAGTGGCAAAGTGAGCAAGGGACTCACGTCTGAGCATACCCTGCCCCACTTATGGCGGCCAAAAGCGGTACAAATGGGGGTGGTGATGGACGGAGCATCTGAATCAAACACTCACACCCAGTCAAAAGATGTGGGTTTAATCCATCACCGTTCTTTAGCCCACTCTGCACCCCAGTTCAGACATGGCTATATGCAAATCAGTCTGACCCTGTGCCTCATGGGAACAGTCCAGCCCGAACTGCCAAGCCATGCCTTCCCTGGACCGGAAACAAGCTTCCGAGGACCGTTTTCAGGCATTGCAGCCGTCTTCAGCCGGTGGTACCGGTTTTGGCCGCCATAAGTGTGGCAGGGTATGCTCAGAAGTGAGTCCCTTGCTCACTTTGCCACTGGATTCAAGCAAGCCGGTCTGAAGACGGCTGGAATGCCAGAAACCGGTCCTCGGAAGCTTGTTTCCGGTCCAGGGAAGACATGGCTTGGCAGTTCGGGCTGGACTGTTCCCATGAGGCACAGGGTCAAACTGATTTGCATATAGCCATGTCTGAACTGGGGTGGCAGAGTGGGCTAAAGAACGGTGATGGAATAAACCCAGATCTTTTGACTGGGTGTGAGTATTTGATTGATTCAGATGCTCCGTCCATCACCAACCCCTTTTGTACCGCTTTTGGCCGCCATAAATGTGGCAGGGTATGCTCAGACGTGAGTCCCTTGCTCACTTTGCCACTAGATTCAAGCAAGCCAGGCTGAAGACGGCTCGAATGCCAGAAACCGGTCCTCGGAAGCTTGTTTCCGGTCCAGGGAAGACATGGCTTGGCAGTTCGGGCTGGACTGTTACCATGAGGCACAGGGTCAGACTGATTTGCATATAGCCATGTCTGAACTGGGGTGCAGAGTGGGCTAAAGAACGGTGATGGATTAAACCCAGATCTTTTGACTGGGTGTGAGTGTTTGATTCAGATGCTCCGTCCATCACCACCCCCTTTTGTACCACTTTTGGCCGCCATAAGTGGGGCAGGGTATGCTCAGACGTGAGTCCCTTGCTCACTTTGCCACTGGATTCAAGCAAGCCGGGCTGAAGACGGCTGGAATGCCAGAAACCGGTCCTCGGAAGCTTGTTTCCGGTCCAGGGAAGACATGGCTTGGCAGTTCGGGCTGGACTGTTCCCATGAGGCACAGGGTCAGACTGATTTGCATATAGCCATGTCTGAACTGGGGTGGCAGAGTGGGCTAAAGAACAGTGATGGATTAAACCCAGATCTTTTGACTGGGTGTGAGTGTTTGATTGATTCAGATGCTCCGTCCATCACCACCCCCTTTTGTACCGCTTTTGGCCGCCATAAGTGTGGCAAGGTATGCTCAGACGTGAGACCCTTGCTCACTTTGCCACTGGATTCAAGCAAGCCGGGCTGAAGACGGCTGCAATGCCAGAAACCGGTCCTCGGAAGCTTGTTTCCGGTCCACGGAAGGCATGGCTTGGCAGTTCGGGCTGGACTGTTCCCATGAGGCACAGGGTCAGACTGATTTGCATATAGCCATGTCTGAACTGGGGTGGCGGAGTGGGCTAAAGAACGGTGATGGATCAAACCCAGATCTTTTGACTGGGTGTGAGTGTTTGATTGGTTCAGATGCTCCGTCCATCACCACCCCCTTTTGTACAGCTTTGGCCGCCATGAGTGTGGCAGGGTATGCTCAGACGTGAGTCCCTTGCTCACTTTGCCACTGGATTCAAGAAAGCCGGGCTGAAGACGGCTGCAATGCCAGAAACCGGTCCTCAGAAGCTTGTTTCCAGTCCAGGGAAGGCATGGCTTGGAAGTTCGGGGTGGCCTGTTCCCATGAGGCACAGGGTCAGACTGATTTGCATATAGCCATTTCTGAACGGGGTGGCGGAGTGGGCTAAAGAACGGTGATGGATCAAACCCAGATCTTTTGACTGGGTGTGAGTGTTTGATTGGTTCATATGCTCTGTCCATCACCACCCCCTTTTGTACCGCTTTGGCCGCCATGAGTGTGGCACGGTATGCTCAGACGTGAGTCCCTTGCTCACTTTGCCACTGTATTCAAGCAAGCCGGGCTGAAGACGGCTGCAATGCCAGAAACCGGTGCTCGGAAGCTTGTTTCCGGTCCAGGGAAGGCATGGCTTGGCAGTTCGGGCTGCACTGTTCCCATGAGGCACAGGGTCAGACTGATTTGCATATAGCCCTGTCTGAACTGGGGTGGCGGAGTGGGCTAAAGAACGGTGATGGATCAAACCCAGATCTTTTGACTGGGTGTGAGTGTTTGATTGGTTCAGATGCTCCGTCCATCACCACCCCCTTTTGTATCGCTTTGGCCGCCATGAGGATGGCAGGGTATGCTCAGACGTGAGTCCCTTGCTCACTTTGCCACTGGATTCAAGCAAGCCGGGCTGAAGACCGCTGCAATGCCAGAAACCGGTCCTCGGAAGCTTGTTTCCGGTCCAGGGAAGGCATGGCTTGGCAGTTCGGGCTGGACTGTTCCCATGAGGCACAGGGTCAGACTTATTTGCATGTAGCCATGTCTGAACTGGGGTGGCGGAGTGGGCTAAAGAACGGTGATGGATCAAACCCAGATCTTTTAACTGGGTGTGAGTGTTTGATTGGTTCAGATGCTCCGTCCATCACCACCCCCTTTTGTACAGCTTTGGCCGCCATGAGTGTGGCAGGGTATGCTCAGACGTGAGTCCCTTGCTCACTTTGCCACTGGATTCAAGCAAGCCGGGCTGAAGACGGCTGCAATGCCAGAAACCGGTCCTCGGAAGCTTGTTTCCGGTCCAGGGAAGGCATGGCTTGGCAGTTCGGGGTGGACTGTTCCCATGAGGCACAGGGTCAGACTGATTTGCATATAGCCATGTCTGAACGGGGTGGCGGAGTGGGCTAAAGAACGGTGATGGATCAAACCCAGATCTTTTGACTGGGTGTGAGTGTTTGATTGGTTCAGATGCTCCGTCCATCACCACCCCCTTTTGTACCGCTTTGGCCGCCATGAGTGTGGCAGGGTATGCTCAGACGTGAGTCCCTTGCTCACTTTGCCGCTGGATTCAAGCAAGCCGGGCTGAAGACAGCTGCAATGCCAGAAACCGGTCCTTAGAAGCTTGTTTCCGGTCCAGGGAAGGCATGGCTTGGCAGTTCGGGCTGGACTGTTCCCATGAGGCACAGGGTCAGACTGATTTGCATATAGCCATGTCTGAACTGGGGTGGCGGAGTGGGCTAAAGAACGGTGATGGATTAAACCCAGATCTTTTGACTGGGTGTGAGTATTTGATTGATTCAGATGCTCCGTCCATCACCACCCCCTTTTGTACCGCTTTTGGCCGCCATAAGTGTGGCAGGGTATGCTCAGACGTGAGTCCCTTGCTCACTTTGCCACTGGATTCAAGCAAGCCGGGCTGAAGACGGCTGGAATGCAAGAAACCGGTCCTCGGAAGCTTGTTTCCGGTCCAGGGAAGGCATGGCTTTGCAGTTCAGGCTGGACTGTTCCCATGAGTCACAGGGTCAGACTGATTTGCATATAGCCATGTCTGAACTGGGGTGGCGGAGTGGGCTAAAAAACGGTGATGGATCAAACCCAGATCTTTTGACTGGGTGTGAGTGTTTGATTGGTTCAGATGCTCCGTCCATCACCACCCCCTTTTGTACCGCTGATGGGCTTGCAGCACTGGTTGTGCCACCCACAGAAGCAGCTTGTAAAGCGTGTCTCGGGCCTGCCATTGCAGAGCCTATGTGCAGTCGAGTACTGCCATATCGACTTGGCAAGTGCACACACTTGCCAATCCCTAAATGTTCCCTTTTCTTCATATCAGACACCCATATGGTAGGCCCAAGGGCAGGGTGCATTTTACGTATAAGGTAGGAAGTGCCCTGGTGTGTGTGTGGCATTTCCTAGTATTGAATTACAGCCATTTTTGTTTTTCACTATTGCAAGGCTACCTGTTCTTCATAGGCCAGAATGAGCAGTTAGAGTATCACATCTTATAATCCTAACTGACTATAGGAACATGGTAGAAATTCGTATTTAGTATGCCTGAACTCAGAATGATAAAATACATATTTTAGTAAAGTTGGTTTTAACATTCTGTGTTTGAAAATACCACTTTTAGAAAGTAGGTATTTTCTTGTCTAACTATCCAGGCCTGACTCTGCTAGGTTGAGTATTCCTTGTCTGGAGTTTGAGTGACAGAATGAGTCAGCCCAGTGGTGAATAGGCAGATGTGCATCTAGATGGGAGGGGGGAGTTGCAACTGGGACCTAAATAGGGCTGGATCTTCCCTCCACAATGCTGACTCTACCCCCTGGGGTGCGGCTGATGTCTCTGCCCTGCACTGTGAAAGAAGAGAAGGAATCATGTCAACAAAGTGCTCCAGGGCTGTGCTTTCCCTCCACAATGCTGGCTCCAGCTCCTGTGGGGTGTTTGATGTTTCTGCCCTGCACTGTGAAAGAAAAGATTGAGTCATGTAAACAGAGCGCTCCAGAACTGGTTTGGACTGGGCAAAGGCCCCACTGCCTTCAGAGAACAAAGAGAAAAATAGTATAAATATTGGGACCCAGACCCAAGGACTTTAGATCACTTCTGGGAACACGACAAACCTTTTGGACTGCCCCTCTGCCAGTGTGCTGTTTGCTTGGTTGGTCTGCAGTGGTTTCTTTATTGCCAAGAAAAAGGAGAAGTAACTTTTAAGGACTTTCATCATCTTACAGAATATTCTCCAATGGCTTCAGTTTGTGCTTGCCTCCTGCTGAAGTCTCAGGGACAAAAGGCATAATCTCCAGCTCCCCTCTGAGTTTCCTTGCTGGGAATTCTAACTGCAGAAGCCTGCGTGTCGCTGGGAGCTGGAAGCGCGATGCAATGAGAAGAAGCATGTCGCCATCGCAGCTGTAGTCGTCGCATCGCCAGAGAAACGTGCCACCGCCGCATCTCCCAGGAAGTGTGTCTTCGTCGAAGCTGTCTGCTGTCGCATCACCAGAGAAGTGTGACGCCATCGAGAGGGTCGCCATCGCATCACAGGAGAAGTGTGTCGCAGGGCCTGTCGTGGCTCCAAAGTACAGTCATCACAAGGCTGCCATGGCGTCTACGCATCATCGCTGCATCATCGCATCAAGGGTGCCATCTTCTCGCATCGCACCAGGATTGTTGCATCGCGGCGCCATCTTGTGCATCACAGCCGCGCCGCAGGCTGAGAACCTACGCATCACTCCCGCATCGGTAAGGATCACGACGCATCTCCTACTCTGCGCAAGCATTGAGCCGCGATGCATCCTCTCGGAGCACGGAACCGACGCATCTCCCTTTGTGAGCCTTTTGTTCATTATGCGTTACACATCCAGGTACTTTTTGTGAACTGTGTCGCATTTATCACCAACTTGAACTAAGCAACTGTTACCATCTTTAACCCCTTCGACGCTCATGACGAGCACAGCTCGTCATGAGGTACACCTCTCGTACACTCATGACGAGCTGAGCTCGTCATGAACCGCGGGTTTTTAAAAACTTCAGCGCACAGTGGGAAAATGCACCGCACGCATGGAGTTAAGTCAACTTTAAGTACAGTATTGTGGATTTTTGTCGTTTGTGGTCTGGTGTTAAGTCTATATAAAGCATATTTAATTTTATAAAACCTGTGTTGTGTCCATCTGTAGTGTTTTCACTGTATTACTGTGTATCTTCACAAATGCTTAACACACTGCCTCTGAGATAAGCCTGTCTGCTCGTGCCAAGTTACCAAGGGGGTGAGCACGGGTTATCTAGGGTTGTAATCCCCTTATCCTGACTTAGAAGCAAGGGTCCCTATTTGGACAAAGGTGAATACCATTGCCAACTAGAGACCCCCATATTTAACACCTAGGAATCAGTGAGTGCATATATAGCAACTGGTATTGGTGTGTCGATGGTTTAGAAAATGGTAGTCTGTATTTTTACAGTGGGTGTATCAAGGGTTATATTAGAGTGTGTAGAGGTGTGTTGGACCTGTCAGCCTTAGGGTGGTCTTCCCCTACCTTTTTGCCCTTTAGCCTCTCATTTTTACCTTACCTTTTGTTGGACTTAGGACTCTGGGCGCCTCACCACTGCTAAACAGTGCTGAGGTGCAGGTGCTCTCCCCTAAAACCTTGTGAGGCTGGCATATCTGCCACAAGCCACTGCTAACGCAGTAAGGCTTAATCCTCCATAGGCTAACATTGGGAACCTCCCCTTATGGGATAACTTCTGACAGGGACCTAATAAGTCTGTCATGTTTGGTCTTGTTGGACTCGGGGCGGGGAACCCTTTCCAATGATATATGGGGTTTGGGCACTACTACGCTAGGGATCCCACTTTTATAAAGTGGGCCTTTTCCTGGAGAAGTGTGGCTCAATGGTTAGAGCGGCAGACCCTGATGCAGAGGTCTAGCCTGGGACCAGGGTTCAATTCCCCACCTCGGCGGGTCTTGGGCTCAAAATTCCACGGACCTGATAATTCTCGCCTCGGTGCCTATTCCAATCATGGGTCCCACTCTGCAACTCTGGGCAATAGCTTGCTTAATCTCCACAACGGCCCCCACAACGCTAAGGATGCCTGGCCTCCACCTTGGGGGTGCCCAGGAGTGGACACCTCACAGGGAAAGCCAGGATGGGTTCCACAGCGGTATTCGTACAAGCGCCTTGAGACCCTTGCGGGTGAGTAGTGCGCTATACAAGTATCAATTTACAATTTACAATTTTACCTGCCTACACTTAGATTAAGCTCTGCAGACTCCCCCCTCCCCTCTGCATACTGATAGCCTGCCTGGGTTGGGAGGTGGGAGTGGTGATTCACACCTTCTTCCCTGGGATGAGCTGTGATGGGCTGCCCACTGTAGCCTTAACGGCCTGTCTCTCGTCACTGTGACAGCTTGGTCAGGGAAGGCAGGAAACATACCAGAACTCCCTGGACTCTTCAAGAAGCACCTGCCCCCAGTCCCTTCCAGAGACTTCTGCCACTTTCTAGCCCTTAGACGGAAAGATATATAAGGGAGGGTCCTGGCCTCACTTCTTTGTTACACCCTGGACTAAGAAGAATCCCTGCTGGAGTAAGGACTGCTGCCAGACTGAAGGAGGCTGACTGCTCCAAGGAACTGCTGCCCCATCTACTGAGCTGTCTCACTGCCTGTTGATCCTGCCCTGCAAGAGGAGACTGAAGAAACACCTCCAGAGTGTCTCCACAACATACATGAAACCTAGCTTCTTTGATTGGGACTGCAACATTATTTAAACTACCCCTGTTACGCTGAGACAACCACGTTCCCTCCAGAGCTGCTTCTGCCACACTGAGTGCCTGGAACTGCGCCCAGCCTTGCCTAAGAAGGACTTGGTGGTGCAAAACCGTTAATGCGCAGTGTGCATGGGGCTGTGTCCACCTTGGGACCCGAAGGCATTGTGGAGCTCTGTGCCAGAAGGAGAGCTGTTTGAAATCACCGCCGCCGCCTGGGCTAGGACTGCGCTGAGGAGCGCTGGACTGTGACTGAAGCGCGGTTGCATAGGAGCACTGTGTGCCTGGCAGTCACCGCCGCTGGCCGTGGTGAGAGCGCTCCTGAAAACACTCCTGGAATTATCTGTGAAGTCACCGCTGCGGGCCTCGGGGCGGAAAGTCTGTTAAAAGTGCTCCAGGAATCACCCCCGCTTGCCCGTGTCCAAACGCCTTCAGATCTGCCCCTAGAATCACCGCTGCCTCCCGGGAACCCTGAGCGGTGCACTCCTGAGGTAATTAAGGTGCCGCGCTGGGGTTGGTGCAGACGCCGGGGTTGCCCAGCAACGAGGGAGCGTCCCCAGCGAAAGCCGCGCTGGGATTGGCGTGCCGACAACTCCAGGCCGTACCGTGATTGGTTGTAGCCGCCCCGGAGTCCCGTGGCATCACCGACAGGCCGCGTTGTCATTGGCCCTGCCTAGGAGGGCTTCCCCCACACTGTGGCCAGGACAGGAAGATCGGCGCCGGAGGCCGGGGAGGGCCCGGGAGAAGGAGCCTACCTCGCCGGACCCCTCGATAGCTGCTCTGACTCCCCCGGGGTGGCACCAACAGGAAGGGAGAGACGCTGGGGTGAGGATCGCCTGAAACCGACTTCTGCGCCGTGACCGCCTCCCCAGGTAACGCTTGCGGCTGTGCGCACCAGGAAGCTCTCTTCAACCTTGCTGGAAGGGGGACTGCTGGAGGACTAAGTTACGTGTATCTCTAGTGGGCTACCGGGGATTGTGATCATTAGAGTGAGGGCGGGCCAAGGTTGTGAACTTGCTTTGTGTTGGGGCCATTTAATAAGTACCTAAGACAGCGCGATCCTCTCATTGGCGACCACATCCTCACTGAGCGCATTAACGCCGGGTAGTTAACTCCCGTGGTGCCAAGGCTAATGTGCTGACTTCAGTAACTGGGAACCCCTAAATTGTTTTTTAATGACTGTTGGCCCACCAAAGACCTGCCAGAGAGTGCCATATTATTTCCAACACCGAGGACACTGGGAGAAAGACAGTACCAGTAGGAGCCCTTGGCACACATGAGCTTTTGGGTGCACTTTGATTAATGATTGACCTTGCCTGGGAACAGGATTCATGATTCTTGATGATTGATCTTGCCTGGGAAGTGGATTTGTTTCTATTAATTATTGACTTTGCCCGGAAGCTGGATTTATTTGATGCTTGACTTGGTTTATATGCATCTAGAGTCCCCTGATTATTGAACGTGTCATTTGTGGATCTTGCATAATTCTTAGATAAAGATCTTTATATTTTTATATACAAATTTGTGTAGTGTCTCTTTCTTTTGTGCGTGTTTTACTGGAAACTGTTGGTGTGTTGCACAAATATTTTACACATTACCTCTGAAGTTACGCCTTTGCTGCTCTGCGCCAAGCTACCAGGTCGGAAGCGATGGTCCCTACTTAGACTAGGGTGCATAACCCTGCCAACTAGAGACCCCGGTTCTAACAAGGTGGATCAGATTTTCATGTGGATGATGTCATTAGTGATGTTATCAGTGATGTCATTTGAGATGTAAGTAAAGCCTGGGCCATGCGAGTCTTCATCAGGTTCAAAATCTTATTTTTAAACATCGAGTGTGGCACCCCGATTCAATATGGCGGCCGCATGAATCTAGCTCTTTTTTGCTAGTACGGTTCTTTGTAAAATACCTCTTGTTACCTTTGTAGGATAATACCCAGCTATTGAAGATTAAGAATTGCCTTGACTGGAGTGAGTGGTCACTATACCATCTATTATGATAAGGTAATGCCGGTTTTGATAACCTGAGTACAGCAAGTTTTTATAATTATGGATCACGTCTTTTGATGAGACCATGCTGTGATTGTGTTTTTTAGGAGTGAATAATACACTCGGAAAATAGAGGATATATACCCTGCGTTTTCTCTGCCCTAGGGTAAGCTGACTGTTCCTTTGGGTGATTAATTCTAAACCATAAAATACTCCAACAGCCTAAACAATAATTTCCCCCCCTTTTTGTAGGGTCATTACTACCCTTGGTTGCCCTGTTTCTTTAGTCCTGATGAAGACTCGCATGGCCCAGGCTTAACTTACCGCTAGGCCCTAAGTCGAGTCGAAACGTCGACGCCTTTGTTTGTTTTTTACCTGGACCCAAATTTACTGTATCATGTGCATATAAATGGGTGAACAGCCTTTACGACGCGGCTGTTACACCGCCGTGCCGTTACAACGCGGTCTTTTCAATGCAAGTCGTTACCACGACTTGCGCTGGAGGGCGCTGCAGGACAAGGAATTTTTTCATTTACTATCCAACACCCTCCCTACTGTATGTAGGCTGGTGTTGGAATAGTAAATGAAAAAATTCCTAAGTCCGCACCCCCTCCAATGCAAGTCGTGGTAACGACTTGCGTTGAAAAAACCGCGTTGTAACGGCACGCGTTGTAAAAGTACGCGTCGTAATGCCGTACATCCATATAAATGACATATATGTGTCCTCTTAAAGTCTTTGTAATTAGTGGGTACAATTGAATAAAAAAAATTTGTGTGGCCAGGTATAATTGGACGGAAAATTCAAAAATCCGTTTTTGTATAGCTTTACTGTGAATATTTTATGTTATTACCTTTATGGAATTCCCCTTTTCTCCTACTCACTGAACACACTTTCTATCACTTCTTTTTGCACGCCTTCTTGGGGCAACCCATAGATTCTTAAGAAATGTACAGTTGTGGATTGTTTTATATGTAATCTAGAGACAATGAATTAAAATTGTTATATGTTCTTGTATTGGTACTGTTGCAGTTTATTCCCTTTAAAATTTAGTACATTTATTGGTTTGAGCAGATCTAAGGGACATGCTCCAAAATGGTAAAATGTAGTATACTTGTAAAGCGCACAGCTGCCCCAGCAACGGGCCGTCCCGGCGCTGTATAACTCTGGGGAACCCGTCCTGGCTTTCCCTGTGGGATGGTCCCTTGCTGGGAGTCCCCAAGGTGGAGCCAGGCATCCCCGGAATTGGTGGGGCCGTTGTGGAGATTAGGCAAGCTAATGCCCAGAGTTGCCGAGTGGAACCCCTGATTAGAGTAAGCACCGAAGCAAGAATTATCGAGTCCGCTGACCAAGGTCCACGACCCTGCCGCGTCGGGAATTGAACCCTGGTCCCAGGCTGACTTCTGCTCTCAGGCCTGCCGCCTCTAACCAGTGAGCCACACTACTCCACTACTATATGAATGAATGATTGTATACTGATTGAATCAGGTTTCCAGAAAAGAAATATTCTTGGACCACTGTTTATTTATATCGTAGAATACCCAGGTCCTTGACTTTTTGGGCCACCCCATTATATTAATGGGTAGCGGCAGTTGAGCATTGAGGTCTGGGCGCGCACGGTCAGGCAGTCATCGCTGGGCGGAGGACTGGTCTGGGGGCCAGGGCTAGGATGTTGCGAAAGATGTAGGAATCATGCACACTGCCTGAGAAGTTTGCAACAACATTAGTGTACAGGCCCCAGTGGTCCAGTTTTGCCTGCACATTTTTGGAATGCATGTGGTTTCTATTGCGGTGATTGTGTGCTGTGTCGGCAGGGGGCACAAGTAGTACATGTGTGCAGTCAGTTGCCCACCGGTCCTCGGAAGCTTGTTTCCGGTCCAGGGAAGGCATGGCTTGGCAGTTCGGGGTGGACTGTTCCCATGAGGCACAGGGTCAGACTGATTTGCATATAGCCATGTCTGAACGGGGTGGCGGAGTGGGCTAAAGAACGGTGATGGATCAAACCCAGATCTTTTGACTGGGTGTGAGTGTTTGATTGGTTCAGATGCTCCGTCCATCACCACCCCCTTTTGTACCGCTTTGGCCGCCATGAGTGTGGCAGGGTATGCTCAGACGTGAGTCCCTTGCTCACTTTGCCGCTGGATTCAAGCAAGCCGGGCTGAAGACAGCTGCAATGCCAGAAACCGGTCCTTAGAAGCTTGTTTCCGGTCCAGGGAAGGCATGGCTTGGCAGTTCGGGCTGGACTGTTCCCATGAGGCACAGGGTCAGACTGATTTGCATATAGCCATGTCTGAACTGGGGTGGCGGAGTGGGCTAAAGAACGGTGATGGATTAAACCCAGATCTTTTGACTGGGTGTGAGTATTTGATTGATTCAGATGCTCCGTCCATCACCACCCCCTTTTGTACCGCTTTTGGCCGCCATAAGTGTGGCAGGGTATGCTCAGACGTGAGTCCCTTGCTCACTTTGCCACTGGATTCAAGCAAGCCGGGCTGAAGACGGCTGGAATGCAAGAAACCGGTCCTCGGAAGCTTGTTTCCGGTCCAGGGAAGGCATGGCTTTGCAGTTCAGGCTGGACTGTTCCCATGAGTCACAGGGTCAGACTGATTTGCATATAGCCATGTCTGAACTGGGGTGGCGGAGTGGGCTAAAAAACGGTGATGGATCAAACCCAGATCTTTTGACTGGGTGTGAGTGTTTGATTGGTTCAGATGCTCCGTCCATCACCACCCCCTTTTGTACCGCTGATGGGCTTGCAGCACTGGTTGTGCCACCCACAGAAGCAGCTTGTAAAGCGTGTCTCGGGCCTGCCATTGCAGAGCCTATGTGCAGTCGAGTACTGCCATATCGACTTGGCAAGTGCACACACTTGCCAATCCCTAAATGTTCCCTTTTCTTCATATCAGACACCCATATGGTAGGCCCAAGGGCAGGGTGCATTGTACGTATAAGGTAGGAAGTGCCCTGGTGTGTGTGTGGCATTTCCTAGTATTGAATTACAGCCATTTTTGTTTTTCACTATTGCAAGGCTACCTGTTCTTCATAGGCCAGAATGAGCAGTTAGAGTATCACATCTTATAATCCTAACTGACTATAGGAACATGGTAGAAATTCGTATTTAGTATGCCTGAACTCAGAATGATAAAATACATATTTTAGTAAAGTTGGTTTTAACATTCTGTGTTTGAAAATACCACTTTTAGAAAGTAGGTATTTTCTTGTCTAACTATCCAGGCCTGACTCTGCTAGGTTGAGTATTCCTTGTCTGGAGTTTGAGTGACAGAATGAGTCAGCCCAGTGGTGAATAGGCAGATGTGCATCTAGATGGGAGGGGGGAGTTGCAACTGGGACCTAAATAGGGCTGGATCTTCCCTCCACAATGCTGACTCTACCCCCTGGGGTGCGGCTGATGTCTCTGCCCTGCACTGTGAAAGAAGAGAAGGAATCATGTCAACAAAGTGCTCCAGGGCTGTGCTTTCCCTCCACAATGCTGGCTCCAGCTCCTGTGGGGTGTTTGATGTTTCTGCCCTGCACTGTGAAAGAAAAGATTGAGTCATGTAAACAGAGCGCTCCAGAACTGGTTTGGACTGGGCAAAGGCCCCACTGCCTTCAGAGAACAAAGAGAAAAATAGTATAAATATTGGGACCCAGACCCAAGGACTTTAGATCACTTCTGGGAACACGACAAACCTTTTGGACTGCCCCTCTGCCAGTGTGCTGTTTGCTTGGTTGGTCTGCAGTGGTTTCTTTATTGCCAAGAAAAAGGAGAAGTAACTTTTAAGGACTTTCATCATCTTACAGAATATTCTCCAATGGCTTCAGTTTGTGCTTGCCTCCTGCTGAAGTCTCAGGGACAAAAGGCATAATCTCCAGCTCCCCTCTGAGTTTCCTTGCTGGGAATTCTAACTGCAGAAGCCTGCGTGTCGCTGGGAGCTGGAAGCGCGATGCAATGAGAAGAAGCATGTCGCCATCGCAGCTGTAGTCGTCGCATCGCCAGAGAAACGTGCCACCGCCGCATCTCCCAGGAAGTGTGTCTTCGTCGAAGCTGTCTGCTGTCGCATCACCAGAGAAGTGTGACGCCATCGAGAGGGTCGCCATCGCATCACAGGAGAAGTGTGTCGCAGGGCCTGTCGTGGCTCCAAAGTACAGTCATCACAAGGCTGCCATGGCGTCTACGCATCATCGCTGCATCATCGCATCAAGGGTGCCATCTTCTCGCATCGCACCAGGATTGTTGCATCGCGGCGCCATCTTGTGCATCACAGCCGCGCCGCAGGCTGAGAACCTACGCATCACTCCCGCATCGGTAAGGATCACGACGCATCTCCTACTCTGCGCAAGCATTGAGCCGCGATGCATCCTCTCGGAGCACGGAACCGACGCATCTCCCTTTGTGAGCCTTTTGTTCATTATGCGTTACACATCCAGGTACTTTTTGTGAACTGTGTCGCATTTATCACCAACTTGAACTAAGCAACTGTTACCATCTTTAACCCCTTCGACGCTCATGACGAGCACAGCTCGTCATGAGGTACACCTCTCGTACACTCATGACGAGCTGAGCTCGTCATGAACCGCGGGTTTTTAAAAACTTCAGCGCACAGTGGGAAAATGCACCGCACGCATGGAGTTAAGTCAACTTTAAGTACAGTATTGTGGATTTTTGTCGTTTGTGGTCTGGTGTTAAGTCTATATAAAGCATATTTAATTTTATAAAACCTGTGTTGTGTCCATCTGTAGTGTTTTCACTGTATTACTGTGTATCTTCACAAATGCTTAACACACTGCCTCTGAGATAAGCCTGTCTGCTCGTGCCAAGTTACCAAGGGGGTGAGCACGGGTTATCTAGGGTTGTAATCCCCTTATCCTGACTTAGAAGCAAGGGTCCCTATTTGGACAAAGGTGAATACCATTGCCAACTAGAGACCCCCATATTTAACACCTAGGAATCAGTGAGTGCATATATAGCAACTGGTATTGGTGTGTCGATGGTTTAGAAAATGGTAGTCTGTATTTTTACAGTGGGTGTATCAAGGGTTATATTAGAGTGTGTAGAGGTGTGTTGGACCTGTCAGCCTTAGGGTGGTCTTCCCCTACCTTTTTGCCCTTTAGCCTCTCATTTTTACCTTACCTTTTGTTGGACTTAGGACTCTGGGCGCCTCACCACTGCTAAACAGTGCTGAGGTGCAGGTGCTCTCCCCTAAAACCTTGTGAGGCTGGCATATCTGCCACAAGCCACTGCTAACGCAGTAAGGCTTAATCCTCCATAGGCTAACATTGGGAACCTCCCCTTATGGGATAACTTCTGACAGGGACCTAATAAGTCTGTCATGTTTGGTCTTGTTGGACTCGGGGCGGGGAACCCTTTCCAATGATATATGGGGTTTGGGCACTACTACGCTAGGGATCCCACTTTTATAAAGTGGGCCTTTTCCTGGAGAAGTGTGGCTCAATGGTTAGAGCGGCAGACCCTGATGCAGAGGTCTAGCCTGGGACCAGGGTTCAATTCCCCACCTCGGCGGGTCTTGGGCTCAAAATTCCACGGACCTGATAATTCTCGCCTCGGTGCCTATTCCAATCATGGGTCCCACTCTGCAACTCTGGGCAATAGCTTGCTTAATCTCCACAACGGCCCCCACAACGCTAAGGATGCCTGGCCTCCACCTTGGGGGTGCCCAGGAGTGGACACCTCACAGGGAAAGCCAGGATGGGTTCCACAGCGGTATTCGTACAAGCGCCTTGAGACCCTTGCGGGTGAGTAGTGCGCTATACAAGTATCAATTTACAATTTACAATTTTACCTGCCTACACTTAGATTAAGCTCTGCAGACTCCCCCCTCCCCTCTGCATACTGATAGCCTGCCTGGGTTGGGAGGTGGGAGTGGTGATTCACACCTTCTTCCCTGGGATGAGCTGTGATGGGCTGCCCACTGTAGCCTTAACGGCCTGTCTCTCGTCACTGTGACAGCTTGGTCAGGGAAGGCAGGAAACATACCAGAACTCCCTGGACTCTTCAAGAAGCACCTGCCCCCAGTCCCTTCCAGAGACTTCTGCCACTTTCTAGCCCTTAGACGGAAAGATATATAAGGGAGGGTCCTGGCCTCACTTCTTTGTTACACCCTGGACTAAGAAGAATCCCTGCTGGAGTAAGGACTGCTGCCAGACTGAAGGAGGCTGACTGCTCCAAGGAACTGCTGCCCCATCTACTGAGCTGTCTCACTGCCTGTTGATCCTGCCCTGCAAGAGGAGACTGAAGAAACACCTCCAGAGTGTCTCCACAACATACATGAAACCTAGCTTCTTTGATTGGGACTGCAACATTATTTAAACTACCCCTGTTACGCTGAGACAACCACGTTCCCTCCAGAGCTGCTTCTGCCACACTGAGTGCCTGGAACTGCGCCCAGCCTTGCCTAAGAAGGACTTGGTGGTGCAAAACCGTTAATGCGCAGTGTGCATGGGGCTGTGTCCACCTTGGGACCCGAAGGCATTGTGGAGCTCTGTGCCAGAAGGAGAGCTGTTTGAAATCACCGCCGCCGCCTGGGCTAGGACTGCGCTGAGGAGCGCTGGACTGTGACTGAAGCGCGGTTGCATAGGAGCACTGTGTGCCTGGCAGTCACCGCCGCTGGCCGTGGTGAGAGCGCTCCTGAAAACACTCCTGGAATTATCTGTGAAGTCACCGCTGCGGGCCTCGGGGCGGAAAGTCTGTTAAAAGTGCTCCAGGAATCACCCCCGCTTGCCCGTGTCCAAACGCCTTCAGATCTGCCCCTAGAATCACCGCTGCCGCCCGGGAACCCTGAGCGGTGCACTCCTGAGGTAATTAAGGTGCCGCGCTGGGGTTGGTGCAGACGCCGGGGTTGCCCAGCAACGAGGGAGCGTCCCCAGCGAAAGCCGCGCTGGGATTGGCGTGCCGACAACTCCAGGCCGTACCGTGATTGGTTGTAGCCGCCCCGGAGTCCCGTGGCATCACCGACAGGCCGCGTTGTCATTGGCCCTGCCTAGGAGGGCTTCCCCCACACTGTGGCCAGGACAGGAAGATCGGCGCCGGAGGCCGGGGAGGGCCCGGGAGAAGGAGCCTACCTCGCCGGACCCCTGGATAGCTGCTCTGACTCCCCCGGGGTGGCACCAACAGGAAGGGAGAGACGCTGGGGTGAGGATCGCCTGAAACCGACTTCTGCGCCGTGACCGCCTCCCCAGGTAACGCTTGCGGCTGTGCGCACCAGGAAGCTCTCTTCAACCTTGCTGGAAGGGGGACTGCTGGAGGACTAAGTTACGTGTATCTCTAGTGGGCTACCGGGGATTGTGATCATTAGAGTGAGGGCGGGCCAAGGTTGTGAACTTGCTTTGTGTTGGGGCCATTTAATAAGTACCTAAGACAGCGCGATCCTCTCATTGGCGACCACATCCTCACTGAGCGCATTAACGCCGGGTAGTTAACTCCCGTGGTGCCAAGGCTAATGTGCTGACTTCAGTAACTGGGAACCCCTAAATTGTTTTTTAATGACTGTTGGCCCACCAAAGACCTGCCAGAGAGTGCCATATTATTTCCAACACCGAGGACACTGGGAGAAAGACAGTACCAGTAGGAGCCCTTGGCACACATGAGCTTTTGGGTGCACTTTGATTAATGATTGACCTTGCCTGGGAACAGGATTCATGATTCTTGATGATTGATCTTGCCTGGGAAGTGGATTTGTTTCTATTAATTATTGACTTTGCCCGGAAGCTGGATTTATTTGATGCTTGACTTGGTTTATATGCATCTAGAGTCCCCTGATTATTGAACGTGTCATTTGTGGATCTTGCATAATTCTTAGATAAAGATCTTTATATTTTTATATACAAATTTGTGTAGTGTCTCTTTCTTTTGTGCGTGTTTTACTGGAAACTGTTGGTGTGTTGCACAAATATTTTACACATTACCTCTGAAGTTACGCCTTTGCTGCTCTGCGCCAAGCTACCAGGTCGGAAGCGATGGTCCCTACTTAGACTAGGGTGCATAACCCTGCCAACTAGAGACCCCGGTTCTAACAAGGTGGATCAGATTTTCATGTGGATGATGTCATTAGTGATGTTATCAGTGATGTCATTTGAGATGTAAGTAAAGCCTGGGCCATGCGAGTCTTCATCAGGTTCAAAATCTTATTTTTAAACATCGAGTGTGGCACCCCGATTCAATATGGCGGCCGCATGAATCTAGCTCTTTTTTGCTAGTACGGTTCTTTGTAAAATACCTCTTGTTACCTTTGTAGGATAATACCCAGCTATTGAAGATTAAGAATTGCCTTGACTGGAGTGAGTGGTCACTATACCATCTATTATGATAAGGTAATGCCGGTTTTGATAACCTGAGTACAGCAAGTTTTTATAATTATGGATCACGTCTTTTGATGAGACCATGCTGTGATTGTGTTTTTTAGGAGTGAATAATACACTCGGAAAATAGAGGATATATACCCTGCGTTTTCTCTGCCCTAGGGTAAGCTGACTGTTCCTTTGGGTGATTAATTCTAAACCATAAAATACTCCAACAGCCTAAACAATAATTTCCCCCCCTTTTTGTAGGGTCATTACTACCCTTGGTTGCCCTGTTTCTTTAGTCCTGATGAAGACTCGCATGGCCCAGGCTTAACTTACCGCTAGGCCCTAAGTCGAGTCGAAACGTCGACGCCTTTGTTTGTTTTTTACCTGGACCCAAATTTACTGTATCATGTGCATATAAATGGGTGAACAGCCTTTACGACGCGGCTGTTACACCGCCGTGCCGTTACAACGCGGTCTTTTCAATGCAAGTCGTTACCACGACTTGCGCTGGAGGGCGCTGCAGGACAAGGAATTTTTTCATTTACTATCCAACACCCTCCCTACTGTATGTAGGCTGGTGTTGGAATAGTAAATGAAAAAATTCCTAAGTCCGCACCCCCTCCAATGCAAGTCGTGGTAACGACTTGCGTTGAAAAAACCGCGTTGTAACGGCACGCGTTGTAAAAGTACGCGTCGTAATGCCGTACATCCATATAAATGACATATATGTGTCCTCTTAAAGTCTTTGTAATTAGTGGGTACAATTGAATAAAAAAAATTTGTGTGGCCAGGTATAATTGGACGGAAAATTCAAAAATCCGTTTTTGTATAGCTTTACTGTGAATATTTTATGTTATTACCTTTATGGAATTCCCCTTTTCTCCTACTCACTGAACACACTTTCTATCACTTCTTTTTGCACGCCTTCTTGGGGCAACCCATAGATTCTTAAGAAATGTACAGTTGTGGATTGTTTTATATGTAATCTAGAGACAATGAATTAAAATTGTTATATGTTCTTGTATTGGTACTGTTGCAGTTTATTCCCTTTAAAATTTAGTACATTTATTGGTTTGAGCAGATCTAAGGGACATGCTCCAAAATGGTAAAATGTAGTATACTTGTAAAGCGCACAGCTGCCCCAGCAACGGGCCGTCCCGGCGCTGTATAACTCTGGGGAACCCGTCCTGGCTTTCCCTGTGGGATGGTCCCTTGCTGGGAGTCCCCAAGGTGGAGCCAGGCATCCCCGGAATTGGTGGGGCCGTTGTGGAGATTAGGCAAGCTAATGCCCAGAGTTGCCGAGTGGAACCCCTGATTAGAGTAAGCACCGAAGCAAGAATTATCGAGTCCGCTGACCAAGGTCCACGACCCTGCCGCGTCGGGAATTGAACCCTGGTCCCAGGCTGACTTCTGCTCTCAGGCCTGCCGCCTCTAACCAGTGAGCCACACTACTCCACTACTATATGAATGAATGATTGTATACTGATTGAATCAGGTTTCCAGAAAAGAAATATTCTTGGACCACTGTTTATTTATATCGTAGAATACCCAGGTCCTTGACTTTTTGGGCCACCCCATTATATTAATGGGTAGCGGCAGTTGAGCATTGAGGTCTGGGCGCGCACGGTCAGGCAGTCATCGCTGGGCGGAGGACTGGTCTGGGGGCCAGGGCTAGGATGTTGCGAAAGATGTAGGAATCATGCACACTGCCTGAGAAGTTTGCAACAACATTAGTGTACAGGCCCCAGTGGTCCAGTTTTGCCTGCACATTTTTGGAATGCATGTGGTTTCTATTGCGGTGATTGTGTGCTGTGTCGGCAGGGGGCACAAGTAGTACATGTGTGCAGTCAGTTGCCCCCAACACATGCAGGAAGCCTGCTATGGCATAGTTCCCTTGCTTGGTCTCCAGCTGTTCCCATGCAGTGTGGGTGAAGTAAACATGCAGGTGTAGCAAGCTGAATCGAACTGTGATGCTTACAGGTGTGATAAATCTTGCATGAGACTATAACAGAAGTTTGGTTTCCTACAAAGGTTACGACCATACAAACTTCTGTTACGGTCATTTTGTGCAGGATTGATCATATCTGTAAGCCTTCCGGTTGTCGAAGTGCAAAACATTGTACCATATTACGTTTGTGACCATACTAATGCTTGACCATTGTCTTCATTTATCCAACAGTTTTCTGAATAAATGTTTTGGGATTTCCAGGACGATCTACTGTTATTTCTATCCACAAGGTGATGTTCAACGTTGGCAATGCCCCTCGTAGTTTGATGTTTTAGTGTTGTTAATTTATGTTTTTCAAATAAAGTACTCTTTTTCCACTACTGTTGACTACTAGACTTCATGACCTGACGCATCCCCATTTCCATGACTACAAACTTGGATCTGGAGCACAGAGGCGTCAAGCAACGGCTGGGTTGCGGTTGTTTGTGCAGGAATACTAATAATTGGGACGAGCGGGTGGTGCGTATACAGAGGCCTTACGCTGCTTTTGTAGACATTCATCCTAAACGTGTGAGGAAGTTTAATAGGGCTGTGAGACTCCTCTGACTCTCACAGTTGTTAGTTGGAAGGTACCAGAAGCCAACAGGTGCCACACAGCCAGCAGCTTTGTTTGCGTAAGGCGTCAAGCAACGGCTGGGGTTGGGGTTGGGGTTGTTTGTGCAGGAATACTACAACTACTACCACGAGGCAGCGCAGAACAGGACAGCAGACCTTTCCAAAACGGCATGGCCCCTAAGCCAGACAATAGCTTAATGTTGGGAGAGGTGGGTACCGAGTATGTGTGAAGGAGGCAAGTCACCCATCAATAACAATGCAGACAATGCCAAGTGTAGCGGTGATGTGCTGGACAGACCTCACTAAGCAGAGCACAGACCTCTCCATGTGTATATATACTGCTGGTGCTTGTAGTGTTGTGGACAGTGGACACAACCAAGCTACCTCAGGCAGTGGGGAAGAGCTCAGTCATGTAGCTGTGTCATCCCCCCGGTAAGCGAAAGTGGAGTGGGTTGTTCCAACGTACGCCACTCCAGTGTAGGAGTGTGAATAAATAGGCTGGGGCTCTGGGCGTGGTTTACTTCTGGGAAGGCCAACATGTCTGCCAGAGGGTCAGCCCTCACCCTGCCATGAGGCCAACTCCGTGATCACCGGACTCCCCGACACAGTCCCCCACGAACCCAGCAGCACAGCACCTTCGATGTACACTGCAGACAGCAGGGCTCACAATTCAGATCGAGTCGCGATTGCAGATGACGCAGTCCAGTAGGCAACAGACATTGCTAGCAGTGCAGCCTGCCCGCACCACGCATCTTCGCTGGCTGCGCACACGCTGAATGCTTCTGGTGCCACTAACTCAGTGCATCACAAGTCACCGCCACGTGGCCTTATTGAGGCAGAATTCATTAGGCAAAAGACACTGCTCCCAGTGCGGCCTGCCCGAACCACGTATCATTGCTGGCTGCGCACACGCTGAGTGCCACTGTTGCCACTAACTCAGTGCACCACAAGTCAACACCACGTGGTTGTGGGCCCCTGATGACCGCTGCCTCCAGCCTACACTGTGGTCAGCAGGTCTCACACATATCCAATCCAATCCTGACCTGCAAGGACATGCCATGATCACTGGCTGCACACACGCTGAGCTCTTCAGGTGCCACTAACTCTGTGCATCACCACTCATGGACCCTTTATGTTCGACTTTCGTGCTGTAGACACCGGACACAACAATGCCAATTCAGGCAGCAGGAATATCCCGAAGGGACATTAACAATTTCTTCACATGAGCACGCTCATCTCTGGTATCCCTACCTCAGTACACCACAAGTCATGGACCCTTCCTGATACAATCTTTTGTGTGTAATTTAAGATCAGGTGCCCCTACCTTAGTGTACCACAAGTCATGGACACTTTATGATTGAATCTCTGTGTGTGATCCAATGATCACTGTTATAGTTGTTGTCAGCACCAACCATTCCCTGAGAACTGACTTACACTCACCGCACATGCATCCAGCACAGGCATCACTGTACATGTGACCCTGGTAAAAAAAGGGTTTGGGCGCACGTGTCCGTAGCCAGTTTCACCATCTATCTAACTGTGACCGTGTGCCCTGGGCTCTACCACATTACATTGTGCTGTTGACTGCGCATGCAACCATGTTACCTCTGGCAGTGGGGAAGACCTCGGTTATGTAACTTTGTCTGGGTTATTCTATGAGTACATGGGTAGAGACTGGGTGATTAGAGTACTCTGAGTAGAGTGTATGGTGAATTTATAAGTGCTTGGGGATTTGCGGAGTGATTGAATAAGTACATGTGTTGGTGGAGACTAACCCCCGAGCACAAGCTTGGCTCTAATTAGCTGCCAACCAGTGGCAATCCCGACACACCATCAGGATTGCAAACCAAGCCTCGGGAGAGCCGACGCAATGCACGGAGCGTTAGTAGCTTCCGGTTCCTGAGGCACCCACCTTCTTTGCTATGGGATTCCCACAGCCTTTGCTCTAGTACCCTGGGTTCCTGCCCCCTAAAATCTGGGCCACTGGCTAGTGGGAATACCGCACAGATGCCTGAAAGACCGAGTCCAAGAGTTTGGAATCCTCATTCTGGTATACTGCATTCTCATTCAGTGGATACCGTACCATGTCCTTGATCTCCGGATCAAAGAATTCTGACTGTTGGATCCCTGGAGCCTCTTCCACTGGATCCCCTAAAGCGAGCTGCTGGGTCCGTGGAGCACCGGTAATAAAAGGCTCAGAATCCTGTCTGCAGGATAGTCCCAGCCCCACAGGTGGACCATTGGCATATGGCGGATAGTATATACGGAATTCTGTAAGCGTAAGCGGAGTCGGCAGAGCTGGCATATGCCAGTCAGGGGTGCAACTAGAGCCAACTTTTGGGAGAGGCTGATAAACATTTCGGTGGGGGGGCTAATTCTTCCAGTCATAGGCAGATTGGAGATGCAGGGGCTCTAAGAAGGTGTGAAAACACAACAAAGCTTCATTAACAGGTAAATGGTCTTTAAAAGACCTTGGAAGTATTCGGGTGCCGCGCTGAGAGCCGCGCACCCATCGTGTTCACATTAGGGGGCCACGCTGAGAGCTGCGCACCCAGCGCATTGACACTATGGGGTCCGCTGAGACAGCACACCCAGCGTGTTCACACTAGAGGGCCGTGCTGAGCGCCAAGTTAGGATCGCCCCTCCAAACTTTTCTAAACAAAACTATCCACTTCCATTCATTTATATTCGCCCGAGGACCCCATCCTCTGGGGCATTGCCAATTCTTGAAGGTTTTTATTAATTATTAGGAAGGGGGACCGCGTAGTCCCCCTTTCCTTGTCCACTTCTGGCCCCAGGGCCCCATTCCCCGGGGCCTGGCCTCTTCGTTGGGGACCGTGGGGGTAGCCCCAATGCCCCCACGGTCCCGCCGGCTCCCCACCTCCTGCAGGAACCAGCATTGCTTTTGGGCAAGGGGAGCTGCTAACATGCAGCTCCCCTTGCCCAAAAGCAATCCTACTTTGCTTCATTGATGCGAGAGCAGGTTTTCCTCCTCTCGCTCCTCTGAAGCAAACCAGGGTTTGCTATGACAGGGCGGGAGACGTGCTTCCACCCTGTCATAGCAAACAACAATGTCCTGGGGGTGGGCTCCCCTGGACATTGCAAGAGCCGGCCCTGGGGGGTGGCGGTCCCCTGGGCCATCAAGATCTCCATAAGGGGCCCCCCTCCCTCTGTTTTCAAAACCTCGGGGAAGTAGCGGTCCGCAGGGCTGTGGAAGGGTTGTGTGCCCTTCCGCAGCTAATTTACATAGCCCCTAGGAAGTAGCGGTCCCTGGGCTGTGGAGGCCCCGCAGGCCCCCGCAATATAATTATACGATTGCCCCCGGAACTTGACCCACCAGGGGCTCATTTAAATGAAGTGGTGGAGCCCGATTCATTTTTTTGTATTTTTTCATCCGGATTCGCGCACCCAGCACGCATTCGGACGCTGTGGGACTTGTAGGACCCCCTAAGCAGGACTAGGTAGGTCAGTGTGTTTCTACTCTGCCCCTTTTCATTTTTTAAATCTTTTTTTGACTGTTTTCTTGTTACTCAGTTCACACCTGCACCCGCTTTCAAAGGGCAGACTTATTAGATATGCCAATGCCTGTTACTGATTGAAACATCTGAAGCAAAGCATCATTTCACCAACAAAACGCAAAATAAAATGATAGGTTGAATGCTTATTAATTCTAAGAATTCACAATTGCGTTACTATGGTGCTCAGCTATTCTTGGGATGCAGAAATGGTGAGTCCTTTTACATGGCAAAGATATTTTGGCTGTAGCACCACCTACAATTATCTGGATACCCGGTTAAGCATCTTAGCGTCTATTCCTATTTTTTTCATATCTGTTTAGAATTTATGATAAATTGTAGTCCATCACAAATTCCTTTTAGTGACCTAATCAAAACAAAAGTGCTTTCTCTTACGAATGGGTTGTAGGCTTCCCTGGGAAATTATATTCATGGCGTCATAGGACAAAAGGCGACACAATTTAAGAAATATGTTTTATTCCATTTTAAAATATTCGGGCTTAGGTGAGATTAAGTTTTGGTTTGAGAAGGCAGACTTGGCAGTTAGGTTGTTCTATTTGAGACTTTGTGATCATTTATGGGGTGATGTCTCAGGTTCCCTAAAATCAGTGATAATCAGTATGAAAATCTAACTCTAATGTTAAATTCCTTATGACAGTCAGGTTGTTACATCCATAGTCAACTGTAATGAGCAAGCATTGGAAATGCAACCGCCTCGAATATGTTGGAGCTATTATCATTGTAAACGGGATTTTTTTTAGTAATGCAATAGGTCTAATATGTGTTGGACCTAATGGCATTGTAAATGGCACTGTTTTTTACTAATGTGCTATGAAGTTTATGCATGTAGTATGTTGTGGAATTATGTGGGTTGGATTGGATTAGTTTGCTGGGTAACTGTTTGACATGGAATTTTGTGGATTGAATTATGTGTCATGGTGTGCTCTGGAATTATGTGGGTAGTAATTATGTGGTATTGAGTGTACTGGAATTATGTTGAGTGGGATTGCGTGTTTTGGATTCTAATTAAGTGGAATGGTATTTTGTGATGTGGAGCGGTATGTACTGGAGTTTAATGATGTGTTGTGCTGTTGAGGGCTGCCTTCCAGGGCACAAAAATGCCTTTAAATTATACTTTTAAAATTACAACATGCGTGATGTGCACAGCCAAACATTAATACACTTATTAAGGATATGTCCTTCCCACCTTCATAAAACAAAAAGCTCCATCGTTTTTTTTTTTTCTGTAGAACTTTGTACAGCATGCTTATTATTTAGCGAGACACGTAGCGCCACTGGAAAGGAAGCCCACTGTATCAGCTGCACTGGCAGGAAACTTAAAATAATGCTGAAATTCTATATGTGGCGCAGGCGATCCTTTAGCACAGGAATAACCTATACATTGCAAAAGCCGGAATTTTGCAGGATGATGCAACTGGACCTGATAAACAGGATTTGCTATGCGCGTACATGATGATTCTGGCTATGAGGATTTATCGATGTAGAAGTTATATAAAGCTCTTTGTGGCATCGTTCGGGGACTGCAAAGTGGGTTGTTATTTGAACCAGAAGGTGGCAGCTTGGATTGATGATATGACGATAGCTATATGTGGCACAGCTAACCATTAGCCCGTGATATGCTGCTGATGTAATATTTCATGCATCTCTTGCCTCTCTTCTAGGTCTGATGCTAAAGATACAGTACATGTGGCATGCACTGGTCCTTATAGAACCGATAGTCTGCCAGCGCCAGGAAATCCATGGTGTCAGCGCGCTTTATAAATGCCCCTTACAATACAATACAAGTTGCTCTCTGCTTTGAGCCACCTATGCCCCCCGCAGTGGTGCGAGAAAGGCATGTGTCCAGTGAGGCGCTCTGGTTACTGACCAACCCAACGCTAAAAATAGCTACGTTTTCAGTAACGAAACTTGGGACTACACACACAATACAACTGTATTACACCTTTGGTAGAGAAGTAAGCAGAAACTTAAAGTGACCGGTTGAAATACCAGTGAAGAAAAACTCAGGGGCATATTCACAAAGAAGTGGCAGTGAGAGGCGTTAGCCACCTTGGCTTAACGCTTCTCACCGCCACTTCAGAAACTCCAGTCTGCACCCTATTCACAAGAATGTGATGCAGACTGGCGTTACCCACATCGACTGCGAAAAATCTCACAATTTATCACCAAAATAGGCACCCTTGCACCAAAGCGCAAGGGTGTCTGCGAGCAAGGGCGTTTGTTAATGCACAGGAAGGTGTCCTTTCCTGTACATTAACAATCCGAAAATGCCAGTTTGCTTTTTCCATGTGTGCTGCTACATGCAGCACACATGGAAAAAGCAAAAACGAGGAGAAATAAAGGCTTGCTCCTCATTTAGCCACCTTAAGACAGGAACATTTCCCGGCTAAGTTTGGCGCAACTTCCTATTATCGCTGCCCTTGATAATTGGTAGTAGCGTGGGTGTTGCGGTGGTACACCCACTACAACACCCACTGCATGCCCCCTTTCTCGCTAAGTTTAGCATGAAAGGGGCCCTATTCTCAAGGCAGCGTTAAGCCACGTGTGCGCAATACACTTGCATAACAATCTCAGCATTGCAGTAAAGGACATGCACATCATCAGCCGGTTAAAGCTCTATTAACAAAGTTCATCCATTAAAAAAAATAAAATTAAAATATTACTACCTATTTCTGTTTTTGTCCGTGTGTAAACTTCCGTAGAGACAGAAATAGATGGCATTCTATCGGCATATTAAGGAAAGAAAAGAAAATCTGGGAGCCATTTCAAATGGTATTGTCTACCTAGTGATGTTGCATTTCTATTATGCTATTTGTTTTTTATTGCAGATATTGCACAAGACAGGCAGCTGCGGTCGGTAGGGGAGTACCTGCCCGGGAGGTGACGTGGGGAGGGGGAGGGGCAGGGTGGGGGTTAGTAATGTATGGATAATGGAGGTTTGCAGGTAAGTAAACATTTAGATGAATCAAACGAATTTCGTTGCGCGCACTGCATTGCATTTGGGGATGGAGTGCACACAACGAAATTCGTTTGATTTATTTATATGTTTACTTACCTGCAAACTTCCATTATCCATACATTACTACCCCCCACCCTGCCCCTCCCCCTCTCCATGTCACCGCCCCGGCAGGTACTCCCCTACCGACCGCGGCTGAAGACAGGTATGAGTATTTGGCTAGATCGCCAATTACGGATGCACGCCTATATAAATATGAGCATAAACTAAGTATAAAAGGCAATGCAAGCTAGAATTATTGACGTTCCTTCGATGACACGGTTGAAGAACCTGAGCATCCACATAAAAACTCCAGATAATTTAATTCGCTGACAATGATTTCAACTTTCTAAAGCATGTGGCTGTAAACAGAGCGACTTAACGGCCACCTTTCTGCTAAACTCATGGTCTTTCCTTTGACCAAAGCATTTGTTAACTGTGCAATCGTGAGATGTAAAAATAATTTGCATATTGGAGGTTGAATAAATAAAAAAATATAAGTAAAAAAACAAACGAAAGCTGTCTGTTGCTTTGTGTTACATAGCTAAGAATGTTGATCCAACATTATCGTTCTATAGAATGTGTAGTTTTGAAGGGCTATCACAGTCAGTATTAAATCA
The DNA here is from genome assembly GCF_964261635.1 of Lissotriton helveticus. Lineage (NCBI taxonomy): Eukaryota > Metazoa > Chordata > Amphibia > Caudata > Salamandridae > Lissotriton > Lissotriton helveticus. Next base: position 55,219,673 of record NC_136062.1, on the reverse strand, counting down.
GTTTTGAGTCAAAACAGGGGCAATTTGATTGCGGTTAACTTAAAAATAGGCTATTGAGAGTAGATTACTAGTATATTATTACGGTCAAGCAACCCAGTAGTAGGTCACAACAGGCTCACTGTACATTTATATCAGTGCTGGTTCTCAAAACACATGTAATTCATTGGTCCAGAGAACAATCGCAAATACCTACGGTCATATGGAAAAAATATGAGTGTGTAGTCTAAGTATTCATTTGAATGCCTTTATTATGTGGTGGACACCAACAATAGGCTGCCCTGCTGTATATATCAGGTGGCGTGCTTCTTGCGAACACTGACACATGTTCTGCATTAGAGAAAGACGCCCTGTCACCCAAACAAAACGAGAAACCATCAAAGTTAAACAGATGAGATCTCATGGCATCCAGCGGGTGGAGTACTGTGAGGCGGTATTTCCAAAAGTTGATAAAATGCTGGTTAATCTTGCACAGGAAGGGTATTGCTCTGGCTTCAAGTGATATACAGTGCAGTGATAGCAGCATACCAGGACATGTTGCCTGTGTGAGTTAACATCAGAGCCTTGTGACCAGTTAGGGGGTGGGGAGGTGGGGTGGCTCCGGGCCCGCCTGTTAGCCTAAAGTACGCTTCGACCCAACGAGACAGCCTGGTTTATATCCATGTAAGAAACAGGCATGCCCTGGCTCCGTAACTTCCTTGAGATTCCGACAAGGCAACGCGATTGCAGCCTGCTAAGCCTGTACTGAAAGCCACAGAGACAGACAGCCTTCATGAGACCGTTCTCTCAGGGCTCACGTCAGTAAATTTAGTCGCCATCTTGGAGGGACAGTCGCCTTCCTGTTGATGCACATTTCAACCCTTAAGTGCTCCATAAACCATAATACTTGAAAACAGAACCTTATATCAAATATTCTGCAATATTGTTTCCAAACAAACAATAAATGTACAACATTGTATTGTAAAATACGCTGTTGAGCTTTTACACCACAGTAAAACTCCGAACACACGTTCGATACACATAAATCTAAAGTGACATTTTGATAGTACCATATAATATTTCTCCATCCCAGTTCTCTTGCTTTCAGTGGTAAAGTTTCCCTGTTTAATACGGCGAAGGATCAACAATTGGTTACCTAAGTCTTTGGGAATTTGTGTCATACAGTCTTTTCTCGTTCTAAGGTACTGGAATGTATCATGTCTCCACAGAAACCTAGCAGAACAAGGAGAGGGTGTGGCTTAACAAAAAGAGCTGCCAACTTTGGAACTGGGGAACTGGGCTCGAGTCTTGGCAACTGCTCAACATCACTTGATCTCCCGGTGCCTACAAAAAAGGAAAATTTCCTTGTGTAATCGAACTGGTGCTTATGATAGTCTCCAATACTTTTGGGGTTTGTTCGCGTTATCTAAGCAATGCAAAAAATTAAAACAACAGCAAAAGGAGGTGGGACCCTTTCTGAGCACAATTGCAGATGAAGTTGCCTCCTACGAGGCTGCAGTTGGGGCCCATCGGGAGACGGGGAGGGGAAGAACCGACCGGACACAGGTATATAGTGTGTTAAAGGCCGCTTTTATTGGAAACAGGTGCATCCTGAACATACCCCAAACCTTGGCCTTTGCCGCACAAAACTAGGCCTAACTAAATAAACACATATCTGCCAATCCCCCCACCCCCACCCCTAAACATTTCCCCAAACAACCTCATAAACCTCTTTATTATGTACACAAACGCCTGGCTCAATGTTTTATAACCTCTGCCCTATGTACACTCCCTCCCTTCTAACCAGTAAAGTTCCTTCCTCCTATCCTACCCCCCCCATTATAACTAGAGAAAGCGCCAACCTCGAGAACACAACCCCAGCACCTGCTCCTAGCGACACACTCTTTACCCTACCACAGAACACACCTGTAACCAACAAAAACCCTTTACTATCCACCCCTTAATCCTATCCCTTCACCACAGGGAGGGTGGGAGGGACAAAAAACTCCTAACCTAGACCGGCTGCTGTGTCACTGTCCCAACTAATGGTGACAAGTGACCTAAAATGGCCGCTTATGTATCCCCCTAGCCCAAAAGGAGCCCAACAGACTGCCACCCAGCCCAACCAGCCCAAAAAGCCCTTCCTGTGTCCTGCCTCCTTGTACCCCTCCCCTTCCTCCCGGAGCCCCAAAATCCCCGGGGGGGGCGAGCCTCCCTCCGGTCGGCCACCCCCCGCAAAGCCCCATTGGGGCCCATCGGGAGACGGGGAGGGGAAGAACCGACCGGACACAGGTATATAGTGTGTTAAAGGCCGCTTTTATTGGAAACGGGTGCATCCTGAACATACCCCAAACCTTGGCCTTTGCCGCACAAAACTAGGCCTAACTAAATAAACACATATCTGCCAATCCCCCCACCCCCACCCCTAAACATTTCCCCAAACAACCTCATAAACCTCTTTATTATGTACACAAACGCCTGGCTCAATGTTTTATAACCTCTGCCCTATGTACACTCCCTCCCTTCTAACCAGTAAAGTTCCTTCCTCCTATCCTACCCCCCCCATTATAACTAGAGAAAGCGCCACTCGAAAGCCTTTACTACTTTCGACCCCCCCCCCTAGGACCTCTGCACCTTCGGATACCGTCTGACCCCTATCGCCCTGTCTACCGCCTCCTTCAACTGTACTACATAAAGTTCCATCCCGTACCTGGACAAATGTACCCCATCCTCTAAGAAGAAATATATGGCCCCATACTTTAACTCCGGATGTTCCATTCTGCCCAATCCCTCCTTCTCGCAAAAGGTCCTCATCTCTCTGTTGATCTTCCTCCTAGTTCTATCAATCGCCCCAGGTCTCACAGCCCCCCTCCAGCATCTCCTCGGAATGAACTCTGACCAGATAATGTGACACCCTGCCCACTGTCTCTTGATCTCCAACAGATCCCTCCGCATCTGCTTCACCAAAGCCAAACCCTTACATTGCACCAGGTCGTTCTCACCCAGATGTACCACTAAAACATCCGGGCACACCCCACTCCGAACAATGTTATTTAACACCGGCACCAACTCGTGCCAACGCATACCCCCTTTTCCTCTCCAATGGCACCTAAACAACTGTTCGTCTAGTTCCAGGTTCTGATTCTTGCATTTCTCCCATTCGGCCTTTTCCGCTCTTTTAACAAAAGAATGTCCCACCACATAAATGGACACTGCCGCCACCGTAGGCCCCGCCACTGCACCTGAAAAGAGACACATGTAAGTACCAAGTCCGCACCCCTTCTCATTCCACCGCCACCCCTCGCAACCGGACGTACGTCTTAAAACAATCCGATTTCCAGCGCCCCAACCGCTTAATGTCCTCCTTCCCCCAACCCCGGCGCGCCGCCTCCGTCGCCGCCCCGATGCGGAAGGAATGTGTCCCGAAGTCTTTTGGATCCTCACCCATGGACCGCAGGGCGTGCCGCAGGACCCATAACAACTGCGCGGCCGTCACACGTCCCGCCTCACCCCTGTCAAAAACCTCCGTACCCGCCTCTGTTCCCCCGGCCGCTAACCGCCGTCCCCACTCCACTGGACACACCGCCTCCTTGTCCCCTGGCCCCAGTACCACCCACGTGCCCCTTTCCCTTTGATCGGTTTTGGAACGTCGCAGCCGCACGGCAACCTCCCTGCCCCTGAACTCCACGTCCCCCCACCTGACGCCCGCCTGCCCCTTCAAACCCACCAGCTCTGATACCCTAAAGGCCCCGAAGTACAACCACGACATCAATGTGGAAAACCGCACCGCCTCTTCCTGATCTCTACATACCACCGGCATTCGATTCAACAATCCCTCCAGCATCGCCTCCGTAATAGGCCGTCTCTGCCGCACCCGGGCCCCTTTCTCTCTCTCCCAACCTTCCAAAAGACGCCCTCCCAATTCCCCCGCCGAGGGAGCATAGCCCCACCAAAGTTTACCCATAAACGCCACTCCCGCCAGTTTGCCCGCAATAGTCACTCTCGCCAAACCTCTGTCCATCAATCCCAACATGAATTGCACCACCTGTTCCTCCCGACGCCACTTGTCCCGCTGCCTTACCGCTCCAAAACGCAGAAACTCCAACCAGGCCTGTTCATAACTCTTCCACGTAGACACCGCCACAGATGACCTCACCAATCGAACGACCCGCGCTCTCCCACTAACCACATCTCCTCCGGCACCTTCGTCTTGACCGCCTTCGCCTCCGTGGCTAGCCCATGGAATCTCCGCCACTGTTGACGAGACAAAGCATCAGCAATGTCATTGTCCACTCCTGGCACATGTTGTGCTCGAAACAAGATATTGTTCTCCAGGCACCTCAACACAAACACGCGCATCAACTTCAGCACCTGAGGTTCTCTCGCAGACTGCCGGTTCACTACCTGCACCACCGACATATTGTCCACCTTGAACAACACGCGCCTATGCGCCAACTCGCGCGCCCACACAGTCACAGCCACCACCAGCGGGAACAACTCCAAAAAAGCAATGCTTCTCCCCCCCGCTTGCCATCGCTCCGGCCACTGTTCCGCGCACCACCGACCCGCCCAGTAGAGTCCAAAACCGCCGACTCCCGCCGCGTCCGACCTAGACCGGCTGCTGTGTCACTGTCCCAACTAATGGTGACAAGTGACCTAAAATGGCCGCTTATGTATCCCCCTAGCCCAAAAGGAGCCCAACAGACTGCCACCCAGCCCAACCAGCCCAAAAAGCCCTTCCTGTGTCCTGCCTCCTTGTACCCCTCCCCTTCCTCCCGGAGCCCCAAAATCCCCGGGGGGGCGAGCCTCCCTCCGGTCGGCCACCCCCCGCAAAGCCCCATTCTTGCAATATGGAGGGAGAACAAGAGGAGTAGGAGGGGCTATAATGCCTCATGCCCTCTTCAATCTTTAACACAACACAATGCACGTATACAACTTGCTGCACTGAGTGAAAGGGAGAGGGCAGGAATGCAACATATTTACCAGTATATGGGGCATTCGTGCTCTCTGTCTGTGCTGGTGCACAAATACAATCCTCTGAGTCAATTATCGTTTTCTAAGTGTGCTATAGACTGCAGTGCTTTTAGAAGGAGGAAACAACAAGGAGAAATAATTATATTTCTCTCCTTTTCGCCTCCCCTAGAAAGATGTAGCATTTTGACTCATTCCTAGGTTTACCAGTGTTGGTAAATCTGGGAAAGCGCCAAAATCCATGGATTGATAAGTGAGAGCCCTCAACCTCCACCCATGGAACGCCTTCCCAGGGTAAAGTAACACAAGGCAGCGACTTGCACTGCCTAGCATTACTCCAGATTTGCCAAACAATGCAGGGCCACACAAGGTTGTCTTGCTTTGCTTGGTAAATATGACTTTAGTGTTGTGTTGCCCTTGAGACACCATGCATGAAGCAAGGGTAACATAATTCTATGATAAGTCTGGCCCAGAGTTTCTGTGCATGTTACTACTCATTTTTTTGCTACTCATCTCTTTTATCACCATTAAATTACTAACAGCTAACAGATGAAGTTTTCATGTCTGCAACCATATTATGGAGCCTATTATGATAACGGGCGGATCACCAGCACCGGCTTGGCGGTGGCGGGCGCATCCTGATTGGCATAGCGGGACCACCGCACCTCTGGTGGTCGGTCCCATTTACCGTTACGGTGACGGGCGGACAATGTTTGAGGGAATAGTGACATTTTGACTATGTGTGTTAATTAACAAAATAACTGCTGACTTGCGTTAAAAGGATATTGCAAGTGAGCCTGAAGTCCCAAAACATTATAAAGGAAGTTGTCTTTCAACCTTATTGCTCTCTATGGTCTCAGAATATTCATTGACTAGCTATATCCTTAAAATGTACCCTATCCAATGTGTATAGTTTGGAATCGAATGATTGTTAATTCAATAACTATCGACTATGAAAGATTTTGAAAAAAGGTTGTAGGTTGAGACACAAGATAATCCTGTTACCCTTGCATTAACGTCTGCTACGAAAATTCAAAGGTAATTGCAGTTGTTTTCCAGCAAAGGGCAGAAAAGATCAGGTGTTTTGAAAATAATGTTTGCACAGTCTTGAATGCATTGCACATATGCCTTGCATTTGTAAAGTGGTTGAGCAGAAAGGAATATATAGGTTTTGCTGCTGGTTATTTAGTACAGTATAACAGCATGTAAAGCTGTGCTTAGTTTTAGTTTAATGAGAGATAATCTACTTATTCTGTTCTGAAGTATTACATTTAAGTTATTAGCTGTAAACAAACTGTCTAGCTTTGCTGCATAGATGTTTGGCCGAATTAAAGGCTATTAACTGTTTGCGATGAACTTTTTCATTAATTCTTTAAAGTCTGTTTTAACTTTAGCCTAATTTACAGATTTCCAAAGAAATGCACCATTTATGAGCATATATTTTTCTTTTTCAACATTGGTAAGATTTGTATTAATCACCCACAGAAAATTATTCACCTAACTGTAAACTAGATTATGCAATTGCCTCACTGGGACGGTTGTGCCATTATCAAATCGGGGTGTGCAGAAAGTTTTGAAATTCCACAGAACGTTTGGTTCTGAATAGATTTCAAAAACTGCAATTGTTTCTGCGGATCTTAAACCCTCACTTTTGCTTGCAGTGGCCAAAATGTTTACTGTCTTTAACTTATGATTGATTTATAAACACATCAACAGCCCTACTCCTGAATACTAGCCAAAATAGACTAAATTGCAATACTAGAATCTGAGAACAACTAAGGGGTCGATTCTGATCTTAGTTGGAAGGACTCCGAATAGTATTCGGAATTGCCTAAACTGATCCAGAGCCCTTGTTTCCGACCGAATCATTCACAATTCCGACCGACGAAGTACAATGCATGGAAAGCCTTAGTGCTGACCGAATCGGTTTCGGAAGGCATTCTGAGAGATAAAACCCCCCCGGAGCCGATTCAAGCAGCTCCATGGACTAAGTTTTCAAAGTGAGCAAGTAGGATTAATGAATTGGACAGCCTTTCCGATTCAGTTTGTTCGCATCAAAAAGACTTTCTGAATCGGTCCCATCCACCAAAGACCGATACCGGAAGCCTTTTTAATCAGAGGGCCCCGGGTGAAGGGGGGCCAGCTACGGAGATAGCCCCCCTTCCCAAATCACCCCTTTTTGCAATGGGAGCCTGTGTATGAGTTCGGTGCAGAGGCTCCCACAGAGTTCGAAGGGAGTCCGAGCGGAGCGAGTCCGTCACTATACAGATGCATCGGAATCGGTTGCACGGACTCCCGGAACGCAATTCGCTTGAAAAGCTCTCCTAAACTGAGTTGTTCAGAGGGCCTTCCTAACAGGATCAGAATTGGGCCCTTACTCTAATAAAACCCACAAATGATGGACAGTGGAAAGAGTATCCTTGGTAGTGGGTCCTACTTTGTAGAATATGCCACACTAAGAAATGAAAAACAAACCAACACTAATGAGTTTTAGGAAAAAAGCTGAATCTGTCCCATTCACGATATATTTTTCCTATTCACAAATTAATTTGCCTATCCCTCCTGGTGGAAGATGTGTTTTCCGGCATCTAGACTGTAGACTGCTGCAGATAAGTAAGGTTAAATGATAAGATAAAATAACGGTAATAGGAAAGTCATGTTTTGCAATATTTATTATTGTGTCTCAGTTTTTTTAATCTTCCGAAAACCTTTCAAAATTTAAATGCGTTCCACTTTAATCCAGCTTCTTAATTTGTATAGTCACTGGGAGTGGTGAAATATGTATAGGTCTCAAAAAAAATTATGACATTTTAATTTAAATAGGATAATTTTAACCAAAGCCACCAATATCGGCTGGACAGATCATTATTAGACTTAGATCAAAGACTTGGCCATTAAGGTTCCATTACCTTCTGTGAGATTTTTTTCTATTTGGTATCATTATGTTGGGTTTTTGCTGAGATATTTGGAAGAATTAATATATGGACAGGAAACCTCCAATGTCTGGAAAGTTTTAAGATTCTAAATCTGAGCTCAGATTGGTTGTGAAGAGCTGAAAAGAATTATCCTATGGCGAAGTAGCATGAGTCCACCGCAATGCTAGTGAGGGCTGAAACAAGCACTAGCTGGGCAGTAGGACCCATTTTCCCAGTGAAAGTACTAAAATTAGCCATGTATCCTGAAGCTCAGCTTCAATTTGAATAAGTCAAACGTTTTCATTAAAGCCTGCCTTGAAGAAACAGGACACCCATTCAGTTCTGTCTGACCAATACCTAACCTCAACCTGACTCTACTCCAGGGCCAGCTTTAGCTACGGTTTTGCCCAGAGGGAAAATCTGTTTTGCCCAATGACATCCTATACATAGGTTCCATCATTACGACCCTTCAATAGTGCCTTTCATCTCTCAATAACCCCTCTATAACATGCATTTTGTTTGTTTTGTAGTGCTACTCATACCAGTGAAGGTTGTCAGAGCACTTTATGCCACACATTCATTATATAGAGATTATGAATCATACATGTGTAAATCAGTCTATGCGAAATGTCACATAAACCCATGAGGATTACAAAGTGTAGGAATGACGGGCCACATGTACTAACATTTCTGTTTGCAATTTCCTAGGAAATCGCTCACAAACAGCTATGTACAACTGTGTGTTTTACACTGTTTGTGATTCCCCGTGGGCCACAATTGACATACCTCTTTAATATTCATGAGTTAGGTCACAATTTGTGACCCATTGGGAATCACTAAAAACACTGGGATGGTGGCCCACTGGGGGCAGCAGACCACAATGTCTGTGTTTGCTTTTAAATGAAGCAAAACACTTTTTTTTTAAATGCAGGATGTTTTCCTTAAAGGAAAACGGGATGTGTTTCAAAAAGAAAAATTAAGAAAAGTCTTCTTTTCATTTTTAGGTTTTGCCTGCACCGCGCTTGCACTGTGCTTATAATATTTTTTGTATTTAATATAAATACTAAAAGGGGCTTACATCGCACCCTTGCTTTTCACTGGTTCGTGTGCTTGCCACTTACTTTTCCTCGTTTCTCTTGGCTGTAGCATACTATTTCCTGTTGGTCCTCATGTGTTTCTCTTATCAGTCTCCCAAGCCCAAGTACTGTTTTCATCTGCTTTGCTGAAACTTCTTAATAAGCGTGTCAGAATCTCTGTGTGCTTTGTGTGAAGCCAATCCTCAGAACGCAAAGCGTACTGTCCAGTCCCCCTGGGGCCGAAGCAGGGACACACTCCAGTGCTCCGTTTTGTTTGCAAACTGAGCAGTGCATCCACTAATCTCCCCGGGGCTGAAGCAGGGACCCACTCTATTGCTTTCTTCACCAGTTCCCCTGCTGCTGAAGCTGGGACCCACTACAGTGCTCTCTTCACAGTGAATCGACTCAAGTGCAGTTAGGCATGCTGCAAGTGTGCCATCAAGTTTTTTTCTTTCTGATCTGGCACAACAATATATCGTTTACACAACCTGTAACATGTGCATCAGTTCAAGTCACATAATCAAACAGTTAATCAAAAATGGAGTAATTCCCTTATTAACATTTCTAGTGTCTAGAGTTTTAAAAAAAAGTGTAAGCAATTGCTCCAGTTCAGATGTATTCTGACATTTAGTTCTGCCATTGGCAATTGTTTTCTTCAGTGTGCCAAGTGCTTCCAGGTCTTTGGCTTGTAATTTATCTTGTCTCCGTAGGAGGCTTTTATCTGTAGGTTGCTACATTCTGTTAATTTGCTTTAGTGGCTAAATGCATCATTTTATGGACTCAGCACTAGTTTATGTATTCCATTTACACATCCTGTTTATGACAGTAACTCTTCCGGATCGTCTGCTGCAGTGTCTTCTGGTGTGAGTCTCTTTTGATGCCTGCCCTACGTAAATGTGTTATTTCATGAGCACAGGCCGAGGTGATTTAGACAACTGGCACTGATAAGTATGCAGTTACTTGTTTGCAACATCAGTGCTCTTGTGGTAATTTTTTGTTGATAAAGATATTTTATTTTTAATTAATGACATTTTGTTACTAACGGATTTCCACAATGACACAGTTCCTACCCCCACATTTGTTGGCCCTTTTCACACAGAGAGACCCTGTAGTGTAATTGTCACCGCTGGAGAAACCGCCACACATAAAACACCATAACCAGCCTCACTGTGGTACTGCTCCCTACTACGGAGAGTTTCAGGTGCAGGTGTTATAATCATGCAGTTTTTCACATACAGCAAAATCTACGCTCAAGTGCAGTAATTACTACTCGTCGGCTTTCTTCGATCGGTGACCGACCCACAGTACAAAATCTCGGAATGACTATCATTTTGACACATGGTATTTCATGAATACTTTCTTGAATCACAAATGGGTTTCAAATTCATATTAGTATTGCAACAGTTTTACAACATTTAGCTGCTGGTTTTCACATAATTCTCACTTTTTTATTAGGTCAGCAAATGGATGCTTCACTTGCTCTCTCATGAACCTGACCTTTCCCTCACCCCTCACCAATACCTTGGCCTGTACCTCAGACATGCAGGCACGGCCCGTGCAGGGCGTTATACCGGGGCGGTGACGTCAGGCAGGGGAGGGTCAGGGTGGGGGTGTTGTAAAATGCGGGATATGGACCATTACAGGTAAGTACTGAAAAAAAAAAAAAAACTAATTTCGTTACCTGCGCTGCATCGCCAAATATGATGCTGCGTACCTGCTCTGCATCGCCAAATGTGATGCTGCGCGGGCAACAAATACAACAACGTACACGGGCCGTGCCTGCAGACATGTCATTTTAGGTTGGTTGCATCACTTTCCTACCCTGAGAACTGTTATTCCTTGACACAGAGTGTCCAGGTGTAGATGTGCACATGAAACTCTGGATGGGACACTGAATGCCGGAGCTATATTTATAAACCTTACCTGCCTCATGTGGTTGCCACTTTGAAAATGTGGTGTAGTCCCCATTCTGTGTGAAATCATACTTCCTTGAAAATTATCCACTATGGTAAAATAAATAATCCAGGTTATTCCATGTTGGGCAGTCTCATTAGATGCAAGGGGCAGTGGCAGCTTATTGGACCACTATGTTCTAAAGTATAATACTGTGCTTATCCATCACTCATTGAGACCGTTTAAAATCAGGTACCCCAGCATCGTATTTTATATTATGTCCTAGTGAATGCTTCTTAATTTACTGACAGTATAGATTTAGTTGCCCCAATGAAGCTTTCTCATGCTGATTACAACTGTACTAAATCTCATTTATGAATTTGAAACTTATTGATGTACTCATAATTGGCACACGTACGTATTTGTCTCAAGTTTTTTCTAAAACATGTGCACTCACATATTAAAATGCACGGTCACTATCTTGCCACTATGCTCAGACAGTCTCAATCAGACTTCCTTAACCTGTTAGCGTCAAAATTAAATCCAATATTGATGCATATGCAATTATGTTTACATGACAACTGCATCAATTCTTTTTGACTTTGTGCTAAATAACTGAAAGACAGTAAAATGTCTGTACACATTTCTGTAACTTTTAGGGTTTAAATCTAAAATGCCTGATACCTTGTGAGTTTAGTAGGAATGTTCCGCGAAGAGGTCTAGATGTAGAAAACAACAACAAGAAACCTACCGTTCTAAGAATCATGACAGAATAAGGCTGATGATTATTATGGGAACTTGTCCACAGAGAAGGTCATTCTGTTGGTGATTTGTTCTGTTTACCCACTTTAGAGCGGGCCTCATTCCCTGAGCAGTCCCCAGGAGAGGTGAGGAGTACTCCCACCTATAGCTGTGTGAGTACGTTTAAAAATTTGTGACGAAGATCGCATTTGCCAATAATGAGTAATTGAATGGACAAGATTGCCATTGTATTAAAAAGGAGAGATATAATAACAGAGTTTCTGGATGTTAGAGGTGAGAAAGGATTTTTTGTTATTCAATGATTGCATATTGTCTTGTAGGAATTAATCCTAAGTTCCTGTATGATTCGCTTACCTGATGGGAGTCACAGGATATGGTAGGATGTATCGCACCAACCATGTAAATTGCTAGTACTATATTTCACGAATTTTGCAGTAGCGTTGTTGTTTTTGGTCCTGACGAAAGCCCGAATAGAAATATCCAAGTGGCTGAAACATGTAGACCTGCCATTCCACCGCATATGACAGTTATTTTTTCAAACTGTCAGCGCTCTGTTTTTAGAGTTAACACTAGGATAGTGTTTAATAAAGGTTTTGGAAATATCCTAGTAGCCAATTTTAACATTTGCACTTTTATTTTTGTCATTTTACTGCACAGCAAACCTTTAGCATCACAGATCAAAACTAACATGTGCCTGTACCGGTTTCTGGGGTACTAAACAAGGATAGTTTTGACATCATCCTTTGTTGGCGGCACGAATGATGCAACCAACTAAAAATCCCAGATGACGATGTGTAGCCACGTATGTGGGCTGATGGGATTCTTTTCCATTTAATGCATTTTTTCTGACCTATACATTTAAGTGTTTCTGTTAGACTAGGTCTCATGATTCTTAGACCGGTAGGTTTCTTGTTGTTGTTTCCGGTTGGAGATTGGGGATAAAACACGAGCTGGTCTTTAAATATTTCCCTAGGACCCTAGGTTTTTTATGTGAGGTCTAGATGTAGCCAGTGTTTTAAATGGGCAGGTACTCACTGCTTTATAATACCACCAGTAGCAGTATGATATATTGCCTTTATCAATAAACAAGCCATAACACTATAAAGGAGTTGCAGTAGTTTATTTTGCACAACTTCTCACCAAGCTACAAGCTACAACTTACAACAAAAACCAGCTTATTAATAAACAACATAGGCAAAACCTATTGCATTTACCAATGCTTTTTTAAGAGCAGGCAGTGGTCTCTCGGACCACTGCCTGCTCCTAGAAAACATTTTCGCACACATTCACAAAGGTGAAGAGGTCACTTGGGGACCCGTTCCTGTTTCCAATGATTTAACACACAATTAGATTTTGTGGAAAAAAGCGAACATTTTGCAACCGCATTTCCATTGCAAAACTTTCACACATACCACTGCGAGTCGCTATTAGGCAGGGACACCCTTAACACGAACCTTCCTAATACTGAATCACTGGCCTATTTAGTGATTCACTGAATCACAAAAATGGGTCTGGTACGTAGAAAAAGGCGTTTTACCGGTTCCAGCTGCCTGATTCTGCAAATCAGGCCATTTGTGACTGAGAAAAAGCTACGTACTTGTGGCCCCTAGATTTTATCCATACTAGAGGTAGTATATTGTAAGAGGGTTTGATATGGAGCTGCACAACCTCAGAATTTAAAACAAACCACAATGGTTGGGTTGGCTTTACTAATAATAATGTATTTCCACCCAAATAAACACTACTTAGCAACATTAGGATGATAAAAGACTGGGAAAAAAACATAACGTTCTAACCAATACTATGCAGTTTGCATGCAACTCTTTGATGGCAGTTTATGGACCACAGTGCTGTAAGTGACAAAGCTTTTCTGTGCCAAAAGCAATAGCCCAATTAGCAGCCACATAAAATACAGTTATGTGATCTGAAAGCTACACGTTCTTTGCAGCTGGCATATTAACTCTCTGTGCTACTTTATGATGAGTCAAAACTGGCACTAGACAAAACTCAATTGCTCTGCAGCCGGAAAATTAATCACCAGAGTTATCTTGACATGTTTATTCTTGCCTCAAAGCTCCTGGACATACAAGTAACACTGGAGCAGGTGCTTTTAAATCTATAAGCTAATTCTAAGCACGGTGTCCTCCGAGAGCTCAGAGTCAGATATGGTCTAAAAGCCGACCCTATCCCACTCCTAACTTAAATCTTTCACTGGCACTTGAGTATAATGGAGCAGATTTACAATCCCCTTGTGCCACTTATGCGTCACTTTTAACATGGGAAGTGTGACGCACAAGGGGCGCAAGGGGCTTGTAAATCTGACCCAATGTGTACAAAACATGACGGAAGGCAATTCTTTATCCACCGTAACCATTGATGCTACATTCAATTAGTAAAACACAGAGCTGCAGAAAAATATTTTTTGATTATTACATATGCTTCTTGCCTTAACGATGAACCTGCAACAGACTTTCCTAAAACAAAATTTGCCAATCTATGTTTGATCTTCGAGGATGTGTGCTTATTGGTAGGTGGTGGCTATGCAAGTGTATGACCTACATTTTCATTAATAAGCGACACACAATGTAATATCTGAATACCATTCATTGGTATTGTTGCTAGTATGCTGGGCACAGAAGTGGCCAAGCATCTATACGGAAGGAAATGTTAGTATTCATATAGAAATTTCCATACAATTCGGTTTACATTTCCTTTTGTCTCTAATAAATCTATGTTGTGTCACATTTGCACAATACGGGTACGAACGTTCATTGGTTTATTCCTCAAAGATCTTCGAAATTCTTCAATGTTATCCTTTGTTTATGTATGGGTCAGGGGACTGGAGCTACATTTACATAGTGTTCTAGCTAATCGGCCCTTTTGCAAATGAACCTTTAAAGCCTTCAAACTTATCTTGCGCATCAGAGTTAGCTGTTGTATTGTAGCTAGGAACTCACAAAAGGTGATAGGAGGAATGTCTAAATCGCTATGGGCATCTTTCCAACCCATCGTTCTTCGTCCACTGTGCTACTCTAGATCATTATTCTTTAGTAGTTTTCATAAACAATGTTGTAATCACAATGAGGATATCAGGACTTAAGTGGCAAGGTAGTATCATAAATAATGTCGAAAATCCAGTCATATTTCAAGAGGCTACTGATCAGCTTTGCAAGTTTGACAGAAACGATTTCCTCTTGAGGATATAAAAAAACAAACATAGCAATCCACAGTTTCCTTCAACTTTACAAGACTATCAACTGCATATGTATATTTACTCCTATGAACTTCTCACTGTGCTACTCTAGACAGAGGCCTACCTTTTACAAATCAGTACTGACTCCTCTTGAGGGAATAGTGTATTTGTTGTATTTTAGCACTGGCCTATCACATGCTTATCACTGCAATCATCTCCTATTGGAAAATAAATGACTGTTTTGCTAGTTTTGTCTTAGTCAACCACTACTTCTTACTATGCTGAATATATATAATATTGGCAAACAACACCACCACAGCAATTCCAGCAGGCTGCAAGAGTAGACAACAGGACCACCTTCACAAGCCAGGAGGGAGACTACAAAGACTCAATCAAGTGCTCAACGACCATGGGAAACATCACCCCATTAATGGAGCACCTGCACTTCAGTCTGGAAATCACTGAAATCTTTACCCTAAATGGAACCTTTGCTTACGGACTGCCAGGACAGGCAGCTACCTTCACCAGCCTCATAACAGACTTCATCCCTCCCCCCACCAGCGGTTACAAATTCTTCATACTCCTTGGTAAATTCAACATGCAGCTAGAAGACAGAACCAACTCTGTTCCACAGTCCTCCTCAAAACCCTGAACAACATTGGACTAACCCACTTATCACAGAACTCACACAAATCAACGCACACAAGCTAGACCCCATCTGCATACTTGTGACAGCATCAAATACAACTCAACCTCATCCCTCATCCAAACCAACCAACTCCCCAATCCACTTCCAAATCAACACATTGCTAACCTACACAACCACCAACATCAGCCTACCCACCCACAGCTGGTGCAAAATCTCAGAACCAGTCTGACTAAACACCCTCAGCACTGATCAAACCAAACCCACAGACAACCTCACCAATGGGGTTGTCAACTTCAAAGACTGAAGTAAAAATGGCACAGACTCCCTCACACCATCAAACTTAACAAAGATGTTCCAGCAAGCAAGTCAATTAGAGGACCTTCAGGTCTCCAAACAACATTGAAAACAGCTAGAAAGAAAATGGGGAGGCAGCTGAGAAGTTATTGAGAGGACCACCTACAAAGCTGCTCTCAGACGCTACCACTAGCAACTAAGAAACACCCAAAAAAGAGTGCTAGCTGAACGCATTGAAGGGAGCTCCAACAGCTACAAGGAAATCTTCTCAATTATACAAGAAGTTCACCACACCCATGCCCTCTGTCAATAACATCACGCCCTCCAAAGAACTCTGCAATGACCCATCAATATTGTTCCACAGTAAAATCACAAACATCTACAGCACACACCAGCCAGACCCTGGTGTACTCATCGACAACCTTTCCATCACCAATCATGACTACCACCTGAGCGCATCGCAGACACTCACCAGGGAAGAAACAGCTGCAATCATGCAGACCATCCACTCAGTGACCCCAACAACCTCAGTGCATTACTAATCATCACATTCCTCACCAACTTCATCAACACGTCCATCACCACTGCCACTTTCTCAGAAGATTGGAGGCACACAACAGTCAATGCACTCCTCAAGAAACCTTCAGCAGACCCAACCCACCTGGCCAATTTCCATCCTTACTGCCCTACCCAGATATAGTGATCAAGGAAGCCATCAACAAGCAACTTGCAAATGACCCCGAGCTTCACCATTTACTGGGCAACGCTCAATCAGGAGATGACATCAGGACTATTCTCAACCGAGGAGAAACAGTGGCCCTCATACTGCTCGAAATCTCTGTGATATTCAACATAGTTTCCCACAACGCACTCATCAGAAGTTGGGGTGGGTGGAACTCACAGAGTTTCACTCTGTGGAATTCCACAGAGTTACATAAAGCTCTGTGAGACTCTGCAGAGGTCTGTAACCGGTTGGAATTTGGCCCGTCGCGATGCTCGCGTTGTAATAGCATGAAACCCACATCACGGCACGCTGGAGGTGATGTTTCTTTCTGACGCTCAAGTAGACATTCTACTCCAGCGGCAGCATTCTCAACTCAAATGTTCATGACCTGCCATGACTGCCCACTTGGAGAAATCATGCAAGGGGTGTTATAGCACCCACAAATCACACAAGGGTGCTAAATTCTCCCTCGCGTTCACCAACCTAATGTTGGCAATCCATGTGTGAGAAAAAACTCCACCACGAGGAGGTTGGCCAGGTTGAACGCAGAGTGTACAAAAGTCTGTGAACTCTGCCGGCAGAGTTAATTTATTCGCCCACCCCAATCAGAAGACTCCACAAGTTCGACAACCAAGGACCAGCAGTTAACTGTATCTGCTCCTTCCTCATAGGAAGAACCCAAAGAATCAGACTGCCATCCTTCAGGTCAAAATCCAAGGACTTAATTTACAGAGTCCCCCAAGGATCATCCCTCCATCCCTGTTCAACGTCTAACTGACACCACTCATCAAAGCCATCTGATCGCAGCATACAGACAGCTCCTTTACAGACAGCACCCAACTCATCCTCAACCTGATAAGTAAGACAACCACTACCAGGACCAACTTCACCAACTACATGACCATAGTGGTACAATGGATGAAAACCAACTGCTTGAAGATTAACTCTAACAAGACAGAGGAACTAGCGTGTTGAAACATGAACTCCCCATGAAATGCAACTGGTGGCTGACAGAACTAGTACCAGCACCCAATGATCACCTCAGAATCCTAGGAATCATCCTGGATGACAAGATCAGCGTGACGGCACAAGTCAATGCAGTGAGCTCTGCTTGCTTCCACATTCTGTGAATGCTGCAGAAAATCTTCAAGTGGTTGCCACAGAACACCAGACGTACCATCAAGCAAGCTCTCATCGAAAGGAGACTCGACTATGGCAAAGCACTCTATGCCAGAATCCACAGGCACCTCCTGCACAGACTTCAGACCAATCAGAATTATACCGCAAGACTCATCCTTAACCTCTCATGCCACACACCCATCTCTCCTTCTCTCTGAGATCTGTGCTGTAACCCCATTAACAAATGCAGCCAATTCAAACTCATCATGCACACCTAAAAAGCCCTGAACAACACTGGACCAGCATACCTAAAAACAACATCTACTTCCACGATCCTTCAAGACACCTATTCTCAGCCTCACACTCATCTCCTGCATCCACAAAAGCAGAGCAGGAGGTCACTTGCTCTCCCACATCACATTCAAAACATGGAACAACCTTCCACAACACATCAGGGCCTCCTCTTCACTTCTTGAGTTCCGCAAGAAGCTGAAGACCTGTCACTTTGAATACATCAGTGGGGACTACATGCCTACAGACTCGATCAAGCAACTGGATACCCTCAAGGGTGATAAGTATGCTTCACAAATCAACATAACATAACGTATTAAATAACAGCACAGAGGTTGCTCTACCACTAACCAAACTGTAGATCGAAATGATGTTCCAGGAACCACCTGTAACCCACCAGTCTGTTCTTGACACAGAAGGCAAAGAAGGAAAAGGGTGGATAGAAATATGAAAGAAAGCACACCAGAAATGTCATTGGGTATAGTCACAACACTCATTTAATCAAGAGGAGGCTCTCTTGGGTGCTGTACAGTCTCACAAGGGATGGCTCTTTTATACTAAACAGAACACAGGAACTCTCTGGTCTGACATTACCTTCAATTGCATGCAGTTTTTTTCTTTTACATAGATATCAACTGATGGCAACTGTCTACAGAAACTTTAAAAGGGCCCAAAATTTAGATAGAAAGAGTTGTTTAAGAAAGCGGATTATTAGGTGATATGAATGGTGGTCTACCTCATGTAATGAAGTCACTATACATCTTAGGACCAGCAGAGGCTTTGCTAAATTAATCTTGAGCTCAACTGCTGTTAGTTATGGCACATAGCAGACAGGTTTAATTTAAGAAAATGTGTAATGCATATACAAGTACCAAAACAGATAAAACGTAAAAAATGCAACAAAAAAAAGCATAATTTATTGTAAAAAGGACACCAAAATGACAAAAATCCAAAAAGAGGAACCAGAGATATGCATTTTTAGTTTTCAATAAATATAGTGTCAAAAGGTGTTAAGCACCAACCATGGTCATCTGCATGATGAGTACCCAGGCATTATGTAAAGACGACAGTGATGGAGTGCAGAACGGATACAAGAACCAGAGTAAAACTGTTCAAAAGCATTATCTTCTGACTTAGTCCCTGAAATGGAAGTGAAAAAATGATTTACTGCTCTGGAAAGGCAAGTGGGAGGAAGCTGAATGTTAGGCCCAGCTGCAGCACACCTTACGGCATATTGACTTGGCAGGTTTGGAACGGTTCAACCGAGGTCTTTGAAGCCAGAACATTTCTAAATCCTAGGTTTATTAGGATGGGAGGAAGAGTACACTTTGACAAAAATGTAATCTAGGATGCAGTTTGCACTAAGAAATAGCTCTAAATGCAGCAGAACATGAATAGTGAGCTTGAACTGGCACTCGTTAAATGTGCTCTTTTCCACCAAATTACTCTTATTTACGCAAGCAAGAGAAATCACATTATTATTGGTAATTCCGCATCAAAGAGTAAAGCAGAATTACCAAAATTACTCAGATTGTTCCAGTGTAATTGGAATTCCGCCCAGGCCTAGTCAAGACTCACTCTAGCAGAAATCACCAGCAGGGTCCAGGCCAAATCCAGTTGGAACTTCTCAGATGTACTCTTCAGGAATAGGGATTTTAGCAGCTTGTTTTGTCCCAGTAGCCTGACAGGAGGTCAACCAACTGACCCTTGGAGTCCAATTCTTTTTCCTGTGTACTTATGGGAGCAGGTCCAGACTTTCAGATCTCATCGCAGGTCTCAACAACTGGTGAAATTCTTCTTCTGTCTTCCACATCTCCAATAGTATTCTGATGATGGTACCCAGAGGTACCACATTTATGCTTGGCACTAGCCTGTGGCTGGAGCGAGTCCTTCCTACTCAATACGGAAAAGGTTCCTTGTGGTAACATTATCCAAATTTGCAGCAGTTCTTGTGTGCCTTACTGCAAACTATCCCACGGTGGCCCTCTATGCGAAAAAAACAAGATGGCAGAAGCTTTCTTCCACTGTGCAGAGCTCTACCGCCACTTCTGATGTGTGCCAGGAAACGAACAATCCCTCTTCTGTGGTCACTTCAAAGCAATTTTGAGGGCAGCTCCTCTCCCCTTGGGATTGGTGCCTGTCTGCCTGGGAGGACATAAGAGTGCCCTGTCAAAGTGTATGCTAACATTTTCCTATGGCAAGGTAGTCCTTGTTGACGTTTATTAGGCTCCTAGAGGCACAGCCCAGATGATAATCCTGCCAAAGAGCTCACCCATGGCTTTTGTTTTATCTCTGGAAGCACGTTTGCTCCTCATTAAGGCACTATTCAGCTCTTGGATGGTGACAGTTGGAAGCTCATGCAAATAGAGTTCTAGAGGCTTTAGACAGGGAAAAGGTTACTTTCTAAAAGTATATTTTATAAAAATATTTTTTACAAACTCAAATTTACCAGTGAATTGGGCCTGTAATATATATTATATAAAGTCCAAAAAGGAACTTTGTAGCTGCTACAAAAGGGGTTATTTTGGCACATTGAATTTCCAGTTTAAAAGCTGCACAGCCAGGCTGTAATGGGAGACCTGCAGTCATGTTTGCACTCTCACTGTAGTGGATGGCACAATGGGTGCTGCAGTCCACTAGTGATATTTAAGTTAAAGGTTCTGGGTACACATTGTACCATATACTAGAGACTTATACATACATTAAATATGCCAATTAGGAATGCAACCAATTTTGACATGCTATTTTGGTCAGAGCACACGCACTGGAGACCGATTAGCAAAGTCCCAAGTGCACAGAATCGAAAAAAAGCAGTTTCAGTCCAAAAACAATAGAGGTGATAAGCATTAGAAAGGCATTTTCCTACAAGATCCCTTAGAATACAAACTTGACATATCAATGGCACAGTACATATATCTTGCTAGAGCCAAGGGCATCACCATGAGACTGATCTTGTTCTGATGCCCTGCACCCAGTTGTTGAAGCTTCAAAACCTGAAGCATGGAACAGAAACAAAGGTTCGCTCAGGATTTGTAAATAACTCTGCGAAGGCTCAAGTGATATTTGTTAAAGCTCAACTGAAAAGGTGAGGTAGACTTTCAAAATGTGGGTGCATAGCCACAACAAAAACACAAAAGCAGTTTCACAATCCAAACAAATACAACTAACTTTTCCTACCTAATCACTAACCTGAGGCATCTGCATATAGTTCTGGAAGAGGTTGACAGGTCCCAATGATGCTCTTAAATTCCTTCAAGAGTTTGGGGGATGTGAGAACATTCTTTGAAGTGATGCGCAGTGGCTGCCACTGGCAGGGAAAAGTGGTGGAGAAGTTTAGGGGACAAAAAAATGAAAATAAAACTTAAATGCAGCCTGACGCCCGCTGCCTCTTCAGCTGCTGTTGAATACACAGGCTCCCAGACTCCCCTGCGCCACTCAAGACGCTGCTCTCATGCTAGTATTACACAGCATGAGAAAAGTGCCGGGATTTGGTGGAGTGGGCTGGTTTCATGCTCCAGCAAGGACTAGGAGCCTGTGCTCCTGAGCCCTGCTGATATCACCAAGCTTAGCCTGGAGATATCCAGGTGGGCATGTTAGTTTAGCCATCCTAAGACAAGCGGCCAAACTAGCAGGGGCAATTGCAGTGCTGTGTGCTCAACACTCCTCCTGCTGCTGTCCCTCAGAGGATGGCCCTGTCCTCAAATCTTGGCTGCGGCTCCGGTGTAAAGTAAAATAATAATAAAGCATTTTTTAATAATTACTTTATTCTCATTTTAATTTACATGCTGGTTTACCTCACCAACAGGGAGGGTAGCCAAGCACATAGCCTCCGATGAAATGCATTGAGGCATAAAGGCATTACAATATGTATATAGGAACCATTAATGGATATATTTTCTAAAAATAAAGTGGAGAAAAATTAAAAACAGGACCAAATGGTTTCTTGCTGCGCTTTTTGTTTCAGAAATGTTAAATTTCCAAGAATTGCAAAAAACACCGGTGCGCGTACCTACTAAATAACTGTGCATTGGGAACAAGTCAAAAATTAGGCTTATGTATACTAGGATCAAATGCAGTCCCAGGCTGAAGGATCTTCTCACTAGGAAAGTTGAAAAACACATTGTGATGGAAGTCAGAAAAAGAAAAATATGCTGCCACATAAATTCAAAAATTTTCACTGTAATCTGTTTGCCCGAGCTTTGAATTCTAACAGGGCTAAATACGTTACAAAATTTTCCAAAGTCTATAAATTCAGTAACCATTAAGGTCAGGAATAATATCTGTCCTACGAAACATGAAATAAAAAAATATAATTACATAGATGCATCGGCAATAAAAAACAAAAAAAATCAATTTTAGTAGTTTGGGTTTCTCCAGCATTAACACAATACAACACTCCTGTATGTCATTGGTCAGCGCATCCTTTATGTTGCACTACGTCACCTTTGAAATTCCAGCTGTTTCCAAGGTACGCATCTGCCCATCTTCCAGCTACCTACTGACCTGAATTTTTACACATTTTATTTTTGCTGATTTCAATAAACTCAGCAACCTTTAAGTGGGTGGCCCTGGGATTTCTTTCACTTCAGAACATTCTGTAGCAATATTAACTTTGTTGTATATAGGGCACATGCATGAAAAGAGATCATTTTTGCAATCTGATGACTGAATCTACAATACGTCTACATGTAAAGGAATCTGCTTCACACTCCATAAACCCAGAAAATAAACAAATAATTCTTAAGTTTATAGTGAGCCCATTTGATAGATGTTTTTCCTCCTTGATCACAATGGGAAAGATATAGACCACCGTCTTTTGGGGGGGATATAAAATGGCGCCAAATCAACAATGTGGATAGCATTGAACTTACAAGACTTAACTACAGTTGAGCAGGCATTATTTATACCGAACGCAAACTAAATAAATAATATGGTTTACATTTACGAGAATTTCACAAGGGAAAAATTCTTTGCCAATGTTCAATGAAACCCAAATGCCTAAACACATTCATGTCACCAAACTTCATCAATTATGAATTTGTTGTATTAACAAATGCATATGCTTGCATAATGTATGGTTTGTAATTAAATGAACTGCCCCCACCCTCAATGAAAAAAAATCAAGTCACGCAGGAGATGCATGTATGGATAAGGTTGCTGTCATACAATGCCTGGTCTCCCCCTCCCTAGCTTCTCGTCAGTTAGGTGCGCACTCTCACACTCTTTCACTCCATGGACCAGTTCACATTAAGTGAGCCGTTGCAGTGGAAATTTAAGGCACTACGGGCCATATGTATGAAGGTACCCATTTGTGAATCTCAAATAGCGATTTTTAAGAAATCGCTATTTGAGATTTGCAAATTGGTATGTATGTAGAAAATCTAATTTTTTTGCGATTTCTTAAAATGTCTTAATTGCGATTAGCAAATTGCGAATAGCAATTAAGGAATACTTTTCCGTTCGTTTCTATGGGCCAGGAGACCCATAGGAATGAATGGGTAGTTATTCTCAATTTGCGATTCGCAATTTGATAATCGCAAATTGAGAATAATTTCAAGGGTGCAGGGGTGTCCAAGGGACACCCTGTTGCACCCCTGAAATATGCATGGGTGCACATGTGGCACACATACATGCCCTAAGGGTATGTATGTGCGTCACATGGCACTTTGAAAAATGTGCATTTTTCAAGGAATTTGCTACTTACCACCAACTAGAAGTTGGTGGTAATTTGCGATTCCTTAATGACATTTTGCTAATTTTATTAGCTTTATACATTGCAAGTAAGCAATCGCAAAATTTGCGATTCCTTAAATGCAATCGATTTTGCTTAATACATACCATTTAGCAAATTCGCATTCGCAAAGGCCGAAATTCTGCGAATTTCGGCCTTTGCGAATGCGAATTTGCTTGATACATATGGCCCTGTGTCTGCTACACTTTGGACTGACTGGTGTTCTATGTAGTTGAAGAACTATAATAGCAGCGTTCTACCATTGTAGACAGCGAACTTTAGAGGCATGTGCTGCTTTGGGCTGGAAATGTAGCAGCATTTGTTGACATCTCTGAAGTAATGTACACAGCACGACATAATGAGAAAACACAAAGCTAAACAGACAAACAAACCCATAACAAAATATACTAGAACACTAAAATAAGCCCCAAACCAACATAAAGATTATATTATGCAATAATACGGCAAAATACACAACAGCGCAAAAAAACAGATATGACCATCCCTAAAAAAAGTGTTCCCATGATACAGTGATAAAAGGTGTTTGTTCGCACTAAGTACTGCAAGCCTTATTTATGAGGCCTTGCAACAGTTTTCCGCTTCCGTTGCATCACTTTTTGTGACGCATCGGCGGCGTAAAACATGCTTCCTGCTGCGCCCTATTTACAAAGTGACGCATCTGAGCAGATGTGTCACTTTGTAAACCCCTGCACTACATTATACATGCTTCAAGTATAATGTATGCAGGGTGGGCTTTCCCATGTAAGTAAGCCTCGTAGAAGTGACACAGTGAAATCTACCAGATTTCACTGCGATTTCACTGAGCCACTTCTAGGGGGCAAATACGTCAATATCTTACGCCTGCCTCACAGAAGGCGTAAGACTGATGCAGGCCCCTTCACATGGGGCTTGCCCCATGTGAAAGGACACATTGCTGGAGTTGCGTCACTTTTGTGACACACTACAGCAATGCCTCACTTTTGCGCCATACAGATACATCAGAAATACTGTCTTATCTGTAACTGCTTGTGACATGATGCGTCATACGGTAAATATGACGCATCAATCACGTTGCAAGGAGGGCGCACTGAGAAGTGACGCACCGCTGCTTTCACGCAACGATGCGTCACTTCTCATAAATGAGGCCCTGCCTTACTTACCACCAAGGACATATAATAGGACCTGCCCACAATGTTTTGTGACCCGGCCATCTCTCGAAAACAGTTTGAGTGTAGGAATCACAAACGCCATCTTAATTCTTCAAGTACCACAATATCCTGTTAAAGCCACCCGTGACCCTTAGCCGTCAAAAAAATCCTGACTGACCAAATCTGGCTTTATCAGCCATATGTATTTTATGTGTGGAACTTGCTGATTTGAACAACCTTCAGCAGCATCTGAAACGCACTATCAATTATAGCCTTTAGGTTATAAACAGCAGACATGCCTACAAATGACAATGATGACAGCAAACACAAAAATAGGGTGAACGCATGATTTACCACAGTTCCTTTTCTCTGGATGAAGGGAGCAAGAGTAATTGCTTGCACATTTTTCAAAATTAAATGTCCAATAAAACGTGGT
This sequence comes from Lissotriton helveticus, assembly GCF_964261635.1. Taxonomy (NCBI): domain Eukaryota; kingdom Metazoa; phylum Chordata; class Amphibia; order Caudata; family Salamandridae; genus Lissotriton; species Lissotriton helveticus. Next base: position 55,194,495 of record NC_136062.1, on the reverse strand, counting down.
TTCCTAAAGAACTGGAAACACATTCATTTCTGTTTTTAAATAAGTAAAACGTTTTCAGTTCACTTATGCAATTTATTTTTTACTGATTTGGGGAAAAATGTGGTGCTGTCAATGCTAATTGGAGATTGAGCTGCTGCCAAACTAAATGCTAGAAGCACCATCATGATATGTTACTATATTTAGGGCTTGGAATATATAATTAGAAAAACAACCGGCTGGCGTCTATATAAAAACAAGTTTTTATAGATTTTACAGCATTCTGTCTTTTTTTCTTTGTAAACTGAATTGATAATGTATTCCTTTAATCTACATCAGGGAAAAAATCATTCCTGTGATCCGAACAACGTGCCCCAAAAAAAAAATGTTTGTGTCCTTTTGCAATGTAACTGGTGCTGATGTAAAGTGCTTCTATACCTTCGGGTCGAGATCGCGCTATATAAAAGTGCCCAAAAAAAGGCATGCTCTTGGTGGCTGGAAAGGCTGACAACTGTGGCACTGTGGAGCTGTTACTCAATTTCATATTCATAACAGACGCCTAGATGTGTATAAGTATGTAAAAATGTTCATGCGTCTGAATACTTCTTTATATGCCTGTCAAATGAAGTTTGAATAGAATGTAAAATATAAATGAGCATAGTATGGGTAAAGCAGAGGGATTTTGCAGATTAGGGGCATGCGTCACTAATAGCTGCCACCCTATACTGATCATTTTAACAGGAAATAGATCAGGATTACAACATTTCCTAGCCGATGTGGAAGTGCTCTGTGTAGTACCTGAAACTGAGATCTTTAAATTTGTTTTATTTTCCCACCCTGCCCAATCCAGGTAGATTCTCAGTCACAGTATATGACGGAAAATGTGCCTGGAAGGGAAGGTTGGAAACTGAATGGAAGTGAAAGGTGGAAGTGAAGGTAGACGTTGCACACATCTTGAAAGGTGATTGCAGGCCATAATTCAAATTGCACGGCCAGATTATTTGTACCTGCTGCAAATTCTATCTCGAAATTCTGACATTCATAATTAAAACACAATAACAACATTGCCACTCGGGAATATTTTAGAATATCTTTCAGAGAGGCGTAAAAGAGAAAGGGAAAGAAGAGAGGCGGCAAAAATGGCAAGTATTTCCAATCACCCATAACACCTCAATGTCTGGAAAAAGAATCAGAATTAACCAGAAACACATCCGTTCTTCCAACAAAGAATGGTATCATACCAGAACCAATCTTGAAGCTTCAATGTTTACAAATGGGGCGTCACATTTGTATCAGGTTATATTATTTTGATTTTCAACAATGCCCCTTCTTTGCTCATTTACAAACTGTATATAACCTATCCCCAACATAGGCTCTCAAACTGCCTTAGGATCAGAAATACTGTTTAAGACTAAAGGAGAGGGGCTCTTTCTTGATGACCTGCAAGGCTTGTTGTTTTCTCTGTGTCGCATGGCGCACATCAGGTTTTTTTAGGTCTCACTGAGTCAGCGCATGCGCTGCTCTGCAAAACATTTTCTATGCAGGTTTTAAAAGTGCTACCAAAGGCTTGGCCACCAGCTTGCGATTACGCGCACAATGACGAGCAGAGGCGCCATATGGCTTTCCTCTCTCCTCCTGGTGCGCGCACATCGCACACCACTGGCCAGCCTACTTTCACTTTTCCCATTGCGCGCATGCACGCGCACCACTCGCATCCACTTTTTGCTTGTGCGCGCACACAACTCCCGCTTCTCACCCTCCTCCACCACATATCGCGTCTCGTGGCCGCTCGCGCGGCTAATGCTTGTTGGTGACTTATTGCTGGTTACAGCTCTGAGTGCATAATCTGGTTTCCTCCATTCTGTCTGTTTTTCGAAATTAATTACATGCACTGCCTTTGCTTTATCTTTCGATGCATAGTGCACTCTCATGTGCCCCTATTTCCAAAATAAATAAACAACTCACTGCTACAAGTTAGTAGTGTGTTCTCCGTCACCATTTGAACATTACTCCGAATTAAAACTCAGATAAAGATTGTACAAGAACAAATTGATTCAGACTAACGTGGAACAGAGAGTACAGATTCCCAGCACCCTCACACTTTTTGTCGGTGGCCTACTCCCTCATACAGCTGGATCCGAGTACACTAGGGTACCCAAGTTCTCGGCAAAGCACTTGCAAACGTTTTTAACACCTCACCAAGACTATTATTAATAAAGCCTTCCTTTCGGTTTGTGAAGCTATGAAATTACTATTTTAATAGTTGACATTTCCCTTTAAGACCATTCTTGAGGGAACACAAGGGATGAACTTTACATCACACTCCCCGGATAAATGATGCACTATAATTGAAATACACTCATGCATTGATGTAAATGGAATAAGGTTTCTGTTAAGAGATGTGGGTTGGAAGCAGAGCATTTCTGTTGTTGAGCTGTTTCATATTGCTGCCAGCTGTGCTCTTGATACCCATCTGTGCAATATCTATGTATGAAGCAAACAACAACTTATCATTGGCTTAGATATCAATAGTGAGCCCGGTGCAGTGGCACCGAGGCCCATGGGTCTTAGGAACACTAACAATAGCTGTGTTTTACTATCCAACGAGAGGAGTTTGGGGAGTGGGGTAATTTCCTTGCTTGCACCCGGCCCAGTGTCATCCTTGCTCCACTGCTGATGACAACATAGTGATTTTATAAAGACACACCCCTTCTTTCTAATGGAGTGATCAGAAAAACAACCCTGCCTCGAAAAATGTCTCCGTTTCGACATTTTTTTCAAATGTCGATTTCCAGATTTGACAAACCACATTTGTTCTGTCGCGGCTGAGTTCAGGGCATGATTTGAACCTTAACCTGGATGTCAATATGCAGCAGAAAACTGCTGGGAATTGTAGGGTGAGATCTTTAGGAGAGATTCTGCAGCTCTACGTATGTGCACCTATGTGATCAGTCCTTGTATTATACATACATACTTATATAAAGGGGCCATACCTTTTAATATATCCTCTAGCTCTTTCAAGACCACATACATAAGTGCCATTATACACAAACAATTGTTTGACGTTGGGCATATCCACACCAATGCTTTGTGTTAGACCTCCTCCCACGAAACGCACATGGCTCGAGTTAAGCAAGCAACATAAGAACAACATGAGGTGTTTGAATTGGGCAGCACTTGCTGTTTCAAACGATTTCACACAGAGATTAAGTTTACATGGATCCTGTTATGCTCCACTGACAAGGCCATCTCTCCACTAGATGATGGCCATGTAAGTGAGCACTCAAGACTATCAAATGGATATTAGTTTCATGGTTATTTATGCCTTCTTGCTCTGTCATTGATTGATAACTCTTTATGTTGCGTTGAGTTGAACACGTTTCATGTCCTTAACACTACGTGTATTTAATGGTGATCTGGAAGATGACACAAGGGATATCTTTGGGGCCACAGCGAATCTACTTCTTAACTCAGTCTTACATCGGTCCATGCACCTAAAGTGCTGCATGTCGGCTTCCGATAATAGGGCAACTGGTAGTGTCGTGGTATAACCTATAGTTTGTTACCTTTAGCCACAGCATAACCTACAGTTTCTTAAACGTTACCATGGCATATCCCACTTTCTTCACAGCTGCCATAAAACGACTTGGACTAGTAGCGATACAGATCTGAACAGAATTTCCAAATCAGACTGACCTTCAGTTGGAGGCTAATTACTCAGTGTAGTGTGTTTTATCAATAGCTTAGAGGAAGGCACTGACAACGAAATAGGTTTTTATAGGTCCCATACGCTTTGAGGGAAAATTCTGGGTGGGGGTTGAGGCATCCCAGAGAGATATAGCATGATTGTAGAATCTTTCGGTACCAGTATTCACTTGAAGGAACATGTCTAACATTACTGTTTTCATATATAAAACAAAGTAACGTATACAAATTGATGAGGTCATCTGCAAAATTCAGTGATGTGTCTCACAATAGGCCTACTATGAGGTCCCCTCAGAGAAATGGGAAGGTCTTGGGCTCATCAGCAAGTACAACCAAAATATAGGGTCCTCTTGCACTGCGGTCATTGCTAGGGGCTACAGCGTTCATATGACAGAACCCCTACATATGTAGGGGAGAAGCTTCTTGAGAATACTTCAATTCTAGGACTTACTTTGTGCCAGTGGTTTCCGGTGCTTGGCACCAGCACTTAATTGTAAGCACCAGCTCTAGTGACAGCCTACCACATGGTAGCGTTGTCTTTTTAGGTCTCGCCTACGCAGTGGGCATGCACTGCTTAGGAGACCTCTAGCCATCGCACAGCCCTTTTTCAAAGCAAATACTCGTGCTTGTGGCGGCATACGCCTTGCGGGAGTGCACAGCGGCACGCCACAAGCACGAGTATGTGCTTTGCAAAGGGGCAAGCTGCGTGTGCACGCATACACGCACGCACCACTCCTGGGCCAGCAAACACACGATTGAGGCTGCGCTTGTGTTTTAATGCTTGTGTTAATTGCATGCTTCATGCTAGTGGCAGTTCTCAATGGACATCTGGGTCGAACCCCTCCCCACCCCCACCCGCTCTCTGTGTCGTACCCCCACCGCCACCCACCTGTCGCTCTTGGTTTCCTAGCATACCACTCATGGGCTCCATTTCCATTAACACACACGCAACACCCTGCATTTTTTATCGCTTAGTCTTTTATCGCCATCTCTTTCCCTCCGGCCCCCCTCTCATCTGTCGGTCCCTTCTCCCTCTCTCTTCTCCTTTCTCCATCTTTCTCCTGTCTCTCGCTCTCTTTCTCCGGGTCTCTTGGTCTTTCTCGTTCACTTGCTCTCTTTCACCCAGTGCTCTTCCTGAGCTGTATCGAGACATCATCTTTCGCCACAGAACAGTCAGTGAAACAGTCTGCCAAACCCCGGCCGAGATGCAGGATTCATTGATAAAATCTTATAACAGAAGTTACGTTGCTGCATCTAGCTAGCAACACTTTGCTGCACAACCAACTCAACCCTTCACTTTTAGAATATCAGTCAAGAGCAGGCTGCAGTACACACACAGCAGTTATTCAGGCTGTGGAAGGAACCAGCCTTAATACAGGCTACTGTGACCACCGACTCCTGACGGCAACGTGTCTTTTGTTCAGTGATCATTCACCCTCAAGGTTTCCTTTCCACCAGTGCTGTAGGAAGCTACCAAACTCAAGACAACCCTCGCACCAAAAATAATAGGCATAACATGATTCTAAATGTTAAGCCAGAAGGGGCAAAAGATGACTGCCACAAAAAAAACAAGCAATGGCATAGTGAAGTATTTGTGAAAATTAAGCCAAAGCAATGAAGTTCCAGATTCAAGGGCTGCCAAGAATGGCTGAAGACAGTGATTTAAAAACTGAGGTGGAGCATTTCCTACAGAGTGCTTTTTCTGATTGTGATTTACAGACATCAGTATCAGTGGTACGTGGTACGTGTTTCTCATTTGTCTTCCAAGAAATCCAAAGGCAAGAAGGCAGACATCTCTCATAGTGGGCTGACAGAACGGGTAGCCTGGCTGAAGCTAAGTGAAAACAAGCATTGGCATAGCCAATAGGTCTCGCTTTTGGGACCTTCTAAGTATTTAGTTATGCAGCACAATATTCGTGGTGCAACAACAACTGTTGCATGGCTAAACACCTAATCAAATCCACAACAAAGAAATCACTCCAAGACAGAATCCTCACCAATGCTCACAATACCAAATAACACTTCTCCATCATCAAGGAATGCGCCAAACTCTGCAGTGAAACAACAGGTGTCCCACCCTCTCAAGACCTCTGCAACAGACTCAGCACCTTCTACCACCTTAAGATTAAGATGATCTATGACAACTTTGAGAACCAAGATCTCTGCATTGCTCCTACTCTCGCTCCAAGCAACGCCACTGACAGACCCTGCACCATGAAAAGCATCAACTCCGGAGCACCCTCCTACCCCTGCCCACCCCACATCATCCACAGAGCCGCCTTGGCCATTGCACCCAACTATGTCGGACAATCAACTTCTCCTTCAAGACAGCCACCGTCCCGACAACTGGAAACATGTTGAAGTCAACCACCTCCTGAAGAAACTCTCCACAGACCCGAGGGACCTCACAAACTTAACTTCAGGCCCATCTCTCTGCTTCCATTCACAGTCAAAGTTATCAAAAAGGCCGTCAACACCCAACTAGCACACTTCACCATAGCTAACAATGTCCTGGACATCTCCCAATCCAGATTCTGCAGCAACCACAGCACAGAGACTGTCCTACTTGCCACCTCCAACAACATCTGCTCCCTCCTCGAGCATGGCAAAACAGCAGCCCTCATCCTCCTTGACCTCCGCTGCTTTTGACACTGTCTCTCACTGCACCCTAGCCCCTAGACTCCACAACACCGGTATCTGCAGCAGGGCCTTCAATTGGATATGCTAAATCCTCACAGGCAGAACTCAGCGACTCAGACTCCCACCCTACCTCTCAGAACCGGCTGCGACCAACTGTGCAGTGCTCCTCCCTCAGTCCACCATATTCAACATTTACATGGCCCCCCTCACAACCATTCCCAGGAACCACGGGCTCAGCATCGTCTCTTAGGCCAACTACACTCAGCTGATCCTCTCCCTCACCAATGAACCCAAAATCACAAACACAACTTCCAAAAAGGGATAAAATCCATCACCACCTGAATGAAGAACAGCTGTCTGAAACTCAACTCAGAGAAAGCAAAAGTCCTCATCCTTGGCTCCACCTCTCTGCATGGGATGACTCCTGGTGGCCCCCGCCCTCAGAAATCCCCTCACCCGACGGACCATGCGTGAACCCTTGGCATCGTACTAGACTCAACGCTCACAATGAACCACCAGATCAACGCCGTATCCTCGAACTGCTTCAACACCCTCTGCATGCTGCAAAAGACGTTCAGATGGATTCAATACAAATCCAGAAAATCTGTCACACATGCTCTCATTAGTAGCCGCCTGGACTACGGCAATGCTCTCTGTACCAGAATCAACAAAAACTCCTTCGCAAACTCCAGACCATCCAGAACACCACAGCCAGACTGATCCTTGACATCCCCCGACCCAGCCACATCACCCTACACCTCTGCGATATCCACTGGCTTACCGTCAAAAGAAGAATAACCGTTAAACTCCTCACTCATGCATACAAGGCCATTCACAACACCAGATCAACATACCTGAACAACTGCCTCTCTTTCCACGCACCCAAAAGACACCTCGGATCAGCCGACCTCTCTCTGGCAACCTTTCCATGCATCTACAAGACCAGAAAGGGAGCGACGTCCTTCTCCTACCTAGCAACCTCTCCCTCCACCTTTGGCAAGCCCAACCACTGCCCAGTACTTCAGGAAGGACATCAAGACTTGGCTCCTCCAATGACCCCAGCACTCAACGGAGCCACCACCATATCCCCACAGTGCCTCTAGACCCTTGTGGGTGAGTAGTTGCTATTTACCAACCCTGATTGATTGATGTGAAGGTTCATTTAATTGAGCTGGCTTGTACTGCTTGTTGTTCTTGGCAAATCACAGGAATTCTGTCTTGGTGGAGTTGAACTTCAGGTACATGCTGTAAATTGAGGCCTGGGTGAGATGCAGAAATTGTTTGAGATGTGATATGTTTGAAACAGAGGAGACTTCCAAATAGAGTAGCCAATATTTAGCATATTGGTGAATTTTGCTGCTGGTATCAGCGAGCATGGCCCTAGTGGGCTTCATGTAGAGGTTGAGGATGAGAGAAGAATTGATGGAACAGATGGGGGCTCATCTTGGTCTACGATGTTCTTATATGCAGAGAATTCCTTTCTTTCCTCTCTGCTGGTCCTCTGGGTTTTTGGTTATAGAAATGGCCATTTTTAGATGATTTTGTTTTTACGGTCTAGGTACTCAAGGAAGGCAGGAGCTAGTGCATGGATTATTTCCCTTATTTACAAAAGGCAGAGAGACAGATGCACTGTCGATGTGAAAAAGGCTGCCCAAAGGCAAATCTGCCTGTAAAGTCCTCTTCCAATCCTTGTTACTTTGTGGGAGTTCAACCTTGCCTACAATATTTGTGACAGGAACTACTTAATTACAACCCTGCTCTGAACATGTTGCGGGTAAGCATCTTCAAAAGGTTCATGCAAAAAATTACATATCAAAAAATGTTATTCCTGGGGAGAGAGTCTACATCAAGGGCACTTTTGTCATCACCTTCTCACTATCAATCATAAACTTGAGACCCATGATTTAATTTGAAATCTTAACATGGATGATCTCTGGCTCACTGAAACTTGGTTGAATGAGGATTTAGAGGCTGCTACTTTTGTGAGTGTCAAAATTATACATATCGACGGTCCATACAAATCAGGAAAAGGGACTATCTTGCTATGATCTTTAAAGCTGCATTTGGAATGCCCCTAGCACCGATTGTGCCCAATTAATGGCCAAACTAGAGTATCTCCCAAAGATAGCGAGCACGTCCAGAAAATTACAGAAGGATTCCCTAGGGTTGGTGAGATAAAGTAGAACATCATCGGCATAGAGCGAGATCTTATCTTCCCAGTTGGGCAATCATCTTAGGCCCCATATCGATCTGTCCCATCTGACCCAAGCCGCCAGGACTCCATTGCTAGTGCAAAGAGTAGCGGGCCCCTTCCCAAGGAAAAATCACTAGACTTGCAGTTGTTGACTACTATTCTAGCCAGGGGGTTAGTGTATAGCAGGCGCACACAACCAATAAACTCGCTTCCAAAGCACAGCTTCGCCAACACTGCAAATAAATATTGCCACTCCACTCTATCAAAGGCCATTGTGGTGTCTAAAGATACCAATACTGTAGGTTTGTGGATTCTCGGGGAACCGCCAAGGACTCCGTGCAATCCACGCAGATTTAGTGCAGTGTTCCGACGCCGCATAAAGCCGGATTGGTCTGGGTGAATCAGGGACGTGATCACTTTAACGAGCCTGGTAGCCAGAATTTTCGCCAGTATCTTAGGCTCTGCATTAAGGAGCGATATGGGCCTGTACGAGGAGCATTGTGTCGTAGGTTTACCAATTTGTCACCAATTTTCATACTCAAAGTTATTTTGTTTATTCACCATAATTTTAAGATATTTATTTAACAAGTGAAATCAAGCAATGTATAGTCTCATAGGGCTTGTAGATGTGAAAATCAGTGAAGATGTGAACGAGACTTTAGAAGACCTAAACTCATTGCTGATAGGTTCGACTTTTGAAAATATTTGGTTGATGTTAACAGTGTTTTAATAAACTAACAAAAAACATTAAGACATATTTTTGCATCTGGCCTTCGCCATTTTCTTAACCTCACAGAACCAACCATTATGAGGATGACATTGTATCCCTCTCTGTCATTATGGCTCTCCTCAATGAGGCATTTTAATTTAAAAACACTCAGCACATTTTCATGTTATGAAACATTGTCTCTTCTTAATACATTCTGGCCAAATCTATCCCCTCCTAAAAATGTTCAGCATGACCAAGCAAAGTTAACCAGTTCTCATCCCATCACTGACTCTTAAATTGAGACAAAATATTGACAAAGTGGGAATACATAGGCAGTCTCTGCTTCATCCAGGACTAGCAACCTGGATTAAATCACATAGCAGCACCAAAAGCACATTACAAAGTCCAAATTGCTACTGACTGTGGCACACTCTTGCCTTATGATGATGCTTTACTGTCTTACTCATGACTGACTGTAATGGATTACTAATTTTCCTAAAGGCAAGCTGGACAGAGGCAGGATTGGTGAACGTGTTTGGGCTTCCGAGATGGCAGTTTCTGAAATATGGAGCAGTAACACATATATTGCACAGCACACGGGACTCTACGCATGTGGAACCACTGCTGTATGGCCTATTGCAGTTCCTATTTACAATGGGGATGAGCTCCAAATTAGTCACCTGGTTTTATAAAATGTTGAACAAAATGACAAGAGTACCATTGAATAGGGCAAGAGTAATTTGGGATACCAAACTTGTAAGGGAACCAAGTGGCCTGCTTTAGAAAAAACTGCAGTTAGTTTACTGTAAGTCTTTACTATATAACTATGTTTAAATGTGCCATCTGAAACCATATCATGGGAGCTAAATCCTTCCTCACATCTATTCAATATGTCAGGTCAGGCAGCTATCATAAGTGTAGTCCTATAACAAAAGAATATCCCGATCTTTTAAACAGCAACATGGACTACACCCTACAGTACTGGCTTTATCCGAGTTTGAACTGAACATCTTATGTAAAGTCAAAATATAGCTTAATTACTCAAGATTAAATGCACAGTCAAAGCAATATTCTATCAAAAATCTGGCGCATCGATCAGCCACGTTCTGCTTTGATGGTAATAATCCACACTGTAGGCAGTCTCAAAAAAGGTCAACAGGCATTCAACCACACACCCCAAAGCTAAACGACATCTTCTTGGTATCACTCCATGCTCACAAACTTACATCTGTATGCTTCAGCAACAAAACAGCAGCAGCCCCAAGAGAAACCACCTACTAAACAAACTTAAACATTTTAAAATGATCACAATTTGAAATCTCAGTATAGAATAAAGAAAGCACACTATTCTCTAGGATTCTCAAACTGTTGAACCCTTCCACTTAAACACATTTATTCTCTATTGCATTTGAAGCAGTTTATCTACTTGCTTAGTTATTTGGTGAACATTTTAATCAATGTTTGGTTTTATGGTCCAAAATATATTTATTTCATTTAAGGGTGTGCAAAGCTTTTCATTTATGAAATGTCCATAATTCTTGATAATACTATAGATCATACCTATAACGTGTGACTTTTTCTGCCTGTGGGTTTTCAAATTACACTGGAGAGCTATGGTCTCTCTTTTAATTGTTTCCAAAATAAAATGCTTGCCAAAATCCAAAAACTAAGTCCATTGATGCTAATTCCAAGATTTTTGTGACTTTTAATAAAGAAAGTTAGCCATCTTGTACTGGATCCAAACTTCACTTGTAGATTGTGCCAATAAGAATGATTAATGAAAGATGCCTACATTTGATAGAAAATAGTAACTTTTTTCACCATTCTGTTCTAATCAAAGTTGTTCCAAAGTAAACATATCTTGTATCATAGGTAAACCTGTGCAAAAATAATTTATATGGACCTGACAGAGAAGGCGTGTTTGTTGGAGATAGATAAGACAAGTGTCATTATTCTGAATGTTAATTAAAGCAATATTGTGCATGATTGGCTTAAGATACTTGGCAAGCATATTTAGTGGTATAAATGATGACATTAATCTTCAAGGAAACCTAAACATGGCTATTGCAGAGTCATTGGTGCTTAAGCGGTGTCCCTCCCTCCCTTTCAATCTGCCTTCACCAATATTTCGCATGGTGTGCCACAGGGTTCGGCAATCAGCCCTATTTTATTTAATATCTATCTGAAACTCCTGATTGCGGTGATCAAAGATTATAATATTAACATCGTAAATTATGCTGATGACACGCAGCTGATTCTCTGGTTTGAGGGAGAGCAGTCGACGTCAGTGGAAGTGTTTCAAAATTGCCTGCTTGGCACGACATGTTGGTTGAAGGAAAACTCGCTACAATTCAACGCGGGTAAGACTGAGGTGATTTTCTGCTCAGCGGACAGGATTCCTCCTGCCCAGTAATTTCTGGCCTACTGACGCCTGGACCGGTGTTCGGCCCGTTAACCTGGGCATTATGTTTGATAATAAACTTACTATGGAAGCCCAGGTTACAAAAACGGTGGCCTGCTGTTTTTCCATTATTAGATCATTGTGGAAAATCTTACCTCTGTACCCCCTCAGGCGTGTGCACTAGTGGCGCGCAGTACGATTCTTAGCGGACTAGATTATTGTAATGCCCTGCTGCTTGACTCTCCAAAGTTTCTTCAGGACAGACTGCAGAGGATTCAGTCAGCGGCGGCTAAGTTAGCCCTGGGGTTTCCCAGACGATCTTCTTCCTCCGCGGCCCTGGCAGAGTTGCACTTGCTCCCGTTGAGACATAGAGTTCAGTTTAAGTCCCTCTGTCTTGTCTTTAAAGCCCTTAAGGGGCTGGGACCTCAGCTCATGCGGAGAAAGTTTGAATGGTATGTTCCTGCAAGAAGTCTCCACTCCTCCTCGGTAAGATTGGTGAAGGTACCAAGGTTTAGGAAAGTCAAATCAGGTGGTAGATCTTTTGGCGTGGCAGCTGCAAAACTTTGGAACGAACTCCTGTGGGAGATTAGACAAATCAGGGACCTCCTTCCGTTTGGAGGTAGTTTGAAAACCTGGCTGTTCCCCAAGACATTGTTGGCTGTCGGCGTCGGGCACATTTTTATTCTGTACTCTGAGTTGCTTAGCCCCAGGATGCCTGTCAAGTGATAGTGCGCTCTATAAATTGAATAAATAAATACATTAAGATTACATTTCTGTACCCCATTTCATTGGAACATTAGCAATTAGGCTTAGGTTTTGCAATAGAACCTCATGGACTAATATGTTAAAAGAAACTGACTATTTCAAGATATTTAATAAGACAAGCAGGACCGGTGAAAGGCTGGCATCATTGTTGTTGCTCCCAGAATTCTAAACGCAGAGTGGGTGGCAATATAAAAAAGTATATGAGGGGTTGACCTCATTCCCTCAAAATTGGCAAGAAGGGTAATTGATCAGTCCAATAACTGTTAGTGACTGTAGCTGGCATCATTGAATTAGTGCACTTTATTAAATACTGTGCAAACACTTCTTTTCAAGGTAGGTACACCTTTCCTGAAAAGACTAATGGCACTAAATGGTATGTTAAACGTAAAGTTTCAAGCAAGAGAATAGTGTCTCACACTGTGTTTCTCAGTGGCTTTAGTGTTTTGGGAGGAGTTCAAATGTGTGGTATTGAAAGACTCTCCTGACTTATAATGGATCAGAGTATTAATCTTGAACTGTGTACAGTACCTTACAATACACTGTCCCTTTGCATCCTTGATTCATCAGATGTTGACATGACAAGAAGAAAGGATGTATTTGACGTTTACTGCATGCCTTTCCAATACATTCACTGCACTTGACCTTATATGGATATATAATGAAACCATCAGCTGCTATGTTGTTTCAGGAGACAAAAGAGCGTAGACAAATGGTCACTGGCCTTTGGAATGTAAAGAAAACCCTATCAGTAGTTGCACAGATCACAGACACTTGCAGCATGTTAATTCCAAATTCTTTTCTGTAGACAATTTGGATTCTGCCATTCGGCTCAGAATTCATAGTTCATACGTGATTTGTCTTTGCCTGACTCCTCTACAATATGGCATTGTTAGAATTCTGGTATAAAATGCTGTCCCTGCCAATAGTTTATCTGCCTAAACACTGTGATTTTATCCTTGAATTTTGAAATGGACTTTCCTGGCAGCAGGTGACAAACTAAATTAATTGAGACAATTATGTCTATGAAACACCAATACAAACATATGTACAGTACATACAAATCTTGCTTAGAATAAAATAAAAGATTTCATAAAAAATGATGATAGATATTTAACAGCATCTGAAATGCAACCTAGCACAGTGGTCACATCTAAAAAAATACAAATCAATTAAAAGATCAAGAGCAGAGGATCATGTAAAGGCAACACATTTTTTAAACTACGGTGTTTTAATATTTTTTTCCAGATAACCTTAGACAACAAGCAATGCAGTGCATTTAATAAGCATGAACAATACCCCTTATATTCATATGCACCATATCTCAAAGTTCAGGCACAGAAAACATACGGTGCCTGAACCCCTTTCACAGGGCCACGTGGCACGCTGTTGTTCCTGGTCTCAACCGTGGTAGTTGAGACCTTTTACTCATGATTTCCGGGGGTCTGACCTATTATGGATCCTGAGCAACTGGGCCAAGTACCCATTATGCACCTAACTCACAGTGGTAGCTATGGTTCAGCAGTCGGGGGAAAGTGTTGATAGAGGTAAGTGAACACAGCTCATAAGTCAAAAAGCACACAGTAATGACAAATGAATGCCCAGTCAAATACTTATTCATAGTAAAAAGACTTATTTATGTCTAACTTGATGTATTCAAAGTAATAATACAACAATTAGGAGCAATAACACGTTACCTTTGAGGTCAGGGCTCTAGTGTTTCTCTGACATGCCCTGTTCCCACCTGCTCTTGGTAACGTTTTAGGTGTTATTCCCAATTCACTGCTGTCCACTTCTGGGAATGCTCCCTAGTAGTCCTTACTCAAGAGTCCACTCTGACTCTTAGGAATTTGTCAAAAGTGTCTGGGGTGCCAGAGTAACAACAGCAACAAGTCCCCTGGGGCCCTGAAGGCCCTTATCAAGTCTTATCACTCCAGAAGAGAGGAAGAATTCAGCGTCTCAGTGCGTGCCCCAACAGCGGGCAATCACATTGCTCCAGTCCTACTTGATCATGCTGGTCTGCACACAGGAAAGACTGCAACACCTGGCAGGCGCAGGATCTTTAAGAGCTTGCTCGGCCAGTTTCAGCAGTGATCAGAGGGGCTCCAGCTGTTCTTCCTCCAAGGTAAGTTAAATTATCCCTACCGGGTCCCAGTGAGGTCAAGGAACTCACGGATTCCTCCTCTGTTAATGGGGCAATTCCGGGTGCCATTTGCTCGATGCTTGATATTGACCCATGGGTCATCGTTAAGTTCATGGAAAACTGCCCTCACTCCGAAAGTTCAATTCAATTCAATTCTCCTTTATTCGATCTTAGAAAAAGATCATAAAAGTACAGAATAAAAATTATACACTAAAATATATGTACAAAATTCATTATCAAAGTATTAAAATCTCAGACACTACAATTCATGATCCTAAAAATTGTTAAAATACTTGTTTTCATCTAATCTTCATAGATTTCCTGCTTACAATGACCATTTTAAAAAAGCAACAAACATTAAAATCGATTTCAGGGCTATTTAACAATTGAAGATAAATTAATACCATCCTACATTATTGACAATCAGGCTTAATCACTACTGGGCTTATTTACAAGCTCCTTGGGACGCATGAGTGGCTCATTTTGCTTCTCCATATTTACAAGGACAGGAAAAGCCATCCTGCGTGACGTACTCCAAGAATCCATGCTTAACACATTTTTTGGTAGATTTGGTGATCAGATCAGGGGCGCTAAACACTTCTGGCCGGCTGATATCGCCCATTGTTTTATAAATATGTATCATCCAAGGTAAAGTAGAGTCCCACACTCCAAAAGTTAATTAGTAGTGTCAGCCCCTCCTGGCATACAAGATTACTACAGTACCTCACACAAGGTGTTGGCCCTTTCTGCATGGTAGTCCACACCACAGTGGCCCCTGCTCGCATACTGGGTTGCCGCTGGACCCCACTAGACCCCGCAATGGTCTAAGCCCTTGTTGACATTGTCTATTTCCTCGTCGACCCTCCTGGTCTATGTGGTCATCCCAATGGTGCAGTGTGGGTTTTATACTCCCCACATGGCTCTTTGCTTATGACAATCTTAATACAGACATCTTCTGACATATGGGGGTCAGTGTCCAGTTTCATTAACATGGGCAGAAACTTATTAGGTGCACCATCTCCTCATACTTCCCACTGGGAGTCCTCTTGACAGGCCCCTCCATCAGACCTCACTCCCTCCAATGCTCTCCCCTGCCAAACAGTGCACACTGGTCATAGCAAGCAGGTACCTCAGGCTCCTGATGAGGTGGTCTTATTTTCTTTGGGTGGTATCCCCTCAACCAGCAGGGGGATTAGCAGACCTTGCACCAGTCCTCGTTGTGGTGACTTGAGCACTAGGCCCACATGCCGGACAAATGACCACACGGACACATGGTATGCCGTACTGGTAACTGGCACAGGGGCCGTGCGCCCAGCCCCTTTTATTAGCTGGGTCACCTGACCGGTGACGCCTGTGATGGGTGCGTGTAAAGTGGGGTTACAGCACAAGTCTGAACACAAGAACATGTCCAGCAGGACACTACATCCCTCCCAAACTTTATTGAAAATGAAACAAACAAAAGTCCCAAGTATGGGAAACAAACAACAAATGCACAGCACTCTTTAGTCTCTTCAGGCCATCTGCTGGGCAGTGCTGGAACTGTGGACCCCATGGTCAGGAGACCTTAATCCACTTCGGGAATGTTGTTCATACCAGCCTGATCTCACGGTGTTGGATACTATTTCCACAACTCAAACAGTGGTGCATCTGGAGCAGTTGTGGAGTCCACTTTGGGGAACTTCTTGACGGTGCTCAGGTTCGGATGACCGACAAAATTTGCAAAGATTAAGGGTGATATTGGTGGATGAGGTTCTTCCTCGGAGGCAAGGATATTTCCCAGTTGTCTTGGCAGAGCAGCTTCAGACTTCTGCCTCTTGCTTGGCATCCTCTCTCACAGGAGTCTCCTTTAGTCCCTGTGTACTGTGCGGAGCCGCTCGTAGCCGCTCGAAGGCGCCACTGAGGAACTGCCAACAGAACCACAACCAAGTCGCTCTTGCACCCGCCTAGGATGATGTCTTAGGGTCTCTGTGCTCTGGCTGTAAGGACTCAGGGTCACATGCCTTCATCAGATGATCTTCGGGTGGCCAGTCTCTATCCACAACCTCCAAGCTTCCCAGTACCTGTCGTGGAGCTGCTGTTGATGCATCTATCTTGCTGGGATTCTGCTCTCACTGAAATTCCCTTCAGGCCCTTGCCCCCGGATTGCCACATAACTGCGTGGGCTGTGCATGGCCTCTCATAGGCACACTCAGGGTTTGCTTCTGAACTCCCAACAGGGCCACAACCAAACCTCATGCAATCCCAAGAGTGGATATTCCAATGGTGGAGGATGCTCTTCTTTGGCAGGCCTCAGGTTTACGGGGGCACACAGAAGGTTCCTGGGTAGCTAGCCTCCCACGGCACCAGGGATGCCTCATTGGTCTCCAGATGTTTCTGGTATTTGGATCCACAAATGATCTCTGGTGGTGCGATGCTCTTTAGGTGTTTCTGGTGATGCACCTGGGTAGTGAGTACAATTACTTTATTGCACTTGGGCCACAGGTGGCGATGTCATGCTTGAGGGTATATTTTGGGGTCAGGAGGACTGAAGGAATTTTGTGGCCACTTGTGGTTGTCTTGTGGTAGGTGTACTTGCGAGCTGTGATCCAAGTACGGTCATACTGTGAAGTGTGAGGCCTGGACACAGATCACACTTGCTAGTGGCTTGCGGTTGGTCCTCCTGAGAAGCTGTCTCCAGTGACGTCTCTGCAACCCGGTGGCTGGCTTGTGTTGCTGAACACCTTCTCCAGTGCTGGCACGGGTCCTCTGTCTTATCGCTTTTTTCCCTTTTCTCTTGCGCACCTGTGGTGGTTGTCTGCCATGTGTCATCGTGCCACTCCCTTCTCATCCATCGTGGTGTGCAATCCTGCCACACTCATCTCCTTTTCCCAACCAGGTTCCTCACTCTAATGTGGTGTCATGCCATATGTAATGAAAATCACAAGTTCATAATCAACCCGTATGCCTGGGCACAAGTATATGCTGTAACTCAGCAAAGTAGTTTTTCCTTCAAAAATGTTCAATAACTGGGGTAGTTGTACATATCTTCTTTATTCACAATCCATAGATTATCTCGACATCTCAATGTTACTTCACATGATATGTCTCCATCAACTATTTTCTTAATGTTTCTTTCATTTTAATCCAAAACATGGCCTCCAATGGCCTCCCAATGCATTTCGGCGCTAGCCTGCGCCTTTATCAAGGGATCTGCAAGTTTAAATAATCACAATTACCACTGGATACTACACAGTCAACAAAACTATCTGCATTAAAATAATGCCAATATACTTTTCCAAAATGCCCACTTAATGCTTCATATCAACAGTCAATGTAGTATATATTCTAAACAGATTATCAATGAAACACGCTAAATGTGTCTAAAAATGACTGCACTGAAACCATTGTGAGATTTAACTAAATAACAGTGGTGAATACCCTAAGTGCGAGCGTATCCTCATGCTCGGTGAAAACAAATTTAAAGCTGGCTCCTCTCAACAGTTTAAAGCAGCCTCCTGAGTTACGCGTGGCTCTATAGTTATACTGCTAGAGATTGTATCTCCGTGCGCGTCATTTATCGTTAATCTTGAATTAAGGTTCAGGGTATCGCAATCCTTGTCGCACTGAGTCTGTCAGTGCCTTCCATGATAATCAGAATGTGTGATAACTGTATCACAAAGGACGCGTTCATTAAACGTGAAACTGCAAGGTTTCTTCACCATTTAATAAATTTTCAAGGAAGCATGGAATCCATCCAACGTAAACATTTAAATAAAATCAACCACTTCAGTTCTGATTGAACCACATCGTATTTTAATTCATTTATGTTCCTTGTTTAACTGATATGGTCATTCAATTAACGTTTCAACATTTTTCAGCATTACATCATGCCCAATGCATTTCGGGTGTAACCCTTCTTCGGGGGCCTGTATAAAATGCAAACACACAGGACCTTAGCAGTCAGCGAAAAACGAACCATGATACATTCAAAGCAACATTACGGTACATTCAAATAACATTCTGTGAATTCAGAGTATCGTAATCATTTAAAGGGATCTATGATACATGCTGTGACTGATTATGTTCAAACTGCTAGTGTGCCCACGAGGTTCTACACAAAACTGATAAATAGAATGAAATCAAATAAAATAAAATAAAGTACGTGGAGTGTTCGGCAAACCAGTATTTTAAATGCGTAAAGTAACCGAAAAGGAACTGAACCGTGACTACCAGCTAAGCTTAATTCAGAAACAGCGAATACTATACTAAAGCGTCTTGCATCAACACTCACTTATGAAATGCTGCGGGCGGCTCTCGGTCAGACACACGCCGAGTCCAAACAGGATATCAAACGGACCAATCAGAAGCGGTGTTATAACACCAGCTCACGATCACGTGATCGGGAAGGTCCCGAGTAAAATTTAAATCATTCCACTCGTACATTATATCCTCAAATCTGAGTGTACTATCCTAAAAGAGTACTATGACGCTACGTCTATCACGAATTCAAATAATATAAATGACACATTAATTCCTAACGAGAAGGTCAAAAGGACCTGACGATTTCAGCAGTCGGGTTATAATTGGAGAAAAATTGTACCACGTGATGTAAACAAATGTGAACCTGAAAAAAGCGTTCGAAACAAGCATTATTCATTTTAGCAGTTAAGTCTGTGTGACATGAAGTCAAAGTGTGTACCCAAACGAAAATAACATCCCTGAGGATATCGGTACTATAACATAAAGTATGTGTGTTATGTAACATGCAAAAACATTGTGCTGGCTCAACACATGATCATAACCCAACTAAAACTGGAATATGGCAAATGCCCATTGATTATCAACATGAACACTGGAGTGGAAGAATCTGCAATAAACATAACAATAAAAAATAACAATAATCATAATAATCATTTAAAAGCAATGCATCATAGATATTCTGATGAGATCATCGAGGATAGAGGTCTCCTCTAAAGTCAAGGTTGTGTATATAATTTATAAGAAACATGCTAGTTCGATTCTGTCGTTAAGCCCCCACGGTTGCAGGGCATTCAGTTTTTTGATCCAGCGAAATTCAGCTTGTAGACGTTGTTTCACGGGATCCATGTCACAGCGCTGTGGTAATATCTCCAGTATGGTGAATTTGAATTGCGCAATTTGATGATTGTTTTCTAGCCAGTGTGAGGCTACCACTGATTTAGTGTTCTTCGTTCGTATGTTACTCTTGTGTTCTGATATTCGTATTTTTAATTTCCTTTCTGTTTGACCAATATATATTTTTCCACATGGACATTTAATGGTATAGATTAAGTTTTTAGAATCACATGTGCCGTTGTATTGCAAATTGATCTGGTGACCTTTCGTGGGATGTGTGAACTTATTTCCAATCATGACGTTGTTGCAGTGTGTGCAGTTTAAACATTTAGACATGCCTTTAAATTGAACTTTTCCTGTTGGGGTAGTTGTTAATATTTCTTTCAAATTTCTTGATCTTTTGAAAGCAAAAGTTAACCGCTCATTGTACATATTCATTAGATCTGGTTCATCTTTAATGAGCTTCCAGTGATGGTTAATGATTTTCTTGATTTTGTTGGCTGCCGTTGAATATTTTAAAACACAAACTGTCTTGGGTTGAGTTTCAGTTTGGCTTGATGGTGTTAGCAAACTCTCTCTAGGCATTTTTTGAACTTTTTTCAGTGCTACATCTAAAATCTCCTTAGGGTACCCTCGTGCTAAATATTGCTCTTCCTGGTCTTTCCAGGTTTGTTCTAGCACATGCATATCCGAAGTTATTCTTTTCAATCGAATGAATTGGGATGTAGGCAAATGTTTTTTTAGTGTGTCAGGATGGAAGCTTTGAAACAACAAACTCGAATTACGATCAGTGGTTTTCTTGTGAACTTTAGTTTGAAGCTGTTGATTGCATAAAGTAATTTGTACATCCAGGAATGAGATGGAATTTTCATCTATAGTGTGTGTGAACTTAATTCTTGGGTTCACTTGATTCAATACAGCAATGTTCTCCAGTAGCATTTCTCTTTCACCTTTCCAAATCAGGAATAGATCATCAATGTATCTTTTGAAAATCATCAGATTATCTGACCAGTTCTTGTTCTCAAGGATGTTCTCATGCTCAAATTTTGACATGAACAGGTTAGCATATGAGGGAGCCCCCCCAAAACCCATTGAGGTACCATTGCATTGGTTGTAATATTTATTGTCCCATTCGAAATAACTATGGTAAAGTGCGAAATGCATCAATTCAATAAGAAAAACTTTATTGGCTTCACACTCTTCATCTCGCAGTAAGTTCCATTCAAATGCAGGAGACCAGAGCATTCAGCCCGAATGTGTCCACAACAGCGCAACTAATCAGACAATTTGAATTTCTTAGCAAAAAGGAAATAAACCAAAGATTACATGCAACAACCTTGATACATTATCATAAAAACAAAAGAATTCCTAGAGGATTGAGAATCGCCCTCAAACCAATGTTGTGTAAAAACAATAAACAATTTATTGAAAGATGGTACCAAATCTTAAACAAGTGCTCGTTGGACCTCATCTTACTAATAATACAAGAACTTTCAAAAGTGTTGAAAGAAATAGAAAATGATCTCAATGACATGAAAAAAGAGTTGGATAAACTACCGGATATCCAGACCATGTTGGAAGATGTCAACAGAAAATTAGACAAATATGCTAAAGAAGTAAATGATAGAAAAGTGCGAAAATATAAAAGGGACACAATCGATTACAAATACGATGAAGTATACACCTGGGCAGAAATCTATAATCAAAAAAAGTGTCAACAACAACCTAAACCTAAACCAGCAGGCAATTCCTCACAAGAAAGCCTCGTTTCTGAATCAGAAATATCTCAAAGCAGGCAACCGATTAATAAAACGCAACAACCAAGCACGTCAACCACTAAACAGTCTTTTTTAGACATCAGCCCAGCAGCCAACGCACCACCTACCGTAACAACAGGAGAGGGAGAAGAATCCCCAGAAGAGATAGCAAAAAGAACTAGGAGCCAGAAGGCTTCAAAAACGACCTAGTCATTAATATTTCCTCTAAAGTGATCACTCCAGCTCAACTAGCTGTGCTAAATAAAGGTACATCTTTTGTACCTACCTACAAAACTAATCTGGCTGAAACTGAAATCGCTTTATTTAAATTTTGTAGAAATCTGAAATTGAGATATTTTTTCAAAGATATTCCACCCACGTTGTCACCAAGTACGAAAACGTTCAAACCTAAGAGCACCTTCTGTGCCCCGTATACTCATAAAACCATCGAAATATTTGAAAGATCTATTATCTCTGATATACAGAAGATTAATTTCAATCAAAACACTAAAAATAATCTATCCAAAGCTGAATTGAGTACGATATTGGCTCTATCCAAGAATCCAGATTTAACCTTCCAGAGAGCCGACAAAGGGGGCGCATTGATAATCATGGACACTTCTTTTTACAGAGATAGTGTTAATCAACATGTGAATGATACCAATACGTATATTCTCCTTAATAAGGACCCTACAGCAGAATATCAAATGACACTGACGCAAATCCTTGAGCATGCCATGGAAATGAAATGGATTGATGAGAAAACGATGAAATTTCTGGAAACTAAATATCCACGAAGACCAAAACTCTACATGTTACCCAAAGTACACAAGTGTATGGAAAAACCACCTTTTCGACCCATCGTATCAGCCTGTGGGTCGATATCAGACAGTATTGGCAAATATTTGGACTGTTTTCTCCAGCCGATTGTACAGACGAGCCAGACACACATCAAGGACACTACAGCTTTCTTGAACATGCTCAAAACCATACAATTGCAAAAGAACGAAAAATACTGGTTATGTACCATTGACGTAGTGTCATTATATACATCGATTCCCCACAATGAGGGCCTAGAGGCATTTGAATGGAACTTACTGCGAGATGAAGAGTGTGAAGCCAATAAAGTTTTTCTTATTGAATTGATGCATTTCGCACTTTACCATAGTTATTTCGAATGGGACAATAAATATTACAACCAATGCAATGGTACCTCAATGGGTTTTGGGGGGGCTCCCTCATATGCTAACCTGTTCATGTCAAAATTTGAGCATGAGAACATCCTTGAGAACAAGAACTGGTCAGATAATCTGATGATTTTCAAAAGATACATTGATGATCTATTCCTGATTTGGAAAGGTGAAAGAGAAATGCTACTGGAGAACATTGCTGTATTGAATCAAGTGAACCCAAGAATTAAGTTCACACACACTATAGATGAAAATTCCATCTCATTCCTGGATGTACAAATTACTTTATGCAATCAACAGCTTCAAACTAAAGTTCACAAGAAAACCACTGATCGTAATTCGAGTTTGTTGTTTCAAAGCTTCCATCCTGACACACTAAAAAAACATTTGCCTACATCCCAATTCATTCGATTGAAAAGAATAACTTCGGATATGCATGTGCTAGAACAAACCTGGAAAGACCAGGAAGAGCAATATTTAGCACGAGGGTACCCATAGGAGATTTTAGATGTAGCACTGAAAAAAGTTCAAAAAATGCCTAGAGAGAGTTTGCTAACACCATCAAGCCAAACTGAAACTCAACCCAAGACAGTTTGTGTTTTAAAATATTCAACGGCAGCCAACAAAATCAAGAAAATCATTAACCATCACTGGAAGCTCATTAAAGATGAACCAGATCTAATGAATATGTACAATGAGCGGTTAACTTTTGCTTTCAAAAGATCAAGAAATTTGAAAGAAATATTAACAACTACCCCAACAGGAAAAGTTCAATTTAAAGGCATGTCTAAATGTTTAAACTGCACACACTGCAACAACGTCATGATTGGAAATAAGTTCACACATCCCACGAAAGGTCACCAGATCAATTTGCAATACAACGGCACATGTGATTCTAAAAACTTAATCTATACCATTAAATGTCCATGTGGAAAAATATATATTGGTCAAACAGAAAGGAAATTAAAAATACGAATATCAGAACACAAGAGTAACATACGAACGAAGAACACTAAATCAGTGGTAGCCTCACACTGGCTAGAAAACAATCATCAAATTGCGCAATTCAAATTCACCATACTGGAGATATTACCACAGCGCTGTGACATGGATCCCGTGAAACAACGTCTACAAGCTGAATTTCGCTGGATCAAAAAACTGAATGCCCTGCAACCGTGGGGGCTTAACGACAGAATCGAACTAGCATGTTTCTTATAAATTATATACACAACCTTGACTTGAGAGGAGACCTCTATCCTCGATGATCTCATCAGAATATCTATGATGCATTGCTTTTAAATGATTATTATGATTATTGTTATTTTTTATTGTTATGTTTATTGCAGATTCTTCCACTCCAGTGTTCATGTTGATAATCAATGGGCATTTGCCATATTCCAGTTTTAGTTGGGTTATGATCATGTGTTGAGCCAGCACAATGTTTTTGCATGTTACATAACACACATACTTTATGTTATAGTACCGATATCCTCAGGGATGTTATTTTCGTTTGGGTACACACTTTGACTTCATGTCACACAGACTTAACTGCTAAAATGAATAATGCTTGTTTCGAACGCTTTTTTCAGGTTCACATTTGTTTACATCACGTGGTACAATTTTTCTCCAATTATAACCCGACTGCTGAAATCGTCAGGTCCTTTTGACCTTCTCGTTAGGAATTAATGTGTCATTTATATTATTTGAATTCGTGATAGACGTAGCGTCATAGTACTCTTTTAGGATAGTACACTCAGATTTGAGGATATAATGTACGAGTGGAATGATTTAAATTTTACTCGGGACCTTCCCGATCACGTGATCGTGAGCTGGTGTTATAACACCGCTTCTGATTGGTCCGTTTGATATCCTGTTTGGACTCGGCGTGTGTCTGACCGAGAGCCGCCCGCAGCATTTCATAAGTGAGTGTTGATGCAAGACGCTTTAGTATAGTATTCGCTGTTTCTGAATTAAGCTTAGCTGGTAGTCACGGTTCAGTTCCTTTTCGGTTACTTTACGCATTTAAAATACTGGTTTGCCGAACACTCCACGTACTTTATTTTATTTTATTTGATTTCATTCTATTTATCAGTTTTGTGTAGAACCTCGTGGGCACACTAGCAGTTTGAACATAATCAGTCACAGCATGTATCATAGATCCCTTTAAATGATTACGATACTCTGAATTCACAGAATGTTATTTGAATGTACCGTAATGTTGCTTTGAATGTATCATGGTTCGTTTTTCGCTGACTGCTAAGGTCCTGTGTGTTTGCATTTTATACAGGCCCCCGAAGAAGGGTTACACCCGAAATGCATTGGGCATGATGTAATGCTGAAAAATGTTGAAACGTTAATTGAATGACCATATCAGTTAAACAAGGAACATAAATGAATTAAAATACGATGTGGTTCAATCAGAACTGAAGTGGTTGATTTTATTTAAATGTTTACGTTGGATTGATTCCATGCTTCCTTGAAAATTTATTAAATGGTGAAGAAACCTTGCAGTTTCACGTTTAATGAACGCGTCCTTTGTGATACAGTTATCACACATTCTGATTTTCTATAGTTATACTGACCATAAACCGTGATCTTTACTCGAACGCTTAAAGCGTAACTACGCATGGTTCTCGCTTAACATGGGAGTGAAATATCATCGCGCTTACCAAACACTTTTTGACTGCCGCACTCGAAGGTCTGCTGCACTTCAGTGGTTCCTACGCGGCGCGGCGGGAACCGTTAAGATAAATAGGGGGCGGAGATAGCACAGCGCTAAGCACCTTGGTACTAGTATGCACAGAATATCCACTGTAATCGGGTGTTGCTCAGTGTGCGTGTTAAGTGAAAAACAACAGTTAAAATAAGATTGAGTGCTGCCCCATGCATAATGGTATGTGGATTCTAAACAATATAATATATAAATTCAAGAACTGTTGTATCAAAGCGCATCATGCTAATACTAAGTGCAACAAAATATCATGTGATTTACAGATAACATTGAAACTCCACTCTTTCATTGAGTCCAAACGGTTTTAGAGTCCTAAGGCGATATATCCAGTGATTTTCTCTCTTCAGTAGCTGAACTTTGTTGTTTATCCCTTCATGTTTTTCCACGTTTTCCAGAATGCATGCTTTCAAGTCACTAATTTGATGCCCTGCTTCCATGAAATGTACGGCCACTGTAGATTTGGGCTGTTTAGTGCGAATGTTACTCTTATGCTCATTCAAGCGAGTTTTAAGTTTGCGTTCTGTATGACCAACATAATGTAAATTACAAGGGCAACTTAAAATGTAAATCAGGTTCATAGAGTCACATGTACCATTCACCTGTAGGTTAGTGTTCACTTGGTAGTCTGGGGGTGATAGCACATTGCCCTTCTTGATGTTCCCACAATTACTACAATTCAAACAAGGTAGAGTTCCTCTCCAAATTGTATATGGGTTAACTTTATCTCGGGTTTTCAACAGTTGGCCTAAGTTTTTCGTGCGAGTATGTGCAAATAGAGGATCCAATTCAAACGCTCCCTTGAAATCTGGTTCAATCCGCAAAATGGACCAGTGCTTCTTAACAATGTTTTTGAAGGCATTACTGGCTGTTGAAAATTTACTGACACATGTAATTCGCTGTTCCTTGGATTTAGGTTTGCTACTCAACAAAGATTCTCTTGATATCTCCTTTACTCTATCTGTAGCATCTTTCAGAACAGATAGGGGGTATCCTCTTGTCTCAAAACGTGTACTCATTTCTGTCATCTGGGTTGCTGCTTTTTCTTGGTCCGAGACGACTCTTTTCACCCTCATAAACTGAGAGAATGGTAAGTGTCTTTTAAGCGCAGGAGGATGAAAGCTCTCAAAGCTCAATAGGTTGTTGCGATCTGTGTTTTTTCTATATAGAGAGGTGTCAAAACTGGATTCTTCACGTGTGACATTCACATCTAGAAAATTAATGGTTTTGTCTTGGATGTCCCAAGTAAACTTGATACGTTCATCTATGAGGTTTAATCTAGAAATTTCGGATGACAGTATTTCTTTGGCACCTTCCCAAACGATAAAAATATCGTCAATAAAACGAACATAGAGTTTAATATGTTGTTTCCAAATATCGTTGCTCAAAATGTTCGTTTCCTCAAAAATTCTCATGAAAATATTTGCATACGTCGGCGCAGCCGAATTTCCCACTGTTATTTAGTTAAATCTCACAATGGTTTCAGTGCAGTCATTTTTAGACACATTTAGCGTGTTTCATTGATAATCTGTTTAGAATATATACTACATTGACTGTTGATATGAAGCATTAAGTGGGCATTTTGGAAAAGTATATTGGCATTATTTTAATGCAGATAGTTTTGTTGACTGTGTAGTATCCAGTGGTAATTGTGATTATTTAAACTTGCAGATCCCTTGATAAAGGCGCAGGCTAGCGCCGAAATGCATTGGGAGGCCATTGGAGGCCATGTTTTGGATTAAAATGAAAGAAACATTAAGAAAATAGTTGATGGAGACATATCATGTGAAGTAACATTGAGATGTCGAGATAATCTATGGATTGTGAATAAAGAAGATATGTACAACTACCCCAGTTATTGAATATTTTTGAAGGAAAAACTACTTTGCTGAGTTACAGCATATACTTGTGCCCAGGCATACGGGTTGATTATGAACTTGTGATTTTCATTAAGTATACGCCGCACCCTAGAGTGGAGGGTGTTCCTGGAGCACAGTGATCTTATTAAAACTACCTAAGTACTTTGCAGTGCCTGAATCACATGACCTTTGTGATTGATACGTGTACCTACTCAGTTTGGTTCGGAGCACGCCACATAAGCAAAGATGCAATATGATGACATTACCCACATGACAGAAAGTAGGGCGGACACTTTCGCCTTTGATGAAGCTGCAAGTGCGCGAATATATTCGTTGATTCAAGAAGATACCACGGAATTCGCAACCAACAAAACTAAAGAGCAACATATCAAGCAGTTATTATATCTAACGAGAAAGACCATTAACCAAAGACTTCATGCTAGTACCTTAATTAGGTACCACAAATCGCAACGGATTCCAAGAGGACTCAGGATCCCTCTGAAACCCTCATTATGTAAAAAAAGTAAGCAATTTGTAGATAAATGGTATGCAATTTTAAACAAATGTAGCTTAGATCTGATCCTGTTAATTATCGAGGAGTTATCGAAAATACTAGAGGAATTGAGTACTGAAATTGTGGGAGTACAGGAAGAACTGAAGAAATTCATGAGCTCTGAAGAACTGGCTAAGACTCTGGAAGATATAAATCAACAATTGGTGAAACACACACAAGAAGTGAACGAGCGTAAGATCAGAAAATACCGTCGAGATACCCTCGATTATAAACTTGAGGAAGTTTATTCATGGGCGGAAGTCTATGCAAAAAGAAGAATCAATAGAGGACAAAACTCACAAACAGACACCTCCTCTACAGGGAGTGAGGCGTCCACGCGAAGTGGACAACAGAAAACACAGGCACAGGCATCTGATGAAACCCCGTCTACCTCTGTACAAACGTCTTTTTTAGAGTCAGGCCCAGACAAAAGGGCAGACCCAGGAGGGGCAAAAAATGTAGAAAAAGAGCAAGAACAACTAACGGCGAAAGACAAACCCAAGAGGAGAAGATAACCTTAGGAGAGATGGATGAAAACAACTTAGTGATAAACATTTCACATAAAGTCATCTCTAATAAAGAATTGCAAACACTACAGAAAGGTATGTCGTTTATTCCTACAACGGGAACTGATGTCCTAGAATTGGAAGTGAGTCTCTTTAAGCTCACTCGGAAATTACGCCTCAGAAACTTCTTTGACAATGTTGTGACAGACACCATAGACAGAGAAGCAGATGAATTAAGAGGGCTTAAAATGTCTAGCAAATATATGGCGCCAGTAAGCCATAAAGCCATAGACCTATTTGAAACTCTTTGTAAACAGGATTTACATAAGATCAACCCTAACCGGAAAAAACACAGCAACATTTCACCAGGAGAACTTAAGATCATAAGAAACATCAGTCAGGATGAAAGTATATTGTGTCAGAAAGCAGACAAGGGAGGCGCACTTGTCATTATGGATCGAACATATTATGATTCAAAGGTTAATGAAAATCTAAATGACACTAATCTATATATGAGTATTACACATAATCCTACTAGAGAAATACAAGACATTTTGACACAAATTTTGATGAAAGCAGTAGATAATGGTACCATTAAGGAGAAGACTAAACAATATCTCATGCAAACTGACCCACGGAGCCCGTCATTTTATATGACGCCGAAAATTCATAAAGATTTGTACCAACCACCGTGCAGACCTATCGTATCAACTGTTAAGAGTGTACATGAACCTGTGGGGAAATTCCTCGACAAATATCTTCAAATATTTGCAGTGGAAGCTCATTCGTACATCAAGGACACTACTGATTTTTTTTAAAAGTTGGTGAACACAATAATCAGTAAAGAACAAGAGATTTACATGGCTACCATAGATGTGCAGGCATTGTATACGTCGATTCCCCACTTAACAGGCATTGAGGCAGTGGAGAAGGTATTACTGCAAAGCAACTATGATGAAAGTATGAAAGTCTTTTTGATGGAGCTTCTAGAGTTTACCCTCATGCACAGCTACTTTAAACATGGTCAACTATGGTATATCCAAAAGAGTGGTACAGCCATGGGAAATTCGGCTGCGCCGACGTATGCAAATATTTTCATGAGAATTTTTGAGGAAACGAACATTTTGAGCAACGATATTTGGAAACAACATATTAAACTCTATGTTCGTTTTATTGACGATATTTTTATCGTTTGGGAAGGTGCCAAAGAAATACTGTCATCCGAAATTTCTAGATTAAACCTCATAGATGAACGTATCAAGTTTACTTGGAACATCCAAGACAAAACCATTAATTTTCTAGATGTGAATGTCACACGTGAAGAATCCAGTTTTGACACCTCTCTATATAGAAAAAACACGGATCGCAACAACCTATTGAGCTTTGAGAGCTTTCATCCTCCTGCGCTTAAAAGACACTTACCATTCTCTCAGTTTATGAGGGTGAAAAGAGTCGTCTCGGACCAAGAAAAAGCAGCAACCCAGATGACAGAAATGAGTACACGTTTTGAGACAAGAGGATACCCCCTATCTGTTCTGAAAGATGCTACAGATAGAGTAAAGGAGATATCAAGAGAATCTTTGTTGAGTAGCAAACCTAAATCCAAGGAACAGCGAATTACATGTGTCAGTAAATTTTCAACAGCCAGTAATGCCTTCAAAAACATTGTTAAGAAGCACTGGTCCATTTTGCGGATTGAACCAGATTTCAAGGGAGCGTTTGAATTGGATCCTCTATTTGCACATACTCGCACGAAAAACTTAGGCCAACTGTTGAAAACCCGAGATAAAGTTAACCCATATACAATTTGGAGAGGAACTCTACCTTGTTTGAATTGTAGTAATTGTGGGAACATCAAGAAGGGCAATGTGCTATCACCCCCAGACTACCAAGTGAACACTAACCTACAGGTGAATGGTACATGTGACTCTATGAACCTGATTTACATTTTAAGTTGCCCTTGTAAGTTACATTATGTTGGTCATACAGAACGCAAACTTAAAACTCGCTTGAATGAGCATAAGAGTAACATTCGCACTAAACAGCCCAAATCTACAGTGGCCGTACATTTCATGGAAGCAGGGCATCAAATTAGTGACTTGAAAGCATGCATTCTGGAAAACATGGAAAAACATGAAGGGATAAACAACAAAGTTCAGCTACTGAAGAGAGAAAATCACTGGATATATCGCCTTAGGACTCTAAAACCGTTTGGACTCAATGAAAGAGTGGAGTTTCAATGTTATCTGTAAATCACATGATATTTTGTTGCACTTAGTATTAGCATGATGCGCTTTGATACAACAGTTCTTGAATTTATATATTATATTGTTTAGAATCCACATACCATTATGCATGGGGCAGCACTCAATCTTATTTTAACTGTTGTTTTTCACTTAACACGCACACTGAGCAACACCCGATTACAGTGGATATTCTGTGCATACTAGTACCAAGGTGCTTAGCGCTGTGCTATCTCCGCCCCCTATTTATCTTAACGGTTCCCGCCGCGCCGCGTAGGAACCACTGAAGTGCAGCAGACCTTCGAGTGCGGCAGTCAAACAGTGTTTGGTAAGCGCGATGATATTTCACTCCCATGTTAAGCGAGAACCATGCGTAGTTACGCTTTAAGCGTTCGAGTAAAGATCACGGTTTATGGTCAGTATAACTATAGAGCCACGTGTAACTCAGGAGGCTGCTTTAAACTGTTGAGAGGAGCCAGCTTTAAATTTGTTTTCACCGAGCATGAGGATACGCTCGCACTTAGGGTATTCACCACTGTTATTTAGTTAAATCTCACAATGGTTTCAGTGCAGTCATTTTTAGACACATTTAGCGTGTTTCATTGATAATCTGTTTAGAATATATACTACATTGACTGTTGATATGAAGCATTAAGTGGGCATTTTGGAAAAGTATATTGGCATTATTTTAATGCAGATAGTTTTGTTGACTGTGTAGTATCCAGTGGTAATTGTGATTATTTAAACTTGCAGATCCCTTGATAAAGGCGCAGGCTAGCGCCGAAATGCATTGGGAGGCCATTGGAGGCCATGTTTTGGATTAAAATGAAAGAAACATTAAGAAAATAGTTGATGGAGACATATCATGTGAAGTAACATTGAGATGTCGAGATAATCTATGGATTGTGAATAAAGAAGATATGTACAACTACCCCAGTTATTGAACATTTTTGAAGGAAAAACTACTTTGCTGAGTTACAGCATATACTTGTGCCCAGGCATACGGGTTGATTATGAACTTGTGATTTTCATTAAGTATACGCCGCACCCTAGAGTGGAGGGTGTTCCTGGAGCACAGTGATCTTATTAAAACTACCTAAGTACTTTGCAGTGCCTGAATCACATGACCTTTGTCATGCCATATGTCTCATGTTCATGCCACATGGACATCTCGCTGTTCACGTCCTGCTCTTAGGACTGTGCCCTTTCATTGCTGCGGACCTGTTGATGGTCTTTCCTTTCAGTAGGACTTGCATCTATTCCTTGTGAACCTCTTGCAAGCCCCACTCCCTGCTCAAGGATTATCAAGGTGCTCCTCTACCAGGATGGCAGGTCATCTTCTCCACTCGAGGGCGTTGTGCTTGCGCCTCGAGCCTGTACCATCGTAGCGCCTGTTTCTGCCTCCATTCAGGCATGCTTGGCAGGGTGTGTTTCTTCATGTGACATGCTCAATGCCCACAGTGGCCATTCTGTGTTGTGAGCGGCCACTGGTGCAGCCTCTTACTTTTTCAGCACTGCTTCTTCTCTTTAGAGAGGTTTCTCTCCCTCCCGGGTTTCTGCCCGTGCTGTCAAGCTCTCTGGTGCAGCTTCCTGCGCACATTTGAACTTGTGCGCTTAGTCCTCTATGTGGACGCTCTCTTCTGGTTCTTTACGTGCCCATTTTCTAGTTTTTGGTGTTGTCCGTTTACCACTGGGGGAGTGTGGTGTAATTGCCTTTCTTGTGCCACATCAGAGAGCCACTGGGGTTTGCTCAGTGCTCACTTATTTTCTCTGGGACTTTTCCTCTTCTCTCAGGCTGACACTCGGTGGGCCTTCACTGGGGAAAACAGATCTCTGGCTGCAGGTTGTGACTACAGTGCTAGCTGACCCTAGCTGGCTGTGTTGAGGCCTTCTTACTTCCTCTGCGGATGGGGGCAGCTTTGCTGATGATACGTGCTCTGGTGCTCACGTGGTCAGGAGCTGTGCTCCATCTCTTCCACTCGTATCCCTGCTGGGGATTGGGGTACATGTAATGTTCTCACGGGGAGTGTGCATCTTCCCTGGATTATCCTTTACAATGGTGTCTGTGAGACAGGGATCAGCTCACTATGTGCTGAGACAGTTGTCAGCACAGCTCTACTTTTTATTGTGACTGCTCTAGTCAGTGGCAAGGTTCGGGCAATGGCAACTTCAAACCAGATACCGGGGCTGTACTGTTTTGTGGTGTAATTTTCCTGCTGCTCAGAAACTTAGCTGCTTTTATGTTCTTCACAAGTTATCCAGAGCTAATTTCACGAGCGGGGTATCTTTTTCTTGCGCTGCCTACAGGACAGTGCAGGGCTGGGGCTGCCAGCGCAGGATTTTCTTCAGTCTGGGCACACTGTAGCCACCCAGCCACTGGGTGGTGGTGCAGGCCTTCTCTCTAGAGGCTGCAGCAGTCTTTCCTTCAACTGCATTCCTTGAAGGTTGTTGAAGAAGCCGGTGTAGGGCTTCCCTCAATGCTGGTGCTTCGGCTCACGGCACCTCTTCACTGAGGCAGCTGGCGGCAGGCAAGGCAGCTTCCCAGCACCCGAGCAAGTATGGGGGCATAGGCACGTTCACCACGCTGCTGCTGCCTCACCTTCACTTCGCCCTCAGGCCGCACACCATGGCGGTGTTGCTCTGGGCCTCTTCCCAGGAAGATCATCCTCTGCCTTCCTAAGGGTACTTTTGGGGGCATGTGGGGTGTCCACCAACGGGCATTGTTCCGCTTGGCAGCTGACTCAGTCTTTCGTTTCCTGGCGCAACGACCAGCCGCACAGGGTAACAAATGTTGGTGCGGTCTGCCAAATAACTCTGTAGGGATGTGAGGTGCACCAGGGAATGCAGCAGGGCCAATCTATGCTCTCACCTGGGCACTTGGTCAGTCAGAGGGTCGGTGCAGTCCTCTTTCCCCAACCGGGAGATGCTGGTGCGGGGTGGGGGTTCAACTCTTGTGGTGCAGATCCCACAGCATGCAGGCACCTCAAGCCTGGTGCTGGCACAGCACTCTGCCACCTTCCACTTATCTCTCACTGCTGGGCCAGTCAGTACGGCAGGGCTGCAGCCACATCAGCATGCAGTCAGATGCATGGGGCAAACTGGAGGACGCGTTTCCAGATGCGCCACAGCCCCAGCGCTCCGGTCACTACAGCAGCAGGTGTGGGTGCTTTAGATTCAAGCTATACTTCCCTCCACAACTAACTGGAGGTTTGCACAGGGTATATGCGTCTGGCCCCTTCCATTAGAAGGGTCACCTGACCGGTGACGCCTGTGATGCGTGGGTGTAAAGTGGGACTACAGCACAAGGCTGAACACTAGCACCTGTCCAGCAGGACACTTCACTGGTCACAGGCAGAAGTCTTGCAGAACTTCCCCGCCTCACACAACCCATCTGGCTACTTAGCAAATGACTATTTTTGGGGTTTCAAACTCCCCTTCTTATATTCCATTTCCAGACACCAAATGTGATTTAGAATTGGAATCCTTGAAGTTTTATGTTAAGGTTCTGCTTTATTTGAGTAGCACCCGTCCTTTCTCTCCCTTCCACATGAAAGGCTTTCGGTCACAGTAGGAGAGACTCCATAGCCGATAGTCACACAAAGCATTCCATGATGTCAGCCATAGCATTCCATGATGTCAGCCACAGTAATATATGCATCAGAAGGTTAATCCCAGCCCCAAGCTCTATGTTTTGTGATACCATTATCAGCGCCATCTCCTGCCTGGGATGGGTCCAGGCCCCTTCCTTGTGATCTCTCAATGAATCAACGAGACCCTTTGATGTGCACTAGGGGAGTCCCTCTATCCTGCTCCAGTGTGTCCCAACTAACTCACAGGAATACAGTAATAAACCAATCTGCCTTGGATGATTCCTCTACTCCTCATGTCTCCACCAGACAGGCCTGGGCTTCTCAAAATGGATCCCAGTGTACTTCATTGTATGTACCCATACAGGCACACTTGCACTCAGTGTATGGACACAGTACACACACTTATTCAGTATTGCTCTCGATGCATTGTGCCCTCACAGCCACACCTACATTCAGCACACATATTTGCTCTGTGCACTGTTCAGTACTGAAGCCTTTCTGAATTGTTACATGGTGTGCTGCTTGCAAAGACACATATTTCAACCACACATACTCACCATGCATCTGCTGAAAACACTTCACCATTCATGTATTGAACCTATCACAAGTACACTTACACCCAGCACATGCTTCCACTGTGCACGCATTGCAAAGCACTACATCCCTCATGTAGTTATCCCTCACAGGTACACCTACACCATGTACACGCACTCACCATGCATGAACTGCACATCACTTTTCTCTATCCCTGTATTGTACCCTTCCCAGGCATGCATACATTCAGCAAAGAGTCACAACTCCTGCGGTGCGCAGCACTGTCCATCTAACTGATGTAGTCCAAGGGTGAGTGAAGGACATTACAGCGGAACTTTAAAAAGGTGAGTGAGCCTGTAAGCCTCACTCCAGTAACACAGGTTAAAAAGGACCTTTGCACTCCTACTGATCACTACACTGTATGCTGCCACAACCATGCTTGTGCTGCTTAACTCTTGGTGAGGGGTGTAGCCTTCCACTAACTATGGGTGGCGCTTTGTGTGCCCCTCCAAGTCCATCAAGACCCTAATGCATAAGACAGGCCTATGTCTTGGCACACACATGCATGATCCGTGTTTGCCTATGACAATAAAAATGTGAATTAGGGAGCCAGACAACAGTACAGTTAGGCACTCAGGGCAGGGGCACGCACCCATTACCATGCAGAGAACTTTTCCTAAGTTTTAGCACTCTTAACTATAGAATTGGATTAGGTAATTTTTGTATATATTGGAATATACCACCACTTCCCAATATTCTTAAGGTAAGAGTAATTGACAGGTTATGTAACAGGTACGCATTATCAGCATTTAAAGTCATTAACTTTGTTGATTTTGTAATTCCATTTTGGAGGGGAAAGGTTCCCATGAGACAAGGTTACCCCAATTCCTATGCATTTCTTTATGTGTCTCACTCATTTTCATCAGATGTAATGCCCAGTTTCTTTCACTGGTTAGTGTCTCATATATATATATATATATATATATATATATATATATATATATATATATATATATATATATATATATATATATATATATATATATATATATATATATATATATATATATATATATATATATATATATATATATATATATATATATATATATATATATATATATATATATATATATATATATATATATGCTCCATTTTGCCGGAGGCCCCCAATCCTGCAGGGCGGGCTCTAAGACCAGGAATGGAGATCCTGGGAAACTGCGGTTTTGCCACCAAAGATAAAGAGCCCAACACCGACTTGCTGAAAGCTGACTTTATTTGTCATGCAATGCGGAGAAGAAATACACTCTTGAATCCTTACGCGTTTCAGCCTTATGCCTTGTTCTCAGGTGAGTGCAGTTTTAAAAAAAATGTAGTCCAAGTGGTGATGTGATTTAATATTGTAACCACAATCCCCAGAATGCATCAGTTTTTCATTTATGCAGCACGACATGGCATGTATTTCCAATTATGCCTTAATAGCGGTTTTTTGCAGCCAATGTCCAGAAATATCACTTACATGTCTACAGATGCACACTGGTAAAGTTCTATTCAGCACAGTGCAGGTCCCTCCGCCTCGCTAAATTGCTGCTTGTCATGCGGTGCCGTCGGAGAAAGATGCATCTCTCTCCTCTCCCTTTCTCAATCAAAATGCTGCCACATTGGTACGGAAGTCCTTAGTGCTGGCGCTTTTGAGAGCGGATCATGCCCCCTCAATTTCATGTAGAAAAAGAGGCTCCATTTTGACGGGGGCCCCAATCCTGAAGGGCGGGCTCTAAGACCAGGAATGGAGATCCTGGGAAACTGCGGTTTTGCCACCAAAGGTAAAGAGCCCAACACCGACTTGCTGAAAGCTGACTTTATTTGTCGTGCAATGCGGAGAAGAAATACACTCTTGAATCCTTACGCGTTTCAGCCTTAAGCCTTGTTCACAGGTGAGTGCAGTTTTATAAATATGTAGTCCAAGTGCTCATGTGATTTAATATTGTAACCACAATCCCCAGAATGCATCAGTTTTTCATTTATGCAGCACGACATGGCATGTATTTCCAATTATGCCTTAATAGCGTTTTTTTGCAGCCAATGTCCAGAAATATCACTTACATATCTGGAGATGCACACTGGTAAAGTTCTATTCAGCACAGTGCAGGTCCCTCTGCCTCGCTAAATTGCTGTTTGTCATGCGGTGCCGTCGGAGAAAGATGCATCTCTCTCCTCTCCCTTTCTCAATCAAAATGCTGCCACATTGGTACGGAAGTCCTTAGTGCTGGCGCTTTCGAGAGCGGATCATGCCCCCTCAATTTTATGTCAAAAAAGAGGCTCCATTTTGCCGGGAGCCCCCAATCCTGCAGGGCGGGCTCTAAGACCAGGAATGGAGATCCTGGGAAACTGCGGTTTTGCCACCAAAGATAAAGAGCCCAACACCGACTTGCTGAAAGCTGACTTTATTTGTCGTGCAATGCGGAGAAGAAATACACTCTTGAATCCTTACGCGTTTGAGCCTTAAGCCTTGTTCACAGGTGAGTGCAGTTTTATAAATATGTAGTCCAAGTGGTCATGTGATTTAATATTGTAACCACAATCCCCAGAATGCATCAGTTTTTCATTTATGCAGCACAACATGGCATGTATTTCCAATTATGCCGTAATAGCGTTTTTTTGCAGCCAATGTCCAGAAATATCACTTACATATCTGCAGATGCACTCTGGTAAAGTTCTATTCAGCACAGTGCAGTCCCTCCGCCTCGCTAAATTGCTGCTTGTCATGCGGTGCCGTCGGAGAAAGAAGCATCTCTCTCCTCTCCCTTTCTCAATCATAATGCTGCCACATTGCTACGGAAGTCCTTAGTGCTGGAGCTTTTGAGAGCGGATCATGCCCCCTCAATTTTATGTCAAAAAAGAGGCTCCATTTTGCCGGGGGCCCCCAATCCTGCAGGGCGGGCTCTAAGACCAGGAATGGAGATCCTGGGAAACTGCGGTTTTGCCACCAAAGATAAAGAGCCCAACACCGACTTGCTGAAAGCGGACTTTATTTGTCGTGCAATGCGGAGAAGAAATACACTCTTGAATCCTTACGCGTTTCAGCCGTAAGCCTTGTTCACAGGTGAGTGCAGTTTTATAAATATGTAGTCCAAGTGATCATGTGATTTAATATTGTAACCACAATCCATAGAATGCATCAGTTTTTCATTTATGCAGCACGACATGGCATGTATTTCCAATTATGCCTTAATAGCGTTTTTTTGCAGCCAATGTCCAGAAATATCACTTACATATCTGCAGATGCACACTGGTAAAGTTCTATTCAGCACAGAGCAGGTCCCTCCGCCTCGCTAAATTGCTGCTTGTCATGCGGTGCCGTCGGAAAAAGAAGCATCTCTCTCCTCTCCCTTTCTCAATCAAAATGCTGCCACATTGCTACGGAAGTCCTTAGTGCTGGCGCCTTTGAGAGCGGATCATGCCCCCTCAATTTTATGTCAAAAAAGAGGCTCCATTTTGCCGGGGGGCCCCCAATCCTGCAGGGCAGGCTCTAAGACCAGGAATGGAGATCCTGGGAAACTGCGGTTTTGCCACCAAAGATAAAGAGCCCAACACCGACTTGCTGAAAGCGGACTTTATTTGTCGTGCAATGCGGAGAAGAAATACACTCTTGAATCCTTACGAGTTTGAGCCTTAAGCCTTGTTCACAGGTGAGTGCAGTTTTATAAATATGTAGTCCAAGTGGTCATGTGATTTAATATTGTAACCACAATCCCCAGAATGCATCAGTTTTTCATTTATGCAGCACGACATGGCATGTATTTCCAATTATGCCGTAATAGCGTTTTTTTGCAGCCAATGTCCAGAAATATCACTTACATATCTGCAGATGCACACTGGTAAAGTTCTATTCAGCACAGTGCAGTCCCTCCGCCTCGCTAAATTGCTGCTTGTCATGCGGTGCCGTCGGAGAAAGAAGCATCTCTCTCCTCTCCCTTTCTCAATCAAAATGCTGCCACATTGCTACGGAAGTCCTTAGTGCTGGAGCTTTTGAGAGCGGATCATGCCCCCTCAATTTTATGTCAAAATAGAGGCTCCATTTTGCCGGGGGGCCCCCAATCCTGCAAGGCAGGCTCTAAGACCAGGAATGGAGATCCTGGGAAACTGCGGTTTTGCCACCAAAGATAAAGAGCCCAACACCGACTTGCTGAAAGCGGACTTTATTTGTCGTGCAATGCGGAGAAGAAATACACTCTTGAATCCTTACGCGTTTGAGCCTCAAGCCTTGTTCACAGGTGAGTGCAGTTTTATAAATATGTAGTCCAAGTGGTCATGTGATTTAATATTGTAACCACAATCCCCAGAATGCATCAGTTTTTCATTTATGCAGCACGACATGGCATGTATTTCCAATTATGCCTTAATAGCGTTTTTTTGCAGCCAATGTCCAGAAATATCACTTACATATCTGCAGATGCACACTGGTAAAGTTCTATTCAGCACAGTGCAGTCCCTCCGCCTCGCTAAATTGCTGCTTGTCATGCGGTGCCGTCGGAGAAAGAAGCATCTCTCTCCTCTCCCTTTCTCAATCAAAATGCTGCCACATTGCTACAGAAGTCCTTAGTGCTGGAGCTTTTGAGAGCGGATCATGCCCCCTCAATTTTATGTCAAAAAAGAGGCTCCATTTTGCCGGGGGCCCCCAATCCTGCAGGGCGGGCTCTAAGACCAGGAATGGAGATCCTGGGAAACTGCGGTTTTGCCACCAAAGATAAAGAGCCCAACACCGACTTGCTGAAAGCGGACTTTATTTGTCGTGCAATGCGGAGAAGAAATACACTCTTGAATCCTTACGCGTTTCAGCCGTAAGCCTTGTTCACAGGTGAGTGCAGTTTTATAAATATGTAGTCCAAGTGATCATGTGATTTAATATTGTAACCACAATCCATAGAATGCATCAGTTTTTCATTTATGCAGCACGACATGGCATGTATTTCCAATTATGCCTTAATAGCCTTTTTTTGCAGCCAATGTCCAGAAATATCACTTACATATCTGCAGATGCACACTGGTAAAGTTCTATTCAGCACAGTGCAGGTCCCTCCACCTCGCTAAATTGCTGCTTGTCATGCGGTGCCGTCGGAAAAAGAAGCATCTCTCTCCTCTCCCTTTCTCAATCAAAATGCTGCCACATTGCTACGGAAGTCCTTAGTGCTGGCGCTTTTGAGAGCGGATCATGCCCCCTCAATTTGATGTCAAAAAAGAGCCTCCATTTTGCCGGGGGGGCCCCTATCCTGCAGGGCAGGCTCTAAGACCAGGAATGGAGATCCTGGGAAACTGCGGTTTTGCCACCAAGGATAAAGAGCCCAACACCGACTTGCTGAAAGCGGACTTTATTTGTCGTGCAATGCGGAGAAGAAATACACTCTTGAATCCTTACGCGTTTGAGCCTTAAGCCTTGTTCACAGGTGAGTGCAGTTTTATAAATATGTAGTCCAAGTGGTCATGTGATTTAATATTGTAACCACAATCCCCAGAATGCATCAGTTTTTCATTTATGCAGCACGACATGGCATGTATTTCCAATTATGCCTTAATAGCGTTTTTTTGCAGCCAATGTCCAGAAATATCACTTACATATCTGCAGATGCACACTGGTAAAGTTCTATTCAGCACAGTGCAGTCCCTCCGCCTCGCTAAATTGCTGCTTGTCATGCGGTGCCGTCGGAGAAAGAAGCATCTCTCTCCTCTCCCTTTCTCAATCAAAATGCTGCCACATTGCTACGGAAGTCCTTAGTGCTGGAGCTTTTGAGAGCGGATCATGCACCCTCAATTTTATGTCAAAAAAGAGGCTCCATTTTGCCGGGGGGCCCCCAATCCTGCAGGGCAGGCTCTAAGACCAGGAATGGAGATCCTGGGAAACTGCGGTTTTGCCACCAAAGATAAAGAGCCCAACACCGACTTGCTGAAAGCGGACTTTATTTGTCGTGCAATGCGGAGAAGAAATACACTCTTGAATCCTTACGTGTTTGAGCCTTAAGCCTTGTTCACAGGTGAGTGCAGTTTTATAAATATGTAGTCCAAGTGGTCATGTGATTTAATATTGTAACCACAATCCCCAGAATGCATCAGTTTTTCATTTATGCAGCACGACATGGCATGTATTTCCAATTATGCCTTAATAGCGGTTTTTTGCAGCCAATGTCCAGAAATATCACTTACATATCTACAGATGCACACTGGTAAAGTTCTATTCAGCACAGTGCAGGTCCCTCCGCCTCGCTAAATTGCTGCTTGTCATGCGGTGCCGTCGGAGAAAGATGCATCTCTCTCCTCTCCCTTTCTCAATCAAAATGCTGCCACATTGGTACGGAAGTCCTTAGTGCTGGCGCTTTTGAGAGCGGATCATGCCCCCTCAATTTCATGTAGAAAAAGAGGCTCCATTTTGACGGGGGCCCCAATCCTGAAGGGCGGGCTCTAAGACCAGGAATGGAGATCCTGGGAAACTGCGGTTTTGCCACCAAAGGTAAAGAGCCCAACACCGACTTGCTGAAAGCTGACTTTATTTGTCGTGCAATGCGGAGAAGAAATACACTCTTGAATCCTTACGCGTTTCAGCCTTAAGCCTTGTTCACAGGTGAGTGCAGTTTTATAAATATGTAGTCCAAGTGCTCATGTGATTTAATATTGTAACCACAATCCCCAGAATGCATCAGTTTTTCATTTATGCAGCACGACATGGCATGTATTTCCAATTATGCCTTAATAGCGTTTTTTTGCAGCCAATGTCCAGAAATATCACTTACATATCTGGAGATGCACACTGGTAAAGTTCTATTCAGCACAGTGCAGGTCCCTCTGCCTCGCTAAATTGCTGTTTGTCATGCGGTGCCGTCGGAGAAAGAAGCATCTCTCTCCTCTCCCTTTCGCAATCAAAATGCTGCCACATTGCTACAGAAGTCCTTAGTGCTGGCGCTTTCGAGAGCGGATCATGCCCCCTCAATTTTATGTCAAAAAAGAGGCTCCATTTTGCCGGGAGCCCCCAATCCTGCAGGGCGGGCTCTAAGACCAGGAATGGAGATCCTGGGAAACTGCGGTTTTGCCACCAAAGATAAAGAGCCCAACACCGACTTGCTGAAAGCTGACTTTATTTGTCGTGCAATGCGGAGAAGAAATACACTCTTGAATCCTTACGCGTTTGAGCCTTAAGCCTTGTTCACAGGTGAGTGCAGTTTTATAAATATGTAGTCCAAGTGGTCATGTGATTTAATATTGTAACCACAATCCCCAGAATGCATCAGTTTTTCATTTATGCAGCACAACATGGCATGTATTTCCAATTATGCCGTAATAGCGTTTTTTTGCAGCCAATGTCCAGAAATATCACTTACATATCTGCAGATGCACTCTGGTAAAGTTCTATTCAGCACAGTGCAGTCCCTCCGCCTCGCTAAATTGCTGCTTGTCATGCGGTGCCGTCGGAGAAAGAAGCATCTCTCTCCTCTCCCTTTCTCAATCATAATGCTGCCACATTGCTACGGAAGTCCTTAGTGCTGGAGCTTTTGAGAGCGGATCATGCCCCCTCAATTTTATGTCAAAAAAGAGGCTCCATTTTGCCGGGGGCCCCCAATCCTGCAGGGCGGGCTCTAAGACCAGGAATGGAGATCCTGGGAAACTGCGGTTTTGCCACCAAAGATAAAGAGCCCAACACCGACTTGCTGAAAGCGGACTTTATTTGTCGTGCAATGCGGAGAAGAAATACACTCTTGAATCCTTACGCGTTTTAGCCGTAAGCCTTGTTCACAGGTGAGTGCAGTTTTATAAATATGTAGTCCAAGTGATCATGTGATTTAATATTGTAACCACAATCCATAGAATGCATCAGTTTTTCATTTATGCAGCACGACATGGCATGTATTTCCAATTATGCCTTAATAGCGTTTTTTTGCAGCCAATGTCCAGAAATATCACTTACATATCTGCAGATGCACACTGGTAAAGTTCTATTCAGCACAGAGCAGGTCCCTCCGCCTCGCTAAATTGCTGCTTGTCATGCGGTGCCGTCGGAAAAAGAAGCATCTCTCTCCTCTCCCTTTCTCAATCAAAATGCTGCCACATTGCTACGGAAGTCCTTAGTGCTGGCGCCTTTGAGAGCGGATCATGCCCCCTCAATTTTATGTCAAAAAAGAGGCTCCATTTTGCCGGGGGGCCCCCAATCCTGCAGGGCAGGCTCTAAGACCAGGAATGGAGATCCTGGGAAACTGCGGTTTTGCCACCAAAGATAAAGAGCCCAACACCGACTTGCTGAAAGCGGACTTTATTTGTCGTGCAATGCGGAGAAGAAATACACTCTTGAATCCTTACGCGTTTGAGCCTTAAGCCTTGTTCACAGGTGAGTGCAGTTTTATAAATATGTAGTCCAAGTGGTCATGTGATTTAATATTGTAACCACAATCCCCAGAATGCATCAGTTTTTCATTTATGCAGCACGACATGGCATGTATTTCCAATTATGCCGTAATAGCGTTTTTTTGCAGCCAATGTCCAGAAATATCACTTACATATCTGCAGATGCACACTGGTAAAGTTCTATTCAGCACAGTGCAGTCCCTCCGCCTCGCTAAATTGCTGCTTGTCATGCGGTGCCGTCGGAGAAAGAAGCATCTCTCTCCTCTCCCTTTCTCAATCAAAATGCTGCCACATTGCTACGGAAGTCCTTAGTGCTGGAGCTTTTGAGAGCGGATCATGCCCCCTCAATTTTATGTCAAAATAGAGGCTCCATTTTGCCGGGGGGCCCCCAATCCTGCAAGGCAGGCTCTAAGACCAGGAATGGAGATCCTGGGAAACTGCGGTTTTGCCACCAAAGATAAAGAGCCCAACACCGACTTGCTGAAAGCGGACTTTATTTGTCGTGCAATGCGGAGAAGAAATACACTCTTGAATCCTTACGCGTTTGAGCCTCAAGCCTTGTTCACAGGTGAGTGCAGTTTTATAAATATGTAGTCCAAGTGGTCATGTGATTTAATATTGTAACCACAATCCCCAGAATGCATCAGTTTTTCATTTATGCAGCACGACATGGCATGTATTTCCAATTATGCCTTAATAGCGTTTTTTTGCAGCCAATGTCCAGAAATATCACTTACATATCTGCAGATGCACACTGGTAAAGTTCTATTCAGCACAGTGCAGTCCCTCCGCCTCGCTAAATTGCTGCTTGTCATGCGGTGCCGTCGGAGAAAGAAGCATCTCTCTCCTCTCCCTTTCTCAATCAAAATGCTGCCACATTGCTACAGAAGTCCTTAGTGCTGGAGCTTTTGAGAGCGGATCATGCCCCCTCAATTTTATGTCAAAAAAGAGGCTCCATTTTGCCGGGGGCCCCCAATCCTGCAGGGCGGGCTCTAAGACCAGGAATGGAGATCCTGGGAAACTGCGGTTTTGCCACCAAAGATAAAGAGCCCAACACCGACT
Organism: Lissotriton helveticus; assembly: GCF_964261635.1. NCBI lineage: Eukaryota > Metazoa > Chordata > Amphibia > Caudata > Salamandridae > Lissotriton > Lissotriton helveticus. Next base: position 55,150,485 of record NC_136062.1, on the reverse strand, counting down.
TGCTGAAAGCGGACTTTATTTGTCGTGCAATGCGGAGAAGAAATACACTCTTGAATCCTTACGCGTTTCAGCCGTAAGCCTTGTTCACAGGTGAGTGCAGTTTTATAAATATGTAGTCCAAGTGATCATGTGATTTAATATTGTAACCACAATCCATAGAATGCATCAGTTTTTCATTTATGCAGCACGACATGGCATGTATTTCCAATTATGCCTTAATAGCCTTTTTTTGCAGCCAATGTCCAGAAATATCACTTACATATCTGCAGATGCACACTGGTAAAGTTCTATTCAGCACAGTGCAGGTCCCTCCACCTCGCTAAATTGCTGCTTGTCATGCGGTGCCGTCGGAAAAAGAAGCATCTCTCTCCTCTCCCTTTCTCAATCAAAATGCTGCCACATTGCTACGGAAGTCCTTAGTGCTGGCGCTTTTGAGAGCGGATCATGCCCCCTCAATTTGATGTCAAAAAAGAGCCTCCATTTTGCCGGGGGGGCCCCTATCCTGCAGGGCAGGCTCTAAGACCAGGAATGGAGATCCTGGGAAACTGCGGTTTTGCCACCAAGGATAAAGAGCCCAACACCGACTTGCTGAAAGCGGACTTTATTTGTCGTGCAATGCGGAGAAGAAATACACTCTTGAATCCTTACGCGTTTGAGCCTTAAGCCTTGTTCACAGGTGAGTGCAGTTTTATAAATATGTAGTCCAAGTGGTCATGTGATTTAATATTGTAACCACAATCCCCAGAATGCATCAGTTTTTCATTTATGCAGCACGACATGGCATGTATTTCCAATTATGCCTTAATAGCGTTTTTTTGCAGCCAATGTCCAGAAATATCACTTACATATCTGCAGATGCACACTGGTAAAGTTCTATTCAGCACAGTGCAGTCCCTCCGCCTCGCTAAATTGCTGCTTGTCATGCGGTGCCGTCGGAGAAAGAAGCATCTCTCTCCTCTCCCTTTCTCAATCAAAATGCTGCCACATTGCTACGGAAGTCCTTAGTGCTGGAGCTTTTGAGAGCGGATCATGCACCCTCAATTTTATGTCAAAAAAGAGGCTCCATTTTGCCGGGGGGCCCCCAATCCTGCAGGGCAGGCTCTAAGACCAGGAATGGAGATCCTGGGAAACTGCAGTTTTGCCACCAAAGATAAAGAGCCCAACACCGACTTGCTGAAAGCGGACTTTATTTGTCGTGCAATGCGGAGAAGAAATACACTCTTGAATCCTTACGCGTTTGAGCCTTAAGCTTTGTTCACAGGTGAGTGCAGTTTTATAAATATGTAGTCCAAGTGGTCATGTGATTTAATATTGTAACCACAATCCCCAGAATGCATCAGTTTTTCATTTATGCAGCACGACATGGCATGTACTTCCAATTATGCCTTAATAGCGTTTTTTTGCAGCCAATGTCCAGAAATATCACTTACATATCTGCAGATGCACACTGGTAAAGTTCTATTCAGCACAGTGCAGTCCCTCCGCCTCGCTAAATTGCTGCTTGTCATGCGGTGCCGTCGGAGAAAGAAGCATCTCTCTCCTCTCCCTTTCTCAATCAAAATGCTGCCACATTGCTACGGAAGTCCTTAGTGCTGGAGCTTTTGAGAGCGGATCATGCCCCCTCAATTTTATGTCAAAAAAGAGGCTCCATTTTGCCGGGGGCCCCCAATCCTGCAGGGCTCGCTCTAAGACCAGGAATGGAAATCCTGGGAAACTGTGGTTTTGCCACCAAAGATAAAGAGCCAAACACCGACTTGCTGAAAGCTGACTTTATTTGTCGTGCAATGCGGAGAAGAAATACACTCTTGAATCCTTACGCGTTTCAGCCTTAAGCCTTGTTCACAGGTGAGTGCAGTTTTATAAATATGTAGTCCAAGTGGTCATGTGATTTAATATTGTAACCACAATCCCCAGAATGCATCAGTTTTTCATTTATGCAGCACGACATGGCATGTATTTCCAATTATGCCTTAATAGCGTTTTTTTGCAGCCAATGTCCAGAAATATCACTTACATATCTGCAGATGCACACTGGTAAAGTTCTATTCAGCACAGTGCAGGTCCCTCCACCTCGCTAAAGTGCTGCTTGTCATGCGGTGCCATCGGAGAAAGAAGCATCTCTCTCCTCTCCCTTTCTCAATCAAAATGCTGCCACATTGCTACGGAAGTCCTTAGTGCTGGAGCTTTTGAGAGCGGATCATGCACCCTCAATTTTATGTCAAAAAAGAGGCTCCATTTTGCCGGGGGGCCCCCAATCCTGCAGGGCAGGCTCTAAGACCAGGAATGGAGATCCTGGGAAACTGCGGTTTTGCCACCAAAGATAAAGAGCCCAACACCGACTTGCTGAAAGCGGACTTTATTTGTCGTGCAATGCGGAGAAGAAATACACTCTTGAATCCTTACGCGTTTGAGCCTTAAGCCTTGTTCACAGGTGAGTGCAGTTTTATAAATATGTAGTCCAAGTGGTCATGTGATTTAATATTGTAACCACAATCCCCAGAATGCATCAGTTTTTCATTTATGCAGCACGACATGGCATGTACTTCCAATTATGCCTTAATAGCGTTTTTTTGCAGCCAATGTCCAGAAATATCACTTACATATCTGCAGATGCACACTGGTAAAGTTCTATTCAGCACAGTGCAGTCCCTCCGCCTCGCTAAATTGCTGCTTGTCATGCGGTGCCGTCGGAGAAAGAAGCATCTCTCTCCTCTCCCTTTCTCAATCAAAATGCTGCCACATTGCTACGGAAGTCCTTAGTGCTGGAGCTTTTGAGAGCGGATCATGCACCCTCAATTTTATGTCAAAAAAGAGGCTCCATTTTGCCGGGGGGCCCCCAATCCTGCAGGGCAGGCTCTAAGACCAGGAATGGAGATCCTGGGAAACTGCGGTTTTGCCACCAAAGATAAAGAGCCCAACACCGACTTGCTGAAAGCGGACTTTATTTGTCGTGCAATGCGGAGAAGAAATACACTCTTGAATCCTTACGCGTTTGAGCCTTAAGCCTTGTTCACAGGTGAGTGCAGTTTTATAAATATGTAGTCCAAGTGGTCATGTGATTTAATATTGTAACCACAATCCCCAGAATGCATCAGTTTTTCATTTATGCAGCACGACATGGCATGTACTTCCAATTATGCCTTAATAGCGTTTTTTTGCAGCCAATGTCCAGAAATATCACTTACATATCTGCAGATGCACACTGGTAAAGTTCTATTCAGCACAGTGCAGTCCCTCCGCCTCGCTAAATTGCTGCTTGTCATGCGGTGCCGTCGGAGAAAGAAGCATCTCTCTCCTCTCCCTTTCTCAATCAAAATGCTGCCACATTGCTACGGAAGTCCTTAGTGCTGGAGCTTTTGAGAGCGGATCATGCCCCCTCAATTTTATGTCAAAAAAGAGGCTCCATTTTGCCGGGGGCCCCCAATCCTGCAGGGCTCGCTCTAAGACCAGGAATGGAAATCCTGGGAAACTGTGGTTTTGCCACCAAAGATAAAGAGCCAAACACCGACTTGCTGAAAGCTGACTTTATTTGTCGTGCAATGCGGAGAAGAAATACACTCTTGAATCCTTACGCGTTTCAGCCTTAAGCCTTGTTCACAGGTGAGTGCAGTTTTATAAATATGTAGTCCAAGTGGTCATGTGATTTAATATTGTAACCACAATCCCCAGAATGCATCAGTTTTTCATTTATGCAGCACGACATGGCATGTATTTCCAATTATGCCTTAATAGCGTTTTTTTGCAGCCAATGTCCAGAAATATCACTTACATATCTGCAGATGCACACTGGTAAAGTTCTATTCAGCACAGTGCAGGTCCCTCCACCTCGCTAAAGTGCTGCTTGTCATGCGGTGCCATCGGAGAAAGAAGCATCTCTCTCCTCTCCCTTTCTCAATCAAAATGCTGCCACATTGCTACGGAAGTCCTTAGTGCTGGAGCTTTTGAGAGCGGATCATGCACCCTCAATTTTATGTCAAAAAAGAGGCTCCATTTTGCCGGGGGGCCCCCAATCCTGCAGGGCAGGCTCTAAGACCAGGAATGGAGATCCTGGGAAACTGCGGTTTTGCCACCAAAGATAAAGAGCCCAACACCGACTTGCTGAAAGCGGACTTTATTTGTCGTGCAATGCGGAGAAGAAATACACTCTTGAATCCTTACGCGTTTGAGCCTTAAGCCTTGTTCACAGGTGAGTGCAGTTTTATAAATATGTAGTCCAAGTGGTCATGTGATTTAATATTGTAACCACAATCCCCAGAATGCATCAGTTTTTCATTTATGCAGCACGACATGGCATGTACTTCCAATTATGCCTTAATAGCGTTTTTTTGCAGCCAATGTCCAGAAATATCACTTACATATCTGCAGATGCACACTGGTAAAGTTCTATTCAGCACAGTGCAGTCCCTCCGCCTCGCTAAATGGCTGCTTGTCATGCGGTGCCGTCGGAGAAAGAAGCATCTCTCTCCTCTCCCTTTCTCAATCAAAATGCTGCCACATTGCTACGGAAGTCCTTAGTGCTGGAGCTTTTGAGAGCGGATCATGCCCCCTCAATTTTATGTCAAAAAAGAGGCTCCATTTTGCCGGGGGCCCCCAATCCTGCAGGGCGGGCTCTAAGACCAGGAATGGAGATCCTGGGAAACTGCGGTTTTGCCACCAAAGATAAAGAGCCCAACACCGACTTGCTGAAAGCTGACTTTATTTGTCGTGCAATGCGGAGAAGAAATACACTCTTGAATCCTTACGCGTTTTAGCCTTAAGCCTTGTTCACAGGTGAGTGCAGTTTTATAAATATGTAGTCCAAGTGGTCATGTGATTTAATATTGTAACCACAATCCCCAGAGTGCATCAGTTTTTCATTTATGCAGCAAGACATGGCATGTATTTCCAATTATGCCTTAATAGCGTTTTTTTACAGCCAATGTCCAGAAATATTACTTACATATCTGCAGATGCACACTGGTAAAGTTCTATTCAGCACAGTGCAGGGTCCCTCCGCCTCGCTAAATTACTGCTTGTCATGCGGTGCCGTCGGAGAAAGAAGCATCTCTCTCCTCTCCCTTTCTCAATCAAAATGCTGCCACATTGCTACGGAAGTCCTTAGTGCTGGCGCTTTTGAGAGCGGATCATGCCCCCTCAATTTTATGTCAAAAAAGAGGCTCCATTTTGCCGGGGGCCCCCAATCCTGCAGGGCTGGCTCTAAGACCAGGAATGGAGATCCTGGGAAACTGTGGTTTTGCCACCAAAGATAAAGAGCCCAACACCGACTTGCTGAAAGCTGACTTTATTTGTCGTGCAATGCGGAGAAGAAATACACTCTTGAATCCTTACGCGTTTCAGCCTTAAGCCTTGTTCACAGGTGAGTGCAGTTTTATAAATATGTAGTCCTAGTGGTCATGTGATTTAATATTGTAACCACAATCCCCAGAATGCATCAGTTTTTCATTTATGCAGCACGACATGGCATGTATTTCCAATTATGCCTTAATAGCGTTTTTTTGCAGCCAATGTCCAGAAATATCACTCACATATCTGCAGATGCACACTGGTAAAGTTCTATTCAGCACAGTGCAGGTCCCTCCGCCTCGCTAAATTGCTGCTTGTCATGCGGTGCCGGCGGAGAAAGAAGCATCTCTCTCCTCTCCCTTTCTCAATCAAAATGCTGCCACATTGCTAAGTAAGTCCTTAGTGCTGGCGCTTTTGAGAGCGGATCATGCCCCCTCAATTTTATGTCAAAAAAGAGGCTCCATTTTGCCGGGGGCCCCCAATCCTGCAGGGCGGGCTCTAAGACCAGGAATGGAGATCCTGGGAAACTGCGGTTTTGCCACCAAAGATAAAGAGCCCAACACCGACTTGCTGAAAGCGGACTTTATTTGTCGTGCAATGCGGAGAAGAAATACACTCTTGAATCCTTACGCGTTTGAGCCTTAAGCCTTGTTCACAGGTGAGTGCAGTTTTATAAATATGTAGTCCAACTGGTCATGTGATTTAATATTGTAACCACAATCCCCAGAATGCATCAGTTTTTCATTTATGCAGCACGACATGGCATGTACTTCCAATTATGCCTTAATAGCGTTTTTTTGCAGCCAATGTCCAGAAATATCACTTACATATCTGCAGATGCACACTGGTAAAGTTCTATTCAGCACAGTGCAGTCCCTCCGCCTCGCTAAATGGCTGCTTGTCATGCGGTGCCGTCGGAGAAAGAAGCATCTCTCTCCTCTCCCTTTCTCAATCAAAATGCTGCCACATTGCTACGGAAGTCCTTAGTGCTGGAGCTTTTGAGAGCGGATCATGCCCCCTCAATTTTATGTCAAAAAAGAGGCTCCATTTTGCCGGGGGCCCCCAATCCTGCAGGGCGGGCTCTAAGACCAGGAATGGAGATCCTGGGAAACTGCGGTTTTGCCACCAAAGATAAAGAGCCCAACACCGACTTGCTGAAAGCTGACTTTATTTGTCGTGCAATGCGGAGAAGAAATACACTCTTGAATCCTTACGCGTTTTAGCCTTAAGCCTTGTTCACAGGTGAGTGCAGTTTTATAAATATGTAGTCCAAGTGGTCATGTGATTTAATATTGTAACCACAATCCCCAGAGTGCATCAGTTTTTCATTTATGCAGCAAGACATGGCATGTATTTCCAATTATGCCTTAATAGCGTTTTTTTACAGCCAATGTCCAGAAATATTACTTACATATCTGCAGATGCACACTGGTAAAGTTCTATTCAGCACAGTGCAGGGTCCCTCCGCCTCGCTAAATTACTGCTTGTCATGCGGTGCCGTCGGAGAAAGAAGCATCTCTCTCCTCTCCCTTTCTCAATCAAAATGCTGCCACATTGCTACGGAAGTCCTTAGTGCTGGCGCTTTTGAGAGCGGATCATGCCCCCTCAATTTTATGTCAAAAAAGAGGCTCCATTTTGCCGGGGGCCCCCAATCCTGCAGGGCTGGCTCTAAGACCAGGAATGGAGATCCTGGGAAACTGTGGTTTTGCCACCAAAGATAAAGAGCCCAACACCGACTTGCTGAAAGCTGACTTTATTTGTCGTGCAATGCGGAGAAGAAATACACTCTTGAATCCTTACGCGTTTCAGCCTTAAGCCTTGTTCACAGGTGAGTGCAGTTTTATAAATATGTAGTCCTAGTGGTCATGTGATTTAATATTGTAACCACAATCCCCAGAATGCATCAGTTTTTCATTTATGCAGCACGACATGGCATGTATTTCCAATTATGCCTTAATAGCGTTTTTTTGCAGCCAATGTCCAGAAATATCACTCACATATCTGCAGATGCACACTGGTAAAGTTCTATTCAGCACAGTGCAGGTCCCTCCGCCTCGCTAAATTGCTGCTTGTCATGCGGTGCCGGCGGAGAAAGAAGCATCTCTCTCCTCTCCCTTTCTCAATCAAAATGCTGCCACATTGCTAAGTAAGTCCTTAGTGCTGGCGCTTTTGAGAGCGGATCATGCCCCCTCAATTTTATGTCAAAAAAGAGGCTCCATTTTGCCGGGGGCCCCCAATCCTGCAGGGCGGGCTCTAAGACCAGGAATGGAGATCCTGGGAAACTGCGGTTTTGCCACCAAAGATAAAGAGCCCAACACCGACTTGCTGAAAGCTGACTTTATTTGTCGTGCACTGCGGAGAAGAAATACACTCTTGAATCCTTACGCGTTTCAGCCTTAAGCCTTGTTCACAGGTGAGTGCAGTTTTATAAATATGTAGTCCAAGTGGTCATGTGATTTAATATTGTAACCACAATCCCCAGAGTGCATCAGTTTTTCATTTATGCAGCAAGACATGGCATGTATTTCCAATTATGCCTTAATAGCGTTTTTTTGCAGTCAATGTCCAGAAATATTACTTACATATCTGCAGATGCACACTGGTAGAGTTCTATTCAGCACAGTGCAGGTCCCTCCGCCTCGCTAAATTGCTGCTTGTCATGCGGTGCCGTCGGAGAAAGAAGCATCTCTCTCCTCTCCCTTTCTCAATCAAAATGCTGCCACATTGCTGCGGAAGTCCTTAGTGCTCGCGCTTTTGAGAGCGGATCATGCCCCCTCAATTTTATGTCAAAAAAGAGGCTCCATTTTGCCGGGGGCCCCCAATCCTGCAGGGCTGGCTCTAAGACCAGGAATGGAGATCCTGGGAAACTGTGGTTTTGCCACCAAAGATAAAGAGCCCAACACCGACTTGCTGAAAGCTGACTTTATTTGTCGTGCAATGCGGAGAAGAAATACACTCTTGAATCCTTACGTGTTTCAGCCTTAAGCCTTGTTCATAGGTGAGTGCAGTTTTATAAATATGTAGTCCAAGTGGTCATGTGATTTAATATTGTAACCACAATCCCCAGAATGCATCAGTTTTTCATTTATGCATCACGACAGGGCATGTATTTCCAATTATGCCTTAATAGTGTTTTTTTGCAGCCAGTGTCCATAAATATCACTCACATATCTGCAGATGCACACTGGTAAAGTTCTATTCAGCACAGTGCAGGTCCCTCCGCCTCGCTAAATTGCTGCTTGTCATGCGGTGCCGGCGGAGAAAGAAGCATCTCTCTCCTCTCCCTTTCTCAATCAAAATGCTGCTACATTGCTAAGGAAGTCCTTAGTGCTGGCGCTTTTGAGAGCGGATCATGCCCCCTCAATTTTTTGTCAAAAAAGAGGCTACATTTTGCCGGGGGCCCCCAATCCTGCAGGGCGGGCTCTAAGACCAGGAATGGAGATCCTGGGAAACTGCGGTTTTGCCACCAAAGATAAAGAGCCCAACAGCGACTTGCTTAAAGCTGACTTTATTTGTCGTGCAATGTGGAGAAGAAATACACTCTTGAATCCTTACGCGTTTCAGCCCTAAGCCTTAAGCCCTATATATATATGTGTGTGTATATATATAGATATATTACCTACTGGCGGTCGCCAGTAGGTATATATAGTTAGGATTTTTTCTCTATGGGTTTTTTGAAAATTCTATGTCTAATAACTTTGGCGTTTGTGGACGGAATTGGCTGAAATTTTCAGGAAAATGGCACATTTTGTTTCTGAGCAGCCCCTGAAAATTTTGGGGGGGTTCGTCAAGGGGGGGCCGAGAAAAAAGGGGGGTCCCAAAACGCGTTTTTCCCATGTTAATTTCCATAGGGCGGTTGGCCTCACTTTTAGCCCGAACGGCTGAATGGATTTGCACGAAACTTGGCAAAATTGTAGGGACTGGTAGCCCGATGTGCCTTTTGTAGGTCTCAATATATGTGCTTCAGTGGATTTTGAGAAATTAATGTTCAAAAAAAGATATATATCTGTAGCAGCGGACTGGGCAGCGCTCCGCTACGCGTACTTTTCGCGCAACGGAGCTTTGTGAAGCGAAGCTGATTGGTTCTCCGGCGTCTGTCAACATTCCAAACAGTCCGTAGCGGCCGCCATCTTGTCTCTCGGTAGGATCGAGAGACAAGAGGAGGCCAAAGCGAAGGGGCAAATGACCATAAGGGGGCATAGTACATTGTCGCTCACCCCCTAGGTTTGATGTGGAGGTTTTAAAAGGGCCCCGCGGGGCAAAAAAAAATAAACATAATAATAATCGAACAGCTGAATGGATTTGCACGAAACTTGGCAAAATTGTAGGGACTGGTAGCCCGATGTGCCTTTGCTAGATCTCAATATATGTGCTCCAGTGGATTTTGAGAAATTAACGTTCAAAAAAAGGTATATATCTGTAACAGCGCACCGCTTCGCGTACTTTTCGCGTTACGGAGCTTTGCGAAGCGAAGCTGATTGGCTCTCCGGTGTCTGTAAACATTCCAAACAGTCCGTAGCGGCCGCCATCTTGTCTCTCGGTAGGATCGAACAGCTGAATGGATTTGCACGAAACTTGGCAAAATTGTAGGGACTGGTAGCCCGATGTGCCTTTGCTAGGTCTCAATATATGTGCTTCAGTGCATTTTGAGAAATTAACGTTCAGAAACAAGATATATATCTGTAACAGCGCTCCGCTTCGCGGAGATAAAATTATATGTGTATTACCTAGCTGTTGCTAACACCAGTTAGCGACGGCTAGTAGAAGATAGCGACCATCTTGGGCCCCACTTTGCATGTGAGTGATATTTATCACTAATGACATGCAAAGTGGGCATGCCAAGATGTTAGCGACTGGAAACAGTCGCTAACATCGCTATCTCCTATTATCAACTTTTGGAAATATTCGAGATAAGGGCGAATATCTCCAAAAGCTACCACCTGCCCTGAGCAGTTCTTAGCCATGTTATCCAATGGGAGGTGGATAACATGGCTAAGAGCATTAGCTCGGTAATGCATGAATATCGCTGAGTTTTCAGCGATATTAATGCATTGCGGTCGTTTTTTATCGTATTTCCGATAAACCTTGATAATAGCAAGGTTTATCTGCGATAATTTCTGACGGTAAAAAAATCGTTGCTAAGCATCGTTAGGGATAAATATCGCTTAACTTTGGTAATATGCCCCAACGTCTGTTAACGTTCGATTCGAAGGAAATCAGGAAGTGTTGAAAAACATTGTCTGCGCCATCTTGTCTTTTTTCAAATGCCACACTTTTGTCGTGCACGGCAGCCATTTTAGATGCCTTGACCAGACCCACTCTGTGCACGCTGTCGATCCTTAGCATGGCTCCCCACCCTCGCAAGCATCTCCCCCAGGCAGTGGTCACCCCCGCTCTCTGTCTTATGCATGGGTAATAAACCTCCCCCATCTGCGCTGCTGTTCCCTGAGAATCACACCCTGTGCCCGCCCGACACCTCCCTTTCGCCCTATTCACTACCGCACCCTCTGACACTCCTTTTCCTCTGTGTCCGATTGTCCAGGCCGGTCCTAGGCTATCAGCTAGCCCTGCAGATGTAGTTTATGGCCACAGCTGTAAAGAATCACCCCTCTTCAAAGGAGTTATAGTAGATCAAGGCCCACACTCGATGAGATCCGTCACAGCAGAAGCGTTGCTATTATCTGAAAACCATCCTGTATTGTGATTGGGGAGGGGACCGAGCCTGAAGCGGAAGATTCCAGGGATGACTCTTTGTACATCAAAGTTTTTACAATTATGTGTCACATTAAAAATATATAGCACTCCGACAAAGTAGTAAGATTATAAAACTTTAATAATTTATAAATATATACAAGAAAACAAAAATAGTAATAACATATAAACATTTTTAGGGAAAAACAACGAAGTAGCGGTCGGCTGTGCGAATAGTCCCAACGCAGCACAACGTCCAGATTTCCAGCGTGGGGCGTCGCGGGGGGTGGGTCATCAGTAGCAAACTGTTGTGCGAATAGTTCCAAGGCAGCAGAACGCGCCGAAATCTAGATGACACGAAAGTGATGTCTAGTAAGTTGCCACCCAGCAAATAACGGCATGGGGCGTCGCGGGGGGTGGGTCATCAGTAGCAAACTGTTGCGCGAATAGTTCCAAGGCAGCAGAACGATGGCACCAAGGTGATGTCCAGTAAGTTGCCGCACTGGTTTTGGTATCCTACAATGCTGCTCCGAATAACGGCGTGGAGCGCCCCGGGGGAGGCGGCGTGAACGGGCCTCTCCAGGTGGAGTGTCATCTGTTGTAGTGGGGCGCCCCTTTACCGTTTCAGTTGCCATTCCGTCCGTTTTTGGTCCACTGTGTCAAAAGCCGCAATTCAGCTGAGTTGCGCCCACTCTTGCGGTGCAGCGATAGGCGGCTGTCACAGGACTCTCAAAATGGCGGCAGGCTGTTTCCTTTTTGGGCCTGGTCCACTGAAATGGCCCTGGGACACCTTGGAAATCGGACGCTTGTCTGCTAGGTCTTGGACCCCATTCTCGAAAGCGTCCCCTCCGCCTTGAGAATTCATCAAAAGTTTTGGGGGCTCCGACTCCTGCAGGCTTCTGGTGGGGAGCGGCTGCCATGATTGCTCGCGGAATGACCACGACGGAGCTACGAGATGGTGGTGCTCTCATGCTGACGCCAGTTTCAGTCTGAAACATCCAGAAACAAGGTGGGGCTTTCATCGTTTGGGAAAAAAAAAAAAGTTTTCATCCTATGAAAAGTGTTGTTTTTAGGTCACATGATCATGCCTTCCATCATTAGGAAACCAAAAGTAAAATGAACCAATGAAAAGTTTTATAAACAAGTCACATGACCTGTTATGCGGCATAGGGTATAAAATGCGGAGAAAATACGTTGGCACGTGAGGCGGCGTCAGTAGCGGACCGATGTGCGAATAGGCCGAAGGCAACACAACGCGCCAAGATCCGTATGGCACCGAGGTGGTGTCATAGTTGAGAGTTCTGAGCAGCGGTTGTAACACTGTCTGAAGCTTATTTGCAGATGCTGCAGCTTCACTACGCGCCAAGATCCGGATGGCACCGAGGTGGTGTCTAGTAAGGTGCACTGGTGTGGCCATCCTACAATGCTGAAAGTCGGCGTGGGGCGCCCCGTTGGCCTGTGAGTTTGCGTCAGTAGCGGACCGATGTGCGAATAGGCCGAAGGCAGCACAACGCGCCAAGATCCGGATGGCACCGAGGTGGTGTCCAGCAAGTTGCAGCACTGGTGTGGCCATCCTACAATGCTGAAAGTCGGCGTGGGGCGCCCCGTTGGCCTGTGAGTTTGCGTCAGTAGCGGACCGATGTGCGAATAGGCCGAAGGCAGCACAACGCGCCAAGATCCGGATGGCACCGAGGTGGTGTCTAGTAAGTTGCCGCACTGGTGTGGCCATCCAACAATGCTGAAAGTCGGCGTGGGGCGCCCCGTTGGCCTGTGAGTTTGCGTCAGTAGCGGACCGATGTGCGAATAGGCCGAAGGCAGCACAACGCGCCAAGATCCGGATGGCACCGGGGTGGTGTCTAGTAAGTTGCCGCACTGGTGTGGCCATCCTACAATGCTGAAAGTCGGCGTGGGGCGCCCCGTTGGCCTGTGAGATGGCGTCAGTAGCGGACCGATGTGTGAATGGGGCCGAAGGCAGCGCAACAATATTTTCTACTATATTTCCGGAGTAGAAGACACCACAAGGCGCTGAGATGCCAAGATCCGGATGGCACCGAGGTGGTGTCTAGCAAGTTGTGGCACTGGTGTGGCCATCGTACAATGGTAAAAGTCGGCGTGGGGCGCCCTGTTGGCCTGTGAGATGGTGTCAGTAGCGGACTGATGTGTGAATGGGGCCAAAGGCAGCGCAACAATATTTTCTACTATATTTTCGGAGTAGAAGACACCACAAGGCGCTGAGATGCCAAGATCCGGATGGCACCGAGGTGATGTGTAAGTTGCGGACCGATGTGCGAATGGGGCCAAAGGCAGCTCAACAACATTTTCTGAAGAGAATACACCACAAGGCGCTGAGATGCCAAGATCCGGATGGCACCGAGGTGATGTCTAAGTTGCGGACCGATGTGCGAATGGGGCCAAAGGTAGCGTAACAAAATTTTCTGTATGGAAGATACCACTAGGCGTTGAGATGCCAAGATTCGGATGGCACCGAGGTGATGTCTAGCAAGTTGTGCCACTGGTGTGGCCATCGTACAATGGTAAAAGTCGGCGTGGGGCGCCCTATTGGCCTGTGAGATGGTGTCAGTAGCGGACTGATGTGCGAATGGGGCCAAAGGCAGCGCAACAATATTTTCTGACTGACACCACAAGGCGCTGAGATGCCAAGATCCGGATGGCATCGAGGTGATGTCTAAGTTGCGGACTGATGTGCGAATGGGGCCAAAGGCAGCGTAACAATATTTTCTGTATGGAAGATACCACTAGGCGTTGAGATGCCAAGATTCGGATGGCACCGAGGTGATGTCTAGCAAGTTGGTGTGGTCATCCTACAATGCTGAAACTCGGCGTGGGTCACCCCATTAGCCTGTGAGATGGCGTCAGTAGCGGACCGATGTGCGAATAGGCCGAAGGCAGCACAACGCGCCAAGATCCGGATGTCACCGTGGTGGTTTCATAGTTGAGAGGCACTTCATCTGCAGTGGGGCGCCGAGATCCGGATGGCACCGAGGTGATGTCTAGCAAGTTGCTGTACTTGTGTGGTCATCCTACAATGCTGAAACTCGGCGTGGGTCGCCCCATTAGCCTGTGAGATAGCTGTTCTTTGGATTTGGGCCTGGTCCACTAAAATGGCCCTGGGACACCTAAGAACTCGAACGCTCGATTTTTTTTTCCTTTCCTGTACATGCAAAAAAAGGTAAATGCCCGGTATGTTACACGCTTCATCTGCCACGATGAACTCTCCAGAGGAACCGAAAAAATATATAGTTGTGGTAACTATACCATGCATCGTCATATGGAGAGGTGGCACCAATTAATTATAGTGCTGCATAAAAGAGAGATTTGGAGGAGAACCCCTGACCTGCTAGTACATTCATTAAAGAAGTGGCACTGAGAGCTTCAGAGGCAAGGGAAACGGTCCCAAATATTTAGAAGAACTTTGGAAAGATTAAAATGACATGTTTAGATTGTGGTAAATTAATTTCATGTGGGCAGATGAGTGTTACTCTAATAAATACAGCATATGAACATCATCATAGTCGATGGTTGGTAGAGACATTTTGACTATATCCTGGACCTGCCCGTCCTCACCCAAAATGGCGCCGGAATAAATGGGACTCGTAACTCCTTGTTGTGTACTGGTTGCACAACCTTGATATCACGAGATACGTATGCAGTTTTGAAGCACATGGCAGGCGGGGACGAGAATTGATTGAATATTTCGACATCCCTATTGATATTAAGTTCTGATGTGTTATTGATTACTGTACTGTTGAAAATTCGAATTAACGTCACCCATGGTACTTGCCCGCAAATGTATATCTAGATAATTTTATTGTAACTGGCCCTGTCGTATTTTAATTATAAAATGTACGTCCACCGATTCCGTAGCTGTTAGACACCTTAGTTTTTGCAACCTAATGGCCCGCCCGTTACGTTCCTCTACAGTGTAAATGTCTATTCATCATATACGATTACAGTTTGCTCCGTGGCAGGCCCACGTGGTTATAGGCTCGTATTTGTATAATGAAATTTTCACAATAAAGGTTTTTAAAAGAAAACATGGTAGTAGTGTATACATTGGTAAAGTTTTTAATAATAGTCACTGTTTTAGAATCAGTAAAAGGCAAGTGAAATAAAGCAGACCAATTACATGAAGGGTAAAAGGTATAATACGAAGGAACGCAGTAAAGATAAATGGTCAAGGGCTGTTGTGTTTTCTATTCCTGCAACATAAAGTGATCGATAAGAATCTCATATTCAGGCGTATCGGCGACTAAGACAGCAGGTCAACCCTCTTTTGCTCAACGGCTCCGTCATGGGACGAAGAAACGCTCTTTTTCTCGAAAAAAGAATATATTTTACTTGCAGGACAGTTGTAAAATTTCCGGGAAAGTACATTAGCCTGGAACATTATAACATATATTTAAGAGAAAATAATGTTCGGAAGTAATTAAAAGCGTAATTTTTAGGTGATATGACCAAGGCTTTCATCATTAGAATAAGAAAAGTAAAATGAACCAATGAAAAGTTTTATTAACAAGTCACATGACTTGTTATGCTTACGTTACGCGCTGCGCGCCCCGGATGACTTCCGGATGCGCTAACGCGGTGCGTCATATGACGCATTACGCGACAACGCAGGTCCAGAATATAGTCAAAATGTCTCCACCAACCAGCGGTCGAAACACAACCCCTTTCAGCAGGCTAAATAGTTCTGTTAAATGACAACAGAAGGGACAGGCAACAAGAACCATCAGTCAAAGAGGGGAGGGCTAGTTCTTCTCTACCGGGTTACATTGGGGCGCTACCGGAACTGATCGAATTGGTAGTCTACAGTGTTTCTGGATGTTTCAGACCGAAGCTGGGGTTAGCATGAGAGCAGCACCATTTCGTAGCTCCGTTGTGGCCATTCCGCAACCAATCATGGCAGCCGCTCTTTATCGTTATTTTGGGCGGGGTGGGTGGCGGAGCCGAGCTGTTTTGCAGCCATCATTGTGTGGAGTTCAGTTCATCTCACTAGTTTTGTATTTGTCATGAGGGGTTGTTCCTAATGTTTCTATTTTAGCGAGGTCAAAAAGAGATCCCATTAGTGGCCTACTGATTTTGCTCGATTCCTTTTCTTTTTTTTTACACGATTTTTCGTTATCTGCAAAGACTAAACAGAGTATTGCAACTCTGTGTTTGTTTGTAAATAGAGAATGAACCAAAGAGAACTAATTCTAAAACAGTAAATACTTGGATAACAATCAATCAAATGGAGAGAGAAGCAGGCACGACGGATTACAACGGGGGCAAAGGCCTGCGTTAACTACCTTTCACTATCTGCAAAGAGAGAGTACTCCTAATAGAAATGAGGGGGGGGGGCACCATTCAAAGCAGATCAGTGTGCATAAACACGAAAATGTTTTCACTTACCACGTACTTGACATTCGACAGCTTATGATATTTGCTATTAAAAAACCATTGAAATTCACTTAAAAAACCATAGGTTATAGACCATATATAGTTAGGAATTAGCATTTACAAAACCTTGAAAATTCACTGAAAAAACCATAGGTTATAGACCATATATAGTTAGGAATTAGCATTTAAAAAACCTTATTTTACTCACACAAAACCATTGAAATTCCATATATAGTTAGTTGCACTAACTATATATTGCGCACCCGCAATCCACTGCTGATCATGTCACATATTACATCATTCATGACATGGTCAGTGACATCACTGATGACATCACTGATGACATCTCAAATGACATCACTGATGACATCACTGATGACATCTCATTTGACATCAATGACCACATCACTGATGATATCATTCATGTGACAATACAATGCATCTCCTCACATTTTAATATAACCTCTGTTTCACCCAGTGTTAAATACAGAGTATAATTTTTGAAACCATTGACACACCAATACTAGTTACTACATACGTACTCACTGATTCCTACGTCTACACACACATTCACTCATTCACCCATACAATCATTCATACATACAATCACTCATCTTTACAACACTATCATATGCACTCATACACCTATACAGACACTCACACTCTGCCACTCATCCATGGAGTTACTCACACACCTAGTCAGTCCTGTAAAGAATCAATCACACTTCCATTTTCTTGTCTATACAGTTAAACATAGAGCACCTTACATTTTCAAACATATAGTAACACATACTTACTTTCTTATACAATCATTGATACAAGTACACATTGATCTGCACAGAGTCACACACCTCCCAGCCAGCCACACACACACTCAGTCTCCCATACAAATACTTGGACAATCAATCAATAACCCATATAGTTAATCATATAGCTACTGATCAACACATGCAGTAGTTTACAGAACAACAGACATAATGATGCACAAATTAAGACAGTTTAGTCACTAACCCATGCACTCAGTGAGACACATTTAATCACTCACTCATACATTCAGTCATGCACCTACTAAATCCTTCGTCCAGACAGTTATACATCTACTCATTCTTCAATATCTAAAACATATTTAAACTTTACAGAAACACACAGTCACTGGATGATGTCATCAGTGATGTCATCAGTGATGTCATTTGAGATGTCATCAGTGATGTCATCAGTGATGTCACTGACCATGTCATGAATGATGTAATATGTGACATGATCAGCAGTGGATTGCGGGTGCGCAATATATAGTTAGTGCAACTAACTATATATGGAATTTCAATGGTTTTGTGTGAGTAAAATAAGGTTTTTTAAATGCTAATTCCTAACTATATATGGTCTATAACCTATGGTTTTTTCAGTGAATATAGATATAGATATATATAGATATATATATATATACATATCTATATATATCTATATCTATATATATATATATATATATATATATATCTATATATATACCATTAATTTATATTCTGTTCTACTGACAGTTTGCTGAAATACTTTAACTTACATATACCAGCTAACATAGACCAAGCAATGAGCTTAAATTCACAATTGATCACTTGGAACACGGCACTCCTTGGTGAATGTAGTATAATTTTTAGTGTATTACTCCCAAAGTTCCCAGATAAGCTTTTTATCGAGACATATAATTTTGGAGCCATAAGGAAACACTGGGAGAATTTTGCACACATAAGTAGTAAGCAACAGCAACAGAGAATACCCTCCATATATATCATAACATTGAATAATGCCTCAGGTTTAAGAACCTGTTTCAATCTCTAAAGTATAAAGTGCTCACTCCAACTTAGATTCCTAGAATAAAGCAACTTTAAATATTTATAGATCGTAACTTCCTCAACTCTTTCCACATTTATAAGCCATTTCTGCTTGACTCCTTTCTAATCTTAAATTAACATTTGAATGTTTTCTATATTTATAGTCAGAAAACTATCAGTAAAATATTGCCCCATACCTCTAGCTTTTTCTGGAAATCATAACAATGGATGGACTGTGCGGTGGCCATAGTAATTACCACTGGCTGAGAGGAATTCAGGCATTCCAATCATCACTTTTTTGTATACTTCAGTGCAATGCCCTAAATGTGATGTATTTCCCCAGATGTGGGTCCTGTGGTCAATGTGCCAATGGAACCAAAATGCACCCAAATAATAAGCCTTAATTAGGGTGAAACTGGTCTTGAGCTACTTTTGTTTTGGATCAGGGAGGACCTGACCTGGCAGTTACATGTGGACTGTTCCTTTTGTAAAATGGGTCAAGACTGGTTTGCATATGGCTGGGTCCAAACTAAGGTGGCATGGAGTACAAAATAAAGATGGAGTGATTTTTAGTGGCTGAGATTAGTTTAAGCATTCAATCCATCTTTCTTTTGTATACTTCATGCTCCTAATCTAAGCACTGTGTCAAGATATTCATTGCAATATCAATTTTCGTTTGGTAACAGACACATTGTGTAGTTTGTGCACTGAAGTACTTACATTTGGGTAGTATAACTGATATTACTTACAGGATGTACTGCTTACTGCATAAAGTAGAGTAAGTATAGTGTTTTCATGGTTGGAGCTTCTCTAGATATAGACCATTGGCAGGTGTGTGTGTGTGTGATTTTTTTTATATATTTCATTGTGTTTGTCAAATGTTGCTCTGGAAGAAGTGAAAAATTAGTTAGTGGTGTGGGCTTTGCACTCTTAGGCAATGGAAATCAGGCAAGTCTGAAGCGTAATACTGCTTAAATGAGTTATCCGGTCACAGAATCTCGAAATCACAGTTCTGAGACAAAGACTTGCTCAAATCATTGTTTTCAAATGCTTATAAAAGAGTCAGTTCTGCTGTCTGGCAGGCATGGATTAGTAACAGTCCAGTTGAACTGCTGCTG
Organism: Lissotriton helveticus; assembly: GCF_964261635.1. Classification (NCBI taxonomy): domain Eukaryota; kingdom Metazoa; phylum Chordata; class Amphibia; order Caudata; family Salamandridae; genus Lissotriton; species Lissotriton helveticus. Next base: position 55,131,167 of record NC_136062.1, on the reverse strand, counting down.
GCGGATAGCCTACATGTGCACCCAACAGAGCTTGCTGGTCATCGTGCAGGGAGGTGCCAGTTTCGGATTATTCCAGAACTCCCTCTTTAAAGCCTGGAGGCATTTGGTCTCGTTTCACAAAACTTAATGCATTTGTTAGTGTCACCTATGCATGAGAACAAACATAAATTATACATGTATAATATATGAACAGCTTACACAGCTAAATTATGCATGCAAAGTTTTATTTTGCTATACGGATTGTGAAGAAAGTATGCATAAATTATGCAAATTCATATTGCACATGGATGCATAGATGCAGGTGCTCTATCGGTAGAATCAGAGGAGTGGTCATTGGCTTGTAAAGCAAGGTAGGCGATCAACTAAATATAATGCGTTTGTAGACACAATGATGCATAACATATCACATCAAATAAAATAATACATGTTACCTTATTGACCAGAAAATTTAATTTCCCAATATTCACATCTTCAGCATGCCCACTCATTCACAAAAACCTGCAAAAACATTTCTCTGTACATTTATATTGTCGGTCAGGAAAGTGTATAGAGCAGTAGGTTACTGTTGTTAGCAGAAGGTAGTTTATACGAATGATAATACTTTTTTTAATACAAAGTCTTTTAATCCTTGTATTCAGTCCCATGAAATCTTAATCTTTTGAAAGAGGAGCAGAACCTTATACACAAAATATATTTGTGGATTTAGAAGGAAGATGTTATTTGTTCAAATGCAATATTGAGCTAAAACAAAGACATAGAACTCCAATTTTAAACTATATTACTGTATAAACAGGAAGCATACTCAGACTACTCACGCACCACGTGCTAAACGTGACAACCATCGCTGCTAAGAAATGTTTCTCTGTTTACACACACACAAAATAGTGTGATCATGAAAGGAACAAGCATGGGTAGGTCCCCATTGGATTCAAATGTTATTTACTATCTAATCCCAAATATAATTAAACAATTTACCAATCTTTGTCATTTGTAAAGCCGGATTTGAGTGATTTAGACATACTATCATTCCGCTGCACTGTGTTCTTTTTAATTGTACCTCGATGTTCCAGTTGTAAACAATTTGTTTTCATTTGCCCATACCTCACCCAGAACGCAAAAGCGTTTCCAGAGTTGAGATTTCTGGCTAGATTAGCGTCTTCAGTTTTTGCCTAAGTAAAACAATTCTTCTACCTTTTCAGTCACCTGCTACTGCATCACCTGCCTCCCTCTTTATATCTTTCTCTCTTGTTCTTTCTCCATTCCTCAGCTGTCTCCTCATCTGTGACAAGTGGCTCTTTGACAAATGTATCTGTATTTCTCAGTTTTTTTATCACCTCTCGTACCTTCAGCTGCCTCCTTCTGAGTTGTTTCAGTTCCTTTCCCACCATTCCATCGCACCTGTGTGCAGAACTATCTCAGTTGCCTCTCTCTTATTGTTATCCATCTCTTCATTGCTTGTTTCTCACAAGTCTCCCACTTCTGTCTCACTTCTTCAGCTATCTCTTTCTCGCCTGCCCGTATATCACCACTCTATCTCATGAGTTTAGTTTTGCCCTAAACTCTCTCATTTCTCTCTTTCTAAACGTTCTTCATCAGTGCTGTCTCTAACTTGTCTCGGCCTCTTGGTCGCTTTCAGGTCTCTTTCTTGTGTTTCTTTCTCTTTATCACCACTCGTTTCCTCTTTGTCACTTTTATCTCTGTCATATTTCCTTCTCCACGACTGATGTAACTTTATCCTCTTCATCTCACCTGCCTCCCTCTCCCATCCAGCTGCCTCTTTCTCCCCCATCTGCCACTTCATCAGTGCACTCATGTCTTCCTCTCTGAGGGCTCTCTCAACTTTTTCTATTTCCATATCTGCTCTGAGCTGTCTCCTAGCTTATTCAGATGTTTCTGTCACCTACATCTCACCTGTCAATAATCCCTACTTCTCTCAGCTATGTGTATCTTAATTACTGTCTTTTTTATCACCCCTCACTTTCTTACCTACCTCCTCAATATCTTTTTTTCTTCTTCCCCATCTTCTAATCTCTCTCCCTCTGAACACCGTTTTTTGCATCTGTCTCTTCCCTCTCACCCCTCTCTTGGATGCCTGTTTCTTCTCTCACTTGATTCCTCTTGCGTGTCTCACACATCTGTCTCACCCCTTCAACCATCTTGTTCTCTTCTCTCTCTTTATGTCACTTACATGCACCTGTCATTCACCCACCTCTCTCTCTCAGCTGCCTTTTACCTCTGTTTCACCTATGTCTAGATTGTCTCCATTGCATTTTCATGAGTCTCTTTATCACGTATTTCTCACCTGCCCATTCCCTCACCTCTCAGTTGTTTCCATCCCCTCTGTATGTTCATTGCCATGTCTCTCTCTCACATGTACCACAATCTCTCCCTCTCTCTGAGCCCTCTCACACCAGTCTTCCTTTATCATGTCGTACACCTGTCTACTACTTTCCATCTCTGTCTCTTTAAACTGCCTCCTACTCACTTGCCTCCCATCTATCACGTAGATGCCTGTTTTTCACCTGTACCCAGTCTCTGCTATATCTTTGTACTTTGTCACATTTGTCATCCCTTTCTCACACCCGTCTCCCCTCTTTCTCTATTATGTCTTTCTCATCTGTCTGGCTGTCATATCTCTGTCTGTTCCTCTGTCCTTCTGAGGTCTCTTTTTCACCTCTTTCTTAAAGTTTTTTGTCTCTCCCTCTCACATGTCTGTCTCTAGCTCTCAAACATATATCGCTTCATATCTGTGTATCTCAGCTGTTTCTTTATTTTCTTTCTCTATAGTTATCTATCTCTCTCTCTCGCTCTCTGACACAAAACACACACTCTAATGCTTTCCTCTGTGTATCTCCTTTCATTTATGTTTTCTTCATTTCTGGTCTCTCTCTCTGCTGCTGCTCTGCCTTTTTTCCCTCTCCCCTAATATGCCCAGGGACATCGAGATGTCATTTTCCCAGGACCCTCTCAACCAGTAACAATAAATTATGTTGAAGCTTTGTTATTTTCAATTTAAACGCATAGTGCTGGGTTCTTGCTGGAGATCCCTTCGAAATGCACACTAAAAAAAGCAGCTTAGTTCATGGTCACTAGTTCATGAATAGTGGTAACATTTCGTTTCAATTTAGTGCAGGTCTACTGCTGAATTTATTTACGAGAACCAAATGTTAATGTTAGCCGCAAGTTACACAAAATGTTTTTACAAAAGGAAGGAAAAGCTCGTGAGAGACCTGTTAAACATTCCTGGCACTGCTTTAGTGTTCTCTTAGGACATGGGTCCCAAGGACAGTGCCAAGGGTGGCAAGGAGCAAGCGAAGTGGTTGCAAATGTGACCCCTGGTGACCTCTAAATGACGTCCATGGCTTCAGTGTTACCAAAAGTGGTGCAATGGTTACATTTCTTTTTCATTTCATTGCAAGCATACACAGAAATAAAAATAAAAAAATAAAAACAAAACCGGCCAAGTGCTTCCTAGAAGGCAGGAGTACTTTGAACAGGTACAGAAATAATGTGTTGTCTTGAAACACGTCACAGGCACCTATGATTCTTATTGGAGCAAACAAATGTACAATTGGCTCAATTACTATAGCCTGAAAACAATTAAAATGCCCAAGAATGACAAAAAATAAAATAGTATAAAGAATGGAAATATGTATGGAAATCAATGTTCCAGACCAGACCTACATATGGCAGTGAGTTCATAGGCCTTGAATCCATGTTTACACTTATGAGTAATTTACACGTGTAAATTATTCTTGCATTTTTGAGAAACTTTTACTACTTCTGGCTATTCACAAAATCTGAGTGTTAAATTACTCAAAAGTGTAGATGTCCATGTTTCTACCCCCTGAGCCAAACTTACAAATATAAGTTACTACTGCCAATAAAAAAACAGTAATAAGTCCCACACCTGTTTGATTACAATCACTGATACCGCAACACCATCTATGGAAAATAATGGAAAAAGGGGTTTAGAATAAAATAATTTAAGGAAATAATGTTACAGTAAATTCAACTATGTAGAATATTTTTTTTAAAAACTAAATATATTTTAATATAAAGTAATATATAAAATATTCATTATTTAATTATATATTTATTTAATTAAATATTGATGTAAGATTGTATAAATAAATTACTTTTAATACATTCTGTTCGGCACTATACACCACTTTTAATAAATATTAATGCATAGTAGCATTTTATTTTTCTTTAGGTGGAAATATTTTTTTAATTTAAACATCAGAAATGTTTTTATTTAATTTGAAATATTTAATAGTTTTAAATAATTAAAAAATGTAATAGTGCTGTAGCATTTTTTCCATTGTTCTACATTTGAAATAAACATATCAACCTAATTCACAGTAATATTTTCATAAAAATATATTTACTCCCTTTTCCAAGTTTAATAAACTTTACTCATTTTCACTATACTTTGCCATATGGCTATCCATATGCTAATATATGGGGAAAACTAAAAACGTTTACTTTTGTTCTACATATGAAATAAATAAATATATATGTATATATATATATATATATATATATATATATATATATATATATATATATATACACATATATATATATATGTATATATACATATATATATTACAATATTATTTAGCGTAAAATATTTTACCTAATATTTTCCAAGTTTATTCAACTTGTTTAGTTTTCCTTATACTTTACAGTATGCATCTTCATTAAATTCAAAAGCAGTTCTTAAAAGATTTTTTTTAAATAATTTAATTTAGCACTAAGTCCTATGGGATTTTTTTATGCCCCTTTCTCCATTATTTTCTATAAGAGGGTGCTAGAGTGTCAGTGGTTGGCCATGTGTGGGACTTACTTTAGCTTTGAGCCTAAGTAACATAGTAACAGGTTGGATCCCTTTTTGGCCATTGTAACTTTTAAAGTGCAGTTTGTGAATAGCAATGGGCTTACTCTTTTATGGGTGGGTGCATGTTACACCCTAAAACACTAACTAATCCTCCCTTAATCCCTCCTGACTCCTCCCTAATCAAACAGAAATTTGTTTATTTCGGGTAGAATATACATCTTCATAAACACATGAATGAATCAAATGTGAATATCACAATTCATCAACAATTGATTGATATATGTTGAAACAACTACAATAAACATATACTATGAGATAAAATATTAAAAGTGATGACAATACATCACCCTGTTTACTAAGAACAGCAGCACAATGCTTCCTTCTCATCATCCACATAGTAAATAAAAATGTGGCCGCACTATAGACAATTGGTCGGCTAGTGTCTGTTCTTAGGATTTGAAAAGTCTTTAAATAAATGTCTGGTCCCTAACAGAACTAAATTCAATAGACAAAATGTAACGGATGTATGACATTACAACGCATGCTTTTACCACGCATGCCTTTACATCGCAAGTTTTACAACGCATGCTGTTACAACGCATAGTGTTGAGGGGTGCTGGATAGTGAATAGTTTAATTTACTATTCCAACTCCAGTCCCCGTGGATAGTAGGGAAGGTTTTGGATAGTAAATTAAATCTATTCCCTATCCTAGAGCGCCCCCCAGCACAATGCGTTGTAATGGCATGCGTTGTAATAGTTGCGTCGTAAAGGCACTGCCTGGTAAAAGTTGCGTTGTAAAGGTTGTTCCCCAATGTAACATCACCCAAAAACAAATCTTACAATGTATCAAAAGTGAACATATGCTGATTTATTCAGTGAAACAGCATGTATAGTATGCATGTGCTCCAGAGGAGGTGAGCAGAAAGCGCTCGAAAGGGAGTGTGCACTCGTGAGGGTAGTAGAAAAGGAGAGGCAATGTGAAAATAAATACATTGGCGAACTGATAGAGACCTATTCAGCCACATAAAGGCAATATTTACATATGGACATAGTGACATTTAACATAGATAATCAATTTCTATAAAGGATCATAGGGCAGGGTGCATGTTTTTACAAAGTGAGGTATGTGTAGTTAAGTTGTATGTGGCCTGGCAGTGAAAACTTTTAGCATCCGTTTTCACTACTGGAAGACCTAGCGCTCCCTAACTAGCTAGCTAACACTGGGTTACATTTTTCCATTTAAAAAGTGCTAACTTTGTATTGGGAGCCAATGAGGTACACTGTTTAGACTCAAATGAATTGTCATATTAAATATTATTTAATGACAAAGTTAGATTTTAATTCACAATTCTGAAAACACAATTTTTAGAAAGTTGGCATTTTCTTGTCCTAACCAATTGTGCCTTCTGTTAGTGTCCTGAGTCACATGATTGTGAGTGACTCTCCTGTTGAGGGTTGGGTATTGCTTTCAGACATTGAAACAAAAGAGTCCTATCCATTACTTGGACTGCTTGGCCCACTCCAACCAGAGGGTATAACTGCTTCAAACAAATCATAATCTGGATTTAAGTGGGTCAAACATTCAAAAGAGGCTGAAACCCTCTCACGAGTATTGTCTGTCCCTCTAAAACCCAAATTTCCAGAGTGTATAGGCCTCATTCACAAATATTTGTCTGTAACTTACTCTAGCAGCACTTCTTTCTTACTACTGACGTTCAGGAGGTAGGCAGCGGTACTATATAAGTAAGTCATAACTACTCATAGAAAAATAATTGTGAATCATGCCCCCTCTGAGATTGTGTTTTATGGAAGTTCAGGAGTCAGTGTTTCTGTCTCAGATTTGTTTCAAACCCAAACAGGGAATCACTGTTAGAACGATCCCTTTTACTTTTTGCAAGATATTTGGAATCCATGTTTGGATGCCCAGAGAGGAGACATTAAGTAATAGGGAAGTGCCAATAACTAGAATCACTAGAATGATAGTGGTAGAGGATTGACAAAAGGTCTTCAGCAAAACAGGCTATGGACTGCAGGTAGTCCAGAACTGGCTGGGGTCTGTGAGCGGAATGAGCAGTGGAAGGGTCCAAGGTCTGAAACAAGAGGTCAAACAAATAAATGAGGGAATGGGAGAAACCAGAAACAAACAAACATTGGCAAAGCCAAGAGGTCAAGCATTGGCCCCCAGCCTTTTGACTTTGCCAATTACTGTTTTGCTCCGTCATGGGTTTTGCAAAACATTATTGTTGGGGATGCTGCCAGGCCCTCATCAATCTAAGAAAACATTGGCTAAAGGTAAAATTATTTTGGGGTCTCAAAAAAAATTCACACATTACCACAGTAGTATTGACACTGAAATGAACTACTTTGTGTGTGTGGATATGCCCCTTGTGACTGGGCAGTAAACCGTAACTCACAGTGCGGCTAGCCAACGGATAGAAGAAAAATGTGAATGACACAACCACAAACTAAATGATAAAGTAGTGCTCAAAACCCTTATAAGAAACCTTTGTATATACATAATTGTAGTGAAACCAAAAAGTCTTACCTAACACCAGTCCTAAAAGAGCCAATTAATCTGGTAATGTCTGCCAGCCTCTTGCCTTTACTACTGCTTTTTTAGACTATTTTGAAAGTCTGTATTGCAAATAGAAAAAGTTGAAAAATAGATAAATAGAGAGGATTGAAAAGTTAGATAAATAGAGGAAGTTGAAAAGATAGTCAAATAGAGAAAGTTGAAAAGGTAGATAAATAATGTTGAAAAGATGGATAAATAGAGAAGGTTGAAAAGGTAGACACTTATATAGTGTTGAAAAGATCGGTATACAGACAGATAGACAGACAGACAGACAGACAGACAGACAGACAGACAGACAGACAGACAGACAGACAGACAGACAGACAGACAGACAGACAGACAGACAGACAGACAGACAGATAGATAGATAGATAGATAGATAGATAGATAGATAGATAGATAGATAGATATACAGATAGATGTACTGGATTAAATGGCACAGTTCTAATTTGCAATATAATAGTTAAATGTCGAATATGAGCACCACATACAAAAGCAAACCATAAAGTCAGAAAAGCAGTACATACAGACTAAAGTGATTCACAAGTATAGCAGCAGTCCTCAATTAAAATACATACTAGTATGACATACAGAAGAGCAGTTATAAATGCACTTATGGTGTGCATAGTAATAAGAGGATAACTTTATAAAGAACAATTTTCAAACAGACACAATCTATTACGCTGTGAAATATGTGCAGTCAGATGAACAAAAAGCACTCCAAAAGGAATTTACAATACCATTAGCAGGAGACAGCAACAGATAAAGCTAGAATGAGCCCTGTGCTCACAAAAAACAACTGGTTAGAAGTATCCTGCTATCACATCAAGCACATAGAGGCAACAACAAAGCAATCATAAAATAAAAACAAATACAAGCAAAGGCAAGACTAAAGTTACAACAAAATAAAAACAAAAACATTGAAGAAAACTACCTCCTGTGTGGAAGTGCTGCCTGTAAAAGAGTCAAATGGAGTTAGACAGTGGCTGAAGTAGACTGATCCATTATCCCATACTATCTGCTCTAGTGAGCAGAAGTTAAATGTGAATGATACAACAGACCAATGGATGAAGAGAGCTGTCTTTTAGCCCCTTTAAACCCTTTGCCGCGGAGTGAATTTTTGCCGCGGAGTGGGCAGGGAGGCTACAGTGTGAGCGCGGTGCTGTGATGCTCGTGACGGAACCACACCATCATGAGTCACGGGCGGCGTGTACACATGACGGCGTGGTCCCGTCACGTCCCAGTCCGCTCAATAATTTGTCCGCACAGGTGGGGAATTAATGCCGTGTGTGCAGAGCGTCAGCCGCATGATGGAACCACGCCGTCACGAGCACACGCCGCCCGTGGCTCAGGATGGCGTGGTTCCGTCGTAAGCATACAACGGGTTAAGTAAGTATTTTATTCATATAATTTTAGGAAAATCAAAAGGTCTTGGCTGATGCCAGACTTAAAAACAAAGCCAAACACATTCAGAAATAAAAACCTAATAATGCACATTTCCCCCTAAAAGGTAGGCCTACTAATCCACATTTTCAATATTTGCAATTGCAATATTTGCTAAATTAACTCATCAATTAAACAATATACATTTATGTTGTTGTTCTGCCAACTGTGAATGGGTTACTGGTTGAAACGTCATAAATTTTGTTTGGCATACCACCAAACTTTATCAGATGCATTTCTTGTCTTTCATAGGTGTTGGTTGCACTTCTTGCATCTACTGCAATTGGGGCAGATGCAGGTTTTTGTGATGTTTTTGCGACTCACAAAATGGAATGTTCTAATGTGTCTTAGGCGCATTTAGCGATTTCCAATAGGGTCACAAATCACCTGCCTCATCAATATTCATGAGGCAGGTCGCAATTTGCAACCCATTGGGAATGGGGTACAATCACAGGGATGGTGACCTGCTGGGGACAGCAGACCACCATGTCTGTGTTTGCTTTTTAAATAAAGCAACTTATTTTTTCCAAATGCAGCCCATTTTCCTTGAAGGATAATGGGATACGTTTAACAGAAAAAAATTAAGTTTACTTTTTTAGGGCAGGCAGTGGTGCGTTGAACCACTGCCTGCTCTTAACAAACATTTTCACATACATTCACGAAGGGGAAAGGGTACCAGAGGGGCACCTTCCCATTTGCGACTGGCGTACCACCTACTTGAAGTAGGTGGTAACTTGGATTGTCTTGCAACCGCATTTGTGGTTTCAAAACAATTTTACAGATCAGTGTGACTTGTTTTTAGGAAGGGGCGCCCTTAGCACAGCCCTTTCTAATAGCGACTCACAAACCCTATTTTGCGAGTTGGTTTGTACATACTACAAACTTTAATAGTGGTCGCAAATGGCCTGATTTTCCATTTGATCTGGCCCCAGGTGCCTTGGCAGACATTAACTACAGTCATAGCGTAACATGGTGAAAACTGCAGGATCTTCCTCATGATAATGTATTAGTTCAGGCAACAGGGATGTGAAGATTGCTGTGATTCACAGTTGTTTGTCTGCATTTTAAGCTGATTACATGTATGAAACATGTACATGAAGAAAATGGGAATCAAACACCCAAGCTAATTTACAGCTAGTGCAGAATGCACTAGCAAGACTCACCCTGAATATTCCTAAATGACAGTCAATAAACAATGGGTTAAAACTCCTTCACTGGCTCCCCAAAGGGAAGCGTATTATGTTCAATTATGTGTGCTTAGTGTATAAGGCCTATGTCAGAGCTGCCCGACAGGACTTAGAACTATGTTTCATAGCTACGTCCCTAGTAGGAATCTTCAGTATGCTCACCTTAATCTGGTGACAGTGCCAAGATTTCGGAAGTAGTGGGGAGGAAGAGCCTTCTCAACTGGGGCAGCAAGTCTATGAAATTCACTGCCAAGTCATTTGACCGGTATTAGAGCTCACACCCCCTTTAGGAAAGGTTAAAGACCTGGCTCTTCACACTATAGCTTTTTTTTGCTAGACAGTGTGTTTGCTAATCCAGGGGTGGACCTTTATCACTACGACCTTAGCGCCTTGATTCCTTCTGCATTTAGTGCACTCTACAAATACCCTTCATTTAATTTCGTTTAATTTCATTGAGCTTGTGCTTCTCTTTGTAGTGGCTAAGATTACTGCTGAATGGACAGGCATTAACAAATAGTAAAGATATGTTTTAAACATTGTTTTTATTTGACTCAACCTTTGGCTTGAGTCTATGACTTTGAAAATATAAATAAACATCTTGAATGTAGGTTTCTATACAATAATACTATTGTACATGCCGTCACAGGACAACTTAGAGGGGCAATGTGAACCCATCATCAAAGGTAGCTTTGGGTGGGGAGAGATAAAGAGGAGTTGGGGTTTGGGGTATCTCATCTGCACTGAGGTCCATTACAGAGCAGCTAGGTAGGAGTGAGCGCCACACCTTTTGGGCCCACCACAAAATTGTGCATGTGTGAGGAGGGGGTAGAATCACTGAAGGGATCCATCATTGATTAAGGCTGTAGAAGTTCTGGTGGCGATAATGCACAGTGTGCTGGGGTGTAGGGAGTTGACATCCTAGACTTCCCCCTCTCCTCCAGCGCAATTCAAGCTTGCACATTCTGTGCCATGACCATAGTGCCATCCCCCACCAGAACGTCAACATCCTATGCTCGTTATCTGTCTAATGTACCCATCCACTCCTCCGGATGAACCTCTCCCCGCAATAGAAGACTGCCTTGTGCGCCAGTTGACATACTTTCAACTAAACTACTTTCTTTTCTTGTCTGAGAAAATGAAGGAAGTAGTCCACGCCAGTGGAGATGCGCACTCTGAGAGCAAAGGTCGAACAAATCTTCTGGGTATACTGAGAGGGAGGTTGGCAGGATTTGCTCCTTGATGGAACAGATGGAGGAGCAGGCTCTACTGCCTCTGTGTTGTAATGAATATGATAGTGCATGAGGAGCTCCAGGCAACTACACTGTCTTCACAAACAAACCCTAATACAGCTCCACCTTTACCCTCCGCTAATCTCTGCTTCTGTCCATTTGTATCTGTGCTGGTATGATGTGGATGCATATGTTGCTTATTACTAGACTTTCATGAACCAACAATAATCACTGGATTAACCACTAACCTTGGGTTCCGGAGTAGCATGCAAATCACTGTAAAGTGCATCAATGTCTTTTTCCACTTAAAACATTGAAAATGTATATCTCTTGTGCTAATTATTGGATTTGTGTCACTTTGGTGTTAATTTTTAAAAAGTAATCTATTTTTCTAAATTGGTTTGAGATTTTTTTGTGTTGTGTTTATTGCTGTTTGTGTGGTGCATGATGACTTTACACATTGCTTCTAAGTTAAGCCTGATTGATTTTGTGTCAAGCTACCCAGGGTTAGGCATAGGTTAATTTAGTGACTTTTTGTGGTTCATCCTGCAAGCGATTGTGGCTGTTACTTGACCAGGACTCACACCCCAGTCAAACAACAACGGAATTTCTCGCACTGGAAGGAGGTTGCAGTGCAATATGGAAACCAGATTTAAGTCTCAGCATTGACTCAACATCCTGTGAGTCTGGGCAAATCACTTAGGGCCTTATTATGACTATGGTGGTCTCGGTCCTGGACTGCCATAGCCGCGGTTGCAGTCAAACTCCTGCCACACTGCAGCACCGTGAGCCGCATTACGAGTGTGGCGGATGGACCACCACTGAACTGCTGCGAGCACTGCGGATCAAGGATCCTGCAGTGGTCTTGTAGTGGTCTGATTCCAAACATGCTGCTGGTGCCAAGGCAGCATCGCCAAGCATATCTTGAGTTGCCTCAACCTCACCCTTTTCAAGGCGCTGAGACTGCCATGAAATGGCTGGCAGTGAGGCAACAAAGGGGGCCCTGACAGGGCCCCTTTGTGCCTCTGGGACTGAGGCTGCATACAGGAGTGCACAACCCCTGTAGATTTGCACCCAAGTTCCTGCATGGTGCAGCATTCACCACATGGTGCATGCAGCACCGTGCAGGAAATTGCTCCAGTGGTGTCACCGCAGTGTGTCTAAGGCTCTCCCATAAGCCTTAGACAGGTGTAAACATACACCGCCGTGACACTTCCGTAGCGCCACCTGCCAGTCACGAATAACTATCGTAATCTGGCGGGAGTCTCACTCTGGGCTTGGCGATCCAGCGGCAGAGCGCTAGTGTGGCAGCCCACAGGAGGACCGCTAAACTCAAAATAAGGTCCTAGCTGGCTCCGTACCTACAAAAAATTATGTCCTTGTGTAATATAACTTGTGCTCATGTAAAGCGCACCAATACTTTCAGGTCGAATTCATACTATGTAAAACTGCAAAAAAACAAAAAAAGCCTCGTTAGGGCTAGAAAGCACTATTACAAGTTTTATTGATATAATAGTGCTACAGGGCCTTCTTTTATGACATAAATCATATACTTACGGAAAGATCTACATTACCATCTGTTTTTAAAGATTTTTTACAGAAATCAAACTGCTGTTTTAGTAATTGTTGTTAATCGTCTAAAACATTCTGGGCTCTGAAGATGAATAGGGTTTAATTATCTGACTGAAACTCCAAGTCCAGCAGTTTTTTTTTATTTTCATCCTGAAATTAGTCTTTTACTCCTTTTATTTTGCCTCCCGCTAATCACATCACAAATAAAAATGAACTGCAGAGCTGTAATCATTATACACAGAACTGACGCTCATGCAAAGCAATCTTATTTCTGAGAATTATGCAATGAACGTTGATTTTTTTTCCCTAAGCCTTCCTAGTATTTCTTTTTGATGAGGAAGCTTCGAAATAAAAGCAGGTATTACTTTCTCTTGTTTATGATAACGCTCTCGAAAAGTGCTATGATTGTCTGGGAACCTTTTACATATCTGTTTTAGTCCTCAACATGGCGGCCTCTCGGTATGTCTTGTTGGATGAAAGTCTTCCGAAGTGTACAAAGTACTTTTTTGTCATTTAGATTTTTCTCACAGGGTCTCCCTTGAAGAACATTAAGCGTAGCGCCCACATATTTGGTTCCTCTGCTCGTGAAAGACCTGTTTTGTCCACGGTTTTTCAGTCTGATTAAACCTTTTTCTGAAGCTGTGTCGCAGTTGTTTCTGAAGTCAGATCACATGACACTGGCCTTTTGTCTGTTGCTTTCAATAACGCTGGCCCTGTGTGCTTGAAATACAGGACAGGATGCCTCTATTTATCAAGCAAATACCCGCGAATGTGTATTACCTTTCTTAAATTAAACGTAGGACCTGTTCGCCATTTTCGATAGAATGTGTAAAGAACAGCCCTTGGGAGCACACACATCGTGTTTTGGAACGTTCTTCATACTATTCAGTATTGACTACTTATTAGTAAATTTTTAGCAAAAGTAGGATTGAGGAATAGTACCAGATTTATATTGCAAGTAATTGTCCTCAGCATTTTTCCTACTGAAAGAGCAGGGAAGTGGGAAATTATTGCTTATCCAATTTATAGGCACTGATAAACCAAAACCTGAATCTACTGGAGGAGCTGGGGGAGCACAGGCATTGGAATTAAAAGCTAAGACACTCTGGGCCTCATTTATGGGTTTTTTGCCGTAGCCCTATGGCAAAATAAAAGGGTAGGAATGCGCCCTATCTATTAGATAGGGCGCCTTCCTGTTCTTTTCCCCTGCACTGGTGCACAATGGGCTGCTGTGCACCAGCTCAGGCACCTATGCACCATTGTGCAAGGGTGCCTGCGTTGCGGGAATGATTATTTTTGAGCAGGAAGGCAAACCGTCCTGCACAAAAACAGTCACAAGTCTTTTCCCTCTTTTTATGTGTGCTACAGAATGCAGCACACATAAAAAGAGGCGCAGACTCAGATGATTTCTCGCAAATTAGGTGCACTGTCAAAAAGCCATGGCTGTTTCTGAGAATGCCCACAGCAACAACCATGGAACTGCTTTTTCATGCAGTTTTCTGCATGAAAGAGGCATATATTTAAAAGGGCATGAAAAGTTATGCAACGTGGCTGTACACGTTGCCCTATAAATATGTCAGTGGCAAATTGCGCCACAGGAACGTCAAAAAAGTGACATTCCGTCAGTGCAATAGTGCGTTTAGGGCCTCATAAATGAGGTACAGAATCTTTTCACCTACACAAAAACTTTAACAGAGGGTCCTAGGGACATTTTTAAAGACCTGGTAGGGTTTTATCCCCAATCTCCAACCAAAAAAACACAAGAAACCTACCGGTCTAGGAACCATGAGGCATAGAATAACAAGGAGACTAGAACGTCTAGGCCAAAGAGAAAAGAAAGCATGCATTAAGTAGAAAAGAATCCCATCAGCCCACATACGTGGCGACACTTCATCATCTGGGATTTGTGGTTGGTTGCACCATTCGTGCAGCCAACAAAAGTGATATCAAAACTATGCTTGTTTTGTACCCCAGTGATCGGTACAGCCACTCGCCAGTTTTGATCAGTGGTGCTAAAGGTTTGCAGAGCAATAAAGTGAAAAATATGAAGTGCAAATGTTAAAATTGGCTACTAAGATATTTTAAAAAACTTTAATAAACACTATTCTAGTGTCAAATTTAAAAACAGAGCGCTAACAGTTTGAAAAAATAACTGTCATATGCGGTGAAATGGCAGGTCTACATGTTTCAGCCACTTGGATACTTCTATCCAGGCTTTCGTCAGGACTAATATAACAACGCTACTGCAAAAGTGTGATGTATAGTGCTTAAGAACTCAAATGGTTGGTGCGATACAGCCTACCATATCCTGTAACTCTCATCAGGTGAGCGAATCATACAGGAACTTTGGATTCATTCCTACAAAACAATATATGATAGTGAATTACAAAAATCTTTTCTGACCTAGAACATCCAGAAACACTGTTGCTCAATATTTCTCTTTTTTATACAATGGCAATATTGTCCAATTAACCACTCATTAATAACAATATAGATCATCATCATAAAATTGGTGTACTCACCCAGCTCTATGTGAGAGTACTCCTCACCTCTCCTGGCGACTGCTCAGGGAAATGAGGCCCGCTCTGGAAAATGGGTCAATAAAACGGATCACGAACAGAGTGAATATCTCTGTGGATCAATCCCATATTAATTATAAGCCTGTTGCATTCAGAAAACTCACTCCTTTACCAACAACTCTCTGCAGGGTTTCTCTGACCCAAATGTATCATAAAACTCTATTCATATTTACAAAGTCTCATATCATGTAGAGTCTCAACCGTATTCAAAGAAAGACCAGAGACCCATACTTGGCTTCCCTAGTGTGACCAAGGTTTAGTAGGTGTGTGAAGGAGTATTGTCCAAAACCCATTGTGATCCCCACTTTCATCTTATAGTTGAACATGATGGCTTTAAGGCAACGAAAAGTCACAACAAAATCCCTTAAAATTGGTTACGATCTAATCCCTCATAGTCTCATATCGTACAAGGGTAAATGCCCAGTGAGCCCTTACTTGAAACGCCATCTCAGTTGTAACGAGAAATGGCCAAGGGCAAACAAACATTACATGGTATACGATACCACTGGTGCCCAGTAATTAGTCTACATAAGTAATAAAAACCGATCCAGAAAACGTGGGGGAAAGAAAGACATGCCTCTCCCTACCTGTCCGCCGGTACCCCTTGGTATTCCTGAGCCGAGGGGGAGGTAATCACTCGGCCCAGGATATCCTGGATAAATAGTGCCTGGCGCGTATCCCCATTGGTTAGATGATTCCTATGCAATTTCAAAGTAAGATGCTGCGGCATCCCGGCAACATTTATTCAATTCCAGCGTAACTTCCTGGAAACAGACCGCACATGCGTTGTTCGCACTGTCTGTCCCTTAGTGATTACAAAATCATGCTAATGGGAACTGTAGTTTAGTAGTTCCCGAAGCATCGTGTGTATTGTTGACAATGTTTAATAAAGTTTGCATGTAACTGACCATAACAATGTTGTAAAATAGCAAGAGAATACAGTGTCATGCTCATGGGAACTATAGTTTAATAGTTCCTGAAGCGTCTGTATATTCTTGATGATGTTAAATACAATTTACACGTAACTGACCGTGACAGTTTCGTGAAATAGCAAGTCATATTTGTCAGTCCCAAGGGTATGTAAACATGTCCGAGAAACTTGTCGTGCAACTGATAATTGGGTGGCATTTTCTACAAATGAACATGCATTACGCATCTGGGTAAGCTATTGTGTCATTTTTTATCAATACCCACAATAATCCTTTCGTATTGTTTAACTGCATGTGCTCTAGCGGTTTTCCCGCTGTGCGCTGCGTTTTTAAAAAAGCAGCGTTACATGACGAACTGAGCTCGTCATGAGCGTGCGAGCGGCGCAACTCATGATGAGCTCAGCTCGTCATGAGCGCGGAAGGGGTTAAAAATTGGTACGTAATCTCACAGTTGTATTCATAACAACCATGGATGTGTAATAGTCTTGCCACTCAGAAAACGGAAGGTTCATGCCTCCATTTAATGTGAGTGACTGCAATGTTCAACACATCAATATAAAATGTGTCCGCCGGTGAAATAAACCGGACTATGCATAAATAGCAGAAAAATATGCACTATTGGCTTCAAGTCACCTTATGGATATCAAAAAAGCTCAATGGACCCGTGCTTTCACAAACAAGTAAAACTATATTACTTGGTAACATGTGTCTTATATATATCTCACTTTCTAATCAGCTGTGAGGCTTGGCAAGAGGGAGCCTACTCAATGTATGAACTATTACCTGATTATGCAGGGTGTGACATGAGTGGGAAAAGATGATTTACAGAGTAACCCATGGAATCCCCTGACTGTATGTCTTGAGTTTAAATATCCATTTCTGTTCCTTGACAAACAAGAACTTTGTAACGTCACTCACATGCGATGAAACAAAAGGTTGTTCAAGGACAATCCATTTCATATCCTCTGCTTTATGTTTCAAGGTTAAGAAATGATTAGTCAAATGTGTCGACTGTTTGTTGCACCTAATCGTCGTCTTGTGTTCACTGATCTTTTGTTTAATCTTACGTGTCGTCATGCCAATGTATCTTAATGTGCATGGACACGTGATCATGTAGATTACCCTTTCTGAATTGCAGTTCATGTGTCTCTTTAAAATCCATGGCCTCCCAGTACTATATCAACAGATTCAGGGCCAGATGTAGGAGAGAAAATACCAGTCGGTAATGGCCGATTTCGGCCGTTACCGACCGGTATTTAGGATTTGGCATGTAGGGGCCATCATTTTACAGAATCGGTAAATTTACCGATTCGGTAAATTTACCGATTATGTAAAATACCGAATCGGTATTTTTACCGATTCGGTAAATCCACATGTAGGTGACACTCCTAAGAGTGTCATAGGCCCTTAAGAATCGGTATTTTACCACCCAATCCAATTGGGTGGTAAAATACCGAATTCAGGTGTGCATGCACACCTGTGCCATGTGACACACAGACATGTCCTTAGGGCATGTATGTGTGCCACATGGCACACATGCCTGTATTTGGGGTGCTAGAGGGTGTCAAAGTGACACCCCCTGCACCCTTACAGGATTCGGTATTTACCGATTCGGTAAATACCGAATCGGTATTGCCCATTGATTCCTATGGGCTTCAAGGCCCATAGGAATCAATGGGCAATTCCGATTCGGTATTTACCATATCGGTACATACCGATTCTTACCGATTCGGTAAATTGAAAAATAAATTTACCTACATCTCACTACTTCTCTTTTACCGATTCATAAATACCGAATCGGTAAAATTCGGTATTTATGAATCGGTAAAATAGAATTACCTACATCTGGCCCTCAGTTGTCTGAGTTTGGGGGCATGCAGTGCAGGACCCGCACGCATAATGGCCTTGGACAGACGGGAGACCCCAGAGTGTATTAACTGAATCTTGGACTTGAGTTCTTGGTCTCGTATGGACTAGACAGTCTCACAGACTAGTTCCCCTCTTGAATGGAAAAAGAGGAGGAGGAATAGTCTCATTCGCACTGACCTTTAGAAAGGTCAGTCTACGCACAGACCTTTGTACTTGATTGGATAATGCACTAAATGTATCCACAAAGGTCAGTCTCTGTAAAGGTTGTTTTTCCATCGGTAAATCAAGCAAGGCCTCACGATTATTATTAGAGGCCCTTTTCTTTGCTTGTCGCACTAGGCGTGTGGGGTAATCACGATTCTTAAATTGGAGAGAAAGTGCCTTAGCATGCACTTCAAAATCCTTTTTCTCAGAGTAATTCCTACGTTTCCGTAAGAATTGACCAACTGGTACATTTTCCCCGAAGGGCCCTGGGATGATGACTCCCAAAGGTCAATAAAGAATTCTTCGCCACAGAATCTTTTCAGTCATTGTGTTTTTCTGCTCAGACACTCAAATAAAAGTTCAATAAGGGGTGATTTCGATGACAGCTATTAGTTAAAAGGACAACTGCCTACCTTGAAATTGTATTATATGATCGATCAGCTTATTCAAATAGGGTAACAAACTTCTCATCTCTTTAACTAATCACAGATCTTATAAAATGTAGGTATGGAAGACAAGCATCCACTCTTGTCCTTTAAATAAACAACTTTAGCTTCCGCCGATGTCAATGAGGGTTTACCATAGTAGGCCAAAATGGATGCTGTAGCAGCCCATCTGAAACATTTCTGTGAGTGCCAGCAAATCGTCAATAGAAGATGATCCTTCTACTGCAGAGGATATGGTGGATGTAGCAGCAAACAGCCTTGTACCACTATTCATTGTTCAATAAGTGCAATTTATTATCCAGCACATAGCCCTCAAAATCCATACTAATATTATAAAGAGAGAGCCAAACCTTTGAGGCGGGTAATCTCAGTAACCACAGCACCAATCACAACACCCAATACAGCGTTGGAAAGGGCAGTTGCAGCAGAAGGACATAGGCTATGCAGACAGCCACCATATATATATATTTTTTTTTTGCAGAGTTTTATACAGCACGAACTTGACCCGAACTGAATCAGGTATCAGAACGCTTTACAAAGCACCAGTTACGTTGCATGAGGACACACATTCATTTTTGTTAGGCATGGGGAGATTAAGTGATTTGCCCAGAATCACAGGATGTTTGGCGTCATTACCAAGACTCGAACCCAGATCCCCAGGTCCGAGGTCGAGCACCTTAGCCGTTAGGCCAACTCCTCTATACATTTAAAAGGTAAAAGAACCGTGCCAGCATAGTAGTCCCTTGTGGACGTGTCTGCATTGTGCTGTGGGCATGGGCTGGGGGTGTGACTAACGTGGGGGGCGCCATTTGAGGAATCTTTGTGAAATTCTCAAAACTGTTGTGTTAAAAGTTTGGGGGGTGTTTTGCCAAGCAAGAGCCGAGAAAAAGGGGAGATCCCATAATGTTTTTTCTCCATGTTAATTTCCATTGCAAACTTCACGCACAGCTACAGCCCGAACTGCTGAACAGAATTACATCAAATTTGGCAAAAAATTAGCTCTTGATCGGCCCAACCTTCTCAGTAGTCAGTGAATAGTAAAGCTGCCAGAGAAAAGTGAGGTTTTAAACATGATGGCAGAGGAATTAAGTATTGGACTACTTTGTATGAGACTCTGGAACTACCCATGCACCTACGCAATGACCCAGGAACTACCTTTGCACTCATCCATTCACTCAAGCACAACCAATGCACTCATTCAATCACCCAGGCACTGCCTCTGCACTCATGCATTCCCTGAGGCACAATCCATGCACACATCCAATCATTCAAACACTATCCTTGCACTCACTTTTCTCTGGCAGCTTCACGATTCATCGACTTCTCAGAATGTTGGCCCTAGCCAAATATAAAACAGCAACCATTCCCATGTCACTGTTGTAAGTCTCAACATGTTTCTGCACCTCTCTTGCTTCGTTTTGCTTCTTTCTGCACATTTCTTGCCTCTTTCTGCACCTCTCTTGCTTCTTTCTGTACCTCTCTTGCCTCTTTCTGTACCTCTCTTGCTTCTTTATGTACTTTTCTTACTTCTTTCTTTACCTTTCTTGCCTCTTTCTGCACCTGATTTGCTTCTTTCTGCAATTCTCTTGCTTCTGTCTGCACCTTTTTTCTTCTTTCTGTACCTTTCTTCTCCTTTCTGCACCTAA